>NC_090932.1:1622433127-1623058127 GCF_040938575.1 Ambystoma mexicanum | reverse complement strand
TTTAGCTGATACATTGAGTTTTGGATGTACATTCTTAGTGACAACAACTTGGCAGGCCTAAAATACTTAAATTGTGTCTTAGCATGTAGAATGTGATCTGAATTTTAAAAATGGGCCTAAGTAGTAGTCCTCATTGATCCCAAGAGGGGTCATAGCATCTAGTTTGTTTGTTTTGGAAGATTACCACCTCTGCTCAGAGGTCGTAAAACTTCCAGTACCACAAATCTCATTTGTGAAACATTGTGCTTCTTGTCTCGGAAATGTC
Source organism: Ambystoma mexicanum (assembly GCF_040938575.1). Classification (NCBI taxonomy): domain Eukaryota; kingdom Metazoa; phylum Chordata; class Amphibia; order Caudata; family Ambystomatidae; genus Ambystoma; species Ambystoma mexicanum. The sequence continues at coordinate 1,623,057,862 of NC_090932.1, read as the reverse complement.
TGTACACTGGGGATTTGCAGTTTTTTGTCCTGATACAGGATGCTCTGTCCACCTGTCTTTAACTTTCCTGTTCGTTTTGCCAACGTAGTATATGCCGCATGGGCAGCGGATAGCGTAAATTGCATTTTTCGTATCACATATTGCAAAGTTCCTTAGCATGATTTTTTTGCCATTGTAGAAATGTCTGATGTTGTCGCCTTTTATCACGTTGAGTGACGTCACAACATTGTCTGACGTCGCTGGCGCATGCGCGTATGACGTCATAGCCGCCATTTGTATAAATACACGGCAGTGTATCAACTAGCTCACTCGATCGCGGCTCCTGACCGCATTCGGACGCTTCCCTACTCGCCGGTGATGAACTAGTAAGTACTCTTTACAGCAAATACTATTTGGCTTACGCCTAGATACTTTGAGTATACTAAATCCCTTGTCATACATTCCTCCTTTTTGTAGATATTAGGTTACTTACATTTAAGACACCTACATTACTTACTGGTTGAACGTCTGGAGCACTTCTGGCTAATTCCAACTGACATATCCAGCAACTTTTGCTTTTTTTGGGAAAATTTATTTCGGTAAGATAATGATTTTCCGTTTCACATTTATGCCTGTTTAGATTGCACATCATCCTTTATTTTCTCTTATATCTTTCCTCTATAAATGCATAACTCTTCTCTTACCCGCATTGAGCGCAAGAGTAAGACGGATCGCGCCAGTTCTGGCACGCACCAATTATTTTCTTCTTAGATACCTGCCATTATATTTTTCAATACTCGCGTACAATTTAATACTGCTCCACATTAATATCTGCTCTTCTAGTGATGAGTCACAATGGGATCACTAAACAAATGTCAGGATGTTTTGTTACAAAAAAGATACTAATTCTTTAAAAATAACAATTGTGATTTTTCAAATTGATGTTCTATTTGATTAACACAAGTTGTACTAAACAAATACTAATATATTGTTGTATACAATCTTTCTTTTTGTAGACTTTAATTGTTGAATATGCTGCCCCTGATGAAGACTGTACACAACTCGAAACGCGTTGGGCATATCAAGATGCAAATAAAAAGCAAAAATTGTTTTTTATAAACACAAACTCTCTATTGAACTCTTTATTGAAATTGTACTTACATGAGATTTCAAGTGATCATAATTACTTAAAACTCGATACTTAGTCTCCAATAGGCTATCTGTGGCCTTTCAGAAAGTGTGCAGGGGACGTAGCTATCCTTACTGGATTCCTCTCTTGTTCTCTGTATATATCCAGCCTAGATACCAAGGCTGTGTTTTTCTCCCCTGCACCTTGAACAATTTACCATAATGTTTATTTCTCCGATTACCTTTCATTGAACTACACTTATTTTGGTGTGCAAGTGTGTTTACCTGTGTTGGTTATTGTTCCTGTGCTGACAAGTTTTTAAACATTGATGTGATATTAATTAAAATATGTGTTCTATATTGGTTTTGGTCAGTGTTTTATACAAATGGAATATACAGAACCGTTTTGTGACTCGTGTGTAGAGCTACTTAAATAAAAGTGGTGTAGGAGGAGACTGGGTAGCTAGTGGTGGAAGTGTTTGTTTTGTCAGTGAGCGAGTTGCAGGCACTTTCGTCCATGCCACCCTTTACTACCTTCCAAGCGGATACAGTTGTTCTAAGGGTCAAACCTTTGTTTTTACCAAATCATTTCTGATTTCCACATAGGACAGAAGATTGTTCTGCCTTGTTTCTATCCACCACCTCATCCTAGCAAGAAAGAGAAAAGATTACACAGATTGGATCCTCGTAGAGCTTTAAGCTTTTATATATCTAGAATGTCAAAACTGCGTATTGATGACCAAGCTTTCATTGGATATACAGGTCATAAACCGGGTCAGGCTGTCTCTAAACAGACCTTATCCAGATGGATAATTCTGGCCATTTCAGAATGTTAGACTGGCAGGAAAGGAGCCTCCTGAAGGTTTAAGGGCCCATTCCACCAGGGGCATGACTACCTCTACAGCCCTACAAAGGGGTGTTCCAATAAAAAACATGTCAGGCGGCAACAAGGTCTTTTATCCACACATTCACAAAGCATTATTGCCTTGGATCTTCCCTCGGTCAGGATGGTACCTTTTGATAAAGCAGTCCTGCACTCTGTTCATGACAACATGTAAACTAATATGCTACCCCCACCTCCAAACCAAATGCTGTTTTGGAAGTCTATCAAAAGATGAGAAATACGTGGGTGGATGCAATCCATTCGACGAACAAGTTATTTACCCCTGGTAATGTGCTTTCGACTTGATGTTCCTCCCACGTATTGCTCACCGCCTTCCCAGCCTACCCTGCAGTAGAATTTCCCATGTTATTACAGCTTTCGTTCCTTCAAGGCTGAGTATGGTCATTTCCGTAATTATGCAGGTAATTCTGCTGCTGTAAAGGGGAAAAAACAGAACTGAAGCCAGCAGGGGCTGTGCTTGCTATATATGCCTTCGATGACATCACCCTCGATGGAGGCCTCCGAGGGACATCGAGTCGATGCACAGTGGCCTCTGCTGTTTTTTTTTTTTTTTTTTACCATCTGAAGCTGGACAATACATGTCAAAAGATTAGGAATACATGGGAGGAACATCCAGTCGCAAGAACGTTACCAGGGGTAAGTAACTTGATCATTTCATTTGGGCTGCTATACTTGGAATGTGCTTCTTTTGAGCCAGTAGAGAAGTAGAACACGCACATCCCATGAGGGCCACTACATTTGTAATGGCTCCAAAAAGACGCATCTCATTTGGGCTGCTATACTAACAATGGCTCAGAAGAAGCACGTCCCATGAGGACTGCTATACTTGTAATGGCTCAGAACAGACGCCTCTCATCTGGGCTGCTATACTTGTAATGGCTCAGAACACAAAGCTCATATGGACTCATATACTTGTAATGGCATACAGTGTTGGTGAAACATCTGCATTAAAGCAGGTGCTGCATCTGGTCAGACAAATCTCTAGATCTATAATTTCCAGCCTACTGGTCAAAAGGAGGTTTGCACGCATCTAAAGAGGAACCCCCAATGGTAAAGCTGCACTAGACTTTTAAATGGAAAAGGCATTTTCAGCTTTTTGGATATTTATTGGTGCGATGTTAAAAGACAAACAGTAGAACAGGAGATGGATAGCAACTCTGAGCATAAGCAATATAGGAGAACAAAGGTGTGGCGGGGAGGATGAGGATGAGGAGGTGGGGGGGTGGTTAAGGGACAGAGATCATACTAGACATTCGAAAACAAGAATGTGAGAAGGGAAACAGAGTTAATAATAGAACAAACATACAATAGGAATGAGGGATAGAAGCAGAGCTAAAGAGACATTTAGAGACAGTAAAATAAAACACAGATCAACAGCAGGTGGGGAGAGATGGAAATATAAAAGCCAGACTAGAGAGGGGCAGACCAATAGCATAATGGACAGTGCAAGAAAGATAATCAAAAGGAGTAGCAACCACCACCGAGGAAAATCAAAAAAACGATATAGCCAGAGTAATGACATGAGAGAGGAAGAGCATATCAACCGATACAGCGAGATATAGGAGGGAAACTGCATCAATAGAATGCAGAGATGGGAGAGGCAGAGTGACAGAGAAACAGACTGCAAAATGTGGCATAGAAACAAGGGTGAGAGGCAGGCGCGTCAAAGTCAGAGACCGGAGAAACAGAGTAGCAAAGGCTGGGAGATCCTCTACTTCGTGTACCATAGTGACCTCCATCTGGCCCTTGCACACAACCTTCTTCATTTCACCCTACTTGGAAATACCATTCACAGTAATATTACAGGATTCACATGTACTATAAACATATACCACATCCTTCTTGATCTATTTCAAACACATCACCACGTAATACTGTCCACTTTCCTCCACAACCCCACCATATCCTTGCACACATGCAAGTATGCACTTCCCACTTACTACATAACATCTCTAAAAAAGAGCATCTTGCACACAATAAGTCTACCGTTCTCCTCTCACAGGATGCATCCCACACCATTTTACGCACTGATTTCATTTAAAGGCAATTTGTGGAACTAAGATTATATTTAATGAAGGTAATGAAAATGTTATAACTTAATCATATTTTATCCTTCTACAGATGTTGCTTACATCTATAAATCGTTAAACTCAACACCAGAGATTACGCAGGAGCAACTTGGTAAGAAAGAAATAATTTGCCATTACAGAAAACACATTTGTGATTGGGAAATGATCGGTGTCTTTGGATTGTATTTAGTGCCACATACACTACATGAAATCTTTCAGGGCGCTTGACGTGGGAGACTAATCTGTATGGGCAATCAGGAATGTGTTTAAGAAGCTATGCAATTAAGCTTGGTCTAATGTGCCTTTGTTTACTAGGCCTAATCAGCAAAGCATTTAATTGAAGCTTGGGTGAGAACCTAGAAAACGGTGTTGTCTGTCACCAACTGGGAGCTATCTCCCCTCTGTGCTCGATAAGTGTTTGAAATGGTTTGCTGATTAGAATGGACCTGATTCAAAGCTGGAAATTAAAACCTGCCACAGCTTCAGGAGTTTCTCCAACCGCCCATGACTATCCCAACACTGCTCAAGAGTGTCTGGGAAGCTTAAACACCAGTCCCGAGCCTTGGCATCTCTGCTCAGGCTGATGCCAAGATGTCAGTAGAGATGATTATTTTTTACAGGGACGGCTTGTCCATAGTGGGCGAGCGGGAGTTGACCCATCTGGACCCTCACCCATTATTGAATAGTAGCACCAGCCAAGTGTGTCACTGAGCACTCCCCCCTGCAGCTGAGGGAGCGCTCCTGGGCTGGCTTGTACTGTCAAAGGGGAACTCGATTTACCTTTGACAGTTTAGTTCTCCAGCATGGATGCTGAATGAGCCATGCAAGGTCTGGGCATTTTGCTTCCCCAGTCTTGCCTGGCCCATTGCGGTTGCAGACTGGGCAACTGCACGTTTGTATATGTAAGGGTGCGTTCCTGCACATTTATACAGTACAGCACACCGGCGGGCGGGTTAGGGGTGCTGTGTCATCGGCTCTCCGGCTCCGGAATACAAGTGCAGGAACAAGGAAGTGCTTCCAAGTTCCTGTTCCTGGTGCAGTAGCTGGATAGGAGCAGTATCGGGACCAGGGCTGAGATGAGTAGAAAATGTAATTATGCATGTGTACGTTTGTATGTATACGTGGGTGAATGAGTGAGTATTTGATGCGTGGGGGTTTGGCTGCATGTGAATAAGCAAGTACATATTGTGGGAATTCTGTTTGCATGCATGAATATGTGTTTCAATAAGCAAGTCAGTGTTGTGTGAATGCTATATGAATACGTGAATGTGTTTGAATAAGTTAGTGAATGTGTTTGAATGAGCAAGTAAATGCTGTGTGAATGCGCAGGTAAATGCTGTGTGTATGAGTGAGTGAATGCGTGCATATGTGTGAATAAGCGAGTAAATTCTGTTTGAAATTATTTAAAATAGCATTCACTCACTCAAACACGTTTGTTCACCCATTCACACAACATTCATTTAATTTAAATGCTTTTTGAAATGACGGCTGTGTTTGAATGAGTGAGTAATTGTGGGTCTGCGTGTGTTGAGTTTGTGCAGGCCAGGGAGGCTGATTTGGTTTGTTTGGGGAGGGGTTGAAGGAGGAGAGATTTACTGGAGGAATATGATGCTGTATCCTAGATGCCCAGTAAAAAATGTCATGTCCCCATGCCACAGTAAGAAACGGTTAGACTGATTGCATCAAAATGTAGGTCTAGCCATGTAATAACACTTCTCCAGCATGGGGTCTGGCATGGATTCACATGCTCATGAATATTCCCCGTCGTCAGGCCGGGAATCCTCGGTATAGAAAAAAATCAGTATCAGTTTTGTTTCTGATCTGTCTTTCTTAGTAGTAACCAATCACTGTTCTCTGGGTCATACTGCCCCCAACCAATGACTGCCCTCTCCCTAAGCCCCACCTCTGGCAGCCATCCTCAGATTTGTACCGCACGTTCAAGTGTTGGGAGTCCTCATGCTGTAGCTCTCGAGCTTTTGCTGTGTTTTCGTGCTTTTTCAGGAGATTTTTTCTCATTTTTCGGTTAAATAGAGCCTCAAGCTCCACCGTTTCGACATCTGATCAACGGGGACCCGTTTCGGAGTTTTCTACGCCCCTCAAGGGTGAGGCTTTCCTCGAGTTACGCTTTTGGAGGATTCCAGAAGTTCCGAGGCCTACCCCGGACATGGCCCAGGAGAAAGGAAGCTCGATGCCCGGGAAGCTGTTCAGGACCTGCCCTGGATGCCAGCTTCAGAATGTTTTCAAGGAGGACGAGCATTCGTTATGCCTCTACTGTCTCCATGAGGACAAGACTCACACGGAGAAGAACTGTGCGTTTTGTGGGAACATGTCGGAGCGGACCATGAAGGATCGCCACCTCCGTCTCGCCAACTGGCTGGAAGGGAAGAGCCCGTCAGGCGAGAAGACGAAAAATAAGTCTGAGCGGTCTTCTAAGTCCTGTGAGGGCGCCCCAGCGACGGGGACCCAACAAAAGGCTAAGCACCGGTCGAGCTCCTTGGCTGCCAGGCAGGGCGCACCCTCCCCGGCGCCATCAACCACGAGCCAATGCTCTGGCTCGGGTAAGAGGAAGTCCGAGAACCCGGCAAAGCTTCTGGAGAGGCCCCGGTCGATCTCGAAGATTCCGGCAGAGGGGGAGCGAGGCTCGGACCTTCCACCCCCAAGGTGAAGGCCCCAGGCGTCCAGAAGGTGGCGATGGCCTTAATTCACCCTGCTAAGACCTCGATTGAGGATGTCGCCGCGGCCCTGGCTCAGCCTGTGAAGGCTAGACCAGTGGAGGCGCCCTCAGGACCCAGAGTCTCCCTGCCACCGCGGAGGGAGTTGTCTTTCAGGCCCTTTGAGAAGACCCCGATGAAGTCCTCGTTGGAAAAGGTGGGGGAGGGGCTGGTGGCCATCGTGGATACGGACACAACCTCTGAAGAAGAGCTCATCGAAATCGTGGAAGAGGCCCAGCCCATCGCGAGGGATCCCGACGAGGGCGACGACGAGAGCGACGGCGTCGCCGACAAGGCTCCTCAAGAGCCCTCGTGTCCGTCGTTTCCGGCACCGCAGGACACTTCGGCGGCCATTTTGTCAGCGGTTCAGTCCTTATGCTCGGAGATAAGGACAAGGTTGCCTCTTCCCCCGACGGAGGTACCTGAGCCAGACCTGACGGGGGTACCGGAGCCAGGACCTTCGGAGAGTCCACCGCATAAGAGGAGGAGGACACATCCTATGCCACCTCTCCCACCTCTGCGGCCTGCTCTGCCTTCCCCCCGGTCTACTACCCACGGGGACGATACAGGCACGGACACGGCTACGACAGGTACAGATGACGGCGGAGGCGACGACGGGACCTGTCTCCCCGTTACCCCCTGCTCGGGCGTCCGCGCCCGACGAGATTGGATCCTTTCATGCCATGATTTCCAGGGCATCCGAGCTTTTCCAGCTCTGCCCAGAAGAAAAGAAGAAAGAAGGGTTCCTTTACCAACGGCACGAGGCTAAAAGGAAGACGGTCCTCGCCATACCGCCTCTTGATGACATCTGGGATGAGGGGCTCGCCCTCCTCAAGAACCCTGCCACAGCGCCGGCAAAGAGGGACCGGTACGAGAAGAAGTACCGGGTCCCCGAAGCTGCCCCCTTATGCCTTCGGGCACAACCTACCCCGGATTCGGTCGTCTCGGCGGCGGCAAAGAAGAAAGCTGGGGGGGCATCGGCCTCGACATCAACTTCCCCGCCGGACGGCGAGGGCAGGAAGTTGGACACGATGGGACGACGGATCATCTCATCCGCAGCGACGACTATCAAGACGGCCAACGCCCTGGCTACCGTAGCCCGCTACAACAGGGAGTTGTGGTTCAAAATCGCCCCTCTGTTAGACTTCCTTCCGGACGCCAAAAGGGCTGAGTCCCTTGAAATCCTACAGGAGGGTGAGATTGCTTCGGACCACGCCATCACGGTGGCAACGGACATCGCCGACACCGGTTTCCGTCAGTTGGGCAACGGCGTTAGCTTGAGACGAGGATGGCTCAAGGCCACGGATTCCCGCCAGGACGTACAAACCAAGGTTTTGGACATGCCCTTCGACGGGAACAACCTGTTTGGGAAGGCGTTTGATGAGTCCCTTCAGGCCATCAAGACAGACACAGAGACTGCCCGGGCACTGGGAGTGCTCCAGCAACGACGGCCGTCCTTTCGGAGCTCCGGAGGCAGACAAGGTGCCTCCAAGGGATCCGGCAGTGGCTCCTCCACGTACCGCCAAGTGGCAAGATCTTCGTCCCAGGAAGCCTACAGGGGACGCGGCAAGTCAGGTGGTGCCCGTCGTCGTTGACAGGGAGGTCAAGGAGGCAAGGCGGCCTCCAAACAAGATTGAACCGACCGTGGGGTCGGGCCCCCGCCGAAGCACCCCAGTGGGAAGCCGGCTGGCGAGGTTCGTCAGCGTGTGGGAGTCCCTCTCCACCGACCACTGGGTGCTGGACGCCCTTGCCCAAGGGCACGCCCTCGAGTTTCAGAAGTGCCCTCGCGTTCCACCCGTGGCCAGGAAGGAAAATCACGTCCCTCAACTACTGTTGGAAGTAAGGGCGATGCTCAAGAAGGGTGCCATCGAGCTCGTCCCAAAGGGGCTTCGGGGCTCCGGAGTTTACTCAAGGTACTTCCTCGTAAAAAAGAAGACAGGAGGATGGCATCCCATCCTGGACCTACAACGACTGAACAAGTACATCAAGGCGCAGAAGTTCCGTATGGTCACCCTCCAGCATATGCTGGGACAGCTGGAGGAGGGCGATTTCCTGTCGTCGTTGGAATTGGAGGATGCGTACTTCCACATCTCCATTCTAAAAAGACACCAAAAGTTCCTCAGGTTCGTGGTCCAAGGGCGGCACTACCAGTTCAAGGCCCTCCCGTTCGGATTGAAGTCGGCACCCAGTGTGTTCACCAAGTGCCTCGCACCGGTGGCAGCGCGGCTGCGCCTACAGGGGATCCACGTCTACCCCTACCTGGACGACTGGCTCATCCGGGCAAGGACGAGGGAACTCGCCGTGGAGCACACCGCGAAGACCGTCCAGCTGCTCACAGACCTGGGATTCTCCATCAACTTTCCAAAATCCCACCTGGTTCCGTCGCAAGTCGACCTGTTTCTGGGAGCCAAGCTCGACACAGTGGCGCGGCTGGCCTCGCCGTCGGAGGAAAGGACCAGGACCATTCTGGGCAAGGTGCAGCGTCTGCTGGCCACGGACATGGCCAGGGTAAGATCTATCAAGTCCCTCCTCGGGATGATGTCCTCCTGCATTTATCTGGTGCGCCTTTGCAGGCTTCGGATGCGCCCCTTACAAGAGATCCTCGACGCCCGCTGGGTCCAGTCGACGGGCAGCTTCGAGGACCTCATTTTTCTGCTATTCACTTTTCTACCTCTAACTCTTTTATTTCTATTAAACTTCATAAATGTTTGAAGAAGATGAGCTTAGTTGGAAAACATGAGAAAGTAGTAAGTGACAGAAGGATGGCGAGAGAGAGAGGTAAACTGTAAACGTTTAACATAATCCTTTACACATGTTTCTTTATCACACAATTTTCTCAAAATTCTTTACTTATTTTATTCCATTTTATACATCTCTATTTTAACCACTTGCAACTTCTTGACTCTATTGTTGTTCACTTTGAGGAGTTGTGCTATCGTGTGCTCTTCTCACATCTGAGAGATCCACCCAATACTTCAACCCCTTAACTTTTACTGCAGTGGGTGTGCAGTAAATAACTTCGTAGGGGCCATGGAATCGTGGGGAGTTCCATCTCCGCATGAAACTACGCACATACATGTTTTCTCCTGGTTTTAACTGTCCTGTGGAGCTGTCTTGTGCTGGTGGTGTTGTATGTGTTTCATTATTCTGTGTGAATGCAGGTGCTATTTGTCTTGCTATAGGTCGTAGCGCACGTGTCAGTTGGGTATGGTATTCCTTAAATTCATCCCTCAGCACTGTGGCAGCTCTGTGAGCGTCTGACGCTTTTCTTACTGGCGACAATGGTGTATGAATGTGCCATCCCGTCACTATTTCGTGCAGGCTCAAATGATGGTCCTTACTTGGTTGCGTTCTGAATTGCAACAGTGTTAGGGGCAAGCAATATACCCAGTTCTTTCTAACTGTGTTACATAACTTGGACAATTTGCTTTTGAACAGGCCGTTGATTTTTTCTACCAGTCCGTTACCCTGCAGGTGATAAATCGAACATAATTTCTGCTTTAGACCTAAGAGAAGAGAAGATGTCATTCACAAAATAGGTGCCGTTGTCTGATCTAATCACATCGCATATACCCCACCTGGAGAAAACCTCTTGTACCAAAAACTTTGCTGTGCACTTTGCATCTGGGTGTGGACATGGCCCAGCTTCCACCCACCGTTAGAAGGGACACACTATTACAATGAGATATCTTGCCCCATTACACATTTCTCCCATGTCCGCATAGTCTATGTGGAGCTCTCTAAAAGGCCCCAAAGGATATGGCAGTGTTCCTCGTAGTGTTCTGAGAGTGATTCCTGAATTGTATGTTTGCCATGTGCATTCTATCGTTAATTTGGATAGTTGTTCCTGCAGATTGGGGACAAACCATTCTTCCTGAATCTCTGCTGCCATGTGTTGTTTTGTTACATGCGTTGGGAAGTGGAGCTGTTGAAATGCTATTAGTAACAATTCTACTGGCATCGCTACCTTCCCTGTCATTTCTTGCTGCCATATTAAATCTGTTGGTGATTGTTTACATCCTCTTTTTCCCCATAATTCCTGTTTTTCTAATGGTGCATGTTTTTGCAATTCTATAACTTGTAAAATGGGTGTGTAGTTGTATCCTTCCTCCTGTACTTCTGAACTTGTGGTTTTTACAATGCACTCTAGTTGTTGGGGAACATTGAAGTATGTGGCTTCTTTCACAGCAGCGTCCGCTACCGCGTTCCCAAGCAAGATCGCGTCCGTGTTATTGGTGTGTGCTTGGCACTTTACCAATGCTTCCACTGACGGTTCTGCTAGCGCTTCAATTAAGTCATTTAATAGTGCTACATGCTGTACTGGCGAACCATCTGCCCTCCGGAACCCTCTTCGTCACCATCGTGACAGCCCTGAAAGCACTGTTGTTGTCACATATGCCGAGTCAGAATATATTGTCACTGCACATCCTTTGGCTGTATGTTTTGTTTCAATTAGCGCAATCAATTCTGCTGCTTGTGCTGATTAGTGTGATGGGAGGCGTTTCTGCACTGTAACCTCGTACTCGTATCATATCTCCTTCTATTCTTACCACTGCTGCTCCTACATGTTTTTCTCCTGTCTCACTGTCAATCGACGTTGACCCATCCACGAAGTATATTTCCCCTTCAAGTGCATTTTCGCTCGCTTTTGGGATATCATTTCCCTCCCCCTCGTACGTGGCACAATCGTATTCTTGCATATCTTCTACAGTACAGGGCTCAGTAATGAAGGTAGCAGGGTTTACACTTTTACATCTAACTACATGGACGTTTGGGCTGGATGTTATTATTTTGTAAGCTATCGCTCTTTGTGTTGTGAACGTTGATTTTGTTCTTTCTAGAATGGCAAATAATGAATGTTCTGCATACAAAGTTTCTGAGCATGCCATTACAATTGTGCTTTTTTCTATCGCAAAGGGCGCTGCTGCGAGACCTTGTTCGCATGCAAAGAGGCCCTACATCACTGAGTCTAATGTACCGCTGTAGTAGGCCAATGGCTTGTGACCTAGCAATGTTTTTTGTGTTAGCACTGCTGTCATCAGTATTCCATTGCAATGTGAAAAGAGGTAGAACTCCCGGTCATAATCTGTGTTCGCTAATACTGGGGCATGTGTGATGAGATCTTTCAATTTGAATTATTGTGTCATCATTTCCTGCGTCATTTTATTGGGGTGCTGCTATTTTGGGCTTCTTTTAATGCTTGCAATAATGGACGTGTATATTCTGCATAGTCCAAAATCCATGCACGGAAATAGTTACATATGCCGAGAAACTTCTGCATGTCCTTCACTGTTTTTGGCATCATTGCATGGCGTTTTGCTGCCGCTCTGTCGGGTATTATTCTTTTCCCATCTTTTGAAATTAACTGTCCCAGGTACAACACTTCTGCTTAGCAGTATTGAAGCTTGCCCTTGTCCACTTTGTATCCTTTTGTAGCCAGTAAATTTAGTAATGAAATAGAGTCCTCTCTGCACTCTTCTTCACTTTTACTGCAGATGAGGAGGTCATCCACATATTGAATTATTGTGCTCTCTACATCTACATTACCAAGGTCTTCGTGTAAAATTCTATTGAAGATGCTGGGACTCTGACAGTACAGTACCCCTGTGGCAATCTACAATGTTCATATCTGTTGCCTCCCAATGTAAATGCTGTGAGATACTGATGGCTTGGGTCGAGTGGCACTGAGAAGAAAGCGTTCTTCAAATCCACTACCGTGAAACAAGTGGCTTCTTTAGGTATGCTACACAAAATCGATGCAGGATTCCGCACTAATGGGAACTGTATGATGTCATTAAGTGGGCATAGGTCCTGTATCATCCTCCAAGCCCCGCCCCTTTCCTTTTTAATCGGGTAAATTGTTGTCTTACAAGGTGAATTTGATGGCACCATTATACCTTGTTGTAATAATGCGCTTATAGTTTCCTTTATCCCCTCCTCTGCTTCTCGTGATAATGGGTACTGTTTTACTCTAGGTGGAATTGCACCAGGTTTCGATTTTATTTTTATGGGCGTGACCTTTTGCAATAGCCCTACATCATGTGGGCTCGTAGTCCATAATTCTGGTAGTACCTTTTCCATATCTTCATCAAATATAGTGGGTGGTGCACTAACGCTAGCCATGAGAGGGTTATGTGTTTCTCTATGCTGGATCATTATGTCACAAGGTACACTTATTTCCATTATAATTTCCCCATCAGTATCATTGTCAGTGAACAATTCCTCATCAGTCAAAATCGCAACGCTGCGTTTGGGTCTATGCACAGCACTGTTCTCCACTCACATCCATGCCTGTCCAGCCCTATTACTGCAATACTGTAACGCTCACCTGGTTCCCACGGAGGCGCGGCGTCGAAGGCGCAGAACTCTGAAAATGGACAGGAAGGGCCCCTCTATTCTGGCTTCCCTGGCTCGTTGGATACCCTCCTGTGCGTGAAAAGGGAGTATTACCAACTGTGGAACAATGCTCAAGCCTCCCACTCCCTTCCAACCCTCCACGATACCTCCTCCACGATTCCCCGTGAAGCCTCACCTTAGGGTTTGGAAGGATGAGCTCTCCATCCTGCTTCTGATGCAGGGGCGCGTTGAAACCCAGTTACTCCACTGGATTGAGGATTGATGGGAGTTCAGGTAAGCTTGACTGTTCAGGTAAGGCGCTGTAAAAGTTCTGTTCAAAAGTTCAAGCTTAATAATAATGTTCGTTGTCTAATTGCAGCAAGCGCTAATGCTTATGTCTTTTTCCCCTTGGGGGCCGGGGTTCGGAGTGCCGGAGATATGGCGCCGACCCGAAGTGAAACCGTTCTGGATGAGCGCTCAGGTAATGTCTTTGCATTCGCTCATTCAATGTCTTTGTCTTTTTTCCCCATAGGGGCCGGGGTCCGGAGATGCCAGGAAGCGGCAGGACCCGAAATGCAGTGGGAATAATCCAACAGGTAAGACTTAAAAGGAAACTGAGCTTTCCTTATTCCTTTTCTCCCTCTCACCTTCGTTCTTGTCTTTTTTCCTCTAGGCGCCGGGGCGTAGCTGAATCCGGAAGATCGCTGCTGAAGATGGAAGCGCCTTGAAAAGGTGAGTAAAATGCAGCGCTGCAGCGATGGAAACCAAATGCCTTTAAAATGATGTCTTCCTTTTCAGGGCCGTTGGAGAAATGACTCCGGGATGCAGATTTAGCAGGTAAGGGCTTTTCTTCTCCTATTCTCTTCCTTTCTCCCCTTGCAGGTGTTCCAGGGTGCTGGCAGGCGTGGCTGAAGTCAGGATGCAGGAGCTGACACGGTGAGCGTCCAGCTGCTAGGTGCAGAACAACGCGAAGCACGAGTGGCTGTTCGGGTGGGGTTTAAATAGCCTTGGAAGAAGTTCCTGGTATGTATCCTTCCACCAATCAGGTATGTATCCTTCCCCGACCACACCCGGGTGGTGAAGTAGTCCTACAGGTAAAGTAGTCCCATTCAGGCCTCAAGAGGGCCTGGATGAAGCAGCAAGGTCTGCATCAGGTAAGTGTGCACCCAAGCACTTAAACACATATCCTCTTCTATGAGCCTGGCGCCTAAGGCGCCAGGACTGGGGTCCGCTATGAGCCTGGCGCCTAAGGCGCCAGGACTGAGTCCAAAGGGCCCCGACTTGGGCCCGCTGAGACTTCCCTGGGGAAAATGATGTCTGCCTCTGGGGTTGCTGGGCCCGGCCTGGCTCCTTGGAGGTAGGCATCATGACAAATACATTTGTTTGAAACTTGCACTGCTTCCAAATCAATGGGCATAATTGTCCCTGGCACAACATCTGAGTATACAATGGGGCGGAACACAGTCAGATGGCACTCTCCATTCCTTCCATGTTATCTCGGGCACCACTTTGGCAAGTACCCGTATCCCATAAATGAACATATCAATATCAGTGGGTACCCCTCGTACTGCAATCTCATTGGTCATAGTGCTGATCATTAACATGGCCCTTGCTGGACATATCCCTGGGGTGGAGCATACTATCCCTCGTTCTGTAAAGTAGATTGTCATATTCAATTTGCTCAGGAGGTCCCTTCTCAATAAAATTATTGGCAAGTCTTCATGGTACAGTAGGGGTGCTCGCACCATCTTCCCTCCTACCGTTATGTCCAAGTCTTTTGTGTAAGGAACTTTTAAAATAGCTCCAGAGAACGCCTGCGTTTCCAAATTTTTTCCCTGAGAGCGGGAACCGGCCTTCCATGAGGCACGATTTTTCAGCTCCTGAGTCCGCCATAAAGATGAACTGTGTGTTACCTATCTCCGCCCCCACCAGTGGTTCCTCTTCTGCACGTAGGGTAGTTGATAGGACTGGACATGCAAGTGCTTTTTGTACGCTGCCCTAATCTGTGTAAGTTTCTGTTCCTGGGGCAGAAAAGACATTGTCCCCCACCACAGCTACGCCGCGGAAAGGTGCCGGCGCGCCATTTGCAGTTGTTGCAAAAATGTTAGTGTTCGCGTTTCCCATTGTGTTCTGGCGTGCTACCTGTTATTTCATCCCTTGCTGTTGGGGTTGCTGCCTGTGTGGCATTTGCTGTACCCTCTGCTGCACCCTCTGCTGCTGCTCATTATAACATTGTTCGTTCTGCCCACTCCCACCCATTGGTAACCCGTAAGGACTGCCTGGCTGTGGGTGACCCCACTGCTGTTCGTTCCCCCTGGGAGGTTGCCCTTGGTAATATCCTAGTGGTCGCATGCTGCATTCTCTGGAAAAATGTCCCCACCTCCCGCAATTCCAAAATTACCCTTGCGGTCCTCCCCTCATTCCTTGCCCTCCAAATCCTCTATTTCCCATTCCTCCAAATCCTCCTCTCTGTCCACGGTATCCACCTCCTCCCCTTGCGGGTCTGCCCTGCCATTGGGGCCCTTCGTATTGCTCCTCTCCTGCCCATTGCTCTTGTCCCTTTGCAGACCATGCTGCTGCCATCCTCGCTGGTGTATTTCCTGACCCCTCTTCTCCTTCCTCCTGCCTGTCAGTGGGTTGTGCTGAATTCATTGCCGCAACCTTAACTAATTTATTTTGAACCAGTTTTGCTTCCTCTGACAACCTTCTTTGTGCCATCTCCTTTTCCCTTTCTTTGATCCTCCTACAATGGTGTACAATTATGCTCTGAATCTCTGGCCAGCCTTTGGCTTCTATCCCAGCTATTTTACCCAAGGCCTTCTGTACCTCCTTCGGGAGCCTTTTTTTAATTATAAAATAAAACAAGGCGGTGGATTGGTCCCATGCCATGCCCGTTTCTGATCTCCACAGGTCTTGCTGCACCCAAAGGATGAATTTAGTAGCCTCTACCTCTTCTCCCATAATGCACTGCATTACTAAATGTAAGTCTGGTGTATCTGGGAAGGTTCTCCGCAATGCATCCCATACTTGTACTCTTATATTGTTAAATGATGACCCGTCATGGGGGTCGCAGTTCATTGTTACTCCCGGGAAACCTGCCTTCACCCACACTCCGTCTGCTTGATCACCGACGGCAGACACTAGTAGACTTTTTACATCTCCTATAGCCAATGGTACCCATGCTGTGTTCTTGTTGAATGCATGTATCCACTTCCCCGCCCCCCGAAAGTGGAGGGAGGAGTTTTAACAGGTTATGTTTGTCCATCTGTGCCCAGGGTATGTAGTGCGGTCTCCCTGCTCCCTTATGTATCAGAGGCATCTGTAATTTGGCCTTACTTCCTTTTTTACTTACCGTTTCCTTCTTTGTTTTACTTATCAACATGTTCCCTACTCTTTGCCTCAACCTCCCTTGCCACCTTGGGAGCCCTCCCCCATCTTCTTGGTCCATTGCTAATGGGAGCGCAAATCCTGCCGCGGCCATCCCCTCTTCGTACTCATCCAGATCACTCCCTACTTCATCTATTTCCTCCTCTGACTCTCTTTCTTACTGTCCCTCTCCTCCTCGTTCATCTGCTGCTTCTGCTCGTATTATTTTTATTGGTTTGTTATTTAAATGGAAGAAAAATTCCCCTGATTGCCACTCGTTTTCCTGACCTTTTGGCACATTTCTCTGCGGCGGTGGAGATGGTGTAGATCCCCCCCCTCTCCCCGCTATGCTTGGTGGAGGTGTCAGATCACTCGCTACACTTGGTGGTACTTCTCCTCCCCCAGGCAACATCTGTCCCCTATCGCACAGGGCTCTTAGTCGTGTTATTTCCATTTGGGCATGAGCGAGCTGTCTATCTAAATCTCCAGTTAGCTGCGCTAGGTCCACTGGAGGGGCACTAGTTGGTCCATACAATCCTCTTGTTTCATACGGTGGCGGGGCTGTGGCAACTGAGGCTGCCAGGCTATTTGGCACAGGCACATACCTGGGCTCACTGTAGCCTACTGCGGGCCTCGTCAGTAATGGGTAGATCTTAGTGATATCATTTTCCCCTGTTTTTACTGAACCTTCCTCCACCGTTATTCCCCCTCCCTTTGTCGGGGCTGCCTGCCCTTCTGAGGGCCTTTTCATTTTTGTGTCAGGGCTTGTGGCTGTTTTCTCGAACATTCTCCACAAATCTAGTAATTTGCGTCTGTTTTGTAGTTGCTTACCTCAATACTTTGCTAGCAAATGGGTTGCTATAAGACCTAAGACTCTTTTCTCAAAAGACCCTCCCTCTGGCCATATTTGGGGTGAACCCTCTCCTTTTATTTCTGTAAGCCATTGCTCTTGATATTTTTGTATTTTTTCACTGTACAAGGGGAGGTGTTGCCAGATATGCGCTAGTGGTGTGTCTCCCCCCAATAATGTCTTTCCACACTTTTTTATGTCTCACTCTTATACCAGGGCTAGTACACAATGTAATAAAAAAAAAAAGAACTTTCCAATGTTATTATCAGTATCTTTTAACCCACATTACGTTAAACATCAACAACCTTAATTACTTAGACCTTGATTTCTGCAATCACATAACGCATTTCTCAGCAATACTCATTCTGTGGACATCATAATATGCACATATTTTATCGACAGACAAAGTAAAAAGTGACTTCAACAACATAAAACATGTACTACTTTTTAATATTAATTACCCCGTTATTCTACCTCTATTCTCTTTTTCTCTTATTGCTATTTCTTTTCATTCACTCCCCACCTTTGAGCCCCCTTAGGCTGCCTCTTTGAAGAATTCTACTCACACGGAAACAGAATATTCTAAATAACTACTCCGAGCCTACTAAATATGAGACTCCTACGTTTTATTCTCTTTATCTCAACTCATTCCCTGCACTGGTCAAGACAATGCTATGCAGCGCTGCCTACTACCCCCCTCCGGAGCTAGGATCCCGTATTCCCTTTTATCACTTTGTCCACAACAACCTAATGGCCATATAAAGGATAGATAAGAAAAGCCTGTCAGTTTCACTTGCACTGTCCCTAAACTCAACATCTGATTCCCACTATTCCATTACCCTTATCTTTTACGGTATTATCTCTCAATTTTTTTCCCTCCCTTGGGAATCTCGCAACTAGTACTCCCGTGTTCAGCAGGGTGGTCCGAGAGCCTCCGTTCACGATCTATCCACAATTTGGGCCGTACCCCAACCAAGCCGTGACCCGCCTCGGCAAGCAGTTAGTTTGGTCTTTGCAAAGATGACGGGGACCCTTGGAACCTTTCTTTTTTTGTGTGCACACTGGTCAACCGCAGAGGCGATGGTCTTGCTGGGGGCGTCCCGGATCTCGGCGCACGGCACGGGGGGCCTCTCTCGGCGCACCTTTCTCGATCACGTCGGGGGTCGCCAAATGTAAAGGCTCACTCTCCCCGACTTACACATGAATATTCATAAATTATAATACACCCCAGTGGGGAATGAGACTAGGAGGACAGGTTGCAAGATTAGGTAAGTGTATATAAAGTTGGCAGAGCGCTCTGGCAAACATTAGTTACAAACCATTATAAATGAAAACAGCATCATAGATGATGCAACTAACATAGGGTGCTAAAACAGTGCGGGATTGGCTGGAAGGCGAAGACACATATATCGATGTAGGCGCTGTTTCTTCTGGATTGGTTAACCAGATGGCGGGAGGGTGAGCGTCACATGGTCCAGCTGCATGTGTCCGGGAGGGGTGAGGGTTAGGTCACGGCGAGATAGTTGACACCAAGTAAGCTGGCATGAGAAACTACCATTCTACATATAATAAACAACAATCATTAGTATACCTTTGAATAAATCTAGAAAACCTATGAATTGTATACATGTGGTTACACATCTTTCATTGGGACTTTTATGTGGTACAAGGTGTAGAGGGCTTGCCCTCTGTGATAACCTGGGCGACTGGGTGGTTCCTAGCACATCAAGGCAAGTGGGGAGCATAATGACATATGTTAGTTTTAGGGAACACTATACTGTCACAGAGGTCTGGGTTTATTTGGGGCACTCTGGGGTGGGCTGCACACCAAGGTCATACTTCTGGTACATCAAGAGAATACCTTAGGAGGGCAGAGGGTTACATTAGCAGTCATTTTCCAACTGCGGGGGCAAAGGAGCAGGGACAGGCTTGTGGAGATGGATGAGCTACAAGGCATGGTTCGAGCCGGTTCACACACAGGACAGTGATCACAGAGGAAGAGTGAGATGATACATTGTCATTTGTTTCAATTATCCCCTGCGCATCCGTGAGAAAGGGAGTTGTGAAGCTTTCAGACAGGGAGGTAAAGGTGGGGGCCATGAGCCTGCTGGGCGCAGTGCTGCAGAGGTGAGAGCAGCCTTTTTGTATTATCACAGTGAGGCCTTGTCCAAAGATGGAGTCGAGGGCACACAAAATGAAGCCAACTGTATCCCGCAATAGCCCCACTTATGATAATGTTAGCATATGGGCAATGGAGGCGTCCCTCGCTAATGCGCGAGCAAGTGGGTTATTCTGTGCTGAATGTGTGAGGTGGGCCCAAACGACCCCTCACTCCCACACAAACTGAAGAGCCAGGGAGAGGAACATCAGATTGTGTGCGTTGCTTTTACGTCTGACCCGAGCCCTAGAAAGATCCTCCGGACTTCCATGATGCAGGACTGACCAAGCCTGAGCCACCTCAACAGAGTGCTGGACCCCAGATGCAAGGAAAGTCTGAAGTGGTATCCGAGAACCTCAGTGTTGCTATTTGTTGTCAGACGCGAGGAGCTGAAACACAGACGAACCGCTGAATTGAAGTTTGCCCATTGCTGCCGCTGACCTTCCCATTGCAGAGCAGGAGTCCCCACGACTGAGGCTCAGGAACAACAGGATCTGCAGAGCTGTACAGGAACAGAAGCCAGCTGGAACCATTTCTTCTAACAAGAGGTACTGTAAAGTCTAAGAGAACTTACCTCTTGTTGTGTAGCCTTGCTTGCCCTCAGTTGACCTGTCTTAGTTACCTTGCAGAGTTGCTAAAGCTTTGCCCTGCACAAGCCTCCCAGCTTGTGGCCCTTCAAGTGTTCTATTGTCTACAAACATTTCTAAAAACATTGTGCAAGACTTTTTTATCTACCTGCAAAGAAGATCTTCTGCTCCCTTTGTCATTGTGCATTTAACATTGGCTGTCCTGGCTCCCTGAGACGCTTCTTTACCTCTGACTTTGTGCTTTGGACTTTCCACCAGGAAAGGGTTAATTTACTCTGCTTTGGAAGGTGTTTAAAAGTAAGTACCTGTTTCTGAATTATTTGTTAACCTTTGTTTTATTCCTCTATTCTATCTTTTTCACCAAACTCAGTATTGCTCTAAATGTACCAGTGATAAATCAATGTCCACGGTGTCTTAGCTATTTAAGTCACCTGAGGGAAGTGTCTTGTGTGCCATCCCCAATTGGTGTCATATGATTTAGAGAAACTAAGAGTGTGTTCTGAAGTATATTTAAGTGTTACATGTTTTGCTCCCTTTCTGAAGAAGGCTTATATAACTGACTGTTAAATAAATTAATAATTGTTTTATCAAGAAACCTTGAGTATACGTGTTTGTTTGAATATCTGTACTGTGAAACTCTGTGTCACAACATTACTGCTCACATTGACCCCTCTTGAGATAAGCGTGCCTGCTCAGCCACATTACCAACCTGTGTAGTTCAGACTTATACCAAAGGTTGGGTCCCTATTGCCAGGAGGTCAGGGTTGTTGTAGTGCACCCAAAGGGTACTGCATACAATCTTGCCTAACAGCAGTTTTTGTACCATCCTCTATAATCTAGTAGATGCTACAACCACTAATCCTAGTGGGTAGACTAACATACCTCCGAAACAGAAACCACTCGGGTGAGAGTACGGTAGAACTAGGGGCTCTCCCAACTCTTGTCCAAAAAGCAGGTGCAAAACCAATACACAAAACTTCAAAAAAACAGTCCACCACATCAAGGAAAAACAAGAAATGTATTTGTACATCACGGCCGGGAAGATGAACAAGGCAAGCCAACTTCGACCCGCCCATCGTGGGCCCAAGATTTTATAGCCACAATCATGTGATTAACACATCTTAATAAAAGACCATATTATCTCTGACAGTTGGGGCTTCAACGTCCCTCCGAAATGGACCAATGGGTAACAAACCAACATGACCCACACCTCCTCTATTCATTCCCAATTCTCACCATCTCACTATGTAACTCCCTATCTGGTTACATGGTGCCAGCCCTGGTACACTGCCTTCTAGTACCTTAGCTGCTATGAATGTCCTAGAAAAAACTTGACCCATTCACTGCTGATCGTTGCTCCTGGACCATAATTTCTGCTAATTTCTCCATCTTATTTAGCACATTTCTTGTTGTGGCTGCCTGAAAACGCTCCCTAAAGCCTTCATAAATATTATTTATTCTTTCATAATTTGATGAGGCAGTGCTTATTGGCTGGCACCAAACATTCCTCCCTTGAGAAACGCTTCCCTTGCAATAAAGAACTGGCCATGTGCTCTCAGCCTGTTTACAGGGGGAGATAAAATTCATTCAAGTCCTTCCAACGAACAACTATGGCCTAATACACTATAATAGGAGCTTAGTTTCTCTACCTGAGCCCTATTAAAAAATGTCAGATCTCTTGCTTTTAGCACCTCGCGTCTCTACAGACACATGACATAATAATTGTGTGCCTTCAGGCCTACAGGCATGTGGTGCGTTAGAAGAAATAAAAAATAATAATGCTGTGTCATGTGCTTCACCCTATGTGTTCTAGAACTATCAAAAGTTCTCTATGGGGTATGAGGAGTGCAGGAATGTGGTGAGAAATATAATGTCCTGTGTGCGATGGGTCGTGCTGAGACATGGGGGAAATATGCTGCATGGGAAAGAAATTATATACTGCACCCTCTTTGAAGGGCAATGCATACCAGCTATGCAGTGATGGCAACAACAACAAAAAATTCTAAATGCGATCACTACATGTTATGTGAAAAGTAAAAAGCAAAAGCAAAAATATTCCACTATGAAATTGTGGATTCTCAAATTTAACCCACACTCCTGGGCCCTGCAAATGGCCTTGTGGCACATAGTCATTACGTCACTGCTGGGGACTCTGATGCCCTGTTAGATGATCATCCTCGGGCAGTACCTGAGCTCACGTGGGGGGCGGTGCACCTGCATACTCCCCACACTCCCCCCTTGTTATGTCCGTAACAAACAACTCTCCCGCCCCATTCCTCCTTTCTCATCCTTCTTCATCCAAATCTTCCCGAGACCCTCCAAGCTATAGCCTTCTTCTACACATTCCTCCGGGGACCCGGGAGGATAACAGTCGTTCCCACCAATGCAACTAACCCAGTATTTTTCAAAAAGGTCAGGATCTGGTGATTCTGTAAATACCATTTATTTCGAATGGATTGTGTCCACGTGTTCCTCGTCTTGGGCTAGGCGGTCAAAGTAGAGTACTAGACACACAGGATGACCATGGAGGTTGAGCGCAGAAAGGTAAAGACAAAGTGGTAACAAATCGACAAATACTTGCCATTATAACCGTACCTTTAAAATTTCCGCATACTCAACATACAGAAACTCGCACAACCACCTCTCTGCACAGCAATCCGCACGCAGTTCACCACCTTGCAACAACAGAGTAACAACACAACCCGCCACAGCAGCACATGGGAATTCCGGCACTTAAGCTCAGTGAGCGGTGCAAACCGAACTGAAGCGGCCAACAGGACATCACAACTCTCACTTCCTATTCCCACAACCCCTTCGGCCACCCCCCTCTTGACACCCTCTTTTTCAGATCTGCCAGAACGCATGGAGACCGCAGCAGTGGTGACGGTGCGCGGTACAAATTTTGATATCTCTAATATCCAGCTTCGGATAAAATGTTCGGCAGAGGGCGATGTGCGTCGATGCGGTCGACTCGATCTCCATCGAGGGCCTCCATCTCGAGGATTATGTCATCAAAGGTATAGATGGCACGCGCAGCGGCTGTTGGCTTCAGTTCTGTTTTTCCTAGTAAGATTTCACTTCGGAAACTACGGGGTGCTTCAGAGATCTTTTTGGGATTTATCAAAAAGTGTCTTCATCTTCGGCTCCGACAAACCCGAAGACCGGGTTTAAAAAATGCCAAGACTGCGACACCAAGATGTCGCTGATCGACCCACATTGAGTATGCTTGTGGTGTCTCGTGTGGACCACAAGACCTCGGTCTTTCGGAAATGTCAGACGATGACCGGAAAAGCTCTGAAGGATTGTAAAGGGAAATTTGGCAGTAGGTAGACTCCCCCCAAAAAATCCCCTTCGACTACATAGTCAAAAAAGCTGTCTTCCGACGAAGCAAGAGACCACTCTCCTCGACGGAAGAAGAATAAAATGTCCAGGTCACAGAGTGGCTCCCATTACTTGTCGTCGTCGAGGACTTTGAAGAAAAGGCATCACAAATCGCCGACTCCTCCCCAGAGAGGACTGTATCTTGCCCCACTAAGGCCTCTACTCCGGCTGAATGGGAATCATTCAGGCAGGAAATAATCAACATTTTCGAGAGCCAGAAACCCTTCAAGCAAGTAGGTCATGCACCTACCACGCCTTCTGATGCCGGTAAGAAAGGGCTTGAGCCAAATCATGCACTCCCTCGAGCCTGGGGCGAAGACTAGATTCACATTGAGAGCCGTCGAGGCCTCGACGCAATGAAAAGTCATCGAGGAATCCTTCGAGCCATCGAAGTCTGTCAGGGACAAAGTCCAAGGACAAGTCCAAGTCCTCGCTAGTGGTGCCATCAAAGTCACAGGTGCCATCGACGTCTAAGACGTCTTCATTGAAAACATTGATGACTCCATCTGCATCTGGCTCGAAACCTTTGAAGCCATCGACACCTTTGCCAGTAATTCAGAAAACCTTCACTCTTTTGCCTAGGAAGAATTTCTTTAAGTCACTCTCTTCCATTTATGAGGGCAAAGAACCATCCAATGACAATGATGCACCCTTTGGATTGCAGTATGGCACTCCAAATGTTCCTCATAGCTTAATATCAGAATCATCTAGGTTACGGGACCTGACGGCTAGTGAGTGGCAAAGAGGGTATTCCTGTCAGGATCAATCCAGACATAAAGTCCCTAGCCCAAATCCTATACCAGACTACTAAATGTATAGTAACTTAACACATACGTCTAAAGAGTTCAACAAAAAAGATGCTTGACTGCTTCTGTTCTTGGTTTTCTCCCCTCGGTGGAAAGTTCTTCAGGTGCCACTATAATGGTTAATATTCCAAACGTAGTCCCAAATAAAGTCTCTTACTTGAGAAATTTCAGTCTTTCTCCTGATTGCTCCGGGTACTGTTTTCACTTGTGCCATTTCCGGAGTGTTTCTTTTCCCCCTCATACTTTCACTTCACTCAGGGAATTTTTTTCTTTTGTTTCCTTTTTATCCCTTTTCCGAGGGTGTCTTCACTCTCTCTCCCCCATTCTCCTGGGATCTCTTGACTTTTGTTCCCCTGTTAGGTTATCATCACTCCTGTGCCCTCTCATGCGGTATCTTGCACACGGAGTAAGTAGGGCAGGTGCAAGCAGAAGGCAAACTAGACAGCTGCCTAGGAGCTGGTCAGCAGGAGGACCCCAGATGGCAACCCTTTCACTTGTATCAATTACAAAACGAGTAGTAAACTCGTCTGAAATAAAGTGGCTGCATGATGCACTCCTGCAACCGCAGTGCTCAAAGTCTACAAGTCACTAACTTGGTGGTGGACAAAGTAGGCTTCTTTCCTGCATATACCCAATTTCCGCCTGCACAAAATATTCTGTGGCACAAAAGTTAAAACATTGAGGCCTAGCAGAATGAAGTCTTAATAAAAAAACATCAGAACCTGATCATTCACCCCAGGCAGGTCAAAGTCGTGGTAGAGACCTGCTGGAACCTCTGGAGGCAAAGCCTGGGCCAACTGAAGCAGCCGCCTCCTGGTTGGAAGCAGGAGCGAGATAAGATGGGAATAGAGCTCTCATGCAAGTTCAGCATCAAGGAACTGAATACACTTTGAACATCTGATAAATATATGCCTTTTAAGCATTGCTAGAAGGGCTGAGTACTAACCCATTTGTTCACAAGCTGAAGGATATTTAGTCATGCAACTTACATGAATAGACTACATTGGTAACAAATGCCACTTGCAAGTAGCTATCATTTTGTATATGTATGATTTCAAAGATGCAAACATTAGTATTGCTTGTATTTCTTGGAAAGTTGGCAAACAATAATGGCCCTTTTCATTTGCAATTGTCTATACTAACTTTACAGACAATGCTGATTCGCAATTGTGAGTGCTTTCCCATGTATACCAGTGCATGTTTATCTATTGCAGGTTATAAAACCAAGATAAGCATGCTGTCTGTGAATGTGTGTGTTAAGGATAAATGCAGATCCCTTAACTTGAAGTTTTACTTGGGTAATCTAATGTTATGTTGAACTACAGCAAAAGGTATTTAACTAGTTCAACATTTTGAAACGTCTTTGCAGAATATGGTTAATGTGGTGATAAACAAAATGTATGGCCTTCTAAATTAGGCTCACTGAAAAAAAGGTTAAGACTAAAATGCCATTAAGAGTGACTGAATGTAGGGGACGCTGATAGCACTTTACCTGTAATGCACTTGCGCTCCAAAGGGCTGTGTGTGTGTCTACTAACAGCTACGCGTACAGCTTTATTTTATTCACCTCTCCCTACCGCTACCACACAATACGTAAGCATCAACACCGCTTTTAGCACCTTGGCCGGGTCAATATGAAAATTGAGCACTTGCCATCTCAATTCACTTAAATGCAGCCGCCCTTTAAAATGGCCTCCGCAGTGGAAACCGCATTGGGCTACAGCTGCTCGTTCAGTAGGTTCCGCCCCTCCTAATGAGCCGGGACGTATCGTTACAGCAACCTGTTTAGAATGTTATTGTTTGTGCTGTGGCTGACACCCAGTGGATACGGCTTACTTCTGCAATATCTCTTGTTGTAAGCCACTCCCTCCTTATGTGCCGGATCCGCAATGTACTCATATGAGTAATTGACCCTGCAGGCAGCACTTCTCCTCGTGCATCGGCCCACAGTGGATACCGCAGTCCACATCTTCGCTTTGGTCAGGCCTCGCTGCACAATGGAGTTCTTCAGTCCATCGTTTCGCTCCTTTACTCACACGGCAGCACTCATTATCGTGGGGCGGACGACATTGGAATCAGCAGGCAGTTCTATCACACTACGCCACCCACGCGTGCTGTATAGGCCGGAACACAGTGGCATATGAAGTATATTCAATGGTCCCACGTTATGATTTTCTTTTGTTTCACCCGCCGGTCTGTCAATGCTGTATGCCCACATGTTACAGCTGCTTTGGTCCGTCCAGGGTTGTCGCCGTGTGGCCCAGCGCAGCTGCCATCAGTTCCACGTAAATGCAATGTGCTGCGGAAACCGATGCTTTGCTCGCTTGAATCGGTTTGCCCTCCACCGTGGAGCCTATTCAGCTGGTTAGTCAAATACAGGCAGCGTTTCCCGTTCTGTGTGACTCCTTTGACGAACGGGCTGTCCTCTCGTCCCTTTTGCGTTATCTTGCCTTAGCACCCCTTTTGTTCCCAATCACACGTGTCAGCGTTGCAGCTCCTTACGCCGCGGGTCCCTTTGTCTCCGGCAGCATGTTCCCCGATGCTTATATACTGCACCAGACCAGATCTCGTCCTGTGTGGGTCCTCACCAGGGTGTCAACGCTCTTTTTCTCTCTCGCAGGCGCAATGCTGTGCCTTGATGTTTTGTACCCACTGAGGCTATCATCGATCTGGATCCGCCATCTTTTGTTCCACTCTGCACGCTGGGTCTCGGACTTCAGCCAGCCAGTTCTCCTCTTTCCTCACACTTCCAGAGTCCGTTATGCACGCCACCTTCATTAGAGCTGTCACGGGTTAACAAGCGCCGACACTCATTTTAGCATCCCTTTCACGGCAAAATCATTTTCGGATCAGCAGGAGCCTCAGAAGTCGCGTCCTACAGCATGGCTCTGTAGCCACACCGCCATATTTATTTATATATTGGTTATTTGAAATGCGCCTAGACAGCACAAAGTGTTTCAAGGAGCATAATGTGTTATGAAAAGAATATCTAAATCATGATGGCGAAGCAGTGCTTGTAATTTTGGTAGGCAGGACACGCATTTGAAGAGGTGAAGACACATTTTGGGGGGACGGGGGAGATACTTCCCTTTCTTCCCTTTTTCACCTTCCTCCAGAAGCTCACTGTCTCAAGAGCTTGGTTCTCTGTAGGCTGGACTACTGTTACAGCCTCTTTCTCAATCTCCCTTCCGCTACTCTCCGCCCTCTTCAACTAATCCAGAACAGGACTGCAAGACTTATCCTTGACCTCAAGTCCAGGGACTGCATCTCTCCAGCCCTGAAATCTCTCCATTGGCTCACAGTGGCTGCAAAGATCAAGTTCAAAACCCTTTGCATTATCCACAAGGCTTTCTGTGGCCGGGTCCCACACTACATCCAACTCTCTTCCTAAGTGCCTTTCTTGTCGAGCCCTTCGCTCAGCTAACTCCAACTCTCCAAGGGTCCGTTGCTTCTCCATGCAGAGAGTGGGGGGTAGATCTCTCTCCTCTGCAGGTGCCTCCCTCTGGAATGGCCTCTCTGCCCCTCTGAAGTTCCGGAAGCAGCTCAAAATGTTCCTCTTCTCTGCTATCTCTCTATCCCTCCCCTGTCTGCCGCACTGACTGGTTGTTTGTCTACCATCAGTGTCTTACTGGGTACCAGGCTTCTTATAATCAGTCACCCTTGCACTGCCTCTGGGCCCTGTAAGCGCTTAGGGGCTGTAACTGTAACCTCTACAGTCCTGTGCCTCCTTGCACTTCCCAGAGCCGCGCTGCCCTGTGCTGTACTAACTCAGATCGTTGCTGCCCTATTTCCCTGTCCCTCTCCCTTGCCCTTCACCCTTTTCCCCTTGCACTTCTCGTTCTTGCACTTCCTGTTCTCGCACTTGCATGATCCGAATGACAGAAGGCCTAGTACGATTGTTTGTCTTGTCCTCTCCATCTTCCCTTCCTTGTCTTGTCACGCCTACAAACACTTGTCTACAGGCGCTTTATAATTTACTTATCATATTGTTAGGCAAGATTGTATGCAGTACCCTTTGGGTGCACTACAACAACCCTGACCTCCTGGCAGTAGGAACCCAACCTTTGGTATAACTCTGTACTCTGTACTACACAGGTTGGTAGCATGATTGAGCAGCCAGGCGTATCTCAAGAGGGGTCAATGTGAGCTGTAGGGGAGTTACACAGAGATTCACAGTGACAAGTATTCAAATAAACTTTACACACAAGGTTTTTTGAATAAACAATTACTAATTTATCAGTCTGAGTAAGCCTTCTTCAGAAGGGGGCAATATAATAGTAACACTCAAATATACTTCACAAAATACACACTCTTAATATAAGTAAGTAACCTTTTAGGATGTCCCACAGACACAACCTACACCCTCAGGTGACTTCAATAGCTAGGGTGCTGGGGACATTAATATATCACTGTTACATTTAGAATATTCTTAGGATGTCAAAGGAAAAGGTTATTGGAACATACACGAGTCCACAAATCTTGCCA
Organism: Ambystoma mexicanum; assembly: GCF_040938575.1. NCBI lineage: Eukaryota > Metazoa > Chordata > Amphibia > Caudata > Ambystomatidae > Ambystoma > Ambystoma mexicanum. The sequence goes on along the minus strand of NC_090932.1, from coordinate 1,623,029,102 downwards.
AGCAGGCAAATACTTTTGGATCCTCCAATATGAGTCTTTCAGTGTAACGGGCTAAGCCAAAATCAATGGGCAAACGTCTATATGGGCTGACGCACTTACTTGCAGGTAAGTAAGAAAAAGTCTTTGCACAATGTTTTAGAAGTCTTTGAAGCAAAAGAAGAATCAATGTTGGGTCACAAGCTGTTTAGACTTGTGAGGGGTACAAGATGCAAGCAACTCTACAACAAGAGGTAAGTTCTCTGACATTTACAGTACCTTTGTATTGAAGAAAAAGGACAGCATATGACTTCTGTTCCTGAGCAGCTCTGCAGATTTCACTGTTCCTGGGCCTCAGTCGTGGGGAACAAGAGGGAGGTCTTCTACGGACTCCTGCACTGCAATGGGACGGTCACCGCTCGCAACCAGCAAACTTCAAACAAGTGGCTGTTCGGTGTTTCTGCTCCTTGCGTCTACCACAAATAGCATCACTGCGGTTCCTGGCTGTCGAGATGGGCTTTCCTTGCTTCTGGGGTCCCGCACTCTGTTGATGGGGCTCAGGCTCGGCCAGTCCTGCTTCCTGGGAGTCCTGGGGGATCTTCCTGGAGCTCTTGGCCAGCTTAAAAGCAACGCACACTAACTGGTGTTCCTTTCCCTGGCTATACGGTTTCCAGCAGCAACTCTGTGGAAATTCAACCAGCTCCGAGAGGATGTCTATGTGGCTTACTTTGGAGTTGCTTGGTCTCACCAACTCAAAGGGACAAGTCGTCCTTGCAGGAGCTTCTCTGTCGATACGAATTTGGAGTTTCAGCACATTAGCAGGGCTTCACCGGGCAAACCAACGGTCCAGGAGTTGCAGCAGGCGTCCTCTTAAAGTTCTTCTTAGGATTCCTTCGTCCAGTGGTCGACTCTGCCTTCCAAGCCAAAAAGGCTTGCCTTTTATGCAGCTTGCTCCCATTAATTCGAGCCTAGCTGTCAGTCACCCAGCAGGGTGGCAGTCCCTGCCAGTCAGCCGTCCAATCAACACAGAGTGCATTTGGGTCTCCTAGGAGACTTAAGAACAGGGAGTTTCGGGCACCTCCCTCACTTCCTGCCTCCACCAGACACCCTGGAGCCAGAGACGGGTTTCACTCGTGAAGCATGCCAACGACAAAATGAACAAAGGGACCAAACCTGGTTTGGCGTGCAGAGTAAATCTCAAGAAGGACCTTTCCACAATGTAATGGCGAAAAAAGACCGGGTCCATTTTGACAAAAATGGTACCCTTGGGTGCTTAACAGTGGGGGCGAACGCAGCCCGCGGTAAAATCCCAGATTGGTAATGAAACGTAAACCGCTGCCACCAGCCATTCAGTGAGGAAAGGGTAACATTAAAATGTTACATGAGAAGCTAGACAAAGGGGATACTAGGTAACCCCTCCAGCACACGAGTGTAAGATAGTGTGTGCTGGGTCTAGAAAGTTACACATTTAAATAAAGTCAATTTCACTTTTCTTCTCTATGAAACAGTAGTTTATCTCAGAGAAGGTATTTAAACCTTTGGGAAATCTGAATAACGTCCCTGTGTCACTGCACTGAAGGTGCTGTGTGACGCAATGTAAAAGAGGATGCCTGTGGAGTTTGTCAGACTCCATAACCAAAAGAAACCATGTACAAAATTACATTAAAATACATGAGAGAGTGGGAAAAATGGTCTCACTCGCTCCAGGTAAAAAAATCAAGTTCTCAAAATCCAGCAAAGTTGCTAGGGGTGGGGGTCCTCTAAGCTAGATGGAATTAGCACATTTCTGAGAATTCTCCCTAACACATATCATAGTGTGGCCAGAGCTGGTAGTGGGGGGCAGCAAAATTACCTTTCGCTTAGGGCGGCAAATATCCTTGCACCAGCCCTGAGAGAGGGTTGAGTCTCTAACATGACTCCTTCTAACTGGGCTCACCCCTTATCACCTCTTCCCCTTGAGGAGTAGTCGGGCTGCTCACAGTCCCTCCTTCACTGGGGAACTTTAGGTTGTCTAGCCCCCTTCAATAGGCTAGCATGGGCTGCCTTACTTCCACCTCCACTGGACTCCTGTATAAGAGAGGTATGAGCCTCGTCTCTCCCTCTGGGTTCAGCAGGGCTGGATCTGGTTTCCCTCTTCAGTACAGCAGGGTGGCTATCAGGCACAAGGCAGCCTTCCTTCCCCTGCTTCAGGCTTTTTCAGACTGGCTGGCTGAACTGTCTGGCATCACCATTGGGGGAGCTGGCGCTTCCAATTAACTCTCCGGTATAAGTGCTTTGCTCCAGTTCTATCTGGTTTGATCCTCCTGTGTAGATGGTAAGTATGGCTCTCTGTTCCTCTTGCTTTGTGAAAGGTTTTATTTTATTTCCCCATGACTTTGTGGTTTTGTAGCTGGTATTTCATTAATTTTAAATTCAGTTCACCCACGGTCTTGATGGGGGATTGAACCGGGTATCTTTACATGGTGAGTAAACATTCTACCAGTGTGCTTTTCAGTGGCAAGGGAGGCTGAAATCGCTTTCCTGCAGCTAAGTTTGTTTCCTCTCTTCATGCTGGCAGTGCAGCTCGCTGCATTTTGCCGGCTTGACAAGCCGCTTCTTTGGTCCACAATGCACAGTTAAGTTGACGCCATTCTGCCTCTTCCCACCACTCTCTCTCTTCGCCGCCACAGGGTTTCAGATTTATGTTTTTGGCGCGAGTTGAGGAAAAACCTCGCGTCACTACAGTAAATGGGCACTAGGCCACAACGTGTTTTATGTGCTACGGTAATGTGTCACTCCTTTGTCAGTGGTAGCCTGTCCTCATGTGGCCAGGGGACGGCAGTCTCTACCTGATCCTGACCCTGTGGGCGGCTATTTAATGGAGTACCATATGGAAGGAGGTGATGCTCAGGGGTGTGGAGCAACATCATTGGGTGAGACATGATATCGCCTAGTCCCTTTTTATGGACACCTCTTCAGTACCTCGGGCTCTCATGGCATATTGTGACAGTAACCCTACATATTCTCCAACACTTAGTCAACTTTTAAACATCACGTTACAACAGTAACAAAGACTGACACGAGGAAGAGAGCGACTGGAATGGCGATCGCTCAGCTAGACCGAAGTGAGAGGTCTAGGTGTTGGGGAAATCCGATTGACTCCAAAAGGTTCCCTTCAGTAACGTGGGAGTTCAAAGATGGAGCTGTGGAGAATGGCGGGGAGATCCGACCGGCTAGTGATTGCTGGGGAAGCCACGTTTTCAGGAGGACACGCAAGCGAAGAAAGAGGGAGGCGGTGTCTGGACTGGAGATGCATTCTCAAGGACAGGAGAGACGCTGAAGAGGGACGTGTGGCAAAGGAGCTTCATGCCGGCAAGAGAAGCCGGAGCGATACACAGATTGCCTCCAGCCCCAAGACCAGCCACCCTAAGTGGAGCGAGAGAGCAGGAGCTGAGAAGGACCCAATCGGGGTCTGAGAAGCCAAGGGAGCGGCCCTAGAGCCAGTGAGCCCACAGTGGATGGTCGTGGCCCTTGAGTTAGCTGGAGAAGACAAACCTGGCCCCTAACTGGAACGGGAGGCAAATTCCTTATGACTTACCACACACACTGAGTTGCAAAGCCCTTGTGTTTGGGGGAGCTACAAATACACCAATGATGAAAGGAGCTTGGGGGTTGGGGGGATGGAAGCATATACCATCAGATCTTGAAAGTGAATGAACATATGAGAGAACCTGGCAGGAAGAGTATACTAGGTGTTGGGTCCGAGAATCCCAAGGAAGATTCATGCTCTTATGATTGAAAATTTCGTTGAATGTGGAAAAGACCTTGGGAAGTGACTCCTTTCCCCTGGAGTTAATTGGTGGAGAGAAACCTGGGGAAGGGAGTCATTCCTTGTACTTGTGAACACTATGCATTTTGATCTTTTGCTGAATTTATACCCTTTTGTTCAACTTGAACATTTGTGCACTTTTCAAGCCAAAGACAACACCCCTAGCACCTTAGAGTTGCTGTTAGAATGAGAGTGCTAGGATAGGTTTTTGGACACAGGAAATATTTGCTTTCGACATCTTCACACAGGACAGGCTCTTGGTGTTTGGTTGAGGTAGGAAAATACCTCCGAGATTCGGGACAGTGAGGCATTTTCTAACCCCTTTATTATTTAGTAACAGTTTATGACAACCACCATGAGTCCTCTGCGTACGTGTTTTATTCCTGGTCCTCGCAGTAAGTAATTTGAAGGAGATACAGCTCTTTATGCGAGGCCAGACCAATTTATGTAAAACGTGAGCGATGTGCATATGTTTGAAATGTCTGCTGTATTCTGTGGAACCTCTAATTTATGAAGAAAGCATTCAACAATTACAGCATAGGGGGAATTACTGCAGTCTAGTCTTGAGTTGACAACGGCTCATGCAATGGCGGCACTTTGAGATACCAACAGAAATGGATGAAACTGCAGAAGCAGCATCCTGTAGTAATTGGTGTTTTTGGGGACTGATGTTACTTGGGGACTCGTAGAGAGAGACGGTTTCTTGGATTTTAATGGAATTACAGACCAGGAGAATTTGGGATACACAGAGAAGGTAGGCTCACTTGTAAGATTTGTTTTTCTCTGATTCCGAGCTAGTTGTGTACCATTCATTTTAATTTTTCAATGATATTAAAGGTAGATTGAATGTTCCCAAGAGTCGTAGTCTGCATCCAAATGAAAAATGATCTGCTTATCAGCGTGGTTTTGAAAGAAACTGCCGTAAAGGCTTTACATAAATGTTAAATAAAATTGGGCAGATACATGATCCCTGGGGAACAGCCAATTCAACCGGTTCTGATTCTAATGCAAAGGCTCCAGTTATGACCTGAAGTCTGATTACTTAAGAAGGAAGAGATCCATTCCACAGAGTTCTGAGGCCACAGCAACCTCCTTAAAGTTTTGACACAATAGTGCATCATCAATAGTGTCAAAACCGGCAGATAGGACCAACAACATTAGTAGTCCTATCAGCCCTTCATCCACAATTTGAAACAAGGAATCTTTGAGTTCAAGAAGCGTCATTTCACTTCCTCTACAAGGGAGGCAGCCTGATTGCCGATCGCCTAGGAGCTGGAGTGCCTTCAGGTGATCTTGGAATAGGTGCATGGCAGCTGTGGGAAACCCAAGGGTGTCTCACTAGTCCCCATGGATATGTTGTCCAGGTGGCCAGGACACAGCTATCGCTATTGGATCCAGTTCCTGGGGGTGAACCAGTGGGTGAGGATCACCTTGGCGAGGGGTCTTTTGAGAGTGGAAGTTGGACACCGAGCATTGAGACGCGGTATACCCTTCCCTGTAAAACCTTTTCCCCATCCTACCCTGTAGGATTTTTAGAAGCTCTAACCCCTCCTCCCCCTTTCCACTAATCTCCGTGAAACCTCTGAAAGAGAAATCATAAGACCGGCAGTTAAAGCTGGGGTGCGGAGCAGCAGATGTCAACGGTACATGGGGGGGGGCCTCCCGCATTGATGACGCAGACGGAGATGCAAGCTGGCTACTATGGTACTATTCTTGACTCCAGAGATCAGAGAAGCCAACGGGTTCAGCACAGCCGGTGAGTCGGTGGAAACTGATAGCAAACAGAACTGTGTTGAGCCCAAGGTTACAAGTAGCAACATTTATGAACTTGAGCAATTTGCAAGACCAAGAGCTTGTTTATATGTTTTGAACTTTAACAAAAGCACAGTTGAAGTCCAGTTGCAGAGGGGTCCGGCGCCACATGGGCTCTCATTCAAAAGGCTCTGACTGGGCTTGTTTTGAAAGTACAAGAACCAGAAGGCCATTGGAAAGGGTGGCGTAAGGCGTCAAAGTGGTCCTCCAAGGGTTAAGCCAAATCCGTAGTATAATCGAAAGTCTCTGACCCGTTGCCAAAGGAAAGCTAGGTGAAGCGAACCCTGCTTTCCAATAAAGTTGTGAAATGTACATTTTGGCAAGTGTGAACCCGACAGAGGGATGCCGAAATAAAGCTAGGAGAAGAAAAACCTTGCTTTCTGATAAAAATGAGCAATGTAAGCTACACTTGAAAGGCCGTAGTGAACCCGACACAGGAGGCCCGAGTTGCAAAGAGGATCCAAGCCCAAGGGGCGAAGAGCAATCGCCCAAGGTGCAAGACCACCGAGAGAACCTTTGTTGTTTTTGTTCGTGAATCAAGAGTAACACACCTGTGAACATTGTGTCGACAAGAGTAAACGCGGTCGAGGGTTGTCCACAATGGGAAGTTGTTAAAAAGACATTTTAATATTACAAGCAATATCTAAAAGGCTGTAATGAACCCGACAGAGGGAAGCCCAAGTTTCAAGAGGGATCTGAGCCTGGCTGAAGGAGATCCAGGGGGCGAAGAGCAATCGCCCAAGGTTCAGATGTACAGAAGGAACTTTGTGTTTGTTTCTTTAAATCAGCCAGCCTACTAAGGCAAGAGACTTTTGCGAGGAGACTTAGTTTTGATATTGTTTAACTGAACTGTTAACCTAGTGCTGACAAAGCCAAGGAGTGTGCTGTGCTCTAGACTCCCGGCTTATCCCTTGATTCAAACGTGGGGAAGGGAGACCCAGCCATACCATCCTGACTTATCATTTTGTGAACACTTCTTTTTTATTCTGGTGAACATCATCACACACCCTTTTTGTAATTTAGGTTTGGCAATAGTTAATTATAGGCCCTTTTTATTGGACAAGATGCCACTAGGACTGCTTATTGTTTGATGGCCGTAGCTTGCTCCCATCTGAGCTTTAGGTTTAGATTAGGCATTTATCTCACCCATTTTAAAGTTCAATAAACACCCTTGAACTGTGATCACTTGTGTTAGTCTTGCCACCATGAGTTCCTTACACAGCACAAGTTCAAGAGGAAAGGCGTATTGGTGATGGCCCAAAGCTAGCGCAATTGGCCAGATCCAAGTGGTATTTCTTTTTGTTTTTTTTTTTTTAATAGTGGGGTAACCCATGCCTGTTTGAGCACATCTGTGGCTTGACCCTGTTGAAAAGAAGAAGTTACTATGGCACTGATCATGAAGGACAAGGAGTGAAGCACAGTCTTTAATCTGAGGTCGACCATGGTTGCTAGGACAATTGAAGGGTTTGAGAGACAAGAGGAAGGATGGTGAGATGGAGTGAAAAGATAATGGCGTGGCTAAATAGTCCAATATAGAATCAGTTAATAGGCAGGCTAATGGTGCCAATGGGTGATAATCCTCCTGCAGGTTAACAGTTGTGGCAGAGTAAACTACATGGGCTCTTATTTGTACGAATTTGTCTTTAAACAAGGGTGGTATCTTTTTAGGGCAAAGAGCAAGAGGTGTTGAACCGACTGGATCGTTTAGCTTGCTTAATATCTGAAAGAGCTCTAGGGATGAATTGGAGGCATATCCAATAGCATGCGCACATTCAATTTAAGAATTGTTTTAACATAGTTGGGGTTCTGCTTCCATTTACATTCTTTGCTCCTCACAGATGTTCTTAATTTGGCAGGTTTATGAGAAAACCACGTGTTTCCAAGATATTTTGTTTCAATTACTTTTGTTTTGAAAGGGGCAACTGAGTGTATCTCAGATATATTGGAGTTAAAGGTAGTGACCAGCTGCTCACCAGAGAACTTGGAATTATATTTGGCCATGAGGGTGCAGTCACAGGGATTCAAGGTCTTGACCGAGAGGTTTTCCTGATTGGAGATGGACACAAAATATCTGCACTGAAGCATCTGGCTAAAGTTGGGGCATGTGCTAAAGAATGGCAGCACAGTCCGGCCAATCAACTGGCAAGGTGTTAGATTCCCTAGGACCAATGTTCCAAGAAATAACCCAATCAAAGGTGCAGCCATCTATGTGAGTGGGGCAGTTTGGAGAAATGAGAAACCAAGATATGTATGAGAGCTGAATAGTAGAGCGGCATACATTTCCTTCTTGTCATAAACCTCTAAATTACAATTTCCAAGTATTAGAAGAGGGTAGGAGGTTTGCATAAGAGATGACCAGTTCTAAAACGGGGTGGCAGAAGTTAGAGCCACAGGAGGGAGGATGATACAGCAGCATTGTTTCAATTGTACTGGAGGAACAGGTTCAAGTTTAGCACTGAATGATTTTGCAACCTGGAAACTCGAGTCTGGAATAAGATAAATAAGATACAATATTAATGTATTATTTTATATAGATTAACGCTACGCCCCCACCTTTGTTGATTTTTCTATGACTGGCAAGCACGTTATAGTAAGTTGGAAGGGAAGCAGAAATGGCTGGTGGCTGGTCCGGAGTGGTCTTGAAGCCATGTTTCAGTTATAGCCAGAAGATCATTGGGAGTGCATTTTACATCTATACAAACTTCTCATTAGGACTCAATTGCATGGTTCTGTTATGTTAGAATACCTTCGAAATAAAACATTACGACAAGGCCCTATTGTGAGAAATGGACCGCAACTGTTTTTGGACAGTATCAACTTCATGGGTTACATAGAGCCAAATAGCCCACAGATGTGGAAGACATGTGTTTATTTTAATTACAGCTACAGAAGTAACTAAACAGATCCTTGACAAATTAAAGGAGTGTGAGCCAGATATTTCTAAATTTGTTACACTAGAACATTTCTCTAAATGTATAGAGGAAATTGCTTCTAAGGTCCTTTCAGTACTCGGGCAAAGATTTATAAACCAGACTCTACAATTCAAAAAAGACAATAAGTAAGTTAGATTTGGAGGTACAGACAGTGACACCACAAGTGAAGACCTAGATCCAGCTCTATGCCCATCGGATGATATTCCTAACACTTCTGACTTTCAACCAGGGCAGAGAGGTAACAAGAGGAGGCAGGCGGTAGAATAGTGGCAATTGCAGACCACAAAAGAGTTTTCTTAGGCTGAGGACAATAGGTGAATTGCAGAACTGGGAGCAGAGATCATTGGTATTGAATCTATCCACATATGTTCCCTTACCTACAGAGAACAGGGTTCTAGAGAAAGGTTTAGGTTTTGTCTGCACTCATGTACACAATCCATATTTGTTCAGAGGGAAATTTGAACAATTTATGAGAAAGATGAATCTAAAAGAATTCTTTTGTGATTCCTCACTGAGTGAATAAGGCAACCTCCCAGGATTTAATCTGCCGCCAAGTTTGAAGTGCCAACATAAGTGCAGACATTTTAGTTTCCTTCTCTACAAGGATCTAGAGAAGCTGGAAAATCAAATTAATACCTATTTTTTCATTCTGAGATGTGCAGAGCATAAAGCTATTTGTTCTTTCAAGAATAATACCAAATTGATCATAAAACCTTCTAACAAAGGAGGTGGGGTCATTGTTCCGCTCAATAGAGGGATTATGTGACTGAATGTAACGGGCAATTGAGTGAATCTATTTATTGCCCTTTGTTTAACGGTCCTACAGAGGTGTTGTTAACCACCATCCCTACCGGTACACAACAGGAAGTAACTGGTGGTTGGCTTTCCAAACAAAGCTGCATTCCTTATCCAGGCCTGCCATGATGAAGAAAGTACCACCACAACGATTCTGAGGACCCCCAGGACATAAGGCAGGCAGAGAAGAGCGATGGCCACCGTGATCCAAGGGCGCAGGTCAATCATCGTGGCCTAAGCAAAAAGCTGGTCCTGGAAGGCCCCTCTTTGTGCTAGAGAACTGCATGGGGGGATGGGGGAGCCTCCTTTTTCACAAATTGAGGTTCTCTGGAGTCCCATGTCCAAACTCTGGACGTCAACCAATGCAGCTAGGAAGCCGAGAAGGAAGCTGGCCAGTGCACAGGATGGTTAGAGGATGCTTCGGAAGGTTTCCAAGGCCAGGATCCTTTGGCAGCAGTCCTGACAGTTTGCCCCCACCAGTCCCGGGGTCGAAGCACTGAAGGCCTTCTGTAGAACAGCAAAGGTCCTGAGCTTCACTGGGAGTGTCTTCAGCAGGATGCTACCTTTGAAGGGGTCTTGGCTCAAAGGACAATTTGAAAAATGGCTGCAGGAGCCCTCCTTTTATTGTAGATTGAAGCTGGAGTCAGCCCCAAGCCCATCAATTCAGTGGCCGATAGCATTTGGGAGTGGTGCTCCTCAACTTTTTTTGAACGTTTGCTTAAACAGCAGGTGCAATTGTTTAGTGGTTTGTATGGCACGTGGGAGGGGCATGACGATGGGGTTTGTGGGGAGCAGGGACAGACCAGCAGGAAGCATAGTTCCACTACTTCTGGTACACTTCAACCACTGCACCAATGGTAAGAAACTGCACCATTCAAACTGGCAGGGGCTATCCAATCCTGTGCAGCCTTTGGCCATGACATCTTCCCAGCAACAGATACATGGGACCAGGCTATATACTCCATCCTTATGGACATCTCTCCGTCCTGTGGGACGGGACCGGAGCACTTTGTAAAAAGCATCAAAATTTTTCCAAAAATGTGTCCATCCTCTCTTTCTTGTGCGGGGGCCCGGCACGCGGCCGTAACCCCACCCACCTTGGCTCCGCCCAGCGCCTCGTCCATCAGTACTTTTCTCTGCTCAATCGGGGCCGGACACGCTTGCATCCTCGGAAGATTTTCTTCCCTTTTTCCTCTCTGGCTCTCGCTAGCATCTGTTTACTAGTCTGTCTATGTCTTTCAAGTTTGACTTTCCAGATTGTTCATCGTGTCACTGTCGCTTCGCGAGGGCGGATCCCCATCCTCTTTGTTTAGAGTGTTTGGGTCCGGAGTCCGGAACACTGTTTGGACTCCTGTTTTTACTGTGACTCCCTTTCGGTCCGGGCACTTCAACGTCGGTTGGACCGGTGGGAGGAGGTGTTCCGACAAACTCCTCCTTCGTATTTTCAGGCGTTCATCGACGAGAAGAAGAAACGCCCGGTAAGTTCTTTACTTTTAAGAGCACCCCGGCCGGGGGATACCTTCCCGGGTCCCTCTCAGTCCGGGAGGGGCGTTGATCACTCTGTCACCGGGGTTCGCCCTGAGGTGCCCGTTGAGCCTAATAATTCTACCAAAGTTTTCTCCGAGGATCTCCGTAAGGGCCCTGTGAATACCGGAGTACGCTCCGAGGCCCCTCCTGTGGGGGCTGTTTGTAGACCCAGTTCTACTGAATCGTGGGGTACCGGAGCTCGCTCTGAGGCCTCTGTCAAAAAATAGACCGGGGTGCGCCCCGAGGTCTTGGCTGGGCTTGTTGTTACCGAACGGATGTTCGAGGCCCGCGCAGATAAGGCTGTTACCGGGCCTGGGTCCGAGGTCCCTCGTTCAGAGGCTAAAGCTACCAATGGTTCTGAGAGGCCGGACAAGGCTTTGTCAGTGAAAGCGGTTGCTCACCGTTCCTGCTCTTGTGGTGACACCGAACCTGTTGAGGGGGCAAAGAAGCAAAGTTCTTCTTTTACCGGCAGTGCCGAGGTCCTTCCTTCGAAGGCTCAGTTGGCGGTTGGTATGTCTCAAAAACATTCCAGGCCTCATAGTACCGGCTCTGCCGAAGTTCCTTATGTTAAGGCTATGATTAAGACCCCTGATCCATCGACGGGGACCCCTCCCTCACTACCTCACGTGCCGCAGTTCCCCTCAGATGAGGACAAAATGTCGCCCGTTCCTGCCACGTCCACGTCGGCCATTTTAGGTGCTACCCCTACAACTACACCATCGGCCTCTGGTGTAGGGCTTGGTCCCTTGGGTGAACCTAAAGTCCCTTGTGCGCATCCTTACCGGCCGGTTTATGATTGGAACGCCCGGATGCCTTTTCCGCACAATGTTTCGTTGCCCGCGGGGGGCGGCACCTTTGATTTATGTGGATACGTCGGTGGAGGGGCCGGTGTGGCACCCTTCCCCGTTACATCCCTGGGTTTGTCCACCTCATGAGAGGCCTCCTCAGGTTCCGAAACAGTCTCCGGAGGACGCCTTTTTCGGTAAATAGCAAGCGCCTATGCGCACCGACCCCATGAGGGAATATTTCAAAGGGCTTTTCAAGGATTTATGTCCACATACGCCTCCGGCTCCACCTGTTCCTCCGGTGCTTCCGCCGGCGCCTTCCTTGCCCGTGGTGCCTCCCCCGGCTCTTCCGCCTTTGCCTCCATTGTCCCCAGTGGACAAGGCAGTGCCTGACACGGCTCAGCAGGATCCTGACCTGTCAGATGATCCTCAAGGCGATCAGGACAACGAGGACCTTCCCCGCTCTATCCAAGCCTTTCATGACCGGGTACTGGACATGATGAGTTTTCTTAGATGTTCCTGTTAGGGAGAATTCTCTGTTTAGGCTGAATTTCCTAAATCTAGTGAGTCCCCCAGCAGCTTTGCTGGATTTTTGGGGTTTATTTTTTTCTCCTGCCAAGAGTGAGACTCTTTTACCCTCACTCTTGCGCATGATTTGAGTGTGTTTCTTTGAATCTAGATGTGTTTAATGGGCTATGGGGTCTTTTACCCCATAGGGCTTCATGTGTTTTTGTGATGTGTTACACCGCACCCTCAGTGCAGTGACACAGGGGTGTCATAGTGACCCCCCAGTATAGACTCCATACCCTGAGACTGACTACTGTCTCCCAGGGCATGTAAAGTCACCATTGACTTTACTAGTCTTAAATTCTGAACAGAACCAGTACAAACCATCATTTTGTGGACGTACTGGCTGGGGCAATTCAATTGCCCCAGGGTCTGTTAGTCGAGGGGGCACGTCTCCGTCCCCCCTGATCGAGTTTTGGCTGGTGGCAGTGGATACTACTTTTTATATTCAACCGCGAATATTTTCCTATGGGATTTCCCATTGTTTTAGGCTACTATCTTTATTTAATTATTTACGGTAGCCTCGAACATACCGCCGGTTTATTTAATTAATATTAATTCTCCGGTTGGTATTTTTTGCCAAAACCTGATTCTAAAATGGCGTTTGTGTTCTCTTCTGTGACTCCAACCCAAGTCGAGCCCTTTGTTCCACTTTTTGGCGGGCTTCTCCACAGAAGCCCTCCAAAGTGGTGCTACTCTGTCTGGGGTACTTTGGATTGGTGGAGGGAAATTTAGGCACCCTGAACTGAGTTGCCTAGGCAACTCAAGTCGCACTCCATCCTGATTGGCCCAAGTGGTGAGCCGGCCGGCTCACCACTTAACATGTTTGAGTGACAGCTAGGCTGAGTGAATGGGGGTTTGCGGCATAAAAGCAGGGCTTTGGGGACTGGAACTTCAGAAGTCGCCACAGGACCTAAGAATCCGACGAGGGAGAAGCTGAGCCGACCTGCCACGACACCACCACCGGTGGAGCCCTGCTGGACTGCCTCACCACTTTTCCCAACGACAGAGGAGATCTCCCGCCGGAGAGTCTTCTTCCTTTGACTGGTGGGGATAACCAGTTTCACCGTCTTTTCGCCTTCCCGACGTACCTCGTGGCTGCCTTGCCTGTGCCAAGCACCCCGGCACCCGGGATACCACATTTTACCACGACCGCGAAACAAAGGTACCACCTTTAACCGGAAGACTCCGCGGCTGGTTTCTTCCCTGGTAGTGCAACGACCTTCATCTTTCCTCTAAGTCAAGATCTTCTCTTCCCCTGGACGACGACGTAACTTGCACCCACTACCAGGAACAACTGCCACCGCTGGAGGATCCTTCCCACTTAAGGTACCGTGTCCCGCCAGGCTTCCCTTGCTACCGACTGTACGGGGTAGTTTTAGCTCCCCGCTTTCGAACCTGGATTAGTCTGGGACACCCTGGCTAAACTTTCTTCAAGCCTCTCTAAACTCTTTTTGAACCCTCTGCAAGACTTTCTAAGCCTAGTGTAACTGTGTGATCTTGGGAGCATTTGTGCTCTGCTCTCTCTAAGAGTGGGCCCAGCCTTTGGACTTTGGCTCACCAGTGACTTTTGCTCTTCTGCCTTGCTAACAGTGTTCCTGAATCTTAGAGTGGTGTACCTTTCCATATTCTGTCTTTCCCCCCCCCTTTCTCACAAACTTATCAGAGTGCAATCTAGTTAAGCGCTCACCTCTGTATGAAAATAAGTGGTGTCTTACTGTGATTTATCTAATAGGAAACAAAGGGGTGTGTATATTACAATAGTAACTGTGTTTAGAATATTTTACAGTAAGAGTGCTGGTGTGTTTCAAACTGTGTGTTTTTAAATAAATAATTATATACTTTGATACCAAAGCTCTGGTCAGTGTTTGCTTGTATTGTTGTATCTGAGTGCCTATTGTGTATACTTTGCATACTGCTTAACTCTTCTTGAGGGAAGTCTAACTGCTCAGCCACAGCTACCAGGTAAATCTGGGTGGTACAGACTGCTACCAAGTGGGTTTACTGCCAACACCTGTAGTCTTAAATCTTTTGCAGTGGTCCCTAAGGGAACTGCACAGGTTTCTGCCTAACAGTTCCGGTGCCCGAGGCATCCGCTCTGCAGGAGAGCGTGCTTTCTTGGGCATTCACCCTGTCTCCCTTGGAGCTTACCGGCCTGCTCCTGCAGAAGGACGTTCTGGCCGAGGTTCGAAGAGTCTGGGGAAAAGCCACACTCGGGACTTTTTGTCAATAAGAAGATTGACGCGAGTTATAGGCTACATTCTTCGGAAGAGGTGGCCCTGTCGTCTTGTCCACCTCCCTCCTCCACAGTGGTGGCTGCGGCTACGTTGCAATCCAGACCTGCAGCATCCTCTTCCACGACGGCTACTCAGGTCTTGGGAAAGAAGGACAAGCTCCTTGACTCCCTAGGGAGGAAAATCTTTGCCAACTCAGCCTTGCAGCTCAGGCAGGCCAATGCTGAGTTGATATTGGCGGGAGCTAACATGCAGATGTGGAAAGGTCTGTCAGAGTTTGAGGTGCACATCCCGGTCGAGAAGTTGGAAGACTTGAAAGGAGGCCTTTCCGACGCCAGGGTCTTGGCCCAGGATCTCCTGGAGTCTGCGGCTCATCACGTAGACACCTCAGCTCTTTGCTTGATGCTGGGGATTGATACCTCATGGCAGGCGTGGTTGCATGCCACTAAATTTTCTAAGGAAGTGCAAGACAAGGTGTTGGACTTTCCATTTGATGGCGAAGAGCTTTTTCATTCTACTACTGATGTAGAGCTCACCAAGACCAAGGATAGCACTCAGACGGCTAAATCATTGTCTGTTCTGGTCAAAGCTCCTTTCAAATCCCAGAGACCGTTGTCTCAAAGTCGACCTTCCCCTGGTTTTAGGGGCTTCCTTGACCGCAAATCTCGCAGTTCAGAAACTTCTGGACCTCAGAGCTGTGGAACCTGTTCCCCTTGGGGAGCGACGGGAGGGCTTCTACTTCAGACTGTTTACAGTGCCCAAACCCAACCAGGCTGGCCTGCGCATCATCCTAGACCTTTCCCAGTTCAATCTTTTCCTACACCAAGAGAAATTGGAGATGATCACGCCCAGCCAGATACGTTCCTCCTTACAGATGGGTGATTGGCTCAGCGTTGTGGATCTTCAAGACGCGTACATGCATATCCTGATTTGGATTCCACACATGAGGTACCTCGGCTTCTCTTTGGGAGAGGAGCACTTCCAGTTTCGGGTGCTTCCTTTTGGCCTCAGCTCGGCGCTGCGTGTCTTCACGAAGATGATGTCGGTGATTGCGGCCTGTCTTCGTCTCCAGGGTATCCATGTGTATCCATATTTGGACGACTGGCTCTTACGCAGCCCTTGTCCGCTGGCGGCAGCGGGCAATCTCCAGTCTCTCCTTCAGCTCCTGTTCCTTCTTGGGCTGTCGGTGAACAGGCAGAAATCCTCCATAACGGTCTCACAGGACCTGATTTTCCTGGGTTTTCGTTGGAACACGATCGACTGCAGAGTGCATCTGACCGCGGACAGAATGGCGGATCTGTTAGCTACGTGTCAGATGTTTGTGCAGTCGGAGAGTATGTCAGCCTGGTGGTTCCAGAGGCTTCTGGGCCTCATGGCCTCGTGTGTACTGGCTCTTGCTCATCTCAAAATAAGACAGACCCCGATTGCTCTTCTGAGTTCATGGCGTCAGGCAGTGGATCCGGATTCCAAGCAGATAATGATTCCGGATTCCATGAGAGTGGACCTGGATTGGTGGTCCTCTCTCAGCAATCTGTCTGGGGGCGCTGGGTTTCAGGACCCGGTCCCCACGGTGACGATCATGACGGACTCCTCCCTTCTGGGGTGGGGTGCGACGTTAGATCTTCTTCAGGTCTCGGACCTCTGGTCTCCCCAGGACAGGCTCCGCCACATAAATCATCTGGAGCTTCTGACGATCTTCCTAGCGCTCGGGGCGTTCAGACCGCTCATTGTCAACAAGGTGGTCCGCATAAGAACGGACAATGTGGTGTCAATGTATTACATAAACAAGCAAGGGGAAATGAAGTCCCCCCGCCCCTCGTGGACCTGCCTATCCAGATTTGGGAGTGGGCCATGCTTCATGGTGTCTGGCTGCTTGCAGTGCACATCCCAGGCCAGCTAAATGTCACAGCGGATGCCCTCAGCCGGCGGACAGTGGTCAGCTACGAATGGGAATTGAAGGTGGAGGTCCTCTCATGGATTTTCTTGCATCGGGGCACACCGGAGGAGGACCTCTTCGCTACGGCGGTGAACAAGAAGCTTCCTCAGTATGCCTTCAGAGGGGGGCTGGGAGCCTCCTCTCTGGGGGATGCTCTTGAGATTCCATGGCACAACATGAGAGCTTACGCCTTCCCGCCTCTGCCTCTAGTTCACCGTGCAATTTGGAAGTTGAAGAACTCAGTGAACTGTTCCCTTCTACTCATAGCTCCGTGGTGGCCGGCCAGGTTTTGATTCTCAGAACTTCAACACCTGTCAGTGTATCCGCCGATCAGGTTACCAGTAACTCCCGATCTTCTTCACCAAGGGGAACAGCAGATGTGGCACCCTTCCACACAATTGCTCAGCTTGGCGGCATGTTGCCTGAGTTCAAGTCTTCAGAGCATCTGAATTTGTCTATGGATAACATGCGCATTATCCAGGCAGCCAGGAAACCCTCGACCAGATCTCAGTACAAGAGTAAATGGCTCAGGTTCTGTCATTGGTGTTTGGAGAAGAAGTTGGATCCAAGGGTGTCCACGATTGACACGGTGCTATCCTTCGTGTCCTCCCTAGCAGAGTCAGGGGTTCATGTTCTGTCATGCAGGACTTACCTTTCAGCGGTTTCCGCTTATCTTTCTACAGACCAGTGCTCTTATTCGGTTCATAGACATAATTTCGAATACAAAATATTCGAAAGTCAAAAAGTCGAAAAAAAAATGTCAAAAAAAAAAATGTCGAATTTTTTTTTAATGACGTTTTTTTTTTTTTTTCGAAATGGGGGGGTTCCCCCCCAGCCCCCCCTTTTTTTATTTTTACCTATTTTTTTCACAGAAACTAGAGCCAAAAATAAATATCGAAAAAAAAAACAATTCGACATTTTTTTTTCGACATTTTTGATTCGACTTTTTTTACTTTCGAAATTATGTTTTCGAAATTATGACTGGACACCCTCTTATTCTCTGAGTAACCCAGAGGTAAAGAGGCATTTTGCACAGTTGACACGCCTCTACCCTCCGGTTTGTAATCCGCACCCACCGTGGGACGTAAATGTAGTCCTGACGGCACTGTGCCATAAACCCTTTGAACCAATGGCTACGGTGGACCTCAAGTACTTGTTTTGGAAAGTGTCCTTTTTGGCCGCCGTTACGTCAGCAAGGAGAGTGAGTGAGCTCCAGGCATTGTCCGTGGAGCATCCTTTCTTGGTCTTTCACAAGGACAAACCTGGCCTTTCTACCGAAGGTGGTGACCGAATTCCATCTGAATCAGTCGATCTCCTTGCCGGTCTTTTTTCCGAACCCTGCCTCTGAGGCTGAGAGGGTTCTACACTGTCTTGATGTCCGAAGAGCTCTTAAGTTCTACCTGGACAGGACTTCCGAGCTTAGGAGTTCTTAACTTTTTGTGACCTTCGGTAACCCTCAGGGCAGGCAGGCGTCTAAGGCAACTATTTCTAGGTGGATAGCCGCCTGCATCACGCAGTCTTTCACCGTCCAAGGGCTGAAACCTCCTAAGGGTATTCATGCACACCTGGTGCGGGGTAAGGCAGCCGCGGTTGCTTTTCAGAAATATGTCCCCTGGGAGTCCATTGCTAGGGCAGCCTCCCCATCTGCTTTCTGTAAGCATTATTGTCTCGACATGAGCTCAAGAGCGGACACTCACTTTGGTCAGGCTGTACTGAAGAACCTGTTTCAGTAAGAGGTATTTCCATCCACCCATAGTTCCTGTAAGGAGTGCTTGGGAATCTCCCTTAAGTATGGAGGAAAGGGGACGGGACGTAGGAGTATTACCAGGTTGCTCACCGTAGTGACCACCTTACTCCTAGTCCATAGTCCCCTTTCCTCCATACGCTGCCCGCCGTCCCCTCTAATAAGGTTCCTCTGTTATTGCTAATGGGTCTTTGACCCGGCGATAGAAAAGGACTGATGGGCGATGCATGGGGCGGAGCCAAGGTGGGCGGGATTACGGCCGCATGCCTGGCCCCACGCAAGAAAGAGAGGAAGGACACATTTTTGGAAAAATGTTGATGCTTTTTACAAAGTGCTCCGGTCCCATCCCACAGGACGGAGAGATGTCCATAAGTATGGAGGAAAGGCGACTATGGACTAGGAGTAAGGTGGTCACTACGGTGAGTAACCTGGTAATACACATATATATTGGACATATCTTGAAAAAGACTAGATAGTAAAAACAGAGGGCCATCCCCACTGTACTTCAATGGAAGGTGATGTATGCAGTGTAAAACAGAATCCCCCTTCCTTGATGGCCGTAGGGACTGATCTGTGCCCCAAGAACAGATGAGCATGGCAAGCTAAGTTAAGCAAAAAGCCCTTACCTCCAAAAGTAAGGACAGGTTAAACAAAAAATATTAAAATGTTAGGCTGTTGAATGGTCTATAGATGTCTACGGCAGTGTTCGGTAGAACTTCATTTTTTAAAAAATATTCTCCCCACTTGTGACTGCCCCAGTACTTTTTGCTGGACTCTCGGATTTCTGATCCGTTTTCCTGAGTGAGTGGGGACCTTTTTCCACACTCACTCAGTCTTTTACTTTACCTCCGGGAACCTTTTTCAACCCCTTTGGTTGTATCTTTTTGGAGTAATGCGTTCATCCAACTTTTAAGGCATCTGCAATTTATTATTGCCGCACACAGCACTTGCTGCACAGTGTTGCTTGAAGCTTTTCGAACTTCCCTTTTTCTTTTCCTTGCAATGACTGTTTACAAGGATAGGGGGATACTTTCTATTCTACCTAACTTTTATTCTGTGAAATCGGCGCACCCCACATGTGGAGTGCTGAGCGGACACAATGTATCCCTTTTTCCACTTCTGTTACTTTCTACTTACAGTGACAAGTTCATCTGAGTGGCTGTGGCAGTGGATATTTTCTACCGATTGCTACACATTTTACACACAGGCTGCTGTCACAGCTGCCATGAAGGACAACGTTGACCTAAAATGATGGTGCCTGTCTTCTTTTTTTTTGACAACTCTTGATGACTTGTCCTTTTATGGGCCACCTTTTGCCATCCTGGGTGGGGGAGGTTCCCCCCAAAGTTTGAATATGGCATGACTGTTGATTGGCTGGGTTCCTGCATAAAGGCGAGGGTCCTGGAGCAGAGGGAGAGAGTCGACCCATGGAACAAAGAATCTGAAGAAGGAATTCTGCAGCCACTTCCAGTGACTGCTGAGTTACTGCTGCTGCTCCAACCTCCTCTTCTGATCGACAGGGAAGAGCCAGACCGGCTGACTTCCTCCCTTGGACTGGTGGGTCTAACCAGTCTCGAGACAAGCTGCCTTTTGAGCCGTCCTACAAAGATCTGCCACCGACCTGGGCTGAAATTTCCCAATATCCTGGGACCTGGACCAATTTGCTGTGCATAGTCTTCTGAAGCACGGTTTTGGCTGGTGCTTTTGTAGGCATCCTGCTGAGCCTAAAGTGACTCTTTCCCGCTCTGAGACGTCTCCCCTTCCAAGTCAGAGCGGAGAAATGGAGAAAAGCCTGCCGTGTGACAGCCGTCGCCTATGTTGAGTCCCAACTAGCCAGTATCGTGAAGATCGTCTGCTGTGCGTACCATCGCAAGTAGCTGACCGTCTGCTCCCTCCAAGTTATTTTTCCAGCCTCCAGGCCAAGAATCAAACAGGAGCTGCTGTCGCCTCACCTGAGGACTTGGAGGTTGGCATCATGGAAGGAGACAGACAGCGGATTCAAAGTTGAACAATATTCTTATTACAGAAAAGGTCAGGATGGATTAAGGCGTAACTTGCCCTATAGTATGGGGGAATTTCCCTACCAAAAGAAATCTGTGTCAGTATGTTCAACTTAAGTCTGTCTGTGTCAACATCCTATATACTTGCCCTCACAACTAATGCAAACAATATGTAGGGATGTCAACCATAACTTATAGTGTTTCCAACATAAAGTTCTGAGCCGTTTCCAGCTCTGGTTTACTCTTCAGCTTCCTTTCCCAAATGTTCATAAGTTTTTTTTTAATAAAGTTTAATGTATCTTCCTTCAATCATCAGACTAAACAGTTTCATAAAGGCCAGGATACCCTTCCCCAAGCTTAATGGTCAACTCTGGACTTCCTGTCCAAAGTCTGATGGTATTTGGTTTCCTGCTTTCACCACAGTCGGCTTCTCTTGTCAAGGTGCAGTTTTTAGACCACAGGTCCACCCATTACAGGTTACGCAACCATGAGCTCTCAAGTTTCCTTCAAAGTTCAATATTCGAATGGATTGTGTCCTCCCACGTATTCCTCATCTTAGATATATCCTTACCTTCAGCTTTGAAAATGTTTTCTCTCTCCACCAGATGGCGCTCCACTCGACGCTGCGGCGTCGATGTCCCTCGGAGGCCTCCGTCGAGCGTCGATGTCATCCGCTGTATAAATGCCTCAAGCACGCCTGTTTTTCCGTTAGCTTCGCTTTAGATCGATAAAATGGCGCTTCAGTTCGTAAGAATAATGTCGTCTTCATCTAATCCTTCCACACCGAAGACTGGATTCAAGAAATGCCAGAAATGTGGGAGAAAGATGTTGCTAACTGATCCCCATCGGAATCGCCTCTGGTGCCTCGGTTCCGACCACCGTATAGATTAGTGCGGTTCCTGTCAGTCGATGACCCATAAGGCCTTAAAAGAACGAAGAAGTAAACTGGCGGTGGGGGAGGAATCCTAGAAGTTTTCTTCAAGAGGGAGAAAAGACTCGTCTGAGTCTTCGACAAAACGTCATAAAAAATCTCGGTCGAGGAGCAGATCCAGGGAGTCCTCTTCTTCTTTCTCTAAAAAGGCAAAGAAAAGACGACACCGGTCTCCCTCTTCCTCAACGTCATCTGAGGAAGTTATAACATGTCCGTCGAGACATGACTCCCCAAGAAAGTGGGAAGCTTTCAGAGCATCTATGTTGAAAAAGTTTGAGAATGCGGTCCAGACCCCCTCAAAAAAGTCTAACGAAGACCATGTCCCTGCTCAGAAAAAAAGTGACAGGGTAAGATCTAAGATGAGAACATCTGACAAAAAATCGTCGAGGGTGTCGTCCAGGGAATCTTCCCAGACACCTCATAGAAAAAACCTACCGGTGCATAAATCGGAGGCAGAACTCAAGAAAATGGCGTCAGACTCTCATACGTCAACAAAATCCTTGTCTAAAACGTCCTCGAAGCCTCTATCAAAGGCGATCGAGAACAAGGGGTCGATGACCCAACCTAAAAAGATTGTCGAGTGCATAGTCGACAGTATCGAAGGATCTTTCAACGGTGTCGATGGTCTCGACAACTCCTTCGACGGGATCGACGATTCCTTCAAGGGCATCAAAAACTACCTCGACAATATCGAAGGTAATGCCTACAACATCGACGCCATCAACGCTTTTGTCGATGTCTTCGTCCATTCCAATGGCTAAATCGACACCAGTGTTAAAATCTATACCACCTGTAAAGGTGTTTCATCCAGAATGCAGACATGACTTTTTTAGAACCATGTCTTCCATATATGAAGGAGATTCATCAGCAGAAGAGGTTTCACCTGCTGGTGTTCAATTTGGTGCAAAACAAGTCTCTGGGGAGTTAGTTGACCCTCAATCTAAGATGCAAGACTTGTATGAGTGCTTGCAATCAGCAAGTGGTCTGGATACATCTCCAGAATATGACTTTGAAAAGCCTGACCCAGCTGAACATGCGGATGCAGGTTATAGAAAATTGATTAACAGGGTAACTGAATTCATGGGATGGAGTAGAAATCTACCGGTCTATCAGGATGATGACATGACTGACATCCTTTCAGGAGGACCTCAGCAAGAAACCATACTTCCTTTTCATGTAGCCTTACAAAGGAAGGTTAACACTGCATGGGAAAACCCAGAAACTATTCCCGCAGTAAATAAGAAGTATGTGTCAAAATAGAGACCCTGCCCCTCAGATCCCGAATACTTAAGTAAACACCCATCTCCTGAAAGTCTGGTAGTAAAAGCAGCTACCTCTACTAGAAATGCTGCATACCCTACAATTCCACCTGGTAGGGATGTTAAAAAGGTTGATGTATGGTCCAGAAAGATCTTTGTCAGGGTGCATGGCTTTAAAATCCACAAATGTAACTTGCACCCTTGCAAGATTTACATATAACCTGTGGGACTGCATGTCAACGGCAGCTGAACTCATCCCGGAAGGTGAGGAACGTGAAGGGTTCCTATCCATAGTAAGGGATGGAAAGGAGGCTTCAGGGGAATGCCTTCAATCAGGTTTGGACACAGCTGACAGTATCAGTAGGTCCAAGGCGCCTAGCACAGTGCTACGCAGATTTGCGTGGCTAAGAAAGTCAGGTTTTGCACCGGATGTGCAATCCAGGCTTCTTAATATGCCATTTGACGGCTCGAGGTTGTTTGGCAGCAAGGCGGATGAAAGTTTGGAGAAGCTGCAGACCTCCAAAGCGGCGCCAAAATCACTCGGTGCCGCTATACGACAGCCTCAACAACGCCCCTACACAGGCTCATCTTCCTGGAGGGGTCGTCCCTTTCGATTTCATTCCTCGTTTGGGAAGGGCAGGGGACAGGCCAGTCAGAGAGGGTAAAGGAAATGTCCTCAGGGGCAAGGAAAAGGTGCTAGATCTGCCCCAGCAGCGGCATCTGCCCCTTCAGCTGCCGCTGCTGCAGCTGCCGCAAAACCACTCCGAGGTTTTGACCCACAAGACCCTAGTGGGAGGCAGGATCTCACAGCATTTGGAAGAATGGCGGGGCATTACTTCAGCTGCTTGGGCACTGGAAACAGTATCCCAAGGTTACTGTCTTCCTTTTCAAAATAAACCTCAGAATCACCCACCGGGAAACAACTCTGTAAAAAATCCAGATCCGCTCCTGTTGTAGGAAGTCTTAACCCTGCTACAGAAAGGTGCAATAGAACAATAGAAAGTGTACCTGTAGCGGAGAGGAACAAGGGTTGGTATTCCCCATATTTTCTCATACCAAAGAAGGACGGAGGACTTAGACCCATCTTGGACTTGAGAAGCTTGAACAAGTTCCTCAGGAAGGACAAGTGCAAGATGGTCACACTTTCTTAGACCATTCAGGCTCTCCAACTCCAAGACTGGTTGGTATCATTGGACCTTCAGGATACTTACTTTCATATGCCAATCCATCTCAAGCACAGAAAGTACCTGGGGTTTGCGATTGCAGTTCTCACTATCAGTTTCAAGTTCTGCCATTCGGGGTGACCTCCGCCCGAGAGTTTTCACCAAGTTGATGGCGGTGGTGGCAGCGAGTCTCGGGAGAGGGGGGATTCACGTCTACCCCTACCTGGACGATTGGATGATCAGGGCACATTCTCCAGAACAAGCTCAGGAACATCTGTCCAAAACTTGCCACTTCCTTCACAAACTAGGGTTTTCACTGAATTTAAAAAAAGTCAAACATGATACCATCTCAGAAACTCCACTTTGTTGGAGCAGTCCTAGATACTTTTTCGGCAAAGCCTGGCCTCCGGAAGAGAGAGCTCACCACATTCTGCAGATGGTAATAAAATTCCAGAATGCCCAATATCTACCGGCCTTTGATTTTCTCAGGTTGCTCGGCCTTATGGCATCCTGCATTTTTCTGGTGCCAGAAGCCAGATTGAGGATTAGATCCCTTCAATGGGCCCTCATGGTCCCAATTTTCAGGAGAAATGTCAGATCTGTTACAAGTTCCAGTCAGAGTAGCACAGGATCTACAATGGTGGGCTTGCAGGGAAATATCCTCAAGGGAGAATCTTTTTGGCAACCATGGCCGGAGATAACAGTAGTGACTGACGCCTCACTCACAGGTTGGGGAGCTCACACCAACGAGTTGACAATTGGTGGTCGTTGGTCTCCATCGGAGTCCAAACTACACATCAACATATTGAAGCTGAGGGCAATCAGACTAGCGCTGAAGGCCTTCCTGCCCTCTGTACGGGGAAAGAATGTCCTGATAATGACGGACAACACGGTAGCCATGTACTACCTCAACAAGAGAGGAGGAGTAGGATCACTACCACTGTGCAGAGAAGCAATGCAGCTCTGGTTCTGGGCAATACAAGAAGGGATCTCTGTCAGCAGTTCATCTAACCGGAGAGCTAAACACAGCGGTGGACGCTCTGAGCAGGCAGATCAGTTTCCCACGAGTGGGAAATAGCTCAGGAAGTCCTTCAAGAGATCTTCACCCTTTGGGGAACCCCGCAAGTGGATCTATTTGCGACCAGTGTCAACAGTAAATGCGAACTGTACTGCTCGAGGGAATTTCCCCCTAGAGGCGCTCTAGGGGACGCGTTAGTAGTGGAATGGGAGTTTCCACTTCTGTATGTGTTTCCTTCAGTCCCGGTGATCCCTCAGGTAATCAGGAGGTTGGAAAGTTCAGGAAAACCATGATCCTAATTGACCCGGATTGGGCCAGGAGAACGTGGTACCCCGACCTTCTGGACATGTCCATCTGCCCTCCAATACGTCTTCCAAGAAGAGAGGATCTTCTCTCGCAAGAGGAAGGTCACGTTCTCCATCCAGAGGTCAACACATTCAACCTTCACGCATTGGCACCTGAGAGGTTGAGATATAAGGATTGAGACCTTCCGGATGACGTCATGGAGATCTTGCTTTCGGCCAGAAGGCCAGCAACAAAATCTCTATCGGTGTCGTTGGAACAAGTTCAGTAACTGGTGCAGAGATAAGAATGTGGACCCGTTTCAGTGTAATATTCCCACTATATTAACTTTTTTTTATAACACTCGGCTAATCTTGGGTTCCAGCTTGGCACAATAAAAGGTTACTTAGCAGCGCTATCCATTTTTAAGCGCTCCTCAGAAGAAGAATCTTACTTTAAGATACCCTTTTAATAACTCAATTCTTAAAAGGTCAAAATAATGTGTTTCCTCCAATGCCTTTTCAAGTTCCTGTGTGGGATTTAAACTTGGTACTAAAGTTCCTCACATGCATTCCATTTGAGCCTTTGCATTCTTGTCCGTTAAGGCTCCTTACTTTTAAAACAATAATTCTTGTGGCAATTACATCAGCCCGCAGGGTAAGTTAATTGCAGGTACTTTCTTGCGGGCCTCCTCACACCATCTTTTATAAAGATGAAGTGGTCCTTAGAGTAAACCCCTCTTTCTTGCCAAATATTGTCTCAGATTTTCACCTGTCACAAAAAATAACACTGCCTACATTCTAACCTCCTCCTTACGCAAGTAAGAGGAACGGCTACATAGATTAGATCCTAGAAGAGCTCTTAGCTTCTATATTTCAAGATTGGCAAAACTACATCAGTGCGACCAACTTTTTGTGGGATACACTGGCCGCAAATTGGGACTAGCCGTGACCAAGCAAACATTATCTAGATGGATAATTTTGGCTATAACTGAATGTTATAGATTGGCTGGGAGGGCTCATTCAACCAGGAGAATGACAACTTCAACAGCACTTCAAAGGGGTGTCCCTGTGCAAGATATTTGCGCAGCAGCCACATGGTCATGCATACTTTTATAAAACATTATGCTCTAGATTTGACTTCTTCACAAGGAGGTCTGTTCGCTAAATCAGTACTTCATTCTGTACATGACTCAAATTTCTGTGTTCCCACCTCCAACACAAAACTGCTTTGGGAGTCCATCTAAAATGAGGAATACGTGAGAGGACACAATCATTCGAAGAACAAGTTACTTACCAACTGTAACGTTCTTTCGATTGGATGTTCCTCCCACGTATTCCTCATCAACCCTCCCAGCCTACCCCACTGTACAGTCTACGTGGTAAACACTCTAAATTCTTTTAAGGCTTGGGTCAAAAGAGGCACGCCATTAACTACAATCCAGTGGCTAAAATATAAGAAAAAACAGAACTGAGGCTAACGGGCGCGCTTGAGGCATTTATACAGTGGATGACGTCGACGCTCCACAGAGGCCGCCGAGGGACATTGACGTCGCAGCTTCGAGTGGAGCTCCCTCTGGTGGAGAGAGAAAAAATTTCCGAAGCAGCAAAGCTGAAGGTAAGGATATATCTAAGATCAGGAATAGGTGGGAGGAACATCCAATCAAAAGAATGTTACAGTTGGTAAGTAACTTGTTTTTATTGTGATGAACAGTTATTAGAATGCAGCTTCCCACTTTTGGCACATTTGTTTCTTTCATTTAATTCAGTACTTTGCTATATATGCGACGTGTGTCATTCAGTTCAGTATTTAATATTAATCATGCAGTTTGTTTCATTCAATTTAAGTGAACAACATGTTCCGTTTCATTAATTTGGTGTCACTCTTTACAGTTATTTCCTGGGGCTTTGGTATTTGCGTAGCTCCCCTTTTCGGATCTCTATTTTGCTCAAACTTCGTTGCCACGCACAGCTCCCCCTTCTTGTGTGAGGCTTACAGTTCCATACAAAGTCTTTCAAGAATGAGTTTTCATGCATGCGATAACTCAAACTATGTATCGCTTCATTGTTCTATTAACGGCTTTCAAAAGTTCCAGCTAACGCGTCTTTCTCCTCTACGTGCTTGCTCTGTTACTCTGTATTCACTCGCATAAGACACATACCCCTGGGCTCCTACATTAGCCCAGAGGAACAAGCAATATATTTTTATTTTTTTATTTTTTTTGTACACCACCTCAAACGGGAGTAACGTGCCTCCCGGTCCCTTTCATGAACTTCTCTGGCTCCTTGGAGGCACGGCTTCCTCACCACGCTTCCTCTTGCTGCTTCAACTTGCAGACCTTCAGCGTCTTGGCTTCGTCCTCCTCTAGCTGGTCCTGTGTAACTCTGGCCGTCCCACTTGCCTTTCAGCTTGCTCTCCCTCAAACTGCCTTCTCTTCCTCTTGTCCCCGCCTTTATACACCTGTCTGGGATTAATAGGCTGCTGGTGTAGGGTAAGGGTCCGCCTTACCTGACCATAATTGAGTCCATGCCAATATCCTATTACCACTTCTGGGATAGGGGTTCCTTTCAAATAGGAGGATCTATAATACTGTGTCTCACCTACGGGCCTCTCACCTCCGATCCCTGAAGACCCTCTATTCAGGTGATCCTCCCTCCTTGTCCACTACCAGGGGCAGGTTCCAAAAGCTATGGCCTTTCCCTGGCCACCTGTATAGAGGATCCAAAGGGAGTAGAAGTGAGAAGACCCTCAGGTTTCTCACAGGATCCGCCAGTGACCTTGTCATCTTTCTTCTGAAATAGTACTGTTTCGCTCCTAGGTGCTACCTGGGTGCTTGCTTTGTTGAATCAGACTCCTCCTGAGCTGTCTGAGATACTTTGGGGTGAACAACACAATAGTGTTCTCCCTGGACTAAGAACATTGGTCCTTTGGACTAAAATCCTCCAGGGGGTCTAGCTGACCGCCCTGCACCTTCTTTTAACTAAATATTTTACCTATTTGCATCCGTGAAGAATCCTGCTAAATTTGACAACTTTGACGTCTGCCTTCTTTTGTTCTTCCGCCAGTGGACCCTGGTCAACCAGTGTCCCAACTGTCCTGGACTCTCATCTCCAGATGATAGAGCTGCACATTTTAACACATAGGCTGCTTAAAGGTTACTTACCAGTGGCCGTGTTTCATTACCTTAAATGTTGGTTAAATCATTGATTTGGTAGCTTGTGTGCTATTTATTAAACTTTTGGGTAATCAGGCCAAACCTAAGAGATGGAGCACTGTACACCTAAGAGAGTCTTTTTCCTGTCCTACCATGGGTGGACTTAATAAAACTCCATAACAGGCGGGAATGCAGAAAAAAGAAAATCTCATCACTTCTTGAGTTGCGACTTCTAGAACTGTACACACTGCCGTAGGTTGAGTCTAAACTAGAAAACTGCTTTTTTCTGTTATCTGTAATCAGTTGTTAATAACCGCAATACATGAATGATATGTCTTCACTGCCATTTTTGTTTTCTAGATGACACTGAAGAAAGCATGTGTCTTCTGACCAAAGATACCTCAAGTTCAGAACTGGTTGATGGTGAGAACCAAGAGCTTCCATCCTTGGCAATCCCCCGACTGTCCTTTGAAGAACCACAGCCATCAACCTCTACATCTACCACCTTTGGCCCTGCACCTACCTCGACCTGTGAATTGTCATCCTCTGGGCAGCTTGCCTTTGCTGCTTCAGGTACAGTTTCCTGGAAAAATGGGGTGATTTCTAGCATTGTAGCAGTGATGGTGCTTGTTGAGGGGGCTGTGCATAACAATCAGTTCGCACAACACAATTGATTATGTATGTATTAGATTCTCCATCATCCCAGATCTTCAAAAACCTGCTTACTGTAATACTTTTTCTCCTCTTCCACTGGTGCCTCCCCTCAAAACACTGGGTCTATGCGCCTCATTTGACACATTTAGTTTGTAGAAAATGCATCCCTTTTATAGGATCCTGCCTTTAAATATCCACCGCTAACACTTAAATATTGGGATATGTATTTCCAGAGTGTCTTTCATCACTCTTAATCCTTCAACTTGGAACATTTGGTTAACAGAGGATGAAAAAAGAACTTGCTTAAAAAGGATTGTTTGGAAGCCAGTCGACTCTCACAGTTTTCTTTATTTTATATTTCTCGAAAGTTGACCAGACCTTGGTACATATGAAACAGGATCATCCACACTCCAATCAAACAAAGGCATGACTAGTGGCATTTAAAGGCACAGGTGAAGTCTTTGAATATTTGCATTTGGTGCCTCAGTTTTAAATGGTGATTCCCCCGCTCATCTGTGGCAGAGCTGTATAGTGGACTGATCTGGCAGCAGCATTCCTAAAGGATTCAAGCGCAAGAGGAGAGAGACGTCTAGCTGAAAGAGGGGAGAAGGGTACAGTGAAGAGAGTGCAAACAATAACATAGCGTGCAATAAGCAAGAAAGGGTTTTGCAGAGGAAGGAATGTTAAAGTGTAGAAAAAGGGTTGAAGGGGAGAAAGTGAGGCGAGAGACGGTTGCATCGGGGAAGAGTGTGCAGTGAAGATGTGTGCAGAAATGAAGAGCACTGCGAGAGATTGGTGGATTGTAGATAGTACAAATTCTGCAGCAATGGAAAAATGTGTAAGCAGAGGTGAGACAAATGTACTGCATTGCGCAGACGCAGTGGTGAACGAGAAATGGGAGAGGCACGAGAATGCTGGTGGTACAAAGGAGGGAAAGTAGGGTCTCCCGAGGGGGCGGGAGCGATCCAGAAACGAACACCTTTGAGAAATGTGAGCCGCAGAGGGAGGAACGACGGGCGACCGGTCAGGGTATCAAGGGGCACAGGGAAGAAGGGGGTGTGTAGACACGAAAGAGGTATGCACACGACAATGTGGTGCAGGAGAGAAACGAGTGACGAAGACGGGGAAATGGATATAAGTTATTGAATGAGAGCGATATAGGCAAACTTTGGAAAGGGGCTCATGAGGAAAGATGCATAGATGGAGAGTGCTGTGCAGCAATGAGGAAGCGTGAAAGCAAAATGCACACGGTAACAGCAAGAAGGAAAGGCTGGAGAGGGAGAGAGATGAATGGGAAATAGGGCAGGTGTAATGCAATAGAGAGGTAGTGATGCAGGTGAGAATGGGGTGTGCTGGGTGTGGTGCAAAGGAAGAGAGCAGTATAAAGGGAGAGCCATGCATTCAGAATGGTTGAAGCAAGAGGCTTGTGGAGCTAGAGGTGCATGTGGAAAATTAAGTCTGATACATGAGAGGTGCAGGGAGAGAAGAGACTTGAGGATGTGGGTGTAGATGAGGGGCTAATAGTATTGTCAAAATGGAGTGGAAATGGACGCATGAGTGAAGAGAGATGTGGTTATGCTGGTGGAGATTGCAGCTAGTACACTCTAAAACATTGAAACTAATTAGTTTAATGGTGTACAGAAATACACAACTGATTGGTTAACCGTTGAGATTTCAATGTTTACTTTTTACATCCCTACCCATCCGCATGTAGTACGAGGGAGATCTCCGACACTTTCCTCTTTAGACAGGCGACTGCCAGCCCGCTTTCCTGGCTCAAGCATGATCTGCACTCCTATACCCTCCATGAACTGATGAGCATTTCTGATCGAAGTAAAATCATATGTTCTAATCTTATCAGTGGCAATGATAATTTCTACCTACTGTACCCACTTCTTTGCCGAAAGGTTACCTGGGAAATAGCTCTTTGCAAAAGGGTTCAATTTTAGAATGTTTCTGTTTTAAATTGAATTTGTTTTGCTGCATAATCTTTTTCTAAATTAACTAGACAGTGGTGCTCAGTTTTCACCCATTGCATCATCAGCTTTAAGTACTATCTTGTGTTTCCTAGGGCTGAAATGTTCCTCGAATCCAAGTCTTCCTAGGCCCTTGCATGCAGACACAGCAATGTCTGGCGTGGTTTCAGGTGGGCGTGACAAAGGAGCCAGACTCTTCTCATCTACCTTGGAACTGGAAAATAAGGGGCTGGAGCCTGCAAGAAAGAAGCTACGTGGAGGTTGGTCAATTCAGATACTATACGATAGTTTTCAGAACATATGTATCTTTGTTCTTCTGAACATTCTGTAGTCGTCTGGCTACACTCATGCTTCTACTGCACATTGCGTTTTGGTGCTTTTTCACTGGACTGGATGGCTGAAACTTTTTTGGAATAGGATCCAATCTTCCATCTTTAATTCATTATTGTTTAAAGTATACACATTTGATCAGTAAACCTCTATTGGCTTCATGACTGTGAATAGAGATGTATGTGTCTCGGTTGGAGAAATTGCACCTAGTTTGAGGGATTGCCTAAGGGTCTTTGGGGGAAAAGTGACAGTTTCGGGAGTAATAAGATGACTTGCTGAGACTTTTCAGTGACTTTTGTTTACGATAGTTAGGGTGGAAGATAGATTGGTTTTCGGAAGAAGCTGCCATAGGTTGTGCAGTCGTTTGTGTCCTGTGGGGAGATGGTGCAGTGCCCTAGTGGTTATAGAGAGCAGCAGACCGCTTGGATCAAGAAGCTATGATATGGCAGTTGGATTACATCCGGTACTCTCAAGAGAGGGCACGCCAGTTTGATAGATTGAGGACTGTACGTGTTGAAAGTAGACTCCGTCCATGGATGAGGAATTGTCACTTGGAGGTTGCACCAAGAAGCTTGTGTGATGTGGCAAAGACTTGCCATTGGATAGCCTTTGTGATGATTAAGAAAAATGCCAAACGGTCCCAAAAGCTTCTCACACTTTATGGTTTGTGAGGGACGTCTGACGTATGGATGAAGGTCCTGTAGTTGCCACTTGTGATATGTGGCTCCATCTCCCGATGCCATAGTACAAATGTGCCATTTGTATCGTTCACGTGAAACCCTCTTGTGGCAAGGACCTGAATTAATCATTCACTCTGCACAGGCTTATTTCTGCTGCAGTAGTAAGTTTCCAGAGGTTGTCTGTGAGAATGAAAGCCCCCGGCTATAATTCTGGCAAGAACACATTACTTTTGCTTCTTGACTGATTTAACAGCCCCTTGGCCCTAATGAGTCTTAATCTGAGACCATATCGGGGACATTAATCTTTGATATGCCCCTGTGAGATCCTTATCTGTGTTTTGGTGTCTCAATGACAACCAATCCCCTGTGTTGACATGATTCTTACCACCCCTATCTGTAGAGCACCCTCCACCCCTAGGGGAGTGTCTAAGACCCCCACCCCCGCACCCAATCAGGCGCTGTGGTAGGTATAGAGATGGGGGAAAAGCATATAACGGTCACTGCATTAGCAAGGAAAGTAAACAACAACTCCCTGCAGTGAGTGACTGCTCACGTTCATCAACGCAGGAGAGATTTACTAATGTCACTTTATTTTCTATTGATGGTCCATTGCTCATGCCTTCCAGTTACCTTTTGTGTATATTAAGCCATGCACCATATATAACCTATCAATACATAGTACATTTAAATAGATGCCCCACTCTTAAAGTTCATGTTAAAGCGCTTCTTGACAAAACACCTAATAAAGAACACTCAATGAATGCTTCTTACGTGTTCATGTATAATGTACATCTTTTAATAATTCAAAATAAAGAAACAGTGCTACCATTATGGTGACTACACACACACTTAAAATGCAAAATGTCCTTAATGAATAAGCAGCAATCATTGTCTATTCAATACCAAGAATGGCCAACCTTCTCCAAGATATCATAGCCAACTTGAAAACTGCATGCCTCACCAGGTCTGGCTAGGCAACCTCACACATCTTGCTAGGCAATCTTCATAGAAGTACCTAAAGCAACTCCTGTGTCAATACCTCAATGCCTTTCTCATTGTGATATCAATGAAGGGTAAACAACCTCTCATACTCACCACCTGTAGAAAGTAAGGAGAATGAGGGCTGGAGAAGACTGGATGCCTGGGACAGTCTACAATCCAAGAAAAAGGGTCCAAAAAGTCAAAAGCCACCTAACGAAGCACCATGATTTTTTTAAATCAGAAAAATCCAAATGTTGCCATAAAGCTTTAAAAAAGAGTACAAATAGAACAAGAAACCATTTCATGTATTTCCTTTTTTACCGTAAAAGAAATATCATCATTCTCTGTTGGTACAACATGATTCCTATTATAACGGGTCCAGAGGCTCTGGCTAGAATTTGCTTCCATGTATGGAATGCGGCTGCAGTACATTTAAGAGACTGCACTGTATATGTAGCTCCAGACCTGTTCAGTACTCGAGGATTCAATACTGAAAATCATGGTAGAGTAGCCCTTAATATACAGATTCAATAGCTTGGGACAGCTGGTAAATAGGTGCCGTGTGGTTTGAACTTCGCTAGTATAGACACAACATATACTATCCCCATACGGGATCCCAGTCCGACGACCCAAAGCCTCACTAGTGGTAAGAATATTAAAACACATATATATAATAAATCTCCTAAATTGGTAGCGGTAGGGCTTTACTAGGTATGTACGAGGTGTGTTCTATTTGAAACCCTTTTTAGAAAATTCAGAGAATCTGGTGTTAGTATGCAGCCGGCATAGATTGAGGTCGGCAGCCCAGACTTCAATATGTCTTAAGTTTTACAATACCGGCAGGAGAGTACATCATATTTGTGATATCTATGTTGATTTCACTCAAGAAATGGGAAGTGGAAGCTCCCTAGTCCCGAAGGTAAGGATTGGTAGTATTTTGATTAGTGACCCGCAATAAGACCCTTCAGTGAATCTGTATTAAGATTGGTGGATAAAAGAGAGAGCAAGAATTTAGTCAATAGATACCATTGTGCTCGTAGCGAGGTGACGCCAAGTTCCAGTCCAAGGGCTTCAATAGGGACTGAGTTGGGTACCGCCAAAATAGAGCAGAGAATTTTTTCCCCCAGCGTCTCCAACCATTTCGTTTTAGGCTCAGTATCGCAATTGTGCCATATAATATCCCCGGTACCACACTTGTTCTGTAAATAGAAATCATACCCAAGATATTATATCCACCTTTTCTTCCAACAAAAAACTTTCTGAGGGTCCATCATTTTTTTTAGAACCTTGGACATAGTATACTCTCCATAATACATGTTATTAGGACAATCTTTGACAGGAAAGCCAAGGTATAAATAGCTTACAACAACTTCCAATGCCACTTCTCCCACTTTCCAGATAAAGGGTGCCCCCCCAATCCCCTTTTTTGTACCAAAAGTAACAATTTTGGTGTTTATTCTGTAGGGGGTAGATAGACAGGGCCGTAATAGAGCGTGGCAGACCAATGGGAGCGCGGTCCAGTAAAACTGTCGTCTGCATAGCCGAGCCATAGTACTGGAGTACCACCCAGTTTGGGAGGAAATTCATTTTTTTTTACTACTAGCTAAAGGTGCCTGTACTTTGCGCAGGTTCTATAAACGGACATGGTAACACTCATCAATTGTTGCAATCACAGAGCAGACGTGGACGTGTAGGGGAGGGGAGAATTGGCATGCTTCAGCATGATGGCACCTTCTGTCTGCTCTCCCCACCTGTCGCCTCACCCTGATGTGGTGCACTATGTTGCAGTGCATTGCGGTGCAGTTATCCCGGAAACTGTGTGTCCCAGGGCCTTGAAACATGTTTTCAAGGACTCATGTGGACCTTGAATTTCTGTTCCTCTCGTCCAGATGCTTGAAATGAGCACTGGCAGGTCCTTCTACGACCACCTTGATATCTTGCCGCTTCTAGGCAACTGTCGCTTGAGTTCAGGGGCTGTAATCCTGGGAACAGGGTGGTATGTCCACATATAATGTAGCCAGTGACACCCGGAGTGTCCTAACGGGTAACTGTGCAAAATATGGTGCAGATTGGTGGAACCATGGACCTTCACGTGTCAAGGTCCCTTAGATTGTTTTTTCCCTCCATCATAGTCAGACAAGAGTTGCAGAGTTCCTTTTTCTGGCTAACGCCATTACTTATACAAAGTTTAAAAGTTAGACTTTCTTTCTGTCCTTTCGACGACCGTACACTGCAAGATCTTTGGCGATGGGTTTCGAGGACAAGACTATTTGTCGACGATGACTCCCGTCTGGACAATCTTATCTGTGGCCTACCTAGGCCCCCATGGGCCTCGGCCTTCTATAGTAGGGAGGTCATAATTCAGCCCAATTAAAGAATGCCTATTCCCCTTTACTTCCTTTTATTCCGCCAAGCTGCCATCTTTCTATTCTATGGAAAACACACCATTTAAATTCTATCCTTCCTGTAACAGGAAGTTTCTCTGAAAGATTCACACAGAATGTGTAACCTTTGCCTTGCTCGGGATCATTCCAAAAAACAGTGCAAGTCCTGCAGACTGTTTCGGCCAAAAAACTTTAAAGGACCGGAAAACTAAATTCAGGCCCACCCTGGACTTCGAGGGAAACTCCAGCGATAGCAGCATTGGCGTCCTAAGTAATGCCGAGGGCGATCTGGATCCGATGGATGTGCACACGCGTGCGTCCCTCCGACTCCAAGAGGCAGGCCGGAGGTTTTGCTACGCAGACGGCGTCTCAAGCACTCGGTGCATGCTACACTAAACGCACACCCCATGGATAAGTCAACCACGTCGTCAATTGATAAGCCACACACAGTGTCGATGGGAAGGTCCGCATAATCCTTGTCCTCTGAGCCACCGCGTTGGCCACATGAAAGGCCCCCGAAACAGACGCCAAAGTCTGTTTCCGACTCCGCAAGCAAATCGGGAAAGTCCTCTTGATCTGCCGAACATGCGTCGAAAGAAGCATCACCGACGCCTGCTGAAAATGTAAAAATGTGTGAACTCTTTAAAAAAAAAACACATCTCAGACACTCTCCTCAAAGCAAAGACGTTGAAAAACTCTAAATCTTTGACACCCTATCCTCAAAATCACAGGTTTCAAAGGATAAAGACTACTCTGCCCCTAGTGACACCCTTCTCAGGGGCAATGCACCACAAACAGCCCCCTGCTTCAGAGCCTTTGTCTCCACCTGCTCTCACAGTGTTACAAATCTCCTCCCAATGGACCCCGGAACAGTTTGGTAGGGTTATGAGGAGAATGTCTAGTTTTGTTGATTTGTTTGGATGAACACAGAGATCAACTTACCAACCTCTAAGGGCCCCCTCAAGGCGAAGCAACTAACAAGCAGCCATACGCCAAAAAAGCCTGCCTGAACCGAACACAACTTAGTACATCGACCTATCAAGACATCTCTGATGACCTATACTATTATGACACTCAAGGTTCCGAAAACCTAGGCTCATTAGCCGACTGTTAGGCAAGATTGTGTGCAGTACCCTTTGGGTGCACTACAGCAACCTTGGCCTCCTGGCAACAGGAACCTATCCTTTGGTATAAGTCTGTACTACACAGGTTGGTAGTGCGGCGAGCAGCCAGTCTTATCTCAAGAGGGGTCAATGTGAGCAGTAGGGTTGTAACAGAGTTTCACAGTGACAGTTATTCAAATAAACACACTCAAGGTTTCTTGATTAAACAATTATTAATTTATTTAACAGTCAATTATAGAAGTCTTCTTAAGAAGGGAGCAAAACATGTAACAATTATAACACACTTCCAGACACACTCTTAGTCTCTCTAAATCAGATGATACCCATTGGGGATGGCACACAGAGACTTCCTACACCCTCAGGTGACTTAAATAGTTAGGACACTGTGGACATTGATTTATCACTGGTACATTTAGAGCAATACTAAGTTTGGTGCAAAGGTTAGATAGGTAAAAAAAATATTAACAAATAATTCATAAACAGGTAAGTACTTTTTAAACCTTTCCAATTTCAAGTAAATGTAACCCTTTACTGAGGGAAAGTTGAAGACGCAGAGTCAAAGGTAAGAAGAGTCTCTCAGGGAGCCAGGGCAGCCAATGTTAGTTGAAAAATGTCTAGGGGAGCTGAAGATCATCTTTGCATGCAAGTAAAAGTCTTGCACAATGTTTTTTTTAGAAATGTTTGTAGAAATAAGATTCACTTGAAGGGCCACATGCTGGGAGGCTTGTGAGGGGCAAAGATGAAAGCAACTCTGCAAGGTTAACCAAGACAAGTCTCAACTGAGAGCAAGTAAGGCTATACCACAAGAAGTAAGTTCTCTTAGACTTTACAGTACCTTTGGTTAGAAGAAATGGTTCCAGTTGGCTTCTGTTCCTGTACAGCTCTGCAGATCCTGGTGTTCCTGGGCCTCAGTCTTGCGGACAAGAGGGAGGACATCTGGGGACTCCTGCACTGCAATGGGAAGGTCAGTGTCATGGCCACTGGCCCAAGAACACAGACCCTGCACCATCAGGGGATGGGGGAAAGGAGTAACACAGCTCTATTTCGTCCCTTTGGGACAATCAAGCACAGGGGCCTAGCTGTACTCAGTCCTGGCGCCTTTGGTGCCAGGCTCATGAACAAATGTAAACAAAGACGTTTATTTTGTGCAGAAGTTATGTTAATGTTAAAGGATATTTGAACCGCGCACTATCACCACCGCAGTGGTCCCCTGGCGCTCTGGCGGCTCTGAAAGTGGGAGGGGGGGGGGGGGGGGTGAGTTAGTGGGAATAAGCTGGAAAAGTGCAAGAGAGCAGTGATTTGCTTTGGCAGCCTCAGCCCGGTGGGTCAGTTGGCTGGGCTTGGGGTGTTTTACGGTCCGTAGTCGTTGTGTGCTGTTGTGCAAGTCTATGTGCGGTTTGTTTTGTTGTTGTAGTGTAGTGAAGTTTGTGCGGATTGCTGCGTTTTAGGGTTGTGGTTGTGTTTGCTTAGAGTTTGAGCGGCTTATGCAGAGAGATGAGATTGTTAGTGGATTGGTTAGTTGGCCTTTCTGTCCTTGCAATTATGTCTAGGTGTGATGCTTGCTATCATTCACTATTCCTTCTGAGTGTGTGGTGCTTGCTAATTTCAAAATTCTGTCTGGATGTGAGGAAGGCTAGTGATCATGATTCCATTCGGGTGTTGCACTTGTCATCATTCACAGTTTCATCTGAGTGTGGCACATGCTAACATTCACATTTCTATCTAGATGCGATGCAGGCTAAAGTCACGAGTTCCTTTTAAGTGTGGTACATGCTAGCATTCATAAACCTATCTAGATGCAACACAATCTAGAGTTACGGATTCCATCTAAGTGTCGTACGTGCTAAAATTCATAATCCTGTCTGGATGTGACACAAGCTAAAATTGAGAATTCCATCTAAGTGTGGCACATACTAACATTCATAATTCTGTCTAGATGCGGCACAGACTAAATTCACAAATTCCATCTGTGTGGCACATGCTAACATTGGCAAGTAGTTAGGTTAGTATGTAATGCAGGCAACATTTATAGTCCAGTCAGCCTTGAGTAGATTTAGGTTGGTGGTCACAAATCTCTCTAAGTATGCATGGTGTGAGACTATGGCAATCCACAATATCGAAAAGTAAGGTAGAGTGTCAGGGGCTTTTTGGAGTAGATTAATTGCTCTACACCCCACCCGTGCCACACTTAGTTTTTTTTGGTGTCTGTTGACTTTTGGCTTCCCCTGACGCCTGCAGACACATCTTGGAGCCGCTAGTGTAGGAGCCACCCTTTGTCTAGGGTCCTTAGCCAGAGGGGCTGCCAGGCAGAGGGCTGCCTTGGGAGGTTCATTTAAGATTGGAGAGCCAGCCAATCACAGGTGGAGGGAGGGCTGGGAGGCGGGCGGAGGGAGTGAAGTACAGCCAGCTTCGAGGGGATGTCCAAACTAGTTCACTTTGGAGTTGATTGGTCCCACCATCTCAAGTGGAGAAGTCGTCCCTGCAGGGCTTCTCTAGTCTAAACGAATTCGGAGCTTCAGCACAGCAGCAGTGCTTCACCGGGTAAACCAACAGTCCAGGAGTTGTAGCAGGTGTCTCTTTCAAGCTTCGGATTCCTTCATCCAGTGGTCGACTCTGCCTTCCAAGCCAAAACAGCCTTGCCTTTTATGCAGGTTTCTCCCATTCATTCCAGCCTAGCTGTCAATCACACGGCAGGGTGGCTGTCCTTGCCGGACAGCCAGCTGTCCAATCACCTTTGGGTGCATTCCTGTAACCAAGGGGATTAAGCACAGGGAGTTTCGGACACCTCCCTCACTTCCTGCCTCTGCCAGACATACTAGAGCCAGAGGCGGGATTCACTTGTGAATCCCACCAAAGACAAAATGAACAAAGGGACCAAACCTGGTTTGGCGCACAGAGTAAATCGCAAGAAGGACTTTTCGGCCAAGAAATGTCAAAAAGAAGACTGGGGCCTTTTTGACAGATTGGGCACCCATGTTTGCCTTACTGCAGCTCCGAACGCAGCCCGCGTTAAAAACACACAATGGTAGTAAAAAGTAAACCACTGCCACCAGCCATTAATTGTAGAAAGGGTAACAAAAATGTTACAGGAGAAGCTAGACAAAGGGGATACTAAGTAGCCCACCCAGCGCCCTAAGTTAAGTTTGTGTGTGCTGGGTCTAAAAAGTTACAAAATGTAAATAAAATCAATTTCACTTCACTGCTCATGGAAACAGTAGTTTCACCAAGAGAAGGTATTTAAACCTTTGGAAAATCTAAGAAGGCGCTGTGTGTCACAATGCAAAGATGATGCCTATGAAGTTTGTCAGACTCCAAAGTCAAAAAAGAAACACAGAGAATAATTCACAAAAAATACATGCGAGATAAAAAGTCCTAAAGTCCAGCAAAAAGAGCTGGGGGTCTCTAAGGTAGAGAGGAGCAGCACATTTCTGAGAATTCTCCCTAACACAGACCAAGGGGACATGGAGGATACAGATCAATACTATGACGAAGATGATGTATACATCATTGAATCCCCAGACCATTTTGACAAACCATTGGCTGATTCCCCTGTGGACAACCAGCTGCAACATGATGATCTTCTTTTAAAAGCTGCAGAACACTTTTTAAATTGTTACCCAGGAGGGAAAGGTTGATAAAGACTTCATAGAGGACTTCCTCAGGAATAAGAGATCTGCAGCACAGTTAATTCCACTGCTCCAATCGGTCCAAAGGCACATTCACCCTTCTCTACTTACCCCCAATCTGACAAGGGCACTCAACCCTCCCATTGAGAAGATGTTTAGCCTGGCTCAGTCAGATCCATTGTACATCAGGCGGCAGCTAAAGCCTGACTCGCTCAGGTTGACCTCCACATGGAAAAGAGCGGGCACACCCCCTCCTGACAAAGAGAGCAAACCGATTTACACCCTAGGCAGGAAACTAGCCTCCTCCGCTGCTTAACAAGTGAGGATAGCTAACAACACTACGCTACTGGCAAGTTATAATTGCCACAAGTGGGACATATCACAACAAACCGACTTGGTGCCAGAGCCCCTAAAGACACAGCTTTTACAAATAGTAGCTGAAGGTAAACAGGTGGCAAGCAGCATCCTAAAAAACAATCTGGATGCAGCAGACCATGCAGGTCGGATACTAGCTGATGGTACCCTCCTCAAACGACATGCATGGCCACACCAAACCGGTTTCAAGCTGGAAACCGAAGCTACCCTTTTTAAACATGCTAATTGAGCTGAACGCCTTATTTGGTAAAGCAGTAAAGGACGCACTGAAGAGTGCTAAAGAGGAGTATGACTCCCTCAAATCCCTGGGACAACTCACAAACAAAACCCTTTGTGGAGAGAGGTGGCTTTAATACATGCCGTTTTTGAGGACAAAACTCCCAGTGGTCCACCAACAACTACAACTAAGGTGGGCAAAATACATCATGGGGTTCCTCGCAGGGGCAGTTCTTCCAAGAAAATGTTCAGGGGGGGGGCAAAGAAGATCCAGAAGTAGAGGCAGATCCTCCTCCAGAGTAGGCCCCACCCTACCAAAGCAAAGACTACCTGCTAGAGGTCCCACCCATGCCTCTCCAGTAGGAGGTTGCATTTCTCGGTTTACCCACGCATGGGAGGGGATCACATTAGACAAGTGTGTACTTTCCACCATTGCGAGAGGCTCTTGCATAGAACTCATACAAACACCACCCAACCACCCGCCAAGACAAAGGCAAACAATGCAGGAGCAACAGCGCATTCTGCTGGAAGAGGTCAAAGCACTACTGCCAAAGGACGCCATATAAATCGTCCCGCCAAACTAGGTAAACAAGGGTATCTGTGTACTTCCTTGTGCCATAGAAAGACTTAAGAATGCACTCTGTGCTAGGCCTGCGCCCAGCGAACACTTATGTCAAGCCTCAGAAATTTTGCATGAGAATGCTACAAGACGTAATCCCACTGCTAAAACGGGGGGACTACATGGCAACCTTGGACATGAAAGATGATTACTTTCATATTTCAATGTTCCCAGCGCACTGAACGTTCCTGTGCTTCAAAATACAAAATCAAGACTACCAGTTGTAGGTGCTAGGGTATTCAGCAAGGTACTAGCGGTAGTGGCAACACACCTACACAGACAATCAATCCCAGTGTACCCTTATCTGGATGACTTGCTGATAACAGGAGAATCCCCTCAAATTTTCAAGCAAAATACCCAGAGAACAATCAATCTTCTGTTCCAACTGGTATTCTCAATCAACGAGAAAGTCAAGTCTTGTTCCAAGCAAAACCAAATAGTTCTTAGGGAGAGGGGCTAGTCTTCCTGTCCAACGAAAGAGTACAAAACATACTGCTGCAAATACCTCAGTATATAGACGGTCGCCAGTGGAACTGGAAGTCGGTCAAAGACCTTCGACTGTACAGGGGATTTTGCTAGATCCCTGTATGACCATGTTGACCATTTCCTTGTGACTCTCCTATGGCCTTCTGGTATCAGTAGTTTCAACAAACGTGGGATCAACCAGAGTCTCTTGAATGAGCACCCACATGGTGCCGGACCCCTCTATAACTGGTGTCCACTTAATGTTCACAGTTCTTGAACTTCCCTTATTTTGCCATATAACCGTTTCCATTCATCACAGTTTGGTTTCTTATCGGTTCTCCCCTCGACTTGCCAGCTGTTATGAACTGCTTGGCTTTTCTTGTCTCTGGAGTCAAGGTTGGTACCACTGTAGCAAGCGTCTCTCCCTTGCTTAGTTATCAGCGGCGGAGGGCTCTGTGTACTGTTTGCATCTGCTGCAACACACGCCGCCTATTGTAAGCGGTCTTAAGATTCCTTCCACTGAGGTTTCGCAGGTCTGGGTCAAAATGGGCAAGGTCGCTTTTCTCCTGGTCACCCCTTCGGTTCTTGCTGCCTTTCTCCTCGTCTTGAACTGCTGTGCTTGGATAGCTCTCTCATTGTGCAGTCTGCCTTGCTCGGAGTGTGCGCTCTTGCTCCACTTTTTATTTCTGTGGGGAAGCGAAAGCAGCGTCAGGTGTGTGTGATTCTGCTGAATTGGCTGACTTTGCCTGACCCTTGTGTTGGGACCGGTCAGGTTATACGGCTTTGGTGTTTTGTCTGTCGTCTTTTGTGGTATGCGAAAGTGTTCTTGTCGGAAAACGGGGAGAGGGTAGAGTGTTGAGTACCCTAAGTGGTAAGATGGGGAAAGGTGTTATACACTCGTCGGTATCCCACTCGCTGAGGACACCCATCCAAGTGATCCTCCCTCACTGGTCCACCCCCAGTAACTGGATCCAATAGCGATGGCTGTGTCCCGGCCATGTGAATGACAGATCCCCTGGGACTAGTCAGGGAGACACCTTTGGGTTTCTCATAAGAGTGAACTGGGAATTTGCAGTTAAATTGTTTTGATGTGAATGAACAGACGTTTTGAATACCGGACCAAAGAAAAGTAATGACTAAATACCACATGAATGGGAAATAAATAAAGGAATTCCCTGATACAAAGAAAGCAAGCATTGGTAATGAATGCAGAATGTTAAAGTATAGAACCTGAAGAAAAACATGCATTGGCAAGAGCCATAGAGAAAAGAGTAACTGTACAAATTTAAAGTTGAAACTGTGGCCAATTTATGAGAAGGTTGATAATCCAACAAGTGAATGTTGGCAACCAAGTGTTGAGAAGGACTGCAATAATAGAAGTCCAATACTACTGTTAAGCTGAAGCAGTGTTAGTGTAATTGTGGAAAAGAAGCCAATCGGGGATGTCGGTTGCGTGACCTTTGATGGGTGAACCGTGTGGTCTGTCAACTGCACTCAGACTGACTAAACCACACTAAAGAAAAAGCCACTGGACCCATCTCCAAGTTTATGGTTAAATATCAAGAGACTCTGGTATATGGTGAGCTCAAAGAGTTTAACCTTTTCATTCTGATG
This sequence comes from Ambystoma mexicanum, assembly GCF_040938575.1. Classification (NCBI taxonomy): domain Eukaryota; kingdom Metazoa; phylum Chordata; class Amphibia; order Caudata; family Ambystomatidae; genus Ambystoma; species Ambystoma mexicanum. Next base: position 1,622,986,134 of record NC_090932.1, on the reverse strand, counting down.
AGAGCCAAAAGGTCTGAAAGCTGTGCAGAATCCTGAGGAATTGTCTTGTGCGAAAAGTGAGAGATTTGAAAGCTTGGGGAAGGGAATCCCTTTGTGATTGAAAGTGAACTATTTGGAATCCTAGCAAAGGGAAAATCCCTTTCCATCCACCAGCTGGAAGAAGCTATGAACTTTTTGTTTGAACACTTTTTTATTTGATGCTGACATCCCTACACAGTTTGAACGAATAGATGTGTGGGAATTTTTAGGTTTTGGACACAGACATATATTTACTTTGACGCAGACTGTCATTAGTTTCATTTAGGTAGGGAAATCCCTCCTTAGCATAGGGCAAGATAGGCCTCATCCCAACCTCTTTGTGATTATAAATAAATGTTTCTAGCGCAAACATTCCTCCGTTGTCTGTGTGTTCTTCCCGATGCCTTTACAAATGGTGTCTGGTGTGGGATGCTCTCAATCGATATAAGTTGGGGAACCCCAATGACAAAGGATAAAACAAACCCATATGTTTCTGGTGGTCCAACATCCCTCAGGAAAAGAAACAATTGTAGAAGTCCAACTTCAGGATAAGGTTTCAAAAATCAAAACCTTAATTGCCACTTAGTGTCAAATTCCTGCCAAGTGTCAGGATCTGATATATAAATCCCAACTTCTACTTGACACCCTTACCCTTGCCACTTACCAGTTAAAACAAGGCGATCAAGTACTTCTTAATATTCGAAAATCAAAAGGGTTTATTCGACCGGGGGCCTTTGGTTTATTTTGACCCAAAAGGGGATTCTCCCCGTTCAGCCCCCTTACCACCTCTTCACAGTCAACTGGGCTTAACCGGGAACGTTTTAAAGCCGTGAAACCTAGCCGAAATAGAATCTGGCAAAGAGACCGAAGGGGACTCGGAATTGTTTCCTTAAAGGATTCTGAAGAAACTTTAACCCCAAAACCCTTACCTCAAAATACCATGGCATTGGTAGAAACCGTGTTGGCCCAATTGGCGGCACGGTTATGCAAGATTGAACACAGTGGTGTAGGCCCTTGAGTGCCCTATATTGGTGAGTGTTAAGGAGAATTCTCTTTTCGAATGGATTGTGTCCCCCCACATATTCCTCATCTTTTGAAATGTATTGTCCAGCTTCAGCTGCTTCGGGAAAAATATTTCCGGCAGAGGTCACTGGCGTCGAGTCGATGTCCCTCGAAGGCCTCTGTGGAGGGTGATGTCATCGAAGGCATATATAGTACGCGCAGCGACCGTTGGCTCCAGTTTGTTTTTTTCAGCAACAGCATTTGTTTCGAAGAATACGAAACGCAGCTTCACTCTTGTGACGACTTCACTTTTTCGAGTTATCTTCTTCATCGACACAGACCACTCTGAAGTATGGTTTCAAAACGTGTCGGGATTGCGGTTCAAAAATGTCTGACTGATCCCCACCAAATTTGTTTGTGGTGCCTCGGAGCGGACCATGACACCTCTGACTGCTCCAAGTGCCAGTCTGACTGGAAAGGCCTTGAAGGAACGTAAGGGGAAGTTAAAGGTAGGCCGAATCCTTAAATCTCCTACCCGGACATGAAACCTTCCACTGACTAGGAAGAAGGCCAGCGGTCGGACACTTCCCCCGGGAGAGTTCCCCCGGGAGAGTTGCTTGTCCAACCACAAAGTCCACTCCGGCCAAGTGGGGAGGCTTTCCGAGCAGAGATGCTCAAGAAATCCGAAAAGGAAAAGCCTCCAAGCCATGCTCCAACCGCGCCTTCGAAAGAAGCCAGGAAGGAAAGGGCTCAACCTAAATCCTGCTCACCCTTGAGCCCAGGACGAAGGCCCGAACCGCATCGTGAGCCCTCAAGGCCTTGATCCTATTGTCATGTCCGGAAAAATCCTTATCCTTTATCCAACGCGGAAGCTGCTGCAGCCGATCTTCGACAGGAACCCGAACACGATGAGTCTAACAAGGTAAGTTTAACATTTAAACAAGCATACGCATATGCGCACGCTCAACCAACGTTAATACTGGAACGTTTATTCTTTTACGAATGTCTTCACAAAAATTAGCAACACCTTAACCCTTGCACTACGAAGAAAAACTAAACAAAGTTGCTGCAAAAAATAGGTTTTAACCTTTAGTTCAGAAAAAATGGTTACACTTAAATAGTACTTAGCTTGAGTTTTGCCGTTTAAGATTTGACAGTCTTCTTTCTTCTTCACAGAATGATAATTTCAGCAGAAGACAAGTAAACTTGACAGAATTGTTTTCTTTTTCTTGATAATATTTTCTGAGAATTCTCCAAGGCCCAAAACACAGGAGAGAAACAGAAACATAGTGGAGAAAAGAGGGTTCAGCCTTTGAAACAGTGTTGGCGCTCTAAGTGGAAATTATTACAAAAATAAAGAATGGTGATGATAGAGATGCTGCAGTAGAGGAATGCCACAGAGGCTGACCTGGGCTTGGGCAAACTTGAAAGAGAAAAAGCCCTTGTATTTACAGCTCGAGTGATCTTCAATGAGTCATAGGTGTCAGGTTTCAGAGTAAATAGGTTGGTAATTAAAGCAATTTTAATTTAATGTTCATTGTTTATTTGATTTTAATGTTATCAAATGTTCTTTTACTTTAGAATTGGTTTGGGCCTTAACTGTTATTTTCACAGTACAGATGAGACCCCAAGCCAAGATGGAGGGAAGAGACAGGAGTTTTGATTGGGTAACAGGATTACAATGGTGTGATTCCCAACATTCTAAACTGCCTTTCATCAGTAATGTCTCCAGAGCTGGTCATGTTTTTGTTTCTCGGAAGAGAAAAAGCCCTCCTGTTGCGCTTCTCGAAGTTGAATAAATATTCAAACAAAAATGTTCAGATTCCTTATGGTTTTATTTAGATTGCAAATCAAGCCAGAAATTTGCACATTTGCATCCAAAGTAAATGTTTGTTAAAGCAAAATAAATTCTTATAAGAGTAACAACAGTATGAGATTATAAATTGTTCGTCCTTGGATTTTAATCTATATCCTTTGGCAAAGTCCTGTGAAATCTTGAGTTGTTTTCACTAAGATTTATTCTTTTGTCCTTTTAGAAAAATCCTTGGTTGAATACACTAGGTTTCGTTTGTAAATTGGATTATATCCTTGTTGATTTGGGATCTTTATTTATTTAGAATTCTTAGTTCAGTTCACTAAGTCTCATAGGTTGAGAAAGTCCTTAAAGATGGAAGAATCCTGTTGAGGTTGAGATCAATGCAGTAAATGCTTCAATTTGTAATGTTCCCTTGGGTTCTAGTGGTATGCAAACCTTGTTCCTAGGTTTGAAGAAATGTTAGTTCCTCAACATGTGTTTCTCCACCGCACGGTCGCGGTGGTTCTTCAGGAGGAATATCGAATGAGAATCAAAGGGTGTAAGGTTGTGGTCAGGTCAGATTAATTGTTGAAATTAGTTCACTTCGGTTGTACTGGAATGAATGGATTCCGTTGTTTTGGTCGTTAGGTTTCCAATGTTACTTCTCGTTCGTAGGTGACCTAGGAACGAGGTTTGCATACCACAAGAACCCAAGGGAACATTACAAATTGATCTCAACCTCAACAGGATTCTTCTATCTTTAAGGACTTTCTCAACCTATGAGACTTAGTGAACTGAACTAAGAATTCTAAATAAATAAAGATCCCAAATCAACAAGGATATAATCCAACTTACAAACGAAACCTAGTGTATTCAACTAAGGATTTTTCTAAAAGGACAAAAGAATAAATCTTAGTGAAAACAACTCAAGATTTCACAGGACTTTGCCAAAGGATATAGATTAAAATCCAAGGACGAACAATTTATAATCTCATACTGTTGTTACTCTTATAAGAATTTATTTTGCTTTAACAAACATTTACTTTACTTTGGACGCAAATGTGCAAATTTTTGGCTTGATTTGCAATCTAAATAAAACCATAAGGAATCTGAAGATTTTTATTTGAATATTTATTCAACTTCGAGAAGCGCAACAGGAGGGCTTTTTCTCTTCCGAGAAACAAAAACATGACCAGCTCTGGAGACATTACTGATGAAAGGCAGTTTAGAATGTTGGGAATCACACCATTGTAATCCTGTTACCCAATCAAAACTCCTGTCTCTTCCCTCCATCTTGGCTTGGGGTCTCATCTGTACTGTGAAAATAACAGTTAAGGCCCAAACCAATTCTAAAGTAAAAGAACATTTGATAACATTAAAATCAAATAAACAATGAACATTAAATTAAAATTGCTTTAATTACCAACCTATTTACTCTGAAACCTGACACCTATGACTCATTGAAGATCACTCGAGCTGTAAATACAAGTCGAGGTCGACGCCATCGATAACTTCAGTGTCGACATCGACGCCGAAGACATTGACGCCAGCTGCGCCATCTTTGCCAGCTGTGGCATCAATGCTGAGAGCCCCAGTCAACCAAATTGCGACGATAAAGAAGGTCTCAACGACTACTCCAGCGTCGAAACCATTACTAACGAAACCCATGATTCCTGAGAAAACTTCCTGAGAAACATATGTCCCACTACCTAGTAGGAAAGACTATTTTAAGTCTCTTTCTTCAATCTTTGAGGAAGATGAGCAGTCTGATGAAGAGGCCCCATTTGGCCTACAATATGTTACGCCTAATGTACCAGAGAGTTTCTTTCCAGAGGCGTCCAGGATGAGGGACCTCTATGATAACCTGCAGACTGCAAGTGGGGTGCAACCTCACCTGAACTAGAGTTTGGGAAACCAGAGGCTGGGGAGCATGCAGATGCATCCTACAGGCTACTTATGTCAAAAGTAGTGGACTACGTGGGTTGGAGTAGACCGCCATTACCGTACGAACAAGATGATCTTACTGACATTCTAGACAAAGGTCCACAGTCGGCTACGAATTGGCAGATACCGGAGACAAATCCCTGACCAAGAAGTACCGGCCTTCCAGTAGTGACCCCGACTTCCTGTCGAGACACCCCACTCCGAAGAGTTTGGTGGGACAGGTAGCTACTGTGACATCTAAAGAAGCGACGTACTCTACCATCCCTCCTGATAGGGATGACAAACGAGTAGATGAATGGGCAAGGAATGTTTTTTCCGCAGGGAGCATGGCACTCAAATCTGCCAACTCCACGTGTGCCTGTGCAAAGTTTACGTTCACTCTATGGGACTGCATTTCAATGGCGGCAAAGAACATTCCCGAAGGGGATGAAAGAGACGGCTTCTTAGCCATAGTTGAAGACGGCAAGGAGGTCATGTGCGAGTCTCTTCTGTCAGGTTTGGGTAGCATCAGCAGAGCCATGGCTACCAGCACCATTTTATGCACAGGTTGGCATGGTTGCGGAAGTCGGGTTTTGCACCGGATGTGCAATCCAGACTCCTCAAGATGCCTTTTGATGGGTCTCACCTTTTTAAGGTGGCAGCCAAATCTTTAGGCGCTGCTTTTCGGCAACCTCAGCCTTTTCGACCTAGTGGACAACCTTTTCGCTACTACTCCTCAGTGGGAAGGGCGAGAGGAATGGCCAGTCGGAGGCCAAATAAGATTTCCTTGTGGTGGAAGGGGAAGGGGTGCAAAGCTAGCTCAAGCAGTGGCTTCCTTACCATCTACCGCTGCATCTGCCGCCTCAAAAGCTCTGAGGTCTTGAGTCACAGGTCACTAGTGGGGGGGAAGGCTGTCCCAGCATCTAGAAGAATGGTGAGACATTACTTTGGATGCTTAAGCTCTACAAACAGTAGCTCACAGTTACTGCCTTCCCTTTCAGAGCAATCCACCGGGGAATCAACTCTTTGAGGATTCCGGATCCGGTCCTTGTGCAGGAGATTTTAACCCTGCTATAGAAAGGCGCTATAGAACGAGTGCCTGTAGCGGAGATGAACAAGGGTTGGCATTCCCCTTATTGCCTAATACCCAAAAAGGACGGAGGACTGAGACCCATCTTTTACTTCCGATTCTTGAACAAATTCCTCAAGAAGGACCAGTTGAAGATGGTCACACTTTCTCTGATCCTTCAGGCACTCCAACTCCAGGAATGGTTGGTGTCATTGGACCTTCAGGATTCTTATTTTTATGTGCCAATCCATCTCAAGCACAGAAAATACCTGAGGTTCGCAGTTTGTTGTTCTCATTATCAATTTCGAGTTCTGCCATTCGGGCTAACCTCCGCCCTTGGGGTTTTCACCAAACTGATGGCGTAGTGGCAGCGAGTTTCAGGAGAGGGGGGATTCACGTCTACCCGTACCTGGACGATTGGCTGATATGGGCGCATTCTCCCGAACAAGCCCGGGATCATCTCAGTATCACCTGCCACTCTATTCACAGACTGGACTTCTCCCTCAATTACAAGAAGTCCCATATGACACCTTCTCAAAAGCTCCAGTTCATCGGAGCTGTACTGGATACTTCCTTGGGAAAGAGCTTGCCACCCGAGGTGAGGGCTCAAGACATTTTTCAGATGGTTACCAAGTTTCAGAATGCCCAAAGTCTACCGGACTTCGAATTTTTGGAGGTTGCTCGGATTCATGGCATCCTGCATTCTTCTGGTGCCAGAGGCCCGCCTAAGAATGAGATCTCTTTAATGGGCTCTAAGAACTCAATGGTCCCAGTACTCAGGAAAGATGTCGGACCTACTTCAGATTCCAAGCAGGCGTCGCACACAACCTTCTGTGGTGGGCCTTCGAGGACAATATTTTTAAGGGAGAACCCTTTTGGCAACCGTAGTCAGAGATGACCGTAGTGACAGATGCCTCACTCACGGGGTGGGGAGCCCATACCAACAATAGTCAGCGGTCGTTGGTCTCCATTGGAGTCCAAACTACATATCAATCTTTTGGAGCTGAGGTCAATATAGTGCTGAAGGCCTTCCTGCCCTCGGTACGGGGAAAGAATGTCCTGATAATGACTGACAACACAGTGGCCATGTACTAACTCAACAAGAGAGGAGGTGTAGGGTCACTACCACTGTGCAGAGAGGCAATGCAGCTCTGGTACTGGACTATACAAGAAGAAATCTCTCTATCAGCAGTTTACTTAGCCGGAGAGAACATGGCAGAGGACGCTCTGAGCACGCAGAGCAGTCTCCCACAAGTGGGAACAAGCTCAGGAAGTCCTTCAAGATATCTTCACCCTTTGGGGAACCCCTCAAGTGGATCTGTTCGCGACCACTGTCAACCGGAAGTACAAACTGTACTGTTCCAGGGAATTTCCTCCAAGAGGAGCTCCAGGAGACGCATTTGTGGTGAACTAGGAATTTTCACTCCTGTACGCCTTTCCTCCAGTCCCAGTCATTCCTCAAGTGATCAGGAGGTTTAGAAAGTTCGGGAAACAAATGATCCTAATAGTCCCGGATTGGGCCAGGAGGACCGGGTACCTGGACCTTCTGGACATGTCCATCTGTCCTCCAATGCGTCTTCCACAAAGAGAGGACCTTATCTCGCGAGAGGAGGGTCAGGTTCTCCATCCAGAGGTCAAGACTCTCAACCTCCACGCTTGGTTTCAGAAAGGCTTAGATAAAAGGTTTGGGACCTCCCGGTTGAAGTAATGGAGATTTTGCTATCGCCCAGAAGGGCAGCAACCAAATCTTTATACCGTTGCCGCTGGAATAAGTTCTGCAGCTGGTGTATAGATAAGAATGTCGACCCTTTTTCATGTAATACACTTCGGTGTTATCCTTTTTGTTACATCTGGCAAATCTGGGGCTCCAGATTGGTACCATGAAGGGGTATCTGGCAGCGTTTTCTATTTTCAAGCACACTTCAGAGGAAGTCTCCTATTTTAAGATTCCAATACAATTCCTAAAGGGATTAACTAATGCTTTCCCTACGACCCCCTTTCAAGTCCCACTGTGGGATCTCAACTTGGTTTTAAAATTTCTGATGGGTACTCTTTTCGAGCCTCTACATTCTTGTCCATTAAGACTTCTTACCTTGAAAACTGTGTTCTTAGTGGCAATAACATCAGCCCGAAGGGTGAGTGAACTACAGGCTTTATCCTACAATCCTCCTCACACTGCCTTTCATATGGACAGGGTAGTACTAAAGGTGAAGCCTACTTTTCCCCGCAAGGTGGTTTTTATCCTCTACCACATCTGGGGAAAGAGGAAGAAAGACTTCACAGGCTTGACCCTAGACTTGCACTCAGTTTTTACATTTCTAGAATGGCAAGACTGCGGCAGAATGACCAGTTATTTGTGGGCTATTCAGGTCACACATTGGGTCTAGCCATCACCAAACAAACCATCTGCAGATGGATTACTTTAACCATATTGGAATGTTACAAACTGGCTGGTAAAGACCCCCCAGAACATCTAAGGGCTCATTCGACCAGGGGTGTTGCAACTTCATCTGCGTTGCAGAGGGGAGTTCCGATAAAGGATATATGTGCAGCTGCCACATGGTCGTCTGTACACACCTTTACTAAATACTGTACTCTAGACTCCTCCATGAGCCAAGATTCTGCTTTTGGAAAAGCAGTATTGCACTCTGTACATACATGATCACTTCAAATTTGACTCCCTCCTCGAAATAATGTAAACTGCTTTGGGAGTGTACCAAAGATAAGGAATACGCGGGTGGACATAATCCATTCGAAGAACAAGTTACTTGCCCATGGTAACGTTCTTTCGACTGGATGTTCCTCCCACATATTCCTTATCGCCTCTCCCAACCTACCCCACAGTGAAACTTCTCTTGCGGTTGCCGCTCTCTCAGGAGGAGTAACCGTCAAACACAGTGCTTCTCTCTTCAAAACGGAGCTGAGCAATGGGCACTGCGCAGGCTACCTATACCTGTGGTGACGTAGACGTCAAGATGGAGGCCTCTGAGGGACATCGACTCGACCAGGCATCGAAGTGCAGTGCCCTCTACTGAAAGAACAATTCCGAGGCAGCAAGCTGGATATTGGGAAATATCAAAGATAAGGAATACGTGGGAGGAACATCCAGTCGAAAGAATGTTACCATGGGTAAGTAACTTGTTCTTCTGATCGACAAGAGAAGCTCTGGAAGGCACAACTTCTTCCCTTGGATTAGTGGGACCAACTAACTCGGAGACAAACTCCACTGTATCATCTTCCCCGACTGGCTTTACTTCTTTGCTGCTGCAGGAACTGAGTGCCAGGGGTCGAGAAATCTGTAGTTGTGTGCAGAAGCAGGACGACCAGAGCTAGAGTCCCCTCACCAGGACTCAAGGAGTGAAGGAAGCCCAACCAGTATCCAAGATCCACAGTGGTGCTGTTTACCACGCGCTGAAACCGCAAAGTGTCGCTGATCCAATAAGAGCCTGTAGCTGCCGACGACCTCCAAATTGCTGCTGGGGGAGTTCTCCCGACATCCTCCCTCTTTTCCCCATGACTGAGACTGAGAAACCCAGGAGCTGCATCGCCGCAACTGGACAGAATCCAGCTGGACCACTCTTCTTCAAACCAGAGGTACTGTTCAGACTTGGGGTATTTACCTCAGTTTATTTAGCTTTGCTCTTCTCAGTTGAGACTTGCAGTGGCTCCTTTTGTTGAATTGATTTCAACTCTGCTTTCCACAAGTGTAACAGTTTGTGGCCCTACAAGTGATTTCTACATAACTCTCAAACTTTGTGCAAGACTTTTACTGTAAGAAGTCCCGCAGCTCCATAGACTGTGCTCCAATTGACTGACTGTTCTGGCTCCCTGCAGACACTTCTAGTCCATTAACTTTGATATGTCTGTTCCTCAGAGGTGGTAACTTGTTTTTAAACTGTTATTGCTGGGAAAGGCTTGTCTAGATCTTATTGGAAGATTAATGGTCCTCTCCTACACTGAGAACCTGTTTTAATCTTTTTCCTTCCTTTAACCTTTCCTTTCTGCAACCTCAGAATTTGCAAAGTGTACTAGTGATATATACATGCCATGACTATCTTTGTGAATGAAGTCCTCTCCTGGTATAGGAAGTGTGTAAAAAGCCTCTCTAAATAGTATATGATATGATATGGCATTTGTAATGCGCCTATACACAAGTGTTTCAAGGCGCGACGAGGCAGGGGGGAGCTGGGGGGAGACGGACAACAATCCTACTAGGCCAGGTGTCATTCAGATCGCGCAAGTGCAAGGGTAGAGGGGAAGGGAAAAGTGCAAGGGAGAGGGGGAAGTGCAGTACAGGGTTATAAGCAAAAACCATTATAAATAACAAGGGCCAGCTGGTGGCAAGTGCGAGGTAAGGGCAGACAAGTGCTAGGGAAGGGAGGCTGTAGGGATACAGACACAGTCCCGCAGTGCAGGGGTAGCCCGGGAGGCAGTGCAGGGGAGAGTGGCTGGGCAGGGACCGAGAACGGTGAGTGGCCCAGTTGCAGATTCAGTGCAGTTTCAGTAATTTTAGCAGGGGAGAGGGGGAGAGAAAGCTGAGGCAAAGAGGAAGGTTTTGTGGTGCTTCCGGAACCGGAGATGGTTCTCCTCAAGTTTCAAGGAGGCAGGAAGGCTGTTCCAGAGGGAGGCCCCTGCAGAGGAGAGGGATCTGCCCCCAACTCGTTGTTTGGAGAAGCGGCTGACCCTGAGGGAGTTGGAGGCGGATGAGTGAAGAGCTCGAGAAGGAAGATATTTAGGAATAGAGAGTTGAAGGTATTTTGGCCCAAGGCCCCAGACCGCCTTGTGGACAATGCAGAGGGTTTTGAACTTGATCCTCGCAGTCACTGGGAGCCAGTGTAGTGATTTCAGTCCTGGAGTGATACGGTCCCTGGGCTTGAAGCCAAGGACAAGTCTCGCAGTCCTGTTCTGGATGAGTTGCAAAGGGCGGAGAGTAGAGGCGGGCAGATTTAGATGGAGGCTGTTACAGTAGTCCAGCTTCGAGAGAACCAGGGCTCTAGAGACAGTGAGCCTCTGGGGGGAAGGAGAGGAAAGGAAATATACCTCTGAGGGAGGTGTAGCTGGTAGTGTGACTTCTTAGAGACGTCGGATATGTGAGGAGAGAAGGAGAGTGTAGAGTCGAAGATGACCCCAAGGTTTTTTGCCTTGCAGGTAGGAGCGGGAAGAGGGCCAAGTGAGGCCGGCCAGAGAGCTGCAGGGAAGGAGGGAGTGGGTGTATATACTAACTTATGCTGGTTCTGAAAAAGTATTTTAAAGTATATTTGATTGTTACATATCTTTCCCTTTTTAAACAACGGTTATTTAAAAACTGATGTTACTTAGCTACTCGTATTTGTGAATATCGTTGCTACAGCTCACATTTACCGCTCTTGAGATAGGTCTGGCTGCTCAGTCACACTGCCAACTTGTGCAGTACTGCCCTAGTTGACAAGTGTTGTGTAGTCAGTGGTACTACATCAATTCTTGCCCAACAGTGAGGCAGAAAATTGGAGGGGCGATGGAGGAGCAATGAGGAAGGAGTGGAGGTGGAGGATTTGGAGACACACTTGGCCCCGGTGAGAGGGCAAGTTGTCTCCTATTTGAGTAGGAGAGAGCACAAATGACTTCCTGACAATACTAGTGCGGACCCCTAACGCAGAGGACCTTATGACCTCGGGTGTGAGAGAGAGCTGGACTGACACGGGAAGCACCAGAGGGAGGCAACGGACTGTGCACCTGGCGGGTGACTGCCTAAACCGGTACAAGGCGATTTTCCCCAGTAAAAGCACACACATGGTGGACGCTATGGTGAAGGGGCCAGCAGAGAATGGAGAGCTATGTAGGCCCTAAACAGAAGCCAGCTACGTCGCGAGGAGGACAAAGTGATACGGTAGGGGCAAGCACTGATGCAGGTGGCGGAGTCATACTGGAGCGGCTGATGTCTGCGATACAGGAGTCAAGATACAGGAGGTGGGGGGAGATGTGTCTCTGGTCAGAGCGGATTTGAGGAAAGTGAGCTAACAGGTGACCGAAGTGGAGCAGCAGGTGAGCACTGTCGAAGACGACCTGGCGCAGCTCAAAAACCAAGTGAGAGGTCTCATAGGGGGAGCAAATGAGCTGGAAGCCAAGGCAGAGGACACAGAGGGCTGCTCGCGCAGAAATAATATGTGGAGAAACAGATTCTTGACATGCTGCATCTTAAAGGCCTATCCAAGCTTTTCACGGTGGAGAGTGCCTGATGGGCCCCCACCACGGGAAGGACACCCCAGGGCAATAGTAGCAAAATTGCTTAACTTTATGGACACTTTGAGGTCAGTAATGTCAAAATACTCCCAGATTTCACGCAGGAGGTTCAGAAGCAGGGGAAGGGAGAGGAGGGAAGGAGGGGTGAAGTGAAAGGAGGGAAGAAAGAGGGGTCAGTTGGGGATTGGGAGAAGGGGAGCTGGGGATCGCGGTGTAAGGGGGTGGATGTTCATTGTTGGGATTTGTCATCAAACCCGAACACTCTAGGGTTTACTATGCCAGGCACTGTGGGACAGGGTGCAGGAGGAACATAGGAGCACATATCCACTTGGCTCAGCTAAAATGGTTATGGGCTGACCATAAATAGGTACTTGGAATGTATGAGGTCTGGGAAATGGCGAGAAACGATTACGGGTGGGGCAATACTTGAAACGGCATGCTATGCAGTTGGTAATTTAGCAGGAAAACCTATATGCAGATCATGGAACTGAAGAGACTGGAATCTTAAGTGGGGAGGCAAGGTATTTGGCTCCTCTCACTCCACATTCCGCAGGGGGTACTGATATGGGAGGCCCAAGGGCGTCCTTCTACATGTTGAAAGGATGATGGGGATACTGAAGGGAGAACCATAGTGGTTGTGGGTAAACTGGAAGGGCAGGATATATGCATGGTTAATTTGTACGCTCCAAACACAGATGACTGGAAATATTTCCCATCAATATTGAAAGTGATAGGGGGATGGTGAGTTAGAGGCTTGCAAATCTGGGGTGGGGAGATTTTAATTGTTTCTTAAACTAGGACTTGGATCGGACAGGTGAGGCGGGTCACGTGAAACAGCAGGGTTCTGAGGCATTGTACTAGGTCATAGAGCAACTAGACTTGGCGGAGTTGTGGTAGGCATCACATGGACAAGAGAGGGGCTATTCCTTTCACTCTGGTACACATGGCTCATATTCAAGACTAGATTACCTGTTCGTAGGTAGGGGACATTTTCATTGGTTCGCCGATTCAGAAATCCTGGGCAGGACTCTCTCAGATCCCACTCCCTGCTGGTGGCCACTCTGAGAGGTGTAGGTGCCTTTCACCGGCTTACTACGTGTGAGAGAAAATAAAATAACCAACACCACCCCTGTCGGGGAAGGAGGCACTGAGACCCGGCTGCAAGAGTTCAAAGGATGGTTTATTTCTCCAGCTAGGAAATAACCCAAAAAACCCCTACCAAACATTTACATCATCCTCGTATTTATATCATTTAAAGTAACTCTAACAAAAAATACTAAACGGACCCGATTGGCCAGGCGGTGTGGTACTGTAGGTGTGGGTGGCATCGCTTCCTCCTGATTGGCTGGGTGGCTGACGAGATGATGGACGTCAAAAATCTTGTGCTCCACGCAGGTCAGGGTCCGGTCACTGTGGTCAATACCTAAGCTAATATGTTGCATTCGAAAAACACTAAATAACAAATTCTCTAAACATTTTATGCTACTTTTCATATTTCTCCACAAGTCACACATAGTAATTATTGTCAGTACAATTGGGTCATTTGTGGTTTTAATTGGAGGGCTTGACCTTTATTGTGCATGTAAAAAGAATCAAGCTGTGTTTCACATATCTCCTAAGCTTTAGACCTATTAGTACAAGTAAAAACATCTATTGTGGTAAGATGCTTAAGGTTAGTAGTGGGTGTGTTGGGTGGGTTTCGCAGCACAGGCGAGGGTCTGGCACTTGAAAGAAATAGCTTACAGGGAGCGCAGGGTCAGGATGGCAATAAATTGCTCTAAATGGGGGTGGGTGGCTTGCACGTTTATGGGGACGAACGAGCAGAAAGTGCTTAGCTCATCCTGGTTCACATGCTGGTTCTCATGCTAGCAGTGATCTCAGAGGAAGAAAACTGTATCATATTGGTTGTTGCAACTTTCTCCAGCTTCAGCGTGAGAATGGGAGCGCAGAGCTTTCCTTCGCAGGGGGAGTGCAAGGGTGGGGGCCAGCCAGCTGCCTGCGCGCCTTGTTTGTGTGTGTCTCTGTCCTTGGCTGCTGCGGTGGAAGGGGAGCTGAGCATTGCTGTACTATCGCAGTGAGGCCTGTTTACCCAAGATGGAATCGAAAGGGGGCACAAAAGATGGATGCCCCATGTCCTGCTCAGTAGTCCCATCTATGTAGCAGTCAACCGTGGTTAACTGTACATAAGGGCAAGGGGCAATCCCACTACCGGAAGCACGTGGTCCAAGCCTCGTACTGAGGAGTGTACGGCACGAGGGGGCCTAGGGGCCCCTCACTCCCATACATTCCCCCCTTTCGTTACATCTAAAGTAACAAACTACTTATCTTGTTCTTTCCGTTCTCCCTTCGGTAGCGCTCAGCTTCAGCCACAGCCTCATCCCAAGCGGGTGTACCCTTTATTGGCATTCATGCTTTGCACACACTTCTTAAGCTGTTGCCTCTTCTTGCCTCTTCTTGCGTATTCTTCTGGGGTGACCATTAGGTATATCCCACCATCCCCATCTAAATCTATCCAAACCTTGTTATACCACTGCAAGTCCTTTGGTTCTTTAATGGTAGTGTGATGTAGATTATCGACCACGTCCCCATACTGCCTATAGATGGCAGTCATTCTATACTGCTGTGTGGTGTATTCTCCAGTTTGTACTTGGGCATCTATCATGGTAGCCACTGTTGTCTGTCGGCCCTCTGTTACCTTCATTATCGCTGAATTAGGCATATTATTTTCACAGCATCTTAGTCCCAGTTGGCACACACAGAATATTAGGAGAAGAAAGACAATAATGGGAATGAGTATCTTCGCTGCTATGTTCACCCATGATGGTATCCAGCTGAACAGATTGTCGAACCACGTGTTGTCTGCTCCACCTTCTGTTCTCATTCTTTCTCCTAAATTATGCACTGCTGTTATCACGTGTGACTGTGCCCCGTTATCAGCATCTGAAGTTGGTACAAACGTGCAGCACGCCCCCTCCAATTTTTTTGCAAACACCGCCGTCCATCGCCGTGATAAGATCTAAGACATATCTGTTTTGCATTGTCATCAGGCGCAGTGCACGGAGCTCTATTTTTATGATGTTGAATCCTTCTTCAGTGTCGTTAGCCAGCTGGATGAGCTCTCAGTGTGTTATCTGCAGCCATTTCGCGTTTGTCCTTGCTTGAACGCCTGGTGCTAGAAATGATGCAAAAAATGTCTCTGCAGATGAGAAAAGCTCGTAACTGCTGCGGGATTTCAGCAAGGAGTTCTGACGATTTGGACAAAATATAATTGGATCTTTTGCTGCGTGACAACTTGGTTCTCAATGTTTCTTCTGACAATAGTTCGTATGCTGGGGGCTCTGTGATTGTCTCATCAGGCGCTGTCGATGGTTCAGCCGATTGCCCTGCTGCCGATATGTCAGCCGATTGGCCTGCTGTCGAACTGTCAGCCGAAGGCCTTGCTGTAAACTGAACGTGGCTCTCTGGTATCACCATTAGTGCTGAGTGAAGTGTGCCTAAGGCACAAGTGCCCCTCCAGGATGCTGGGAGATGCAGGTAAGCTCGTTTGCCACAGATCCAGTATATGTCGATTAATGCAGCAGTGCCTTTTCTCATATCTGGTATTATTAAAGTCTTAATGCACTGCTGTGCATTTCCCATATTCACCTTCCCTTCTCCATGGAAGCAAAGTTTGTGCGGTATTTCCTTTTGAATCTTTATGGGTCTCTCCAGAGGTGTGACCCATGTCAGCTTGGTCATATGCTGTGACCAGATGGGGATGCACGTTTCTTTTGCCCACTCGTATGTTTCGTCTGGCAGCCCTCGAAGCCCCTCAGCTTTGCATTCAATCGTTTCATCATGCCACTTGTCGTCTGCATACCTTGTCCCTTTTATGATGAAAAATGGCTCTTGGAGGCAGATTACTCCTTGTCGTCTGCTGGTGCATGTTTGTTCGTTTTCCAATTTTTCCATGGTGACTGTGTGTGCCTGAAATTTCTTTTTTATTTTACACAGCATCAGATGAATCAAACATTGGGCCTCAGACAAGGGTACTTTCTGTGGAACTAACATTTTTGGGGTTCCAGTTGCATGAGGAATAAGTGAGTACACATAGCAACTTTCATTACTTGCTTGCTTTGCTGCGGTGCTCATTTCTGAATACCATTTATTTGATTGGTCAGGGTGTCGGGGCTCCTCTATTTCATCTAACCCCAGATTGTGATAAATATCATATCTGTTTTTTCCCGCCCCCCTTTTTCTCCTCCTTCTTTTGTTTTTTAATTGGGTACCAACTCGTTGATATTGCAGTGGGAATATTCTGGACCATGCATCATCAACGTTGTTCATGGTGATGTGTGTATTCAGTAGTGGTTTCTGGTGCCGTGTGTGTGTGTGTGCATGCTTGTATTTCTGGAGTTAGTCAACCAATAGTAATCGTCATTTACATTCCATCCAAGCTCTATTTTCTTGGCCATAGTATTACTCAACAATGGAATAGCAGTTTTGTTCACATGCAATTGTTCATAGGGTGGCGTTACATTTATGCTATTTGATTCAACTTTATAAGTGTCCTTCAAAATTGTTGTTACTCCAGTCCATATTAGTTTAGACCCTGGTTTTGTCATATTAGCCCCGCTCCCCCCTTTGTTCATTTCATTTGCCACAAATAAAACAACGGTATACCAAATAAAATAAAACATCATTATTGCAAATAGTATGGCAGCATATTTTATAACGCATTCTACATTGCTCAGTCTACTGGCCCTAGTGGCATCCCTATTTCTATCTAACATTTCAGCCTGCTCAGCCGTTTCGTCGCATTGGCTCATGTTGAACCTATGTGGGCGAGACAAATTCGTTAAGTCATCACGAAAAGAAACATATTTGCAATTGTTCATTCTTTTTCATCTTTTTGCTCAATTAGGCATTTAACAATTTCTTTCCATTTACCATTTATCATAAAAACAATGAAGAAAAATAGAAAAAATAACACGATTCATATGAGATTTAAAAAGAAAAAAGAAAAGAGAGAGAGAGAGAGAGAAAGACAGAATATATAAAAAAAAATTTAGCTTTTTCACTATTCTTTCCCTGTCTTAGTTGCAGTTTTCATCGTGTCAGACTGTGTTAGCGATGCCATCCAGACACTGTGCGCCCTTCTCACGTCCGATAGGTGCACCCAGTATTTCAGTCCCTTCACTTTAACTGCAGTTGGAGTGCTGTACACCACTGTGTATGGACCATGAAATCTTGGTGAATTCCACCTTCTTACAAAACTTCTAACATAGATGTGTTCCCCTGGCATTAAAGGCCCCTCCGGGCTATCTGCTGCCGGCATGTGTCTGTTGCTACATCTTCAGTAAATGGCAAAGCAATTTGTTTTGCTATGCTGCGTACTGCGCGCGTTAGCTGTGCTAGGTATTCCTTAAACTCTTCCCCCAGCACTGTTGCAGCCCTGTGTGCATCAGACGCCCTCCTAACAGGAGAGAGCGGCGTGTGCACTCTTCTCCCCGTCACGATTTCGTGCGGGCTCAAATGGTGATCCTTGCATGGTTGATTTCTGAGTTGAAACAGTGCTAGGGGCAGACAATATACCCAATTTTTTTTTTCAACGTGCTGCATAATTTCGATAAATTGCTTTTGAGCAGCCCGTTGATCCTCTCCACAACTCCATTGGCCATTGGATGATAAATCGAACATAGTTTGTTTCACCCGCAGAAGGGAGGTTACTTCTTTGAAGAGATCATTCACAAAGTGCGTGCCGTTGTCTGAACGGATCACGTCACAGATTCCCCACCGCGAGAATACTTCTCGCACAAGGAACTTGGCAGCACATTTTGCATCAGGATGGGGGCGGGGGCCCGCTTCCACCCATCGTGAAAAAGGGCATACCACCACAATAAAGTATCTCTCTCCATTACATCTTTCTCCCATATCGGCGTAGTCGATATGTAGTTCTCTGAATGGACCTGTAGGGCGTGGCAAAGTGCCATGCAGAGTTCGTAATATCATTCCTGAATTGTAAGTTTGGCATGTAGTACATTCAATCACAAGTTTAGACAAGTATTCGTGCAGATTGGGAACAAACCAATCCTCCTGAATGTCTGAGGCGATGTGTTGTTTTGCAACGTGAGCTGGGAAGTGCAGTTGTTCGAACGCTACTTCTAATAATTCTACAGGCATCACTACCTTGCCTGTCGTTTCCTGTCTCCAAATGAGATCTGTGGCTGATTGTTTACATCCTCGTTTGCCCCACAACTCCTGCTCTTCCGGTGGGGCCCTTCTCTGGAGTTCTATCAATTGTGCTATGGGCGTGTTACTGTATGCTTCTGCTGGTTGTTCTGCTGTGGCTGTTTTTACAATGTACTCTGATGTTGGTGTCTTATTGAAGTACGAGGCTTCCTTCGCTGCTGTCTCGGCTGCAGCGTTCCCCAACGAGACAGCATCTGTGTTATTGGTATGGGCTTGGCATTTAACCACTGCCACTACCGATGGCTCTGCTAAAGCTTCTATTAGTTCATTTAGTAATGTGGCATGTTGTACGGGGGACCCGTCTGCTCTTCTGAACCCTCTCCTTCGCCAGCGTGATAGCCCTGAGTGAACTGTGGTGGTGGCGTAATCTGAGTCTGAATATATCGTTACGGCACCATCTTTGGCTCTGTCTAACGCGCTGATTAGTGCAGTCAGTTCGGCTGCTTGTGCAGAGTAATGTGAGGGGAGGCGCTTTTGAACAATCACTTTGTATGTGTCTTCTTCCATGCGCACTACTGCCATCCCCACATGTTTCTCTCCTGTCTCTGAGTTTATGGATGCTGACCCATCTATGAAATAGATTTCTCCTTCTGTAAGGGCATTTTCTCTTGCTTTGGGAATGTCATCGCCCTCTCCCTCATATGTGCTACAATCGTGTTCCTGTAAATCTTCGGTTGTGCATGGCATTGTAATGAATGTGGCTGGGTTCACTGTCTTGCATCTGACCACGTGTACATTTGGACTGGATATTATTTCATAAGCAGATGCTCTCTGTGTTGTGAGTAGATTTTGATCTTTCCAAGATAGCAAATGAGTGTTCCACATATAGCGTCACTGAACATCCCATTACGATCGTGGCACTTTTCTCAATGGAGAAGGCCACTGCAGCGAGGGCCTGTTCGCAAGCGAAATGTCCCTGCATTACTGGGTCTAATATTCCACTGTGGTACGCTAATGGTTTGTGGCCTAGCGGTGTCTTTTGTGTCAATACTGCTGTCATCAATGTTCCATTGCTGTGTGAAAACAGGAAAAATTCCCTTTCATAATCTGGATTTGCAAGGACTGGGGCGTCTGCAATAAGGTCTTTTAATCGGAAGAATTGGGCAATTGTCTCATGTGTCCATTTTATTGGGCTCCTGTTCTTCTGTGCTTCCTTCAGTGCTTGTAGCATTGGCCGTGTGTATGCTGCATAATCGAGGATCCATGCTCGGCAATAGTTACATATGCCAAGAAATTTCTGCATACCCTTCACTGTTTTTGGTATGATAATGTGTCGAATGGCAGCAGGTCTGTCTGGTAGTATTCTTTTTCCATCTTTAGATATATGCTGGCCGAGATATACAACGTCTGCAAGGCAGTATTGTAACTTTCCTTTGACCACCTTGTATCCCTTGGCAGCCAATACGTTAAGCAGTGTTATCGAGTCTTCTCTACACTCTTCTTCTGTTTTGCTGCAGACGAGTAAATAGTCTACGTACTGTATAATGGTGCTCTCTCCATCTATGTTGCCGATGTCTTCTCGTAGTACTCTGTTAAAAATGCTTGGGCTCTCGCAATACCCCTGTGGGAGTATGCGGTGTTCATATCTGCTGTTTCCTAATGTAAAGGCTGTGAGGTACTGCGATTCTGGTGCAAGTGGCACAGAGAAAAAGGCATTTTTCAAATCAATGACAGTGAAGCAAGTTGCCTCTTTTGGTATACTGCACAATATTGATGCCCGGGTTAGGCACTAAAGGAAACTCTTTTTGGATGACGTCATTGAGTGGGCGGAGGTCCTGGACCATTCTCCACGCCCCTCCTTTGAAAAAATTGCTGTTTTTCATGGGGAAGTTGATGGCACTAAGATACCTTGGCTTAGGAGTACATTCGCTGTTTCTCTAATACCTTCCTCTGCTTCTTTGGATATTGGATATTGTTTCACTCTGGGTGGGAGGGGACCTGGTTTCAGTTTTATCTTTATGGGAGTCACCTCATGCAACAATCCCACATCTTGTGGCCCTGTAGTCCAAATTTCAGGTGCTACCCTGGCCATGTCTTCCTCAAATATTGTCAGTGGGGCCTTTGTTAGCCATGAGTGGGTTGTGTATTTCTCTGTCACATGGTATGCTTATTTCCATTATTATTTCTCCATCCCCCTGGTAATCGATAAACAATTCTTCATCAGTTATATCTTTTAGCATTATGTTCGGCTCTATGCATAGCACACTTCGAGGGGATTGGGTCCTCCGACGTATTCCATATCTATGACCAGTAATGTCCACAGCTGTGCTGCTTCGGAAAATCTTTGGCGTCTGCGTCGATGACGTCGATGCGCCGTCCCCGAGGACCTCCTCCGACGGCCGACGTCACCCGATGTGATAAGTAGGACGCACGACACCCATAGCCTCAGTTCCGTTTTTTCCACGAACGTGTTCGCTTCGTGAATCTTGGTACGCCTCGACTCTTTGGAGTTTGCCGTTTTCAATTCTCGGTTCGTTGAACCTGTCCGGTTTTTTGTGAAGACCTGTTCGTGGTGATGTCTACTTAGTCTTCAACCCCGCTTCCGGGCTTCAAGAAGTGCGGGGACTGTGGGTCCAAGATGTCGGTCACGGACTCGCACGACGCCTGCCTCTGGTGCCTCGGGCAGGCCCACGATACAGACGACTGTGTCGACTGCCAGTCGCTCACGGCAAAGGCCTTGCGGGAACTCAAGAAGAAGCTGTCGGTAGGCCAGGTGTCTAAGCCCCGGAAGTCGAGGTCTGCGGGGCTTTTGACGGATGACTCGAGGGGCGACTCTCCGCCTCATCGCCAGTAGTCCAGTGGGTCTCCTTCCAGGAGTCGGTCTCGCCACTCCTCCGCCTCTTCAAGGCATTCCTGGAAGCACCGGCATCGGTCGCCTTCCCCGTCCTCTTCCAAGGACTCCGCCCGTCGGCGGGTCGCTTATCCCTCCATGCAAGCGACACCGGAGGAATGGGCTTCCTTCTGGAAGCAGATGCTAGCGATTCTTGAATCGCAGGGCACCGGTCCGTCCGCGCCTCCGAGTGGGGTCGGTCGGCACCGGTCGAGAGACACCGCTCGTAAGCCTTCGGGCTCGGGTGGTCGGCACGGCTTGCGGGAGAGGACCCGCTCGGACAAGGGTAGCCGTTCTCACCATGCCCGTTCCAGGTTCCCGGTCCTCGACGCGCTCGAAACCGTGTGATCCTGTGCCGTCTTCGATGAAGACGTCGACGCCTGTGACGCCGAGGTCGTCGACGATTTCTCTCCAGGCCCCGCCTCCGAGGGGGGTCGTCGACGCCATCGGCGCCTAGGTCGTCGAGAGACACGCTCGGAGCTCCTGCATCGAGGCATGTGTCGACGCCGCCGATGCTGGCGGCGCTGCAGCTGACGTCGAGGCCGATTCGCTCGACGTCGACGCCTTTTCTGTCGACGACGGTGCCGACTTGTTCAGGATGATCTCACGGACATCCTTGATCTTGGTCCCCCCACTGACCCGGTTTTGCCATTTCATATGGCTCTGCAGAGAAGGGTGGCGGCGGCTTGCACTGCTCCGGAGAGTCTCCTGGCAGTGGGCAAGTCTTTGTCGCGAAAATACCGTCCAGCCAGTAGCGACCCCTGCTACTTGTCTAGGCACCCCACTCCAGAGAGTTTGGTGGTGCAGGCGGCTACGGCTCCGGTAAAGCGGTATCCTACCATCCCTCTGGATAGGGACGACAAACGTTTTGACGGCTGGGCGAAGAAAGTGTTTTCTTCAGGGGGTATGGCGCTTCAGACGGCCAACTCCATATGTGCCTTGTCACGTTTCACACACACTCTGTGGAACTGTGTTGCATTAGCGGCTGAACATATTCCCGAAGGGGACGAACGGGATGGTTTCCTTGCTATGGTTCAGGATGGCAAGGATGCCATGTGTGAGGCTGTTCAGTCGGGTTGGGACTTGGCAGATTGTGTCAGCCGGTCCATGGCGGCGAGCACCGTAATGCGCAGGTTTGCGTGGTTGCGGAAGTCTGGGTTCGCTCCTGATGTGCAGTCCCGGCTCCTCAACATGCCTTTTGACGGTGAACACCTTTTTGGCAGCAAGGCTGACGAGAGCCTTGAGAGGTTGCAGACCTCCAAAGCTGCAGCAAAGTCGTTGGGCGCTGCAGTTCGCCAACCTCCGCCTTTTCGTCCTAGGGGACAGCAATGGAGGGGAGGTTCCTTTCGCTATTACTCGTCCTTCAGTAAAGCGAGGGGAGCTAGCAGTCAAAGAGGCCATCGCAAGAGTGCCAGAGGTGGAAACGAAGGTACTCGAGGTGCCAAGGCCGCTCGGGCAATTGCCTCTTTGCGCCGCAGCCGCTACCACTCAGTCATGAGGCCAGGTCCCATGGTTCGCCGGTTGGGGGAAGGCTGGCGCAGCATCTTGTAGAGTGGCAAGCCATTACTTCGGATGTGTGGGTTCTAGAGATCATAACCCACGGCTACTATCTTCCTTTTCGGCAGAGGCCTCACGACAATCCACCAGGGAACCTCTCTTTGAAGCGTCCGGATCCGCTCCTTGCGCAGGAAATTCAAGCCCTGCTGGAGAAAGGGGCCATAGAACTGGTGCCTGTAGCGGAGAGGAACAAGGGATGGTATTCCCCTTATTTTTTGATTTCGACGAAAGACGGGGGATTGAGACCCATCATGGACTTGTGCGGTTTGAACAAACTCCTCAGGAAGGACAAGTTCAAGATGGTGACTCTTTCTCAAGTCCTCCAGGCCCTTCAACTTCAGGACTGATTGGTGTCTCTCGACCTCAAGGATGCGTACTTCCATGTGCCGATTTATCCCAGGCACAAGAAGTACCTGAGGTTCACGGTTGGTGACTCGCACTTTCAGTTTCGGGTCCTGCCGTTCGGATTGACCTCCGCCCGAGGGTTTTCACCAAGCTCATGGTGGTGGTGGCAGCGCATCTCAGGAAAGGGGGGGATTCACGTACCCCTACCTGGACAATTGGTTGATCAGGGGGAGCTCTCCCGAGCAAGTCCTGGATCATCTGTCCATCACCTGCCACTCCCTTCGCAGGCTGGGCTTCTCCCTCAATTTAAAAAAGTCCCATTTGACACCAACGCAGCGGCTCCAGTACATCGGAGCAGTGCTAGACACGACGTCCCTGGGGCAGTGTTTTCCTCCCCAGGTGAGGGCTCTTCACATTCAGCGGATGGTGAACAAGTTTCAATTTGCCCAGGATCTCCCAGCGTCCGAGTTCTTGAGACTGCTCGGCCTCATGGCATCCTGTATTCTTCTGGTGCAAAAGGCTCATCTGCGGATGAGATCTTTGCAGTGGGCACTAAAGCTCCAGTGGTCTCAGTCCTCCTGCAGGCTGTCGGACCCTGTTCAGGTGCCGCCCTCGGTAGCCCAGGACCTTCTGTGGTGGGCCGTCGAAGGCAATCTGATGAAGAGGGCCCGATTTTGGCTGGCCTGGCCGGAGGTGACGATCGTGACGGACGCATCCCTCACGGGATGGGGAGCTCATGCCAACGAGTTGACAGTCAGCGGTCGTTGGGCTCCGTCGGAGTCCAGACTCCATATCAATCTGTTGGAGCTGAGGGCCGTCAGGCTAGCCCTGAAGGCTTTTCTGCCTACTGTGCGTGGAAATAGTGTCCTGATTCTAATGGACAACACGGTGGCCATGCACTACCTCAACAAAAAGGAGTGGGGGCAGGGTCACTTACGCTGTCCAGGGAGGCGATGCAGCTCGAGTTCTGGGCCATCCAGCAGGAAGTTTCGATCTCGGCTGTTCATCTGGCTGGAGACAACGAGACGGCGGACGCACTGAGCAGGCAGAGCACGATCTCTCACGAGTGGGAGCTGCCTCAGGAGATTCTCCTGGAGATCTTCGCCCTTTGGGGGACCCCTCAAGTGGATCTCTTCGCCTCCAGTGTCAACCGGAAGTGCGAAAGGTTTTGCTTGCGGGAATTTCCTCCAAAAGGAGCCTTAGGAGACGCGTTTGTGGTGGAGTGGTCATTCCCACTGCTGTACGCGTTTCCTCCAGTCCCCGTCATCCCGCAAGTACTGCGGAGGTTTGGTTCCTGGATGATCCTCATTGCTCCGGCGTGGGCCCGGAGGACGTGGTACCTGGACCTTCTCGACTTGTCCATCTGCCCTCCACGTCGTCTTCCCTACCGAGACGATCTGCTCTCACGGGAGGGGAGGGGTCAGATTCTCCATCCAGAGGTCAGATCCCTCAACCTTCACGCTTGGCTCCTGAAAGGTTGAGGTATAGGGATTGGGACCTCCCTGAAGACGTGATGGAGGTGTTGCTCTCGGCCAGGCGGCCGGCAACAAAGTCACTGTAGCGTTGCCGTTGGAGAAAGTTCTGCGACTGGTGCAGAGTTAAGAATGTGGATCCTTTTGAATGTGACATTCCCATGGTTCTATCTTTTTTGCTTTCTTTGGCCCACAGGGGCTTGCAAGTGGGGACCATTAAAGGTTACCTGGCGGCGCTGTCCATATTTAAGCGCTTGTCTGAAGAGTGTTCCTATTTTAAGATTCCTTTAATTTCGCAGTTTTTGAAAGGGGTCACTAATTTGTTCTCTCCGTCACCTTTTCTGGTGCCCGGTTGGGATTTGAACGTTGTTCTTTAGTTTCTTATGGGTGTTCCGTTTGAGCCTTTACATTCTTGTCCTTTGAGGCTGTTGACTCTGAAAACTGTGTTTTTGGTTTTTGGTTACTTCCGCTCGCAGAGTGAGTGAGTTACAGGCACTTTCAGTTATGCCACCCTTCACTGTGTTTCATAAGGACAGGGTTGTCCTTAGAGTTTGTCCTTCTTTTCTTCCGAAGGTGGTTTCGGAATTTCATTTGAGCCAGAAGGTTGTTCTTCCGGCGTTCTATCCTCCTCCACATCCTGGTAAGGAAGAGGAGAGGCTCCATAGGCTTGTTCCTAGGAGAGCGTTGAGCTTTTATATTTCGCGCATGTCCCGGGTCAGAATGGATGATCAACTTTTCATTGGTTACGCTGGAAAGCGTTTGGGACAAGCTGTGACGAAACGGACTTTGTCTCGTTGGATTATTTTAGCTATCTCCGAGTGTTACCGCTTGGCGGGTAAGGATCCTCTGGCTGGCTTGCGGGCCCATTCTACCAGGGGAGTGGCTGCGTCTACTGCCCTGCAGAGGGGAGTTCCTATTCGTCACATCTGTGATGCAGCCACCTGGGCTTCAGTACATACTTTTGTACGTCACTACTCCCTCGATTCCATCAGAGGGCAAGATCTGGCCTTTGGCAAGGCAGTGCTCTATTCCGCAATTTGATTGGGCATGCTAAATTTGTATTCTAAATTCTTTCCCACCTCCTTGCTTGGTACTGCTTTGGGAGTCTGTCATAGATATGGAATACGTCGGAGGACCCAATCCCCTTGAAGAACAAGTTACTTTCTTACCTGGTAACGTTGTTTCGATGGGATGGTCCGATGACGTATTCCATATCGCTCCCTCCCTGCCTTCCCCGCTGCAGAATTTCTTTTGCGATTGCAGCTTGCGTTCCGCAAGGCCTTGTGTGTCTGACTGGCAGAAAACTGGTGGCACACGAAGCAGCACAGCTGTGGACATTACCTGTCATAGATATGGAATACGTCGTCGGACCATCCCATCGAAAGAACGTTACCAGGTAAGAAAGTAACTTGTTCTTCTCCACTCGCATCCCTGTGCGTCCAGGCCTATGACCACAATGCGTTTGTTGGAAACTTGAACTGCCTCAATGTCTATAGATATAATTTTGCATGTCACTACATCTGATGGTGTGATTGGGCGGAATATGAAGTCTGATGGTATTCTCCACTCTTTTTGCGTTATTTCAGGCACTACTCGGGCTAATACCTGTATTCCATAGACGAACATGTCCATGTCAATGGGGATCCCTCTTACTGCAACTTCCTTTGTAATCGTGCTTATTATCAGGAGTGCTCGTACAGGGGCATACCCCTGGCGTCGAGCACACTATCCCTCTTTCAGTAAAGGCTATGGTCATGTTTAACTTACTGAGCAGGTCTCGTCCCATCAAATTGATTGGTCCGTCTTCGTAATACAATAAGGGTGCACGCACTGTTTTTCCCCCTACTGTTACATCAAGATCTTTTGTCTAAGGAACTTTTAAAATAGCCCCAGAGAACCCCTGCGTCTCCAAATTTCTTCCCGAGAGCTGAAACTGCCCTGCTGTGAGACCTGATTTTTCTGCTCCAGAGTCTACCATAAAGATAAACTGCTTGTGTCCTTTCTCTGCTGCCACTAGTGGTTCCTCATTTGCACTTTGTGTGGTGGATAGGACGGGACACGCAAGTACTCCCTGTGGGCTGTCCTAGTCTTGGTATCTTTGCTGTCCTGGCACTGAAAAAACGTTGTCACCTACGACCGTTACGCCACGAAATGGTGCAAGGGCACCGTTTGCGGCCGCTGCAAAAGGGTTATTGTTTGTTCCCTACTGAGTTTTGTCTTGCCATGGGCTGTAGTGCGTTTTGCTGTTGTGGCTGCTGCTGTTGCTGCTGTTGTGGGGCTGGCTGTCTTTGTTGCATTTGGGGGTCATAGCAGTACTGATCTTGTTGTCCCCACCTCCCCATTGGAGCTCCACAAGGGCTACCTGGGTGTGGGCAGCCCCACCCCTGTTCATTGTTCATGGGCTGCTGCTGCCCCTGAAAATACCCCGATGGTCGCATTCTACAATCTCGTGAATAATGTCCTCACTTTCCACAATTCCAACAGGACCCCTGTTGTCCTCCTCTTGGTGCTTGCCCACCATACCCTCTGTTTCCCATTCCTCCGTATCCTCCCCTTTGCCCACGGTACCCACCTCTTCCTTGGGCCGGCCTGTTCTGCCACTGTGATCCTTGGCATGGCTGTTCCTCTCTGTTCCACTGCCCTTGGTCCTCTCCAACCCACTGCGGTGTTATCCCATTAGGTCTTCCTCCCGCATTTTCCTCTCCTTCGTTTCCTCTGTCTGCGGTTACACTGGCAGTAATGGCGGCGAGGCGACTTTCACTAATTTTGTCTGCACTAGTTGTGCTTCGTCGACCAGCCTCTTTTGTGTGACCTCCTTTTCCTTCTCTTTGATCCTCCTCCAATGGTGTACAATTATGCTCTGAATTTCAGGCCACCCTTTGGCATCGATCCCAGCTATTTTGTCCAAGGCCTTCTGCACCTCTTTCGGCAACCCCTTTTTAATGATAAAATAAAATAAGGCTGCTGATTGATTCCATGCCATACCAGTTTCACTTCTCCATAAGTCTTGCACTCGCAAAATGAATTGCGCAGGATCCTTGCTCTCCTCCATCGTGCACTGCATCACTGCATGTAAATCTGGAATGTCTGGAAATGCACGCCGCAATGCATCCCACACTTGTGCTCGAACATTGTTGAATGGTGATCCATCGTGGCGATCACAGCTCATTGTTACTCCCGGGAACCCTGCCCTTTCCCAGATTGTGTCTGCTTGGTCCCCGATTGCTGATACTAATACGTTTTTCACATCACCTATAGCTAACGGCACGCCTGCCGTGTTCTTCTCAAATACATGTATCCACTTTCCTGCTCCTCCCGTCAGCCGGGGGAGGAGTTTTAACAGGTTGTTTTTGTCCATTTGGGCCCACAGAATATAGTTTGACCTACCTGCTCCTTTATGTATCAGTGGCATTTGTAGTTTCTGTTTCTTTCCTGTTTTGCTCGTTCTCCCTTTTTTCGTTTTACTTACCAGTATGTTCCCTGTCCTCCCTGTTCGTTGTCTAAATCTACCATGCCATAATGGTGATCATGGTGTGTCTGGGTAACGGCAGTTTGGCAGTGGGGAACCCTCTGCGGCAGCTGCCTCTTCGTATTCATCGAAATCATCCCATACTTCTTCTATTTCTGACTCTAGCTCGTTATTATCCTCCCAGTTTTCCTTGGGTTCATTTCCTTGTCTTTCACCCTGATCTCCACTTTGTTGACTCTCCGGTGTATCAGGGCGTATAATTCTCACTGGCTTGTTATTCAATTGGAACAGGAACTGTCCTGACTGCCACTCTTGTTCTTGTCTTTGCTGTGATGACGTCCCTTGTGATGCTATGGATTGCCCTGATACTCAGACTGCTGGGGTTGCATTGCTTACTGCCCCTATCGGGGGTGTGAGATCTGCCAGTGACAGCGGGGGTACCTCCCCTCCCCCTGGCAGCATTTGCCCTTAGTCACATAGAGCTCTTAACCGTGTTATTTCCATTTGTGCGTGTGCTAGCTGGCGATTTAAATCGCCTGTTAAACGTGCTATGTTCACAGGAGGCACACTCGTGAGGCCGTACAGGCCTCCTTTGTCATATGGTGGGGGTTCAGGGGCTGTTGCCCCGCACTGAGCAGTGGGGGTGGGTGGTATATACAGGGGCTCACTAAACCATACTGCTGGCCTGGTCATTAAGGGATAGATTTTTGTTACTTCGTTCTCGGTTGTAGTTGTTGAGCACTCCCCTTTTGGTGTCCCGCTTACTTCAGGTATTTTCTGCTTTTCTATCATCCGGCTTGTACCTACCTCTAGCGTGGGGGTAACTTCCTCAAACATTCGCCATAAATCTAATACAAAGGGAAACAGTTACAGAACCGGAGAGAAGTATCGTGCTAGCAAATGTGTTGATACTAGGTCCAACACTCTTTTGTCGAATGACCCTCCTTCTGGCCAAATTGGTATAACCCCATCTCCTTTTATCTCAGTGATCCACTGATCGTGATACTTCTGTATCCTGTCGCTATATAGTGGAAGGTGCTGGCAAATATGTGCCAGTGGCGTTACTCCCCCCATGGCAATGCTTCTTTTCCTTTCTTGTGTGTTCTGGTACCCTTGAGTCCCTTCCCACCTGTCACTTGATATGTCAGTTACAATACGTTCTTTATCAATGCTCGCAATTATGGTATGTCACATTAGCTGTTCTTTCTGAGAGGTGTTACCTGGTCACCTCTCACAATTTATTTCTTTGCCTATTATTTATTAATCAACAAGTTACTTGTACTGAAATACTTTAGCGTGTTCAACAAGACATATACACAAAGCAGACCGACAAACATATAATCGTGCAACATACACATGGTTTGTTCTTTCCCTATTCCTGTTACTGTCCCTGGTTTTTCTTCTTCCCTATTCTCCTACTATTTCGCATTCACTCCCCACCCCTTTCACCTTTATTATGTCTCAAGATTTCTTACCTCCACGGAAAAAGAATATTCTAAAACTACTCCCAGTCTACTCAATGTACGAGACCCTACTATTTTCTATTTATCTCTATTCTGCACTTGGCCGGGTCAAATGCTACGCGGCGCCGCCTTCTACCCCGTACGGGCTAGGATACCACTTCTCTTCTTCTCACTTCTTACAACACCTAATGGCCATATAAAGGATAGATCAGAAAAGCCTCGCCGTCACTCACACAGGCCCTATTCTTAACTACCTTCCCTTTGTTGCTAATTCCCTTCTTCCCGTATTTCCCCTTACCTTCCTTTGGGGTCTTTGCAACCGGGACTCCACGTGTTCAGTCAGGTACTCCGAGGGTCGCCACTCGCGGCCGGACCTCGCTCAGGTCCGTCCCCCAACCAAGCCGTGGCCTGCCTTGGCGAGCAGCCTTTTCGATCGGGTATTCGTCAACCGGGAACCCTTGACCCTTTCTTCTTGGTGTGCACAGTCTGGTCAACCGCGAAGGCAATGGTTTTGCTGGGGGCGTCCTGGATCTCGCTGCCGGGCGGTGCCGGCCTCGAGGCACCTCTCTAAATCATGTCGCGGGGGTCACCAAAAATGTAGGTGCCTTTCTCCGGCTTACTACGTGTGAGAGAAAATAAAATAACCAACACCACCCCTGTCTGGGAAGGAGGCACTGAGACCCGGCTGCAAGAGTTCAAAGGATGGTTTATTTCTCCAGCTAGGAAATAACCCAAAAAACCCCTACCAAACATTTACATCATACTCGTGTATATATATCAATTAAAGTAACTCTAACAAAAAATACTAAACGGACCCGATTGGCCAGGCGGTGTGGTACTGTAGGTGTGGGTGGCATCTATTGCTCCTGAGTGGCTGGCGAGATGATGGACGTCAAATATCTTGTGCTCCACGCAGGTCAGGGTCCGGTCACTGTGGTCAATACCTAAGCTAATATGTTGCATTCGAAAAACACTAAATAACAAATTATCTAAACATTTTATGCTACTTTTCATATTTCTCCACAAGTCACACATAGTAATTATTGTCAGTACAATTGGGTCATTTGTGGTTTTAATTGGAGGGCTTGACCTTTATTGTGCATGTAAAAAGAATCAAGCTGTGTTTCACATATCTCCTAAGCTTTAGACCTATTAGTACAAGTAAAAACATCTATTGTGGTAAGATGCTTAAGGTTAGTAGTGGGTGTGTTGGGTGGGTTTCGCAGCACAGGCGAGGGTCTGGCACTTGAAAGAAATAGCTTACAGGTAGCGCAGGGTCAGGATGGCAATAAATTGCTCTAAATGGGGGTGGGTGGCTTGCACGTTTATGGGGTCGAACGAGCAGAAAGTGCTTAGCTCATCCTGGTTCACATGCTGGTTCTCATGCTAGCAGTGATCTCAGAGGAAGAAAACTGTATCATATTGGTTGTTGCAACTTTCTCCGGCTTCAGCGTGAGAATGGGAGTGCAGAGCTTTCCTTCGCAGGGGGAGTGCAAGGGTGGGGGCCAGCCAGGGGAGGTGTGGGGGGTGTGTGTGTGTGTGTCTCTGTCTGTCTGTCTGTCTGTCTGTCCTTGGCTGCTGCGGTGGAAGGGGAGCTGAGCATTGCTGTACTATCGCAGTGAGGCCTGTTTACCCAAGATGGAGTCGAAAGGGGGCACAAAAGATGGATGCCCCGTGTCCTGCTCAGTAGTCCCATCTATGTAGCAGTCAACTGTGGTTAACTTTACATAAGGGCAAGGGGCAATCCCACTACCGGAGGCACGTGATCCAAGCCTCGTACTGAGGAGTGTACGGGGCCTGGGGGCCCCCTCACTCCCATACAGAGGCCCACTGAGATGGTCTGCCATAGCACTGTGGAGGCTGGAGTCAGGTACGCTGGAAGATGTAGATTTCTCACGGTCATTGAGGGAAGCCATCACCTTGATTTTCAAGCTGAATGAAGGGTCGGTAGAGGACGTAGGGACGCAATGGGAAGTGACGTAAGCTCACCCTTCCCGGGATATGACCAAAAGGACTTGAGGTGAGTTACAGGTGTGTTTATTCGTTAGTTGTAAAGTAGGAGACAACACCGGGGCGTTCGCCCGGTAACGCTGGTCTGCATCAACTGCCATCCCAGCAATGGAACCCTTCCACCCACACAAACCAAAACACTCCATTCCACGAGCACAAACATCCGTGACATCACCCTTACACCCACAGCACAAAACATAACCCACCTCCTTCCCTTAATCACTGGGAAAAACAGCAACTTCAGTGCATAACACCCTACCTAAAAACTTGCACAAAAACATGCACTAAAACTACAGGCTCTCAACATACTTACAGGGCCTTAAAGACAACCACTTAATGCAACCAAAAAAATAAAACAACCCACCACCTGACCACAATGGAACTAGAAAGCCCACTGATATTCCATACTAACAAGAAGAAACTAGAAAGTTAACTAGACGTGAGCCCACTGAGAATCCATACCGCCAAGAAGAAAATGGATAGTAAAACCTGACGTGAAACCACTCGGACCCAACTTACTGAAAACAAAATGGGACACCTCACACCACCGGCAAAGAAGAAAAAGAAACAACACAATTAATGTGAACTACACAAAATAACCCATGAACCCACAAAAGTCAACCCGTACTTGAGAGAAGAAAAGAAAACCTGGAAATACCGCGAAGAACCACCTCACCAAGGAAATACTGCGAAAAAAAACACCCCAGCAAAAGGGAAAACCAGAGACCTTAAAACGGGAAAACCAGAATCGTCAAAACAAAACTCAAGAGAAAATAAACACAAAAAATAAAACAATTGCAGCACCTGACTGCCCCAAAATGCACGACTGCACCTAACCGTCCCAAAATCCACAACAGCACCTCACTGTTCCAAAACCCACAACGGCACATCACTGTTCCAACATCCGCACAACACCACACTGTTCCAAAATCCACAACAGCACTAACACTGAAAAATAAAGAGCACAGCTTCACACAACACAACAGAACTGACACTTACCAACGCACAAACACACAATGTCATGAACCCCACACCCTGAAAAATATATCACCCACAACAAATGTGTAGCATGGAAAAGAATCACAATGCACCAGAAACGGGGAACATTTGAAATGACACACTGCTTAAATGCACCCACCACCCCCAAGTCCATAAATCCACACGCCACCTGGAAAGAAAAGGTATTCTACAGAGCAACACATAATATTAAGAATGACAACGTTACCCCAATATCCATCCCGCCACCCTCATGTACATAAAACCTCTGTGCAACCACCACCCTCAAGTCCATAAATCCACAAATATCCTGCAAAGGAAAAAATTATGCACAGCAATAAAAACACTTAACATAGCACATTACTCCAAAACGCATCCAGCACCCTCACATACCCAAACTACCAGAAAAGGAAATAGCATGACTGTGTACAACAGGCGGACCAAACAACCGCACATATGTGAAAACTCTCCGGCTTGTACACCACATCACCGAAAGAACACAACACACCTAAAAACACAACAACTCAGAATACTTGCAACGCAAACACCTCAAAGGCAAGATCAAACCACATGACCTATCCCACCAACTGCCGTTCCTACACCCACACATCACACACATATCCCGCATACACGCCATGACACACCAGATTAATCACAACCAAAGATAAAATTACAAGTCATATAGAGATAAACCCTCCAAACTGACCAAAAACCCCACCAAGTCGGGGTCGAACTCTTTCGCAGCATGTATAATACGCCAACATGCTGGACAACAGTTCTGTGTTCCTCCATCTATAGAGTCACACGTCACACAAACCGATGAACAGGCCGACTTACTCCGGACCACAAACCATCGCGTCAGCGACCTCCATGCTGACCGAAGCACTTCTCTTGACAGCTTTGCGCACAGTCTCCACCCCTACAGAAGACCAAAGAATGTAAAATGCTTACTGAACGTTGGTCCTGCGTCCATAACCCCGCTGGGCCCGGAAGAACTTCCCCTGAAGCACCGTCCCCCAAAACGCCACTGGCAGCCTAACTTTCAAGAACATCCCTGCCGTCGAGAACCGAGATACCAGCAACAACCGGAAGGTGGGACTCCAGGGAACTTTCTTGCAGGGCGGAACAGTCGCACAGGTCAAAACCGCCCCACATATCCTCCTCAGCATCTCCCGCTTTAGGACAACAGCATGCCTCCAAGGAATCTTCCTGTAGGATGGAACAGCCACATAAGGCATAATCGCCCCACACCTCCTCCTCAGTATTCCTTCCCTTGGGGACACTGGAGGCTTCTCCGACACCCGCATCCACCATAACTTGGACGCTGCACTGCAGAATACAGTCAGCACTGGGCAAAACAACCGATTCCGCTAGTGCTGTAGAGTGAGCAGTTGAGCCACCAGCAACTGATGCAAACACATCATCCACGCCTTCAGACATGAGTGCGTCGGTGACACGACATGGCCTTGCTGTCACGACATGGCCTCGCTGTCCTTCGCCGATACCGCGAGGGCCCTCCACTCACACGGTTGCCTTCACGAAACAGCAGCACTGGCAAAGACCGCCCAAATCCAGCTAGAAGGCCGCAGATCAGTCGGACTGGCAGACCCTCACATGGCCCGACGCCAAGCTCGTACTACCGGGGCGAACGTCCCTCCCAGCAGGATCCCATCCTCGTCGCCAGTGAAGTAAGCTCACCTTCCCGAGATATGATCAAAAGGACTTAAGGTGAGTTACAAGTGTGTTTATTCGTTAGTTGTAAAGTAGGAGACAACACTGGGACGTTTGCCCGGTAATGCTGGTCTGGATCACCTGCTGTCCCAGCAATGGAACCCTTCCAGCCACACAAACCAAAACGCTCCTTTCCATGAGCACAAACACCCGTGACATCAACCTTACAGCCCCAGCACAAAACATAACGGGAAGCTTTTAAGGTGACATTGAGGGTGGGGGTGATATGTATGTCTCTGACAATGGGGGTTAAGGAAACTCTAAATGATTCACTGAAAAGGATGGAAGATGGCTGGTTCAGACTGGCCTAAAGGGTAATGTTCGAACCAAAAACACAAGATGCTAGTGTGGACCTGTTTTTGGGTCAAAGTGGCCCACATTTTTGCCCCATGTGGGCCA
The DNA here is from genome assembly GCF_040938575.1 of Ambystoma mexicanum. Classification (NCBI taxonomy): domain Eukaryota; kingdom Metazoa; phylum Chordata; class Amphibia; order Caudata; family Ambystomatidae; genus Ambystoma; species Ambystoma mexicanum. The sequence goes on along the minus strand of NC_090932.1, from coordinate 1,622,951,605 downwards.
GTTTGATAAGTTACTTCACCCTGGAGCCAGTAGTTTTGATCATTGTTACTGAATAAATATTCTTTAAAATGCACAATTTGCATGACATTTCAACTAAAACGTCCCCCTTTGGTACTACTCAAAGGGTCTGTCACAAAAAGAATGAATTGCCATTTGCTATTATGGGCCACTTTTTCATTGGTGCCCGAGACAATTTTATGCACCAGGGGGGAAGGGATTCAACATCTAGAGGGGGACTTAATGAACAGAACCCAAGTCGGTGCGGAGTCGCTCACCAGGAGACTCAGAACTCACTATCTCAATTTGAGCGCAACCGTTAAACAATGAAAATACACGGTGAAGGGGACAAGGTGGGACAGTTATTGGCAGGGCTAATAAAATGGGAATATCCCAGTGTAACGATAACTCGAATACAGGCCTCGGCTGGCAGTTTGGTTTTGTCACAACAGGGGATAAACGGTGTTCTAGGATTACTGGAAGGAGCTCTACTTGAACGAGGGAACTTATCCGGATTTGGACGCTTCAGATTTGTTAGAACTAGTGAGACTGCCCAGATCAGAGGTGGAGGACCGGGAGGGGTTGGGACCACTGATAGAAGAGGGGAGATATCACATGCTATATGATCTATGCAAACTAATGGGAGCAATGGGTTCCCGGTAGAGTTTTATTGGGAATTCGCTGACATTCTGGGCCCCCATTGAAAAATGATTGTACATTTCGCAAGGGACAATGAGAGAGGTGATAATCACTGTGCTCCTGAAGAAGGTTAAGACCTGAACCAATGCGCCTCATACAGGCCCATCTCCTTGTTGAATGTGGATGCAAAAACTCTTGAGAAGGTATTGGCAACCCGTTTAGCTAGGATAGCGCCGAACTTGGTACACCTGGACCAATTTGGCGCTGGCCGGACTGGACGTGGTTAAAGCGTTTGACTCGCTTGAGTGTCCATGGCTGTTCATGGTTCTGGAGGCGTATCGGTTTGGGTAGGGGATGATGGGTTGGATGAGAGTCCTATATAGCAGCCCGATGGCCACGGTGAAGACCAGTACCCTCGGTATCCTCACGCTGGCTGCTAGAGCGGGGTATGCGACAGGGTTGTCCGGTTTCACCAATCCTATTCTCATTGGCTGTCGAACCCCTGACAAGATATTTTAGAACATATACCTCGGAAACTGTTATCTTGGTTGGAGGAGTGACACATAATATTTAGCTTCATGCGGATGACATTTTACTGTATGTAAGCAACCCTCTGTTGAACACAACGATCATCCTGGGAAACTATAGGGGTTCCAAATTAATAGGGAAAAATCAGTCTTATTCCCATCCCATTGGCAGGTCTGCGTGCAAAGGAAGATGGCACTCTGTGGGAGCAGGAGTCCTTTAAGTATTTGGAGATATAGGTCTTCCACAATATTGAGGAGACGTTTTGTTCATAATACGGGTTGCGCGCTCTTTGGAATAGGGTATGTGGTACAATTCTGGAAGAAGTTGCCTCTGTCATTGATGGGGAGAGTGGCTTTGTGCGAAATAGTGGTGCTTCCCAGGTCGTTGTACTTTTTCACCAATATCCCATATGTTATCAAAAAGGTTGTCTTTAGGATGCTGTGCAAATCACTAGGGGTATTATTGTAGAATAAAGGGCGATCATGGGTAGCCATGAGAATGCTGTGGTGTAGACGTGAGGATGGGCACTGAACATGCCAGACTTTGAGCTATATTTTATGGCAGCACAATTACAATCAGTAGCTCACTGGGACACGGCCCGGGGGGCGAGATTGCTGGTCTGTTGGGAGTGATCCCAGATTGCAAACAGGGCAACAAACTATTGCGGAATCCTGTTGGTGGTAAAGGGGACACAAATGTTTTTAGGGTGGTACGGGAGGTGTGGAAAAAGCTTTTGGTGAAAATGAGTCGGAGGCGTATATGGCGCAGAGATACCTAATAGAATTTGATACACTGATCAGAAAGGCACTGAGGAGTGTAGGGTTGGCAGCCCTGTAGGAGAGGCACTGCACGACACTGGGGGATTTCTTTGTTGGGGGTGGGGGGGCCATTGATATTTGATGAGTGGAGACAGACATATGAAGTGCCAAAGGGCCAATTCCTAATATATGCAGAAGTGGTGCAGAGATTAGCAGCACTGTGGGAGTGTATCCCGGAGGCAGGCCCAGTGATACAAACGTTGGCACTAGGGGAAGGATTTCCAGGTTGTTCACTGCCTTACAAGCCGTACGAGGAGATAAGGAATTAGCTGTTAAGGATAAGTGGAAAAGAGACCTAGATTCACCGATTTCAGACAAAACGTGGAGAAAGATGTGGGAGCAGGTTAAAAAGGTGTCGAGCGTGACGTTCCAACTAATTCAATTTAACTACTTGCACAAGGTGTTTAATGCTGGAGAAATTACATACAGTAAACCTCACTGTATCGCATGAATGTCTGCAGTGTAGAGTGGGCCATGCACGTTTTTGGCATACGGTCTGGGACTGCCCAGTGATCGCTGGATATTAGGCGGAGGTGGTGGGCCGCCTTAACCAGTTGTTGTCAAGCAATTATGAACACACTCATGTTGTATGTCTGTGGGGAATGTTGCTAAGGAAAAAGAGGCATAAAGTATGAAATCAAATGGCAAGATTTATGTTTGTTCTAGCCAAGCAGCAAATTGCACTTTAATGGAAAGGGGCGTGGTATCAGTAACTGAGGCAATGGCTTCAGGATGTCCATCGGTGGGGCTTAGCACAGTTCGAGTAAAAACAGAGAAACCCTGAGGGCCAAAGTGATATGGAAATGGACTAGGGGAAGCTGTTGAAAGAACTGGCTTCTACCCCGGACTTAAAGCCCCCATGAACTGATCCATTATGAAAATGTGGGGACAGAGATGTGGGGCAGATAAAATTGGGGGTCCTCTTGAGGTGGCTGGTGGGGGCCCTGTGATAGGAGGGGGACCTGACCTGGACTACATGAGGGAAGAGGGAAAATATGCAGCGGGGGGTGTCTACCGGTGTATTATTCTTGGAGGGGTGTGGGGGATGGGGTTGGTGTTGGGAATTGAAATGTTGTGAAAGCTAATACTGTCCCATCGCTGTGCGTTTTATTCTATGAAAATTCAATAAAAATATATTTTTTAAACTGTGGAAAAACGATACCTTACTAACAGCATTCCTCATTCCCTTGAGTTTAGCTTGACCTCTCTGCCACAGCTACTATTTTAGAGAGTCTGGTCTTTCCTTTTGATAAGAAGCCCTGTTCTGCCTTTAGGTTAGATGGTTACTGTTAGGAAAGATTTCTCTTATAAAACTTTTCCTCCATATTCTAAGGACTCCCCAAACGTTTTGCTGTTTTGTTTTTGATCTGTCCTGACTTGTTACAGTGAAGTGAAGCATTCAGCTTCACTTCCCTGGCCTTTTTGCTCATTTGTCACTGGGAAACTGTTTCCCTTTTGTCTTTTACTTGATACATTTTTGCGTTACTTTTTCATATTGCACACAACATCTTTCAAAACAATGTAATGGGGATACTTTTGTGTTACCGTAGACTTTTAACACAGGGGTTTTTGGTTACATTTTAATGTGCCTAAAGACAAGCTGATGCCAGCAGATACATTTTTACAATTTTTGCTATATTTTTAGTATGCATATTCGCGTTTATTGCATTTTGCTACAAACAGTGGCTAGTGTCCTAACATGGGCCTGCCGCGAGATTTCTCGCTTGTTGTTTGGCCGTTTTGTTGTTTGCCCCTCTTCCTGCCTTCTCGGGTCAGGAAATCCCTAATACAGTTATTAATTTTCCCGGAAAAGCTGCTGTTTTTGCGCGCTAGTGCATGCCGTTTGTCGGTGGACCCAGGAAGTGAGTTGGGAATGTCTGGTCGCAAGCCACAAACTGGTGCCAGTGAGTCTGGTGTGCATGCATGAGCCAGACCCCCAGTGGTCCCTGATTGAACCACTGCTGGCTGAGTGAGTGGTGCAGATCCTTGCTATTGGTGGGCAAAGTTTGATTACTCACCTGCATTTAGAATAAATAGAGTCCTGCATTCATTCCAGCAGATCAGAAACAGAGCCAAATATCCTGTGTAGCTGTGCAGCTTACTGAAGACCCGAGAATGACTTCTGAAGAGGCCTGGCACCCTTTCCTGCAACTGCACCCGGTGAAGCCCTGATGGACGCCCTGATCTCTGAAGGCCTTTGTTAGTGCTTAGTCACTTCGACTGATGAGACCAACCAGTCTCGATGTCCTGTCGCGTTCCTGCAGCTTTGAGCCTTCAAAAGTGTCCCTGGACCACCAGGTGGACTGGCCAGCTCTGAATTTTGGATACGGCGCCAGAAGCGTCACCGTTCTGCGTTTCCGTCTGAAACTTTGGTGGTCGCCAGCTAGTCCTAACAGTCTCTTTCCTGTCATGTTTCAGCGCTAAAGCATCAAGGGATCTTGTCCTAGAAGTTGGTCTTTATTCATGAATGGTGAGACACCTGCTGTCGCCTGTGTGCAGTGACTGTCGCTAGAACCGGCCATCCCTAGTCTGGTAGAGTGTCCTGAAGAGCCCTACATGGGTGCCTACTGCTTTTGACCTTCGTAAAGGGTTGCACTCAGCTCCTGGACCTGATCGGACCCTTCCTTGCACCCGCAGCTCCTGGGCATCTTATACTGGATCCAATGGCGGGTAAACCTACCTCCAGCGACTCCCATCCGACCTGCCAAGTCACTTGGAAAATTAGAGTAAGGGCTGTGAGTATTCGCAATACTTACAGTTGCCCCAATCTCTTCCATTCTAAAAGTTGGTGAAGAGCTTTGATTTATTCCATTCTTTCGCTTTTGAAACGTTTTCTTAAAAAGCTGTTGTAAGTGATGGAAAAAGTATCTTTCTTACCAGTAGAATACTTGTGAAGTTTTTTTGGAAAAGTTCCCACATCCACAAGAACTCTTCCTGCCTTTGTCCTCTCTTCTAAATGAACTTTGTGCCTTTTGGGCACGAGGCTCCATTCAACTTAGGCATTGGACTTACAAAGTCAGGATTTCTATTCTTGTGAACTGGTTTTCTCATTGCATCAGTACTTACCTTCCTTTCAGGTGTTTAGGTGAATTACATGCATTTCTATAACCAAAGGTGACTGTATATATGTTTTATATTTAGAGTGCTGCGTGATATTGCCTGCTTGATTCATTTTTCTAGTGTGTTTTTGGGCCTGTAATAGAGTATTTTACCTGTCTAAGTGGAATCATTGTGTATTTCGCTGTGTGGACTCATTGTGGACCCTGACCCCTCACACCTCTTCTGAGAATGAGCCTTGACCACTCTCCATGCTTACCTTGATTGAGTTTAGCTAACCTCTGAGTTCCCCTGTTCAATATAACTATGGTGGCCTCCTGAAATCTGTCCACCAGTCCAGATTTGTGAATTCCATTTTAATAGTTACACAACCCTCTGCAGAGGATTCTGTAAAGATCTCTGACCGTGGTCTTTCAGGAGGTTTTTCTGCACTTCGCAAGGCATTGTGCACTTTTTCACATTGTGTTTTTTGTGACATACTATGTTATCTGCATGAGCACCTCTTGGACTGTCACCCCCACTCCACTTCAGTTTCTATTAGCTATTTTCAATTATCTGAATAGCATAATGCATCTTTTGGGCTGCAACTTCAATGTAAAAAGTGTGGAATAGCTGCCTCATAGATTCAAGCCTATTGTAAAAGAAGCAGGCATTTTACTTGTAATTGTGCACTTGGACTTGGGGATATTCTAGCGAAAAGTTCCCTCTTGGTCACCGAGTTCTCACCAGCATTGTCATGTTCTGCCAGTTGTTTTTTGTATTTGGCCTCTGGACTTTTGTGATTAGGTCTGTGTGTTGGTTCTTGTAACACATCAGATGCCACCTTACATTACATTGGCTTATTTCTTCTACGATTGTATTTTTGAAGTGTTCTGCAAGGTGTTAATCACTGTCTTAAACGCATTTCAAGTTCTTACAGCATCACGTCCTTTTTTCACTTGATTACTTTTTGAACTACAGACTCCTTCTTTTGGTGTTGACACAATAAACCCAAATGACAGTCTATACCACTCGAGTGCTTGGATTAGCTCACTGAGGATTCATCTAGCTTCATTGCACCCTCCATAATTCAATTCAGTTAAATACCCTGATCGTCAACACTAATGCTGTTATTGCATATCTGTACTGTAAATATGGATATCTTTGAGACCATTGGCTTCAGAGCACATTTTGTTGGGACCAATTGATACAGGCTTGAACAGATCTTCCAAATGAGATGTTAGAAATGAAGATCCATATATAAATAAGTGATATTGAAGATTTTCTGACTCCGTTGGTGGACATATTGATGACATCATCAGTACTATGCTATGCTCCATAGAGCGACTGCATGGACATTTTTCATCTATAGCTTGTTTCTGTGGACAAATAAACACTATCACTAAAGCTGCCACAGAGCATGTTTTTCCGATTCATGCTTCGGCTGAATCCCAAGAATGCACCATAGGGCACGTGTGCGTTGAAATCCAGTGTGTGTTTGCCAGAATAGCTGCTCATTTTTTAAACTGATAAAACCGTAAATGGGCATGTCCACTACCTGCTGTAGATGGTATGGACAGGAGAAGCCAGGCCTATATATGGCCGGATACATGGATGGCATTTGAAATTCGAAATTGAAATACAATTCTTGAGTTTTTGCTAGGGAAAGAATCTGGGGGCCTTGGTCGCCATCAGTGATTGGGTTCCATCAAATCTTCGAATGAATTCCCCCATCCAGATTGGAAGTGGAGTTTGCACTCCACTCCCATTATTCCTACATAACCTGGGCGAGTGCTCTACTTTTTACCCAACATGAAAGCATGAAAAGACCACACTAAACCAAAGAAGCCCATGAGCAGGCCCTGCATCTTGGCAAGACCGACCTGAAGGTGAAAGTCTGCATGCGCTTGGGTGCCCTAGACTTCTAGAAATAATGAAGGCAACTGACAGACCCGTGCAGCCTTCCCCAAACCTAGTGGGAATAATTTAATTAAAAGCCTCAAAGGACCCCTTCTCCCCAAGACGCCTTGCTGATCATCCTAGCACAAATTTGTCACACAGAGGTGTGATCACCGGAAAGTGACAGTAACAGAAGGTGTTCTAGACCTGCGACTACAAAGCCAAAGAACTACAGAGAACATTTCAGGTTTCATTGGAACTCTGAGGAGTCCATTGCTTACCTGACTGACTGCTGGTATAAACCTGCCCTTGTGTTACCAGAATATTCATGTCTGAACAGCACTGCTACCGCTTACTCCAGTTTGAAGAGTTTGTCCTCCTTTTGGTTTTGAACCACCTCCAGTGGGCCAGCTACTATCCTGCTACAGCATATCTTTGCAACAAGAACCATTGCTCAACATCCAGCGACCTAGTTTGGCTGCTAGCAATAGCCCAGTGTTAGTATTGGCCTATGCAGTTGCGATGCTTAGCAGTTGGCCTATCTTTTACATTGAAGGGTATCACGATATCAGGACTGTATGTTGCTCAGCCACTAAGAAGCTGATCTGCCTCTCCCATTTAATTCTTGCGGGGCAGATTCTCGGTTGAACACATTTGGATTCTTAAGTGCCTCAGGGTGATGAGTTGATCTCTGAATAATCCACCAGATATTACATTGTTAGTGATCCCACCTGCCTGGAGCATGACCTCTGAACAATAAGACTCCTATTGAAGTTCACTTACCTGTAACCAGCAACAAAGAGACTTAACTTTCCAGGCTATTGTCTGTTTTGATAACACTTGGTTTGTGAAGACTTTTCATTAGTCTTATGTACATCTTAACCACCCAATTGCCATCAATGTACCGGCACTGTTAGACCACTATAATGGCGATTGGTGCAGTGTGAAATGAGTAGCCTGTGGCTTTTCAGCCATGTCTACCAGTAGGTCAGCCAAAGCAAGCTTACAGGAAACCAACCCTGTTGCTTAGCTGTGTGTCGGTCTCCCTCCTTTTTAACACATGGAAGAGCGAAACCGCATTAACACTGTGCATGCACAAGAGAGGCTGAGGAGCACAGCAAACATTCATTACTTGTTGTCGCTAGCATTCTCTTCTCTAATGCAGATGTGTGTTTGTGGGTTATTTCTGCAAGGCTGGTCAACATTCCTATGTTGTCAACTTCTTTTGTTCAATATGATGTGGCTTTATTTTGGTCTGACGTGTCTTATTGCTTTGATATAGAAACCTGTGTGACCTCTGGTACTGCTGAGAGCAGCGGAGTATGTGATCAGATGTCTGCCGGAAGCAAAAGAATCATTCCAGAGAACACCAAGACAGTAGATGTGAAGCCTGACAAAATGGAAGAGACTCTGTCCTGCATCATCTGCCAAGAGCTACTGCACGACTGTGTCAGGTACCGATGCTGGCTGTGGATATGTGCAGGGAGAAGCCTAAACATCAGTGACTTGTGGAGTTTGTGCTGGCTACTTGGGCGTCTTATGCACACTGATGTATTAATGATAGAGTGGATGTGGTTGACCTCCCTCTGGCATCAACTCCATCTGCTTCAAAGGTCACAATGTTGATTTGTCCCCTTGCTGAAAGTTGACTCTGGCAACCATGCTGTGTTTAGCTTTACTCCAAGCAAAAAAAGGTCCGTGTTAATAAACGCAAGGCAGCTGAAGTTGATATTGCTTATTTGGGCATTGTTAGGACTGATTTTCTATACTCTGGCTTGGTGGACATATTTATAGAAGGCCAACCTATGTTGTGACAGGGACAACTCTGGGAGCTGTAGCCAAACCAGTTCAAGGTAGCAGTGACGAGCGGTCTAGGCTAATTGTCAAGAGGTGGCAAGCTTGTAAAGGGTCCACAATGAGTACACACAATGGGAATCACAAATTACACTTGTTACAGTATGTTGTCTCCCAGGCTCTCTGCAATGCCCTTGCCTCTCACTTTATCTCAAAAACCCAGGACATCCTGTCCACCCTCTCCTCCACTCCCCTCTCCATCTATGCTTGCTGACCCTCCTTCAGTCACCCCCCCCACCCCTTCTCGTCCTTTCCTCTTTTCTCCCCCGATGAGGTCGCTAGACAAGTCTGATCTGTGACAGCCTCGTCAAAACAGGGTCATCCCTGTTCCTCTAAAACCATCAAGGACCACATTGACACCCTCTCTCCGGCCCTTGCCGATTTTTGCAACCACTCCTTTGCCTCAGGATCCTTCCCCTCCCCTCTGAAGCACTCACTTGTGCATCCTCTTCTCAAGAAACCCACAGCTGATCATTCCTGTCCGGCTAACTATCACCCAATTTCCATTACTACCTTTCTGAGCAAACTCCTGGAAAAGCTGGCCATCTCCCAGCTTAACCTTCATTCTGAATCTGGTGGCTGTCTACCAGTCTGGCTTCAGAGCTGCCAGAAGCACGGAAACTGCTCTCCTGAACATCTGTGAAGATCTGCTCTCCAACCTTGACTCTAACATTCCCTCTGTCCTCATCCTACTCGATCTCTCTTCTGCCTTTGACACGGTTAACCATACCATCCTGCTCAACCGTCCGTCTCTGTGATAACCTGGGTACCACAGGTCAGGCTCTGGTCTGGCTGACCTCTTTCCTCTCTGATCGACCCCCCCAGGTCATACTGGGGTCCTTCCTATCATCTATCTCCCTCTCTACCTGTGGTGTTCCCCATGGGGTCTATCCTCTCGCCCTGACTTTTCAACCAATACCTGGCAACTCTCGCCCACTGAATTGCCACTTTCTGCTCAAATTTCCAGTGCTAGGCTGACGACACTCAGCCACCTCCTCTTCCCTCTCTCATCCCCTTACTGCCATTCAAGATTGATGTTCAGCCAATGCTCTTTGTCTGAATGCCAGCAAGACTGAGATCCCACTCATCAGCACACCTTCTCCATCCTTTCCCCTCACTCTCTGGCCGGCATCCCTTGGCTCTCCTCCTACCCCCACCTGCGAGGCTAAGAACCTCAGGGTCATCTTTGATTTCACACTTTCCATCTCCGCTCACATCTCTGAGGTCTCTAAAAAGTCAAACTTCCTACTGCATCTCCTCAGAAGTTCTCTGCCTTTCCTTTGCTTCCCTCAAAAGCTCATGGTCTCCCAAGCTCTGGTTCTCTCTATGTTGGACTATGGTAACAGCCTTTTTCTAAATCTACCTGCCTCTACCCTCTGCAACTAATCCAGAACAGCACTGTAAGACTTGTCCTTGGCCTCAAGCCCTGGGATCGTATCTCTCCAGCTCTGAAATCTCTCCATTGGCTCCCAGTGGATGCAAGGATTAAATTCAAGGCTTTCAGGGCCCTAGGTCCAAAATACCTTCAGCTATCCCCCCGCAAATACCTCCCCTCTCGAGCTCTTCACTCCTCTAACTCCCTCAGGGTCAGTTGTTTTTCAAAGAAACGAGCTGGGGGTAGGTCTTTGTCCCTCTGGAACAGCCTCCCTGCCAATCTGAAACTTGAAGAGAACCATCTCCGGTTCCGGAAGCACCTGAAGACCCTCCTCTTTGCTTCTGCCTCCCCCCCCTCTTTCCTCCGGTCCGCCCCTTGCACTGGGGTCTGTATCTGTACCCATACAGCCGCCCCTCCCTCTTTCTTCCTTCACTTATCTGACCTACCCTGTCGGCTGCCTTAAACTCGGCACTTGCCACTTGCTGGCTGCACTACCACTTTTGTTGCTTTTATTATTTATGTATTTATTATTATTTATTCTTTTCTCCTTTTGCTCTGCACTTTCCACTTCTCCCCCCTTCCTTACGCTTTTCCCCCTCCCCCTCTCCCATGCACTTGCGCATTCTCAATGTCACTGGGCCTAGTGAGATTGTTGTTTTGTTCTCTCCTGTTTCCCTCCCTTGCCTTGTCGTGCTCTGAAACACTTGTGTATGAGCGTGCTAGAAATAAAATATCAATATCAATGTATAAAAATAGTTATTTATGGTCAAATATCACTATGAAAAATGACTACCAGGTAGAAGTATCGCACAACACGAATATTAGATTACATATATACAGTCACCATAGGGCATAATACAAATCAAACACCTATAAAAGTAAGTACTGATTAGTTATGCACTACAGGTCCGCAGAGAATTAACCCCAACTTCAAAAGTCCTTTCCTAAGTTGTCTGAGGCCTTATGCCCAAAAGTTCATGAGAGGTTGTAACATGCCTTGTGAAGCTGGAACAAATGAAGGGTTAGAGGACAGTTTATTCTAACTAACAAAAGTGTCCCCAACTTTTGGAAGGCTTGCACAAGCAAGCAATGGCAAAGCCAAAGTATAGTCAAAGTTTTATAAAAGTTAGCAAAACTTTTAAAGGGAGTTTAGGAGCAGTTAAGAACCCCTGTAACTCACCCCCTGTGCTCAGATTCTTCACAGGACTTGGCAGGTCAATGGCAGAAGGTCGCTTTTCCCGTCTGCCTCAGTCCTTGTTTCTCTGGGGTTGCAGGTTCAAGCAGATCTCCGGTCGGTGTCTTTAGCTAGTGCAAGGACTCTTGGATAAACAATGCAGAAAAACTCGATGCAGGGCCCCTCTCAGGACTGGACTCGATGCAGGTAGGCAGTTTTGGACGTTGGCGAATGCAGCACGGCGACGAAAAGGGACTCGCTTGTTGCGGTCCGACTTTCCCTCTTATCTCTGGTCCTCTTGACGCTAGGACTCTGAAATTTCGCTGAGGTAAGTCTTGTAGGACAAGCTGAGGATCCTCCAAGTTGCAAAGCGTAACGTCAATGTCTGTAGCACAGTGGCCCAAACTCAGAGCTAGTCAGCCGCAGGAAGGTCCCGGGACACTTGCAATGGCTCTTCTTCGCAGGGTACCGAGCAGACGTTAGGAATGGATGTTGGACGTTAGGAATGGATGTTCCCTCCACTCCACGGGTCGCAGCTCCCTCACAGGACTGCTGAAGATCAATCGCAAGACAGGGCTCCTCCGGGACAGCAGCAGAAGTTGGTCATCAGACCTCCTTCAGACGGGTCACTGGTCTCTTCACGCATCTCACAACTGGACAGGAGTCTTGGCTTCTTCAGGTTACTCCAGGATCTGTCTAGAGTGGGTGTAGGGGTCCTCTTCTTATCCCAAAAGCCAGGTAAGAGTCGAAACTCCCACTAGCCAATAGCAGAACTAGCCCCACACACACCTCAGCAGTGGTCCACTCAGGACCACTGGGGGAAGGGGGTCGTGGGGGACACTCTTGCATAACACTCAGACACACTGAAACCAGTTTGTGGATTGGAACCAGACAGTCCCAGCCCACATCCTGCCAGCAATCACACATAGCCCTCCAGTAGCCTGCCAAAAGCCTCTACTTTCCCGGGCACTGAAAGTCCATATAAGGATTTTCCTGGCCTCACAGGCCAGGAAAAAGGCTAAAAAACAAGATGGTCAAAGGACAAGCGAAAAACCATGTGGCACGACTGTTTGGATACTAGCCACAGCAAAAAGGCGCCACAAAATGTTAAAAAGGCACTGCTGCCACCAGCTTGTCCGTTTAGCACACCTAGAATAACCAAAAATCCTTTGAGTGTTAGTCTAGGCCAAAAACAAAAGTTTACCCCATTGTAATGCATTGCACAATGATAAGTTACCACAAGTGATAAGTTACTAAAAGTAGTAACAAAGTAACTAGACTAAGGGAAACAATGTTTCCCAGTACTGACAGCCTGAAGGACATGTCACTTTCACCATAACAGATGAGCAAATGACAGCGTAGTGAAGCTGTAAAAAAAAAAAAAAATACAGGTCAGGATCAAAAATAAAAGCAAAAAGTTTGGGGGTCCTTAAAAATAGAAAGAAAGGTGCAGTAAAGAGAAATCTTACCCAACGGTCATCTTGAAAAAATTCCCAAATTCTATTACCAAATAACACTGAATAATTATACTGATCTTTTTTGTAAATGTGAAGGGGTGCGTTGGCCTCCACATTTCATATACTAAAAATACCTTAAAACCAAAATAGTTGATATAATACGATAGTTTATTTATTTAGCACCTATTCAAAATGTGTTTCAATGTGCTTCAAGGCAAGGGAGGGAACAAGGGAAAATACAATGACATTCTTACATACCATGAAAAGTAAGAATGTGAAATTAAATATCGTACTCGGCCTGACTACATTTCAGATAGTGCAAGAGCCAAGATAAGGAAGGGAGGGGGAGAGGCGACTATTGTACTAGGGCGGACTACGTTTCTGGTAGAGCTGGAGACAAAGAAAAGGTGAGGGAGAGGGATGCAGAAAGGGAGTTGAGATGCAAGTGTAGATGCTAACATAGTAAGCTATGTAGTTCACCAAACGGGTGATAGGTTTCTCACCTATGCGCTTGTATGGTAGGTCTGTGCCAGGGTGCTATTTAAGTTTCTTTGACACATTCGTTTCTCTTCCCATAATCCCAAAGAACTCTATGCAAGCCAATGGACTAACTTCCTTGCAGCATGTTTGTGCATTCTTGTTTTCTTGCTGATGCCTTTACTATCCCAGCCATGGCTAACCTCACCCGCACACTTGTATATTACAGGACAACTCTTAACTAGGGTCTCCTTTGTTTGTAGCTGTCCTCTCATGTCATCTACCTATGCTATTAGTAATGCACAGTTCCAGCAGGGAGCACGTTTGGCATATTCTCAGTTTCTCCCTGTGCAGGAACAGATTATTTATGTCTGTTATTATTGGTGGCCTGGCAGATTCTCATTACTTTCTAAAGATTCTATCGCAGCTGGTGTGGACTTGTGGTCTCATGCTCTTAAAACCCCATTGATGTGATCAAATATCGGGGAGAGGCTGCAATGCAGTTTCAGGAAGGAGTGGGCAGATCTTTCCCTCATAATTCCTATTTACTTTTGAGGCTCACAGACAAACAGCTAATTGTCCTGTAGTGTGATTTGTCTAAGAACTCTATAGTTGTATTATTTTCTAATTATATGCTGAGTTATGCATTTAAGACTAATCTCAGACTGTTGAGACTGTGCAACCTTTGTCTCATCATAGCTATGCTGTTACTTTGTGAATGGTGAAACCTTCACATGCTCTTTATGTATTAGAATAGACAATCATTTGACTGAGGGTCCTCTATTCCTCCGTCCAAGGGCACCAGTGCAAGGACCAGCAGCCATGGCATAATACTGTGACCCTGTAACCCAGAGATTCAAATAACACTTATTATATTTAAAGTACACACGTGCTGAACGATATCTCACCACATGGCTCGAAGTAGTATAGGAAATACTGCACTATATGCAGGTCTTTGTTACTTGTAAGCATTGAGGTGTGAATCGTAACCTTTTCATGCTAGCGCTTCGTTAAATCACATGAAGTTTGGGATACATGGTAGCCTCTTGTGTCCCACTCCAGTGTGCTAGTTAGTAAAGATCAAAGTCTATGGCAGTCCGTGACGTGTACCAACTATATGTTGTAGTCAGTGAAGACCAGAAGTGTACCACAAACCTGTCTCATGTCTTAATAATGTTTTATGGCCTGTGAATATCGGGGACTCTGTAGGGGTCTCTTGCATTCCAATGCTGGGCTAGCGCGTTCTGCTGGCCAGGACAGAGGTGCATTGACAGAGCTGTGATGGGTTGCAGTATTGCTGCAGCTTGTCGGGGAAGTGCATTGGCCAAACTCTGTGTCGCTGATGTTCGGTAGAATTTCTTTCTCATTTGTAATTCTCCCCACTTGGTGAGTGTTGGATAGATTTTCATTTTTATGTGAAATCCCCTTAACATGCAGGTCCCTGTAAGGAAGGCATGGTATCAAACAGTAAGACCGACGCAAGTGATCATAGTTAAGGGTGTTTATTGAACTTCAATTGGGTTTGAAAAACGCCTTTCTAATCCTAAATCTAAAGATGGGATCAAGCTAAAACCATCAAATAATAGCGTAGTCCTAGTCGAGTGTCAAAATAAAAGGACCTATACTAATAAACCTATTGCCAATCCTTACTTGTGGTAAATGATGTGGATAACAAAGTGTGTCGTGAAACAATACGTCAGGATGACTGGTTCCCCTTCCCCATGTTTTCACTACGGGACAAGGTGCAAACACTTGGGCTTGTAACACACTTCAGTTCGGCTAGGCACAAGGGCACAGTTCCAGTTCATATATCAGCTCTCCGCAACCAAAAGTATCTTTCTCAATCAAGGAAGGCTTCTCCGTTGCAAGACAAAAGTTCAACAAAAAGTGTTCAAAATTCCTTTCCTCAGGAGTTTACTTTTCAAGCAACAAAAGTCTTTTACTTCCACATTGAGTCCCCCTGCACCGGGCTCAGACTCCATTTTCACTTTACAATTTACCACAGGCCTCTCTCCGTCTAACACTGGCCTACATATAGTTCAGTTCTCAATTCACACCACTTTCACATTTCTCTTTGAGTCCCACTCCGTCGTGCTAAGACTCCTATTTATTGCACAGTTCACTACAAACCGAAGACTTTCGATTGTGCAATGGACTTGACTTAAACCATTACAGGACCACTTGGATTCTCTTCCTCATGAATCATATTCACTTTTCATAAGTTCTGTAGCGGGATACAGTCGGGCAGAGACCTTTGAATTGGGCACCCATGCCGGACCACTATAATACTGAGTATTGTGCATTCATTTCTCAAAGTTCAGGTAACACTTTATCGGCTTTCCCTTTTAATTCACATCTTTTATCAAACCCTTATTATTCGACTTTGGGAGAATTCTCAGAATTTTGCCAATTCCCTCTACCTTAGAGACCCCCAGCAACTTTGCTGGATTTTGAGGACTTGATTTTTTTTACCCTGGAGAGAGTGAGACCCTTTTTCCCACTCTCTCATGTAATTTAATGTGATTTCTGAACTTGGTTTCTTTTGGTTGTGGAGTCTGACAAACCCCATAGGCATCATCTTTTACATTGTGGCACACAGCACCCTTAGTGCAGTGACACAAGGAAGTCCCTTAGGTTTAAATACCTTCTCTGCAATAAACTACTGTTTCCCAGAGCAGTAAAGTGAAATTGACTTTAGTTGCATTTGTAACTTTCTAGTCCCAGCACACACTATATTACGATAGGGTGCTGTAGGGCCTACCTAGTATCTATCTCTTTTTGTCTAATTTCTTATGTAACATTTTTATGTTACCCATTCCTCACAGAATGGCTAGTGGCAGTGTTTTCGTTTTTACTACCGTGGTGGGCATTTGCCGCGGGCTGCGTTCGCAGCTGCAGTAAAGCACCCAAGGGTGCCCCGGTCTTCTTTTTATGCCATTTCTTTGTGGAAATCCCCTTCTTGAGATTTACTCTGCATGCCAAACCAGGTTTGGTCCCTTTGTTCATTTTGTCTTTGGCTAGATTCACAAGTGAAGCGCCCCTGGCTCCAGGGTGTCTGAGGAAGTGAGGAAGGTGCCCGAAACTCTCTGTGCTTAGTCTCCTAGGAGACCCAAATGCACTCTGTGATGATTGGCCGGCTGACTGTCCGGCAAGGACAGCCACCCTGCTGGGTGACAGACAGATGGGCTGGAATGAAAGGGAGAGAACTGTATAAAAGGCGAGACTTTTGGCTTGCAAGGCAGAGTCGACCACTGGACGAAGGAACCGAAGAAGAACTTTAATAGGATGCCTGCTGCAACTCCTGGGCTGTTGGTTTGCCCAGTGTAGCCCTGCTGCTGTGCTGAAACGCCAAGTTTGCATCGACAGAGAAGCCCCTGCAAGGACGACTTCTCCCCTTCAGTTTGTGGGACCAATCAACTCCAAAGTAAGCCACTTGGACATCCTTCTCTGAGCTGGTTGAATTTCCACAGAGTTGCTGCTGGAAACTGTAGAGCCAGGGAGAGGAACACCGGTTTGTGTGCGTTGCTTTTAAGTTGGCCAAGAGCTCCAGGAAGATCCTCGAGACTCCCAGGAAGTAGGACTGACCGAGCCTGAGCCCCCTCAACAGAGTGCGGGACCCCAGAAGCAAGGAAAGTCCATCTCCACAGCCAAGAACCATAGTGTTGCTATTTGAGGTAGACGTGAGGAGCTGAAACACTGAACAGCCACTGAAAGTGCAGCTTGCTGGTTGCAAGTTTTGACCGTCCCAGTGCAGTGCAGGAGTCCCCCGACGTCTTGCCTCTTGTCCCCATGACTGAGGCCCAGGAACGGTGAGATCTGCAGAGCTGCACAGAAACAGGAGTAATCTGCTGCATCTTTTCTTGTTTTTAAAGGTACTGTACAAAGTCTAAGAGAACTTGCCTCTTGCTGTAGAGTTGCTTGCATCCTCTCCTACCTCCAAGTTTAACAGCTTGTGGCCCTACATTGATTCATCTTTTTCTTCAAAAACTTGAAACATTGTGCAAAGACTTTTCTACTTACCTGCAAAGAAGTGCTTCAGCCCATATAGATTCTTGCCTGTTGACTTTGGCTTAGCCTGTTTTAACTGAATGACTCTTATCTGGGGATCTGAAAGTATTTGCCTGCTTAAGAAATATTTGTGGCATCTTGTTTGCTCTAATAACCTTTCTCTTTGGACATACTCTTAACTAATTCTGAATGTCAACAGTAATGCATTAATGTCAACAGCACCCTAGCAATTGACATCACCTGTGGGTGTAGGTCTCTACTGTATGCTATCCCAAATGGGTATTTACTGATTCTGAACTTGAGAGAGTGTATAATTTTGAAGTATATTTGTGTGGTGTTTTACAGTGCTCCGTTCTGAAGAAGGCTTACATTAACTGACTGGTAAATAAATTAACAATTGTTTTATCAAGAAACCCTGTGTGTACGTGTTTGCTTGAATACTTGTCACTGTGAACCTCTGCAACTCCTATACAGCTCACATTGACCCCTCTTGAGATAAGCCTCGCTATTCGTCCACACTACCAACCTGTGTAGTACAGACTTATACCAAAGGTTGGGTTGCTATTGCCAGGAGGTCAGGGTTGTTGTAGCGCACCCAAAGGGTACTGCGTACAATCTTGCCTAACAGACCTCATAGGATACTTTGTTGCCGCCCGTAACCTTCGTTCATATGCAGCCCGTTGTCACGCTGTTGCCTTCAACTCACCGACCATAAAAAGTTCGCAGCTTTGATCATTAACCAAGGGTGATACCACAGTGCATACAAGTCTCCCTCGACTAGTCAGGCAGGAGGGCCCCTGGTATCTCAGACACTCATTACAGGATTATCTGGTATCACTTCTCCGCCTCACACGTGTTGCTTCTGAGTTTTGAACAGCGCAGAGATAACATCTCCCTCCTTGGTTTGGTTTTGTGACTTTCAGTCTGGCTTCCTCGATTCATCTGCGGTCTGGAATAGGCTGCTCCTTCATGTGTAGTCTCGTTCTGTCAGAATACTGAAGTAGTTGGATCCTGCAGGAGTGAAGCTGTCCCTCCAAACCACCTAATCCTGCCTGCTCAACAATCATGCTTCTATAAAACTATTGGCCAGGTAAACCCAAGGGGAAAGGGGAATGGAGAAAACAACAAAAGGCAAGAACTCCCACTGCAGGATCTTCAGACTGTCTTCACTTGAATGTTTGGACTCAGTAGGGTTCCTAAAAGGAAAATACAACTTTAAATAATAATGTTTTCTACTCACTTTCTGACTATACTCTCTCTCTAACTATTTACTCTAATTACCTGTTGCCTAAGCTTGATTTACCATTAGGCTGCTTCAGAAAGATTTATGACGATGATTGTAGATACTCTTTATTACTTTATCTTCAACTTGTCTATCTTCTCTCTTGTTCTCTTTACTTCTTGAATCCTTTCAATTGATACCCAAACAATATTGTGATTATTAATGATAAAATACTAAACCTCTGTGTGATTGGTAAAAAATGAATTCTTTCTATGCAAGGTTACCTGCTGAAGTTTTCCTGTAGACTCTTTATAATTCTGCTAAAATGTTTTCCCCAAAAAAAATATGCTGTGTGTTCCTCAATAAAATGTCTTTTGTAAAAATACTTTTTCAGAAAACACTCTCGATTTGCTGTGTGATCGGACACTTGCTCGAGTTGCAAAATGAAACTGACACCTTCTCGTTACGAGTTGCAAAATGAAACTGACACCTTCTCGTTACGCTGCGTTTTTGAACTTAAAAGAATGTCTCTAGTTATTTATTTCATTTTTAGAAGCAGTTGAAAAATAAGGGAAAATTGCTCATTTAACAAGACGCTGAGTAATATCAAAAGAATGTTATTTTTTCCTGTGCCACGCGCTACACAGGAAAAAAAAAATATAAACGTTAGCAAACCACAAAATGTCCGCGACACATGTGCGACATCGAAAGGTCCTTTATTCTAATCCGTGCTCGCTCGTAGATCACTGCAATAAGCGCCGGAAAACTCATAAAGATAACAAATACTAAATGTTAGTTTTTGGGTTAAAGGATTGTTATTTTACATTAGTAAACACGGCGGTTACGATCCCACGCCTTGTTAATTCATAATTAAATTTACAACAAAATAATTCACTGAATCTTTTTCATGTATTTTCATTAAGAACTTAGTTTACTCCTCCAACTAATATACGGAACTCAGTTTTGAAAAATACACTCCAAGCAAACTTTTCAAAGTCTTAATTGTATTCAGTTCCAAAAGTCTTTGAGTACTTAACTAAAAATACGGAAATTCACTTAGCTCAGTTTTTGTTAAAAGGCAAGGCAACTCAGCTGCTCAGCATACAGGTTTTCACTGGAAATCTTCAACAGTAGATTTCTGCTACCTTGTTCTTGACTGAATTAATATAATGATCTAGAACTAAAAAACTAAAGATTCTACACCTTTTAAATATAACTTTTACTTTATTTTACCCAGAGCTAAGAACTATATGACCTAATTTAATGAAAGGCAGTTTAAAACTATTATGAACATTCCAAATGACAAAACAATGCTGATTGCTGCAATCTAAACCAATCACTGCTGAACAGGTGTTCCACCATCTTGGTTTGGGAGACTTTCATCTTTCTAAGTGAAAACTAGTTAAGGGCAAAAATGAACAAACTATAAAATGAATATTACTACACAAAAACCAGGATTTATCTATAATATTTAAAATAACCTCCCCTTTCTAGTTCTCCATGAATAATATCTGAAATGACCAATTCTTCTAGAATCCTTGCAAATGTGAGGTACAAAATGTGAAAACCTGACACGTTCCTTGCCTTGCTCGAAGTGTGTTCCCTTGCTCTGCCTTTTATCCAGGTGGGGAAGGTAAAGGGGATTCAGGTTTGAGTTGTTCCAGGCAATTGCTTGACTTTCCCTGACCACGGCACCGGGACATGTTCGGGTCTGTCTTTGCCCAGTGTGTAAAGGAAATGTATATGTGTTGACGGAGGGGTTTGGGAGGGGAGTTACAATACTTGTGCACTTGATTGGAAAAGAGGGAGTAAAAGTTTTAAAGGGGGGGTACTGTGTCTCACCATTAGGTGCCCCCACCCACTACCCAAGGATCCCCCATCCAGGTGATACTCCCGCACTGGTCCAACCCCGGGATCTGGATACAATAGTGATGGCTGCGCCCTGGCCACCTGGATGACAGATCCCAGAGGGCTGGTAAGTGAGATGCCCTCCGTTTTCCTACAGTCCCCCAGACTATTGGATTGTTTCTCAGTTCTCCTGAGTGAGTGACCCTTTTTCCGCATTCACTTTACCCCATCTCTGGGATTCTTTCGTATTTTTGTTCAATACTTTTTTCTTGTGGTCCTGCCTTCCTCCAATTTCTTTGGGCATCTGTCTTTGACTTTTGCAGCACACAGCACTCTCTGCCCAGTGTTGCTGGAAGGACCAGAGATGCCTTCTATGTAAACGATGCTGTGCGACTCCCTCATTCCAATCGTCCGAAGAACTCCAAAGAGGATAAATCTCTCCTTTTAGACTGCTCGGACCAATCACTCTCAAGACGACCTGCATTTCGAGCCATTGCACATCAAGCTGTGACCTTCACTGGCTGCAAACCGCCAACACCCTGGGACCTGTGGCCATTGTGCACTGCATCATCTTCCGAAAATCTAATCATCCCGAAACCTTGGTGGACACATTCCGGACCTCCAGAAGCGAGATTTCACTCATTGAAGTTCCCTCACCAGAGTGCTGGACCGAGAAAGCTAGACTAATCGACCGCGTTCTTCACTGGTGCTTTAAGGGCAGTGCTGTGAAAAGAGCAGAACCACAAAGAACCCTTTGCTTGGAGCTTCTTCACTCGACTGCTGCTGTGAGATCTATTCCAGTGTCCCTTCTTACACATTCATGACCAAGAATGCGTTGACCGGTCTGTTGCTGCTGCTGCATTGTAGGTGCATTCGTGCTGCATCCTCTTCACGCATAAGGTACTGTGAGACTCTTGACAGAACTTGCCTCGATTGCTTTGCTGCTCCTGTGTTGCTGGAGTGCTGATTAGTGTGTTTGTGAGTTCACCCATACACGTTCGCCCAGGCCTAACTCCTATGTGCATTCAGGGAGTCTTCTCCAAAGTTCCTGAACCCCTTTTTACAACAGAAAAGCTTTAAGTAGTTGTTAGAGAAGTCTCCTGGAACTACTGACTTTCTACAGGTGTCATTGTTACCTGAAACAATGAATACAAACGTTTTTTACTTACCTTTTTAATTGCATACTGCCCTTCTACAAGTATTACACAAGTGATTTACTTACTGTGAATATTGTATTGGTTGTTATAGTACTTACTTTTCTTAAGAATCACCTTACCTAAATGTGTATATAAAAGAAAAAAACAGTATTTATATACATCTTTTAGTATCAGTGTTTCTTTGGTCTCTGTGTATGCTGTAAGTTCTTTGTACCTTGCTACAGCCCTTCCTCCCTCCTAAGATAGGCCTGGCTGCATAGCCAGTGCTACCAACAAAATGTGTGTGGTTCAGGCCTATACTAAGAGCCTGAGTCTTCTAAAGTCCTACCTAAGGTGGACGTTAGGGAGTTTCCCTAACAGTGTTTCCCCCTTTTGCTGGACTATTGTACCTTTTTCTAACTCTCAGCAGCCCGCTCCCACCCCGCACCCTCTTCCTGCCTTCCCTGCCCTCCCGCCTCTCGACCCACCCATCCCCGCTCTCATTGGTCCTCTCGGCCTTCATCACTGCTTTTCTCGGGGCAGCCCTATGCCCGTGCAGCCCTGCGGCTAAGTGCCCTAAGGCCAAGAGCGGCTCCAACAGAGGCGGCTCCAGGAAGTGTCAGCAGGTGTCCGCAGGTGAAGCCAGTGGCCAGCCGTCAACCATCAGCTACAAGGACCAGTAAGGTAGCAGTGGCCTGGGTTAGGGGAGAGCTACAACTCTACCCTATAATCCTAGCCACTTAGCAAACCCATATTAAACAAGGTAATTACTCCTTACTGCATCTCGCTCTCTCTCTTTCTCTCTCTCTCTCGCTCTCTCTCGCGCGCTCTCTCTCTCTCTCTCGCCCTCTCTCTCTCTCTCTCTCTTGCTCTCTCTCTCTTGCTCTCTCTCTCTTGCTCTCTCAACGTAGACAACATTTAATCATTGTTTAATATTGTACTAATCTGACCTGCTAGACATAGACCCTCCCCCCCTCTATACAGGTCTCTCAAATTGAGCAAGGGTACCCAAATTGCATTGTGTAATATCTAGATAGCATTGATTGGCCTCTCTCCCACTATACAGGTCTCTCAAATCTAGTAGGGGTGTGTGTCCAGATTGCATCGTGTGATATTTAGATAGCATTGATAGGCCTCTCTCCTACTATACAGGTCTCTCGAGTTTAGCAGGGGTTCTGTGTCCAAATTGCATTGTGTGATATTTAGATTTAGCTCACCGCAGGGAACCGCGTTTGGGGAGACGGACACTAAAGAGAGCCACCGATGATAAGTATATAACCCTCAACCACCTCCCCTACCCCTCCCAAGACAGCGACTGAATGAGTAGGCAACATCAGCCAGAAATATCACCTACAGACAGAGCCCAAACTGATAGCGGACAGCCCTCCACACCCAGTACTACACGACAAGACAACCAGAGCAAAAGCTGAACCAACTGGACATCAGCAAACAGACTAAACAACTCTCAATCCTATAATGCCGCGCAAACTACCCATTCCGAGGGAAAGAAAATGAGAAGAAAGAACAAAAACTCAGGAACAGCAACAAAGAACCACAACTACAGAATGCACCCCCACAGAAAGGAACAAAAATCGAACCAACACTGAGAGAAGAGCCCTCTACTTAACTCCATACCTCGCTGATGCGGTCACCAGAGCAAACCAACCCTAGAAACAGCACCATCAAACAACCTAACACAAGCACGCAGAAGAAGGATGAACAACACTAGAAACAACAAACACACGACCAATACGATAACACCTTATATCACCAAAGCAAGAACTTCCAATCGACAACCACAACTCCTGGAAGACGAACCCGATGACCTGGGCGACTTCAACATCTGGTTTGAGATAGTCACGCCAAATCCCAAAACTCACTGATTGAACAACTTACTACCATGAAACTACGACAACTAGTAAAAGGGGCAACACACTCGGCAGGACACACCCTCGACGCAATTTTCGGCAAGGAAAAACTCATCACCACGCCACTGCCAATACAACTACTGTGGAGCAACCATCTCATCATCTCATTCGTGATCACTCTGCCTACTCAAGTCTGCATCCAACCTCCTAAACTCACAACCACCACAAAAAGAAACTGGAAACACGTCAAAGAAAGCAACCTATTCGAACACCTGGAGTTAACCAAGCCCTCAACTACAGAACTAGAGCTAGCTCACCTAGACGGGAAAGCAGAGCTAATTACACAAATGGATTGCAGATACAATTGACAAGATCGCCCCAGAAAAACCATTCACCCCATCAAAAAAAAAGCAATGGCAAAAATGGTTCACCCCATTCTTAAGCACCATGAAAAAGGAAAACAAAAAGATGAAACTGGAATGAAGGAAATAATACATCCGAGACAAAAAAACACTGTTCCAGAAACAAATCCACGCATACAAGAAGGAAATTCAAAAGGCGAAGAGAAGGCATTATAATGACAGAATCACCAATGCCACCAACACACAAAAAGAAATATTTAACATCATTAAAGAAATGAGAAACCCACCATGCTGTGACCAACAACCCAACCCCCTCAGAGACCTGGCAGACCACTTAAAAAAAAAAAATCAATGACATCCGACAAACGATACAACAGAGACCAACCAACCAACCACAACATACAACCAAACAAACCTAACACAGAACCACAGCACTAACTCAAAAACATTCCTGAAATATCAGCAGAGGCATTCACAATGCTGGTAAAACACAGCAAGAAAGCTGGTTCACCCGTGGATCCCTGTCACCCGAACATCTACAAATCATTCCTCGCACAAGGAACACCAGCAGAATATTTACAGAAATCTTCTAAATCTATCACTAGCAACAGGAACTGTACCGAGGACCTTCAAATCAGCATATATCAAACCACTTCTGAAAAACACAAGTGGCGACGTAGAAGACCTCTCCAACTACAGGCCAATCTCAAACATCCCCAACCCGGCAAAACTCCTGGAAACCTACATATACAAACTAACCCAAGAACACGTAGAAAAAAACCACCTGCTAGAAGTTGGTTTCAGACCCGCAAGAGGAACGGAAACAGCACCACTATCCATCTGAGACGACCTAAAGACTAATGCAGACTCAAACACAACCTTAGCCCTTATTTTGCTAAACCTCTCTGCAGCCTTCGACACAGTTAGCCATGACACCCTAACCAAAAGACTAGAAGACATAGGCATAACAGACACAGCACTACTCTGGACTAAATCGTTCCTAGCAGACAACAGAAACCATATAAATAAAACCCTTCAAATCCTCCCAACTAGTTAACGACCGTGGAGTGCCACAAGGATCCTCACTATCACCGCTGTACTTCAACATCTACCAGACTCCAGTTATCAGAATCTTCAAAAAATACATTACATGCTACAACTACGCAGATGATACTCAAATCATCTACAAAATCAAAGACACCCAAGCCAATCATTCAACCCTAATCGACTGTCTATAATAAGTCTTCAACTGGATGAATGCCAACAACCTAAAGATCAACCCAGGAAAGACAGAAATCATGATCATATCCAAAGACCAAGAAAACAAAACCGCCATCCCGTGGCCAACAGAAATGGGAACCGCACCATCACCATCTAAGGTAGTAAAAAATCTGGGAGTCCTGATGGGCAACACCCTAACCTTAGAACCACAAATAAATGCAACAGTCAAGAAATGTCTTCCTCCTCCACACGGCAAGAAGAATCCTACCTTTCCTCTCCTTCACACACAAAACACTCATATCGTCGCCCTCATGTCAAGAATCGAATATGCAAACAGCCTCTACCTCGGAATACCTCCTGACGAAACTACAACGGATCCAAAATACAGCAGTCAGACTACTCCTCAAATTATCCACAAGAGACAACATCATTCCTGCCCTAAAAACACTACACTGGCTCCCAGTAAAATATTGCATCACCTTCAAAACAATGTGCATAACGCACAGGGCAATCGGTGGACAAGGAGCAGAATTCCTACAAAAGAAAATGACAATCTACAAGCCAACAAGACTCCTCAGGTCAAGCAACAAAATCCTCCTGGAAACATACCTTAAGAAAAAACCTGGAGGCACCTCTTTCTATCACTTGGCCGTAAAAACCTGGAACAACATCCCCAAAAAAATAAGAAACACCAAAGATCACCTAAAATTCAGAAAATTACTAAAAACCTGGCTCTTCAACACCACAAACTCAAACTGAAAACCGAAACAGAAAGGAAAAAGGATGACTAAACTGGAGAGGACACTGACAGCCCCAGAACAGAATGAGAAGCTCCCACGGCACCTGGACGGGTGACGCCGGGTAAAGTGGAACCCAGGCGACACCCATGGAGACAGTCAACAACCCCAGCCAATCCCATCCAACATCTTTGCTTGCCCCTTAGTTGCTACCAGGGACCACAGTGTTGTGAAATTGTCCGGATATTGGCAATCACCCCATTAGCTGAGTTGTGGACATTGGCAGTTGCTCTAGCTGTATGAGTGGGAAGGGAGGACAGGTGGGGTTGTGAGGGAGGCCGGTGGAGGTGGTAGGAAGATGTGAAAGGGACATTGAATACCGGACAGGCCCAGATCAGGACAGAGGCGCAGGGGTGCTCGCACACCCCATCTGGGGAAATTACGCAAGCCCAACATGTCAATTCAGGATAGAGATGCCAACTAAGCAATTCCACTAACAACTTCCCCCTCTGCATACACTTCTCAAACTCCAAACCAAACACAACCACAAACCTACAGCACAACAAACCACACAAACTTCACTTCATTGCAACAATGAAACAAAAAACACACATAGACTCGCACAACAGTACACAACGACTACCGGCCGCAAACACCCCAGGCCCAGCCAACGGACCCAGCGGGCTGAGGCCGCCAACAGCACATCACTGCTTTCTTGCACTTTTCCAGCTTCCTCCCACTAACTCGCCCTCCCTTCCTCTTTCAGAGCCGGCAGAGCACCAGGGGCGACTCCGGTGGTTTATAGTGTGCAGTAACATTAACATCTGCTTTTGTCTATTACAGTGTATAGCAACTTATTTGTAGTACTGCTGGAAACTCCTTGACCTTCCCTCTTTGGTTTTATTTTTATTTTCCTGTGCTAACATGGATAGGGGGATACTTTTTAGTCTACCTACACTTTTCTTTTGTCAGATCAGCACACCCCACCTTATGTGGAGTACTGAGGGGACATATATTATCCCTTTTCTCACTTCTCCTGTAACTTTCGAGTTACAGTGACAAGTTTGTCTGAGTGGCATTGGATGTTTTCGGCTGATTTTTGTAAAACTTGCATCGCAGGCTGTATTCGCAGCTGCGGTAAGGGACACGTGTCACCATTGACCTAAAATGGTGCATGCCTTCTTTTTTCACCAACCTACGACAAATTGTCCAACCTGGGTTGGGGAGGTCTTGATCTGTCTTTTCTTTTCCGGGCTCCCATAGTGAAGCCCGCACTGAGGAACCAGTGTGTCTGGGAGGACAGTAAGCTGGGAGGACACAAACTCCCCAGGTCTTTGTCCTCCAGTATGCCTGGTTGGATCCATTTCTGACTGGGTGCCTGGCTGTCTCCTTGCGACAGCTACCACCCAAACTTTGAATGTAGCATGCATGCTGATGGGCTAGGTTCACGCATAAAAGGTGGGGGTCTTGATGCCGAAGCCAGTGTCAACCGCTGGATAATCCATTCTGAAGAAGTAGAAAAAGAAGAAGAAGAAAGGGGGACACCTGCAGCCAGCTCCATCGACCGCTAGAGCCGACAGAGTGATCTCTGCAGCTCCAGTCCTTTCTTCTGGGTGACAGGGGGGATCCAGACCGGACAACGTCCTCCCTTGAACTGGTGGGCCTTACCAATCTCGAGACCAGCTACATGCAGGTTGAGCCATTCCGCGACGAGCAGTGACCTTCCGGGCATACAAACTCAGAATACCATGGGACCTCAGTGCATCGTCTTAGCAAGCGTGGTTCCGGCTGCAGAATTGTGGGCATCTGTCTGGCTTACAAAGACTCCATCCTGATCCTAGATTTCCCCTCAGGTGAGTCGCGGACTGAGCAATTGAAGGAATTCGCTAGGTGACAACTGTCACTGCTAAGAAGCCTGTGTCGAGCCTCCACAAACAAGTGCCGCGAAGATAGTCTGCTGGGCATTCCTGTGACCGAGTCTGACCGTTTGCTCCTGTCAAAGCTCTTTCTCCAGCCAAGGCCAGAGACTTGAATCAGAGCTGCTGTGAGGACCCACCAGTGACATTGTTTTTCTTCACTGACTAACGTATTGTTGCACTCCTGGGCAGTTGGCTCCTCTTGAGTTCTGTAGTCATGTTGGGGTTGATGACCCACCCGTGTTCTCCCAGGCTTCAGGACATCCGTCCTCGAGCTTGAAATCCTTCAGGTGGCCTACCTAGAACCCCTGAACACATTGAATCTAATTTCATTACTTACCTGCTACGAAAAAGCATCTTCTAAGGATGCATAACTTTACAGTAGCTGCCTTTATTCCACCGCACACCGGTCACTGGTTCCCCAATATCCCCTTCTGAATTTCTGAGTCACTCAATCTACAGATAGGGTTGGACTTCTAAAGTTTTTTCCTACACAAAGTTCTTTACCTACCAGTGTTGCTCTTTCCAGTAAATGTTGGTTGATGATATGATTTGCTAACCTGAAGCTACTCTTGCTACTTACCTGTGATTCATCTAAAAGTTTACAATTGAATTGAATTGAGTATTTCAGCAGCAAATGTCTCCTGTATATATCTATCTGTCTGAGCTATATTTGACTTACCTGAACTGCATATTGATTTTAGCACTGCCTTGTGTATATAACAATTTTTTTTATAAAACTACAGTGTTTATTTCCTTGACTGTGTTCTCAAAGGTCTTTGTACTCAGCCCTTCTCCCCCCTAGACTAAGCCTGGCTGCTCGACCATAGCTACCAACCATTTAGGGTAGTTCAGGCCAAACCTAAGAGTTGGAGCCCTGTACTCCTAAGAGTGAGTCTTCTAAAGCCCTACTGCAGATGGACTTAAGTACAACTCCCTAATGGCCGAACACTAGGATGGGGTGCATTAGTGCTGTAGAGGAAGTAATGTTTTTCAGCAGAACTACAATGAGGTGCACTGGTAGGACTTGTCAGATGTAGGGCTGGTCGACATGGACCAAAAGTCATACATCACTAATTTTGGGCTATTTCTCGATATACAATATACATCTCAATATTGTTTGTGGGATAGATACTCAGTTGTAAGCAGCCAACTACATGTGAGATGCCACAAACACCTTTATTTATAAGACATTGATCAGAATAAGTGCAAATGCAGAGTTCCTCTTCCTGTTTGAGAATACGCACAGCTGCGAAAATATCAAAATGTAAATATATAATTACATATATTACAATTTTCTATGTCATTTAGCTGTGTGAGCGTGTACTGTGTGTGTGACATTGCAAGATGCTTATTTTGAAATTGCATTCCTTGCAGTTGATTACTGCCTCCAGCTGATTGTGTTTCCCTCAGCTAGATTGACATTTTTTTGACATTATTCTGCAGAGAGATAAAGCTCTCTCATTTGACTTTGTAAGTGGAGCCATGTGCCCCCTTTCTTTGAAAAACTACATTTCTCAGACTTCTTTGGGCAGCTTATCTAGATGCGTCTGCTGCTTCAGCGACCAGCCGGTATTCGACGTTCCTCGGTATCCCGCGTTGTACCGTCTTCCTTTGTACAGATAACTCCCCGCAAACCATTTATATTTTGCTATTGTGCAAATATCCTACAAAGTGCCTAAAGAAATGGGATACTTAGCAGGTGAATCACTATCACTGGCTGTATCGTATCGCACTCATAAACAGATTGAAACTAATCAAAATAGATGCCATGGATATTCATCATGCCCCGATAGCTAACTTGGATGCAAATGCTCCTTTCAGGCTTTGATTCTTGCCAACAACCAGATCCCACCACAAGTCCCTGATAACGTTCCATCTCTAAATATTATCAAAGACCTAAACATTTCATGTTTTAAAGGACGATTAGCACATAGAACAGCGAAGCAAGCTGAATCTTCTAGTTGCACCACACCAGTCCAAACGGGATGACTGCTCTATTGGACAGTTCCAAGGACACGATCACGTTAGGCTCCCAGCAACAAGAATTTGCAAACAAAGGTAATCCCAATCCTATCATGTCAGGAGCCACGCGTACAATAGCGCGTCTGAATACCAGGTCCTTGAATAAACATGCCTGCGATATTCATGAACTGGACATTTTGTTTCTTACTGAAACATGAATTAGGGACACTAGCGGTCCCACATTCAGCCTAGCAGTACCCCCCGTACTCCATTCTTTGCAAAAACAGGGAATCAGGAGTAGGAAGTGGTGTCGCAATAAGCGCAAAAACCAATGTAAATCTGTTTGCTTCCCCCATTTCGTGTCAGGGTTG
This sequence comes from Ambystoma mexicanum, assembly GCF_040938575.1. Taxonomy (NCBI): domain Eukaryota; kingdom Metazoa; phylum Chordata; class Amphibia; order Caudata; family Ambystomatidae; genus Ambystoma; species Ambystoma mexicanum. The sequence goes on along the minus strand of NC_090932.1, from coordinate 1,622,921,697 downwards.
TGAAAATCTGCTTGTCAAAATTATCTCAAATCCTAACAGCTGCTCAAATATGTTCCTGACATACAGGCCACCATCTACAATGCCACATTTTAACAAATAACCCACATCCTGAACTCTTTAGAGGGGCCTAACCGTGCTACACTCTTGATTGGCATTCTGAATCGCTGGAGGGGGGACAAATTAGATAGGGAAGCAATCGACTTAGAGAGAACTTTGAACAACATAAGCTTTCAAGTCATAAATGATTAACCTACCACAGACAAAAATCCCATTCTGGATTGGGTGACTATAAAAAAAACTTCATAGCTAAGCTAGATCAAACGCAGCCATGCATCTTGAATGATCATTATATCATCGATCTTCATATACAGCTCCCTGAAGGCCATGCCAAATGATCTAATTCAGCTAAACTAGTCACCAGCCGAATTTCAAGAGGATAAGACTCTGAGGATCTGTCATCCTGTCTCAACCACATTATGACTGAAACATATAATATTGATTCAGCAGAACACCTTGCTTACTTGTATGAAAATAAGATAACCATAATTTTGAATGAGATAGTCCCATTCAAAACCAGATTGGTTAGAGATAATCCCGGCCATCAAAAATGGTTCAGTTCAGATTTGAGTGTTCTAAAAAGGCAGAAGCAGAAACTGGAATCTACCTGGCGAAAACATAAATCCGAAGAAAACAGAGGCGTGGAAAAAGGCAGAAGAAATCTACAAAAATAAAGTTGTAGATAGCAAGAAGAACTTCTACAGCCTTGAAATAAAACAAGCAGCTAATGGCTCTAGAAAGCATTTTGATACACTTAGACGTCATGCAAAACCCAAAGCTATTTAAATCCCTTTTCTGCCTACAACTCGAGACACACTAGCAGTGCAGGCCGCTTTTGAGAAATAAATCAATGCTAGAGAGAAAATCAAAGAAAGTGCCGCCTGCGGCTGATGCATCTAATATCCCTCTGCATATAAATAGTAAATCGCTAAACCAACCCCCTCTCTTTCTCTGAAATATCTACATTTGAAATGGAAAAGATTTTAATGTCCCGGAGAACCACCGCATCCTCGGAAAACTTACTCCCACCAAATATCATCCTCGAACACAATGAACTCTTTGTTTCATTTCTCATGAGGTTCATGAATGACTCTTTCAGAGATGGCAGGGTACCCATGACTATCAAAATTGTTTGTTACCCCACTGCCAAAAAAGCCTAACTGTAATTTGTTTCACCTCAAGATTCTCGGCTATGTTTTTTTTTTGGGGGGGGGGGGGTTAAAAATTAAATAAATATTTGTGGGTGAAAGGGAATAATAAAAAAAAGGGTGGGTTTGGGCTCTAGTGGATCATATGCTCAAAATCAGGGCTTCGGTCCCTACTTGATCTGTCGGCGGCCTTCAACTTGGTGAATCTTGGCCTTCTCCAACAATCCCATTTTCATCTTGGTCACTGTTTGGAGGTAGCAGCTGACTGGTTTCTTTCTTTCCTTTCTATCAGAGTAAGAATCTAGAATACAGTGGGGCCAGGCTTGCTCACCCACAGCTTTTATTTGGTGTGGAGTTTCACAGGGGTCTAGCCTTTTGCCCATATTGTCCAATCGCTATATCAGGCCTCTATCTCCCTTCTAGACAACCTGGGAGTGTTCTTTACAAATTACGCAGATGACACTCCGTTATAGAAACAACTGCGGATCACACAATGACTCTGCAACCCTGTCAAACATATACCAACAAATCGAAGCCTGGATATCATCTAATTGGCTCTGCATTAATGGTAATAAGACAGAGCTACTTATTTTGGGGCCAAAGGCCACCCGGGGGAAACTGAGCACTGATTATACAAGCTTCCAAATAGGAACGAACAGTATTCCTTTTCAGAGTAAGGTAAAAACCTTCAGCTGGAGGCCTCTGTATTCTGCCAATCAGCGGACCAAAAACTGCAACTACTCCCTCCACCGCCTCAAAAACATTTGCCCATACATCACCAAACGCAATAGTGCATCCATTGCCCGTGCCACCATTTTATCGAGGCTGTACTACTGTGAGTCGTTACTGATTGGAGCCTCAACTATCAACAAAGTGTCAAGTAGTACAAAACACTGTACGTATTAGTAAAATAACTAGACTGGAACACATCTTGAACTACAGACAAAACCTACACTGGTTGTCCATTCAGGAGTGTATCAACTTCAAAGTAGAAACTATGATCCACAAATGTGTGTATGGAGCTGCCCCCGCCTATACAAAATCACTACCACAGTATTGTCCAACCAGAGCACTACAGTCCTGTAACAAAAATCAGATTATGTGCCCGAAGTACAAACGTGCAAATGGCTTGGGAAAACCTTTTCCGGTACAAGCGGCTAAACCTTGGAATTCCCTCCCCACCAAAATGACAGGGTAACATGAATTACATATTTTCAAGAATTCCTTAAAAACCATGCTTCGCATGGATTGAGTCCTTCCACCCATTCCTCATCTTTTGATACATCTTTCCAGCTTCAGCTGGTTCGGAAATGTTTTTTCGACAGAAGGCGTTATGTGTTGTCAAGTCAATGTCCCTTGAGGGCCTCCGTTCAACTGTCGACGTCCTCATCAGTACAAGTAGTGCGTGCACTGCCCATTGGCTTCAGTTCCATTCAGTCGTGGGGACAAGAGAGAGGACGTCTGTAGGACTGCTGCACTGCAGTTCGAAGGTCGGCGGCAGTAAGGGGTTTTTCCAAATCAGCTGCACTTCGTGGTTTCAGCTACTGGCAAATAACACCACTGCAGTTCTTGGACACCTTTTGGGCTCCCCTTGCGTGTGGTGTTCAGCATTCTGTTGAGGTGGCTCAGCCTTGGGTCGTCCTGCTTCAGGGTGGTCCTAAGGATCTTCCTGAAGCTCGAGAAGATGCACTTGTTTCTGATGTTCCTGACCCCTGGCACTCGGTTCCAGCAGCAGCACGGATGTACAGCCAGCAGGGAGAGGGGTTCCAGCAAAGTTTGTCTTGGGGTCAGTTGGTCCCACCAACTGAAGGGAAGAAGTCGTCAATTCCGGGCTTCTCTATTGGATACGAAGTTGGAGCTTCAGCACTGCAGCATGGCTTCACGGGGCAGTTCTACAGTCCAGGAGGGTACAGCAAGCTTCTCTTCTAAGTTCTTTCGTCAGATGTTTCTTCCAGTGATCGACTACCTTCAGTCCAAGAGACCTGGCCTGCAGGTTTCTCCCATTCATTCGCAGCCTTGCTGTCACTCACACAGCAGGCTGGCTGTCCTCAAAGGACAGCCAGCCAATCAGCACTGGGTGCATTCTGGTAACCAAGGAGACAAAGGACAGGGAGTTTCGGGCACCTCCCTCGCTTCCTGCCCTGCCAGACAGACTGGAGTTTTAGTATTGAAGCCCGCCAGAGAAAAAACGAACAAAAGGGTCAAACGTGGTTTGGCGCGCAGAGTAAAAGCCAAGAAAGACCTCACAAGCAAGAAATGGTGAAAAAAGACTGGGGGTCATTTGGACAAACTGGGCACCCATGGGTGCAATACTGCAGCTGAGTATTCAGCCTGCGGTAAAAACGCACAATGGTAGGAAAATTAAACCGCTGCCACCAGCCATTAAAAGTTGTGAGGGTAACATAACATGAGGGTAACATAAAAGATGTTCATGAGTAAGTAGGAATAGGGCTCAAGTAACCATCCCAGTACTTCCACATAAGATGGGTTGTACTGGAGCTACCTATAAGAAACCTGTAAGTAAAGTCAATTTCACTTTACTACTCTTGGGAACAGTAGTTTACTCAAGAGAAGGTATTTAAACCTTATGAGAATCTAAAGGACTTCTCTGACACTGCACTGAAGGTGCTGTGATGCCTATAGAGTTTGTCAGACTTCAAAACCAAAAGAAACACAAATCGGATAAAAAATACATGAAAGTGAGAAAAAGGTCTCACTCACTCCAGGATTCAAATTAAAGGTCCTGAAGTCCTGCAAAAGAGCTGGGGGTCTCTAAGGTTGAAGCGAATTAGCACGGAAATGAGAATTCCCCCTAACACCAATCACAGAAAACACCCCACACTTCGCAGGAATCACAAAAGACTTAAGGTAAGTACATACCCAAGTCAACACAGTGCCTCAGCATTGAAGATTATTTTGCAGCAGGAGGTCTACAGGATCTGCAGCCAAAAACCCGGTCGGTGGATGACTTGTCGTGGTGAATGAAAACAGGACCTTCGAAGGGACTTTGCAGCAGGGATCAACTTAGAAGGCTCTAGGCAAGGGTTTCCTCGCGGCTGGATGCGTCTCTGTGGATTTGGCACGTTTTTAAAGGAGCACAGAAGACAGAAAATTGCAGTTGGATTCTCGTCGTTACAAAGGTCCAGCACTCTGATGAGGGGACTTTTTGGACTTGATTCGTGTCTCTGGAGATCAGGATGCCCACGAAGTTTCAGCGAGATTCAGAAGTCCGTGCACCACACAATGGCTCAAGGTCCCAGGGTATTGGGGTATTATAGCCTGCAAGGTCGCAGCACAACGAGGTATGGCTTAAAATGCAGGTGGTCTTGAGTCTAGTGGGTCTCACCAGATTCTGGGTCAGGGTCATCGTGTTCGGAGCGCCCAGGTCGATTGGAAGGAAGGGCTACAGCAGGCTCAGGTTACACAGCAAGCTCTCTGGTCGCTGGAAATCATCTTGGACGCTTTTCCTTCATCATCCTCTTCGGTTTCAGTTCTAGTGGTTGACTTTTCTTCAGCTTCCTGGTTCGGGGTATTTAACCGGAACTAAAGCACAACCTCTGCATTCTCTCCCTGCATTTTACAACAAGGGGCGGTCTGGTTGTCCAATCGGGACAGCCAGCCCCCCACTGGGATTTGTCCCCATTCAGGCAATGAGGAAGACAAAGCAGTGTGGAGTTTTGGACTCATCCCTCGTTTCCTGCCTTCACAGACAGACTGGAGCCTGGGCGGCGGAGTACATGGGGACTCCCACTGAAGGAAAAATCGCACACAGGAATTTCCTGCCCGGATGTCAGGGTAAGGAACAAGAAACACTAAAATGGCAAAAAAAGAAGACTGGGTCATTTTGCTAAAATGAGCTCCCTTAGGTGCCTTTACCACAGCTGTGAACACAGCCCGCGGTAAAGGTGCACCAGATTAATACAAGGTATCACTGCTGCCAGCCATTAAAGGTAAGCTTGTCCCTGTAACTGAATTGTTCCAGTTTTAATGTGAAAGAGGATGCATTGCATCTCCCCAGCACTCCACATAAGGTGGGGTGTGCCGGTTTCACCAAATAAAATGTAAAAGGGATCCAAAGATCCTTTCTTCCCTGTAGAACTGTAGTTCTCAAGGTTAGCCATAGAACTACAGTTGTAACTTTGCTGCAACTCCTGGACTGTTGGTTTGCCTGGTGAAGCCCTGCTGCAGTGCTGAAGCTCCGAATTCGCCTCGAGTAGAGAAGCCCTGCAAAGGATGACTTCTCCCCTTGGGTTGATGGGACCAATCGACCCCTAGACGCACTCATCTGGAAATCCTCTCTTTGCTGGCTGTACTTCCTTTGCTGCTGCAGGAACTGAGTGCGAGGGACAGGAACACCAGAATCGAGTGCATTGTTTTTAAGCCGGACCTGAGCTCCAGGAAGATCCGCCGGACTCCCTCGAAGCAGGGCTGACCAAGCCTGAGCCACCTCCAGAGTGCTGGACCCCAGAAGCAAGGAAAGCTCACAAGGTGTCCAAGGACTGCAGTGGCGCTATTCGCGAGAAGCTGAAACCACAAAATGCTGCTGATCTGAACTTTGCCCATTGCTGCCGCCGACATTCAAATCTTCGAAATGTAGTGTAGTAGTCCTCAGACGTCCCACCTCTTGTCCCCACGACTGAGGCCCAGGAACAACAGGGTCTGCCATACTGCAACAGGACAACAGGAACGGAAGCCAGCTGGAACCAATTCATTCAGACCTAAGGTACTGTGAACTAAGGGGTACTTACCTCTTGTTGTGTAGCTTGCTCAGTTGAGACTTGCAGTTGCTTGCAGCTTTGCCCATCACAAGGCTCCCAACAGTGATTTCTTTTTTCTACAAAATTCTCCAAAATTGTGCAATACTTTTTACTTACATTCAAGAAATGCCTCAGCTCCCCTGGACTTTGCTCAGTTGACATTGGCTGTCCTGGTTCCCTGAAGGCTCTTCTAACCTCTGACTTTGTGCTTCGATCGGTCCCTCCAAAAAGTCATACATTCTTTACTTGAATAGCTGGGAAAGGGTTAATCTACATTGCATTGTGGAGTTTAAAAGTGCTTACCTGTTTGAGAAATGTGTTAACCATTGTTTCCTTCCCTAACCTTTTCCTTTAGACACCAAACTCCGTATTGCTCTAAATGTGCCAGTGATATATCAGTCCGCAGTGTCCTAGTTATTGAAATCACCTCAGGGTGTAGGAAGTGTCTTTGTGCCATCTCAAAAGGGTATCTACTGATTTACTGAAACTGAGAGTGTGTATTTTGAAGGATATTTAAGTTACACATTTGCTTCCTTCTAAAGAAGGCTTATTTTAAAACAGACTGTTAAATTAATAAATAATTGTTTAATCAAGAAACCTTGAGTGTAAGTGTTATTTGAATACTTGTCACTGCGATACCCTGTTGCAACCCTACAGTTCACATTGACCCATCTTGAGATAAGCCTGGCTGCTCAGTCACTCTACCAACTTGTGTGGTACAGACATATACCAAAAGCTGGGTTAACTATTGCCAAGAGGACAAGGCTGGTGTAGTATCCCACAGAGTTACTACATACAATCTTGCCTAACAATTGCTAGTTATTACATCCTAGTGACCCCCCTTCTACCACTGAGAACACTCTTGCTCCAAGAATAGGGGAAAGACTTTTAATGGATTGGGCCTTTTGCCTAGAAAAGAGAATACATGTTTAAAAGTTACTTACTTGTAAAGGAGTTGATTGGTAACTTTAACTCTTGAGTGAACAGTTACAAAATGTTTTTTTACTTACCTTGGATGTGTGATGCACTATTCTCAAAAGTATGTTTAACATCTTTCTTTTTTTAGAAACCGTTTTGCCATTTTAACAGAAAGTAGATGTAATGTTATTTCTGATGTTTGTTAATCTGCTTAGAATCACATGCTGTGCATAGGTCCGACATCCAGTGGTCACTGCGGAGTATTGCATTTTGTTTTTCGTAGTCGAAAAAGGGGACGTCGACAAGGCGTGTCTGAAACACTATCCCTATAGTGACGTGCATTGTACCCACAATCCCTCACGCGTCGAGGTCCCTCAGATTGTTTTTTTCCGCCCAGCTTCTGGTCGCCTTCACGCGGAGCTCCTCGAGAGACATTGCAACTCCTCGACCTTTGGTCGTTTTTTCTCTAATATTAATAATCCCTCCCTCGACGCAGTTGTAAGCTGTTCTCTGCCGAAAAGATTCTTCGACGGAGGGTCGAGCGGAGGAAATCCTTCGGCGCTGCCGAACACGTGGCCTGGCCTCGCAGGCCATATACAGTAGGGAGAGTGGGGTCGTGGGACATCTCTGGGTCTTTTCTGTGAATGCCTTTCCCTTTCCCCTTCCTTTCCCTTGGGGTGCTTATCGCGATTTATTGCCTCGGCTATGGAGAGGACACCCTTTAGGTTTTGCCCGCTTTGCAAAGGCAAATTTACTTGGAAGGACAAGCATTCACGGTGTAACCGCTGCTTGCCCCTCGATCACAAGGAGGAAGGTTGCGCGGCTTGTCGGCTTCTTAAGCCTAAAACTCTAAAAGACCGTAGGGTTAAAAGGTGGGCGGCCTACGCGATGTCGAAGGCCGAAGGTTCACCCGCCGCTGCTACCACCGACAGTGACTAGGAACGCGATAACACGACCTCCGCTACGGAAGTCGAAACCCCCTCTAAGGAGCGCTTGCGCGCTTCGTCGTCTGTCCCCGGCCCCGACGGGCTCGGCTCACGCCCTGCTTATGGGGATGAACACCCCGGCGACACTGACGCACACAAAGACTCACATAAGCACACAACCCACGGCTCTTCTTCGTCTAAGACGAAAAGAGCTTCGGCGCCCAAGGAGACGCAGGTTCCACCGGCGGCCTCCTCGGACCGTTCGGGTTCGAAGCCCCTCTCGCAACCGCAGCCGCGACCAGCGACTGGGCTTTCGGCAAATAAGGGCGCCGCCCCCAAACCATCGGCCGGCGCGCATCAACAGAAGGCGCATACCGCCGTAGAGCGTTCGACACCCATAGCGTCGAAAACGCAAGCTTCCGCCGACAAACGAGTCGCCGAAAGCTTGGCGAGGATCGCTGTAGCCGACGCCCAGAAGCGTACGCCGAAGAACACGTCGAGCGCTACGCATAAGTCGAAAGACACGCCGAAAAAGCCAGAAGAAAGGCAGGGACTACCCCCTTCAGTCGGGGGGTCACCCAGCACACCTGAAGGTTTTTCGGAGGGCGACGGGACACTTTCCTCGACGCTTTGGGAGAGGTCGAGCCGTTTCCAGTTAGAGGACTCTATTTTTCCCCCGCCAGGCCGCTCTGGGGTACCCCATGAAACCATGGAAAGACTCCACCTCTGTATGGAGAGGATGGAAAGGTTTATGAATACCCAGACTTCTCAAACTCCCAAGAGGACTAGAGAAGGGCCTCAGGAGGACCCCAGGGCCAAAGATCCGAGGCTAGTCGATCCCCAGGTGGACACAGCCTCAGACTTCCATAACGTATACGACCTCACTGGGGAGGAAGAATACTTGGAGGAGGAGGATGATTTCATAGACGATGAAGTAGGACAGAACCGGGAGGAATGTCTGGAAGACTCGCCAGACATTATAGAAGAAGGCTTCCGAGAAGACACTGAAGAAGGACCTTCGCACCCCTGGCAATCCCCATCAGTGTATTCCGACACTGATGTCCTAAACCCTCCTGACAATTCACCGGTTAGGAACACGTCTCCGATTGACGATCAGCCCACTTTCAATGCACTGTTGCGCAGAGCAGCAGCACATTTCGAACTGGACACTGGGGAGCTCTCTCCAGAATTAGACTTTGTGGAAAAAGTAATTAAAGAGAAACCCCCGGTCAGCCAGACCATTCCCCTCCTAGCTTCAGTGAAGAGAAGAATCATCCCTTCGCTGACCACTCCCGCATTGATCAGAGGGGTCAATCCAAGAATTGAAAAACTTTTCACTCCTTCTCCCTCAGACACGCTCTACATTAGGGGACATTCCATTCCGGATTCCCTAGTAGTATCTAATACTAGAAAGAGGGCAGGGGTACCACTTTCCACCAGTGAGGCACCCCCTGACAAGGAGGGCAAAAGGCTATATGCCCTTGCAAAAAGAGTAACTTCCTCGGCTGCCTTCTCAGCAAGAATTGCGAACAACAATTCTTTGCTTGTTAGCTATGCAGACGCGCAGTGGGCCAAACTGCGCAAGGACGCCGAGGAAGCACCGGAGCCTTTACGTACACGCCTACTTTCAACTATTGGCGAAGGAACCCAGGTGAACCAGAGCATTGTAAAAAACTCTCTGGACGCGGCAGAAACAGCGGGACGTTCCCTGGTGCAGGGAATACTCCTAAAACGCAATGTATGGCTGCGCAACTCGGAGTTTAAACCGGAGACACAGGCGTCTTTATAAATAAACCTGTGGAAGACTCTAACCTATTCGGAAAAGCAGTGGATGAAGCTCTAGAGATGGCGAAAAAAGAGTTTGATACTATCAAGACTCTTGACCAAATCTCTAAGCCCACTACCAGACGCGGCTATGGCAACAAACGCTTTTTTCGTGGCCAACGCCAACAACAACAACAAAGTCAGCATCAACAATACCCTGCCACCAATTACCAGACCAATAGTGGGCAGTACAGCCAAAGAGGCCAACGCCGGGGTAAGGGGATAGGTCGGGGATCCACCCCCAGAGGCTCCCAAGCCCCCAACAACTCCAAGTGACGCGAAGATTCGCGTCCCCTCCCATGCAACACCGGTCGGGGGCCGGATAACATCCTTTCTTCCTGCATGGGAGGAGATAACGTCAGACCGTTGGGTACGTTCCACCGTAGCCCACGGATACGGTATCGAATTCAACAGTTCCCCATCCTACAGACCCCCGAGGGGACGTCGCATGACACCGGAACATCTTGCCATCCTTCTCCAAGAAGAACAACAACTGCTGGAAAAAGGAGCCATAGAGGTCGTGCCTCTATCTCAGGTAACGGAAAGGTATTTATTCAGTGTACTTCCTTGTACCCAAAAAGGATCTAACCATGCGCCCTGTATTAGATCTGCGCCCAGCGAACAAGTTTATCAAACCCCAAAAGTTTCGTATGGTAACCTTACAGGAAGTGATCCCACTGCTTTCTCAGGGAGATTACATGACAACATTGGACATGAAAGATGCATACTTTCATATTTTAATGTTGCCAGCGCACAGAAAATACCTCAGGTTCATGATAGAGGGCAAACACTACCAGTTCAAAGTGCTACCCTTCGGCATAGCATCAGCACCAAGGGTATTCACGAAGGTGCTGGCAGTGGCAGCGACCCACCCGCGCAGGTTGTCCATCCCAGTTTACCCTTACCTCGACGACTGGCTCATAACAGGGGATTCTTACGAAACATGCTTCTCCAATACCCAAAAGACGGTAGACCTTTTGTTCCAGTTGGGCTTCTCCATCAACGAAAAGAAGTCCAGTTTAGACCCCAGTCAAATCAAGCAATTCCTAGGGGCTCTAATTCAAACAAAGGACGGCCTCGTCTTCCCCTCCAAAGAGAGGGTCCAAAACATGCTGTTTCAGATCCCTCAATATGTGACCGGTCGAGAGGTGACGGTACGCAAAGCAATGCGCTTGCTAGGAATGATGGCGTTGTGTATTTATTTGGTACCTCACGCGCGCCTGCGCATGCGCCCAATGCAAGAGTGGCTCAACAGCCAGTGGTGTCAGGCCAGCGGACTATGGGAGGATCTAGTTGTGGTCTCGCAAGCCTTGGTTCTCTCGCTACGGTGGTGGACAAAGGAAAACATGGAAAAAGGGAAACTCTTTGCCACACCCGCGGCGGAAGCCACTCTAACCACAGACGCATCCCTCACAGGATGGGGGGCGCACCTATCCCATCAGACTGCTCACGGAGTGTGGACTCCGAACGTAGCATCCAAACACATAAATCTTCTGGAGCTACTAGCTGTGTTCAAGGCGCTAAGAGCCTTCCAGAAACACCTACAAGGCAAAACAGTAATGGTCCTTACAGACAGCACCACAGCCATGTACTACATCAACAAGCAAGGGGGCACCCACTCTCCAGGCCTGTCCAAGCTGGCCCAGAATATATGGAAGTGGGCTCTCAAACAGGACATGTTCCTACTATCACTACATGTACCCGGGGAACTCAATCTGCTGGCAGACAGTCTCAGCAGAGATTTCCCCCTGCCCAAAGAGTACGAATGGCGCCTGCACGAAGACATCGTCTTCGACGTCTTCACACAATGGGGGTTCCCAGAAATAGACCTGTTCGCAACCATGGAAAACTCACAATGCCTAAGTTACGCCTCCAGGTACCCCCAGAACCAATCCAAGGGGAACGGTCTGTCGATGCAATGGTCAGGGAAATTTGTTTACGCTTTTCCCCCGACTCCCCTTCTCAACAGAGTGGTGCACAAGATGCACCAGGAACAAGTGACCATGATACTAGTGGCCCCAATGTGGGCACGACAACCATGGTTCGCTCATTTGATGGAGATGCCTCTATCCCCCCCAGTAAAACTCCCCTGCCCGTACAACATGCTGTCTCAGGACAAGGGCAGGACTCTGCATCCATGCCCCCAGAACATGAACTTAGCAGCTTGGCTCCTGAGATCATAGAGTTCGGACATCTACAACTCCCGCAAAGATGCATGGACATCCTCAGGGAAGCCAGAAAACCGAACACTCGCCACTGCTATTCTAGCAAGTGGAAAAGATTTGTCATCTGGTGCAGGAGTAAAAGCATCAACCCTATTGACTGCTCTCCCACACATGTAGTCCTATACCTGACCCACCTATTGGATTCAGGTCTAGTGTTTAACTCCATTAAAGTACACCTAGCGGCACTTTCTGCATACACCACTTCCCAACTCAAAGTGTCGTGGTGGAGGATCCCTGTTATAAAGGCCTTCATGGAGGGAGTAAAGAGAATACACCCCCCGATAGCTGACCCAGCTCCCGGATGGGACCTTAATGTGGTACTTACCAAACTCATGGGCTCTCCTTTCGAACCCATGCACAAAGCATCTCTTAAACACCTCACGCTTAAGACTGCTTTTTTAATAGCTATCACCTCCATCAGAAGAGTAAGTGAACTTCAGGCTCTTTCTATTCTAGACCCCTTCGTTACAGTTCACAAAGATAAAGTGGTTCTACGCACTCACCCTAGGTTTGCTCCGAAATTTATTTCTAAATTCCACGTAAACCAATCTATAGAACTACCAACGTTCTTTCAAAATCCTTCCAATTTGGGAGAAAGGACTCTGCACACACTAGATGTACGCAGAGCGGTCATGTTCTACATGGAAAGAACCAGACCACTGAGGAAGACTAATCAGTTCTTCGTCTCGGTGGCAGCAGGAAGAGAAGGAGATGCGGTTTCAAAATCCACTATTTCTAGATGGATTGTCCAATGCATCACTCTCTGCTATACTCTTGCTAAGAGAGAACTGCCCTTTAGGCCAAGAGCACACTCTACTCGAGGCACGGGGGCATCCATAGCATTCATTGCAAATGTTCCCCTTGAGTCCCCTTGAGTCCATCTGCAAAGCGTACAAAACACTACTGTCTAGATACACACTCTAGGTCTGACTCCCAGGTGGGACAGGCAGTATTACGACACCTTTTCTCTACTGTTCCTTCTCATAACCCACCGCCAACTCCGGGTACTGCTCGCTAGTCTATGCACAGCATGTGATTCTAAGCAGATTAACAAACATCAGAAGAGAATGCATTACTTACCGTAAAAGCATTTCTGATGGTTGTATCTGCTTAGATTCACATGCGCCCACCCTTCCTCCCCGCTCGGATGGAAGGAACATAGACTTCCTTTATATATCTCTCTCTTTTCTGTACTCACTCACGTCTAGAAGGCTCCCTCAGGGCAGAAAAATACAAACAGAGGGACCTCGACTCGTGAGGGATTGTGGGTACAACGCACGTCACTATAGGGATAGTGTTTCAGACACGCCTTGTCGACGTCCCCTTTTTCGACTACGAAAAACAAAATGCAATACTCCGCAGTGACCACTGGATGTCGGACCTATGCACAGCATGTGAATCTAAGCAGATACAACCATCAGAAATGCTTTTACGGTAAGTAATGCATTCTCATATTACTCATCTGTTATTTGGTTGTAACTCTTCCCAAAAGTAATGTTTTGGTTTCACCAGATTATTCCTGTTAGGATAATTGTAGGAGTGTCCCCCAACTGGTTCTTGCTTTCCCTGACTTGCCGTTAGCTGTCCAGAATAAGTCTGCATTAGGTCGGTCCTACCTACCTAGAATAACTTTGAGTCATTAGGTAAGTGTACAGTTGGGTTTTAATTTCCCTGTGCTGTTTTAGACAGACACAAAAAGAGTCTTGGGTTTATACCCTCCCCAAGTTACTGATAGCTCCTTGAAAAGGTATATGGGTTTTACTTACCTTGAGTTAGCTGTGTGTTATCCCAAAATTAGTTACAGGTTTTTACTAACCTAGTATAACTGTGTTATCACAAAAGTAGTTATAGGTTTTTACGGTTCTTGGTCATTTGGTCGAAAATAAATGGTAGACAGGACAATTGGTCGACACCAAAAGGTCGACAGGTCAACTGGTCGAATTTTTTTGTTTTTTTACAATTTTCTTTTTTTTGGGGGGGGGGGGTCCACCCCAACCCCCTTTTTTTTGCTAAAAAACCCTTTTTTCCCTAAACGAAAACCTAAATAAATATATATAAATTAAAAAAAAATTCCACCATTTGACCTGTCGACCAAATTGTGTCGACCAATTGTCCTGTCGACCATTTGACTGGACACCGTTTTTTTACTGCATCTAGAAGAAGTGTTCCACTAGTCACAAAACGTATATTGTCCACTTGACTGATTGTGATTTGTTGCTGAGTGTCATCGTACATCTGGTAGGGTCTACTACCCTTGAATTACTTAATGTAATCTGAAAGTAACCATTGGTTTTTACTCCCCAAGAATAGATGTGATCTATACTGAATGTGTATGAAAAGGTTTGACTTCCTTAGAACTGCTGTTAAGGTTTATGCTTTTGTCTGCGCACCTTCAAGCATAGTGTTCTGTTTTTATAATTGTGATTACATATAATGTGTGTTGGTACTCATTTACCCCTAGATGTAGTGTTTCTTTGGACCATTTGTATTACAATTTAATTTGTACTGATTTTACAGCCCTCCTAAGATAAGCCTGGCTGCTCTGTCTAGGCTACCAACAAACTTAATCTTGCATCTAGCTTCAGCACAAGAGCCTGGCCTCTCCACTGCCGCCATCAGGGCGTCCTTTAATTCTTCTCGCAACCCCCTGTAGAAAAGAGAAGGTCTTTTCTCCTCAGGCCAAGCACTTTCCAAAACTAATGATCGCAATTGAGTAATATAAACTGTCAAATCCTTGTTTCCTTGTTTTAATTCTAATAACTCGCTGTCAACCACACACTGAGTTAAAGTTTGCCTGTCAAACATTTTACAAAACTCAGCCTTGAATAGCTCCCAACTTTTTAACTCCCTCGCCCCCACTTACAACCAAAGGAACTGACCAAGCTGCCACCTCGCCTGACAAGTATGAAATTAAAAAAGCAACTTTAGCTCTGTCATTGGGAAACAAATCGGGTTTACACATGTAATGCAACTCGCATTGCATCAAAAAAGACTTAAACTTTTGTTGATCTCCTGAAAAAAGATAGGGCTGGGCCAATGGAGTTGTTACCACAGAAATCACTTGTGCAAAACCCCCACCCCATCCCCCTTCGCTTCTCCACTCCTCTAACTCCCCCTGCCGTTCCAGCTTCAGACTCCGGATACAACCCTGGTGGTTCGCCATCACAACTCCATCCCGAAACACTAGGTTTTTCTTCCTCCACACCTCCCTTGCTCACCATGAGACTTAACTCTTTTAACCGAACACTTAACTCAGTAGTCTCATTTCTTGACTTCAACATTTCTTCTCTCATATCAGAGAACATCTTAGCTGAAGAGCCTAGTGACACATCCGCCTATGACTCCATCTCTGCTCAGGCAGGTCTTTAACGTGGGCCTTTCATTCTATCGGGTCCCAGTGCCAAAATCCTGAAGGAGCAGACTAATAGCCCACCAGAATCCCCAAACCGGTTCACCCAGCAATCAGTTGAACAACTACTGAGTTGACCAGCCCGGGGGAAAAGGGGAATTGGAAAAAATAACAATCAGAATTCCTCCAGCCTCCTTTTAATCTTGGAACTCAGGAGAACCTGCAAGTAACCCATTACTGATTAGCTTCCACTAAATTCACCTGCTCTTGAGAAGTAATATATTGTTCTACTTAAAACTCACTAGTTACCTGCCTAGAGACTCCTAAGGAAATTGTGAGAATTCTTATTTCGAAGGGATTGTGTCCTCCGACGTATTCCTCATCTTAGATATATCCTTCCAGCTCTGCTGGCCTCGGAAAATTTTTTCTCTAGAGGGCGCTGCGCGTCGACGTCCCTCGACAGCCGCCGTATCGACGCTCGACGTCATCCTGCCTATAAAGGCTGCACGCAGGGTCCGTTGCTCAGTTCCATTTTTCTGCGCTTACTCGGTGCCTCGGAATACCGTTGCTCAGTTCTTAGTCAGATTAATCCTATTTACCTCGAGTTATTCGATCCATACTCGATGGCTTCCTCGTCGGAACCGACAACTCCTCGATCCGGCTTCAAAAAATGTCGAGATTGTGGGAAAAAGATGTCGTTGACCGATCCTCACAGAAATTGTCTGTGGTGCTTGGGAGCTGAACACCATTGTTCGGAATGCAAGGACTGTATGTCCATGACAGCTAAGGCCCTGAAGGAGCGTAGGGGGAAGCTGGAGAAAGGTAAGACTTTTAAAGCTTCTTCTTCGTCGACGAAGTCGAGACATTCGTCTCCTCGTCACCATTCGCGCTCCAGGTCTCGGAGTGGGTCTCGTCACTCCTCGAGATCGAAGCACTCGAAGAGGAGGCGTCGAAGATCCCCTTCTCCGTCTTCCTCTTCCTCTGTTTCGCCAAAAAGAATCCCTTGCCCCACGAAACATAGTTCCCGGGCTGAATGGGAGGAATTCCGAAAGAATATGATGAGCGTCTTCGAGAAAGCAGCCTCGACCCCCTCGAAGACTGCCGAGAGCGATGCTCTGGTCGAAAGACCCGAAGGTCAAAAACGCCGCGAGTCGCAGTACCCGGCGAAAGAAACCTCTCGAGCGCGTTTCGAACCCTCGAGCAGGACTATGACCTCCAAACCTTCCTCCTCCTCGACGGTTCCGTCGGCGCCGTTGTCGAGGGGACCTTCGACACACGGGTCTGTCGACTCGACGCCGGCCTCGACACCGGCGTCGACGCCAAGAAAAGTCACGGTGACCACACATCCAGTGACTATCCCCAGGCCCTCGACGTCGATATTGTCGAGTAGAATTCCAATTCTGTCGAGGTCCTCGAGGCCTCCACCTCTGTTTTCGACGCCACGCTCGAAGCCTTCGGCGTCGACGACATCGACGTTTTCGAGGCCAATAATGACAAGTTCGGCACCCTCTGCCTTGGAAATGGGATTTACTCCCTTTATGAGTTCAGAACAATTGAGAACTATATCCTCAATTTTAGAAGAGGGTGATTTGTCTGAACAAGACACTTTTGAGTTACAGGGACCTGTAACCCCAATTAGAGAGGTATTTTCCTCTGAAGAGCGCAGATTAAAGGATCTTCATGATTCTTTACATGAGGCAAGTGGGTTAGACACTTCCCCTGAGGTGGATTTTGCTAAGCCAGACCCGGGGGAGCATGCTGAAACCCCCTACAGAGCCTTAATGGCCAGGATTACAGAGTTCATGGGGTGGACTGCACCTTCACAATCTTTCCAGCAAGATGACCTCACGGATATTCTTGACAAAGGCCCACAAGAGGATCCTGTGGTGCCCTTTCATAAAGCTCTTCAGAGAAAGATCATGACAAACTGGGAAACCCCAGATGTAATACCAGCAGTAAATAAAAAACTGTCTGCAAAGTTCAGGGTATCTTCCACAGACCCAGAGTTTTTGTCTAAACATCCATCCCCAGAAAGTCTGGTGGTACAAGCAGCATCCTCTACCGATGTCAAGACGGCTTATCCTACAGTCCCACAGGACAGGGACGATAAAAAATATGATGCTATGGCAAAGAAAGTCTTTTCAGCATGTAGCATGGCGTTAAAGTCTGTTAATGCTACTTGCACCCTTGCTAGGTTCAGCCATACACTTTGGGAGTGTGCTTCTACAGCGGCTGACTGCATCCCGGAGGGAGAAGAAAGGGATGCGTTCCTGAATATTATACAGGACGGTAAAGACGCTATGTGCGAATCCCTCCAGACGGGCATTGATTCGGCTGACGGTATCAGCAGAGCAATGGCGGCAAGTACATCAACCAGGAGATTCGCTTGGGTGAGAAAGTCGGGTTTTGCCCCAGATGTGCAAGCCAGGCTCTTGAACATGCCATTCGATGGCTCTTCTTTGTTCGGGAAAAAGGCGGATGACAGTTTAGAGAAACTGCAAACTTCAAAAGCTGCAGCAAAATCCCTAGGAGCTGCAATCCGTCAGACTCCTTTTCGTCCCACAGGAACCTCTGCGAGGGGCAAGTCCTTTTGCTTCTACTCCGCATTCGGAAGAGGTAGAGGACGACTGGCTCAAAGGGGTCAAAGAAGAACTACCCGAGGTGGACGGGGTAGATATTCTAAAGCCGCAGCAACAGCAGGTGCCTCTTTACCATCGGCTTCTGCATCAGCCTCCCCAAAACCACTCTGAGGACTCCCCTCACAGGACACTTGTAGGAGGCAGGTTGACCCAACATCTGACGGTATGGCAGGCTATCACGTCAGATGCTTGGGCATTGGAAACAGTCGCCCAAGGTTACTGCCTGCCTTTCCTACGTATACCTCAGAGTCATCCACCGGGGATCAGCTCTCAGAAAGCTCCAGATCCGCTCCTCTTGCAGGAAATTTTGGACCTGCTAGAGAAAGGTGCCATAGAACCGGTACCTGTAGCGGAGAGGGACAAGGGCTGGTACTCCCCTTACTTTCTCATTCCGAAGAAAGACGGAGGACTGAGACCCATCTTGGACTTGCGAGAATTGAACAAATTCCTCAGAAAAGACAAATTCAAGATGGTCACTCTTTCTCAGATCCTCCAGGCCCTCCAGTTTCAGGACTGATTGGTATCTCTGGACCTTCAGGACGCTTATTTCCATGTGCCTATCCATCTCAAACACAGGAAATACCTGAGGTTCGCAATTGGCAACTCTCACTATCAATTTCGAGTACTGCCATTTGGGCTGACCTCCGCCCTGAGGGTCTTCATCAAGTTAATGTCGGTAGTGCCTGCAAGTCTAAGGAGGGAAGGGATTCACGTCTACCCCTACCTGGACGATTGGCTGATCAGGGCTGTTTCTCCGGAGCAAGCTCAGATCCAGCTAAATCACGTGTGCCATTTCCTTCACAGACTGGGCTTCTCCCTCAATTTAAAGAAGTCACAAATGATACCATCGCAGAGACTCCAGTTCATAGGAGCGATCCTGGATACCCCTGTGCAGAGAGGCGATGCAGCTCTGGTTTTGGGCAATCCAAGAAGGAATCTCTCTATCGGCAGCTCACCTAGCCGGAGAGAAGAACTTGACAGCGGACGCTCTGAGCAGGCAGAACACAGTCTCCCACGAGTGGGAGCTAGCTCAGGAAGTCCTTCAAGAGATCTTCGCCCTTTGGGGAACCCCTCAGGTAGATCTGTTCGCCACCAGCCTAAACAGGAAATGCGACCTGTTCTGCTCAAGGGAATTTCCTCCGAGAGGAGCTCTGGGAGACGCGTTCATAGTGGACTGGGAGTTTCCGCTTCTGTACGCGTTCCCACCGGTCCCTGTCATTCCTCAAATGATCAGGAGGTTGAGAAGATTCCGGCAAACCATGATCCTAATTGCCCCGGATTGGGCCAGGAGAACGTGGTACCCGGACCTTCTAGACTTGTCCATCTGCCCTCCAATTCGACTTCCTCTCAGAGAGAACCTACTCTCACAGAAGGGAGGTCAGGTTCTCCATCCAGACATCAAAACCCTCAACCTTCACCCTTGGCTTCTGAACGGCTGAGGTACAAGGATTGGGACCTCCCTGATGATGATATGGAGGTGTTGCTTTCGGCAAGGAGGCCAGCAACAAAGTCTTTATACCGCTGCCGTTGGAACAGATTTTGCAGCTGGTGTAGAGAACAGAATATCGACCCATTTTCATGTGGTACACCAATGGTTTTGTCCTTCCTACTATATTTGGCAAATTCAGGCCTTCAAGTTGGCACCATTAAGGGCTATCTCGCAGCGCTATCCATCTTTAAGCGTACTGCGGAAGAACCATCCTATTTCAAATTACCCTTGGTAATACAGTTTCTAAAGGGGTTAACCAATGTTTATCCCCCAAGACCATTCCAAGTTCCCCTATGGGATTTAGACTTAGTACTAACTTTCCTGATGGGTACACCTTTCGAACCTCTCCATTCTTGTTCGTTAAGATTCCTTACCCTTAAGACTGTTTTATTAATAGCACTTACATCTGCTAGAAGGGTGAGCGAATTACAAGCTCTTTCTTGTAAACCCCCTCATACAATCTTTCACAAAGACAAAGTTGTCCTGCAAGTGAAGCCTAATTTCCTCCCAAAGGTGGTTTCTGAATTCCATATCACTCAGAAGATTACCCTACCATCTTTCTATCCTCCTCCTCACCCAGGGAAAGAGGAAGAGCGGTTACACAGACTAGACCCTAGGAGGGCTTTAAGTTTTTACATCAGTAGACTAGCCAGGATAAGACAGGCAGACCAGCTGTTTGTAGGTTACGCAGGTCACAAGCTGGGGTTACCAATAACTAAGCAGACCATTTCCAGATGGATCATTCTAGCCATTCTGGAATGTTATAAACTGGCAGTGAAAGAGCCCCCTCAAAACCTTAGGGATCATTCGACCAGAGGTATTGCAGCTTCATCGGCCCTCAAAAGAGGCGTGCCGGTTAAAGACATATGTGCGGCCGCTACATGGTCGTCTGTCCATACCTTTACACGTTTTTACAATCTGGATTCCTCCTCCAGTGAAGAGACTAGGTTTGGAAGGGCTGTACTGCATTCTATTCATCAATAGAAGACAGCGTGAAGTCAGTACTCCCTCCTCCGAATATAGAATACTGCTATGGGAGCCTATCTAACATGAGGAATACGTCGGAGGACACAATCCCTTCGAAGAACAAGTTACTTCTTACCTTGTAACGTTCTTTCGACGGGATGTTCCTCCGACGTATTCCTCATCAACCCTCCCATCCATCCCTGCAGTTCTACTTCCCTTGTTGTTGCAGCTTATGCTCCTTCAGGGTGATTAGTCTAGTCCAGACAGTAATACTGTGGGCTACAAAACGGAACTGAGCAACGGACGCTGCGCGCAGCCTTTATAGGCAGGATGACATCGAGCGTCGATACGGCGGCTGTCGAGGGACATCGACTCGAGGGACGTCGACGCGCAGCGCCCTCTAGAGAAAAAATTTTCCGAGGCCAGCAGAGCTGGAAGGATATATCTAAGATGAGGAATACGTCGGAGGAACATCCCGTTGAAAGAACGTTACAAGGTAAGAAGTAACTTGTTCTTTGCTGCCATCATGCAATATGTCCTGTACTGCTAAACTCTGTGACTTCTTAATCATCTTCTCCTGTAGATTACTCACTGGAAACATATTTTAACCCATATATATATAGGTTTAAGCTTCTTCACTCTGTTGTAATGTAGTCTTGTCCTGCCACTGGCCTGGATGTTTGCTGTAGAATGTTGGTGCATGAATGCAGCTCAGGAGAATGTTGGGTGGATCTGTGTGGTAATGTTCTATGAGTGTTAGTTGGGGGCCTGAGCTGGGTTGAATGGTTGGCCGGTGGGTCTGCTCCTTTGTTAGTGATGTTAATACCTTCCTATGTCCCTGTCTAGGTCTACGCGTGCTGTAAATAAATGAAGAGTAACTGGAGTATTGTACAGATTGTACTTATGTGAATAAAGCCTACCTGGAACCAAACCTAGAGTACAGCTGGTCTGTACTTCAGTGATACATCCTGAATGTCTAGCATAAGGCTTTACAACACACTCTTCTTTTAAAACTTGCACTGCTCTCATTATAGAGTTCTTAATGCTGTCTCAAGAGTTCAAAACATTTTCAAAAACTTTTTACAAATGAAAAACATATGATGCTTTGTCTTTGTGAACTTTAACTCCATCTGACTAGTAATTATTTTTATAGTACAGTTAAATGTACACATGATGTACACACGTAGCTTGCCACTCTTCTATTGACTGCTTTCGCTGTTCTTTGATGACGTTAATTTGCCTCGTAGCACTTGTTGCTTTTCACGCCATTTGCGCTTTTTAAATTGTTCTGCTGCGTGTCTACTCCTTTTCACTTTAATTCTTCAAATGGAGTCGCACGGGCGCGCGCATTACCTGCTGTTGGCACGCTGCTTCCATAAATACTTCAAAGACCTCTCTCTGTATTCCGCGCACTCGATTCACTGACCGCCAGTCGCTGCCTCAGCTGATCATTGTCTCGGCGCTGTGCCCCTCAGCTGAACGAATTCGTACGATGCCACTCATTCAACTTTCTAATGCACGCAATAGCATGCTGCCGTGGTCCTTTCCTCGAACGCGAGGGGATTCACGACGCACATAAAGCGATTAACTTGCCCTGAGGCCCAAGGGCATGTTGGTGCGTTACAAAAATTAAAATAAAATATAAATAAATATTGCAATGTTTTTCATTTGAGCAAGCCTCTTTTCAAACTAACGATAGCTGGTGATATCAGTGCACACACGCTTGTAATTCTCTGTTGACGGTTCAATTATTTACAGTTCAAGACAACTTAACTGAATTTGGAATAATCTCTTTTACAGACTGATGACTACGATTTCAGATTGCCTTTAGCTTAAGAATAAAACAACTCAGTACATGCAGCTTCCACGCTGTTCGTTATATTTTAAACACTTTTCTTGAGACAATTTAGTCTTCACTTCAGTCACTTATCTGATTTAAATCTCTGGCTCTTTCAGGTGAACTGCTTCTAGGAAGTGTCTTCTTTTCTCTTGTTACTACTCTTGAGCGCTCTGACCACTCCTTTCATCTCTTGAATGAAAGGCAGTTTAGAACACCTCCTGATGTTCCAAACTGCATCACAAAATCCTCCAGGCCAATCACTGCTTTGCAGGAAGTTGTCCATCTTGAACTGGGACTACAGTAGCTGGCTGAGTGTTGTTACGGAACAAGATATTCACAACCAATTCAACCCTGCCCAGCCACTACCAATGCCACCCAAGAGTACCTAAACCATTAACTCCTGTTACCTCTGTCACCTGAGTTCCTGACTGTACAGCCTTATACTAAGAGTGGAGTCTTGTACTGCCTCAGTTGAATGGTTTTGATGAAGTTGGGTAGAACTCATACTGCACCATTGGGCTTACAATTTGGTACCCCTAATGTCTCAGATTAATTCATTTCTGAAGAGCCTAGAATAAAAGACGTGTATGAAAACTTACTTACAGAGAGGTATAGATACCTCTCCAAAATTGGAATTTGGGAAGCCAGATCCTTCTGACCATGCTGACTCTTCATATAGGCATCTGATGAGCAAGATGGTTGAGTTTTTGGGTTGGAGTAGGCCTGCACCATCATTTGAGCAGCATGATCTAACTGATATACTGGATCAAGATCCCCAGAGAGATCCAATTTTACCTTTTCATGTTGCCGTCAAAAAAAAGGGTCACATCTAATTGGGAAACAGAAACTGCAGCTGCAGTAAATACAAACGCCTCAAAAAAATATAGGCCATCCAACAGTGACCCAGAATATTTGACAAAACACCCGACACCGGAGAGTTTGGTGGTTCAGGCAGCCACGTCCACGAAGCAATCTGCATACGTCCACGAATCCCCTTCCATCCCTTCCGATAGGGATGACAATCGAGTGGATGCTTGGGCTCGAAAAATATTTACTGCTGGAAGTATGGCTTTGAAATCAGCTAACCCTACTTGTGCCTTGTCAAAATGTGCGTTTAGCCTGTGGGATTTAGTAACTATGGTGGCTGACCACATCCCGGAAGGGGAAGAAAGAGGCGGCTTCCTGGCTATCATGAAGGATGGTAAGGAGGCAATGTGTGAATGCCTCCATTCAGGTGAGGTCAGGTCGGGATACTGCAGCTAGCATTAGCAGATCCATGGCAACTAGTACTGTGCTGTGCAGATTTGTGTGGTTGAGAAGTCCGGATTTGCACCAGATGTACAAGCTAGACTCCTCAATATGCCTTTTGATGGCTCGAAGCTGTTTCGCAGCAAGGCTGATGAAAGTTTGGTAAAGCTGCAGACCTCAAAAGCAGCAGCTAAATCTCCTTGTGCTGCCATTGGACAGCCTCAACATTCCTACCCCAGTGCATCATCTTGGAGGCGTAAGTCTGTTCGAGCCTACTCCTCAGTTGGAAGAGCGAGAGAACAAACCAGTCCTAGAGGTTAGAGGAGATTCCCTTGTGGTGGACGAGGGAGAGTTACAAAATCAGCCCAAGCAAGGGCAGCTTTGCCCTCAGCCGCTGCTTCAGCCACCTCAAAACCACTCTGAGGCCTTAGCCCACATGACCCCAGTGGGAGGCAGACTTTCTTCAGATGCTTGGGAACTGGAAACAGTAGCCCAAGGTTAATGCCTTCCTTTTCTAAAAATGCCTCAGGATCATGCACCGGGGAACAACGCTTTAAAAATGTCAGATTTGCTCCTTGTGCAGGAAATTTTGACCCTGTTAGAGAAAGGTGCAATCGAACCGGTACCTGTGGTGGAGAGCAACAAGGATTGGTACTCCCCGTACTTTCTAATTCCCAAAAGGGACAGAGGATTGAGACCCATCTTGGACTAAAGAAACTTGACCTCCAGGAAGGAAGGACAGGTTCAAGATGGTTACCCTTTCTCAGATCCTTCAGGCCCTCCACTCCAGGATTGGATGGTATCATTGAACCTCCAAGATATTTACTTTCATGTGCCTCTCCATCACAAGCACAGAAGGTACCTGAGGTTCGCGGTTCTCATTATCAATTTCGAATTCTGCCATTCCGGCGGACATCCGCCCCAGGGATTTTCACCAAGTTAATGAATGGTCTGGCGAGAAAATTTTTCCGAAGCAGCTGAACCTGGAAAGATCTTATCAAAAGATGAGGAATACGTGGGAGCAACATCCAATCGAAAGAACATTACCATGGGTAAGTAACTTGTTCTTTTCAAGTAATCCCTCTTTTCTCTTGCAAAGTAACAACCCTGGCCTGTATATTGATGCTTGTTCCATTGTGTACGTGTTGTTGCACCCCGATGCCCTAGGCTTTTGGCACATTAGAAATAAATTATTTTTAAAAAAATGATGTGCATCTCTCGATGTTAACAGTATTGTCTCATCCTATATCGATTTTGAAATGATATTCATATATCATCAAAAACTCAATATAACGCCAAGCCCTAGTCAGGTTTGTGGCTTCAATGCATGGTCTCCGACCATCAGGGCTGAAGTGCATGAATAGAGCTGGTGATACAATATTCTTAAAGTGGCAGCATATGCTACCGTCCAGGACTGTGGTCAATCAGTAGACCTGTGTGGTACCCCTTTACTGGACCATAGTCCTGTTCGGCGGTCTATTCTAGTTTTCAATCTGGATTTGTTGTTTCGTCGCTAATGGCACTTTTTCTTTTCCTGCAGTTTACAGCCCTGTATGCACACCTTCTGCGCTGCCTGCTACTCTGGGTGGATGGACCGATCCTCCCTTTGCCCAACCTGTCGCTGTCCAGTGGAGCGGATCTGCAAAAACCACATCCTAAACAACTTGGTGGAGGCCTACCTCATTGACCATCCAGGTCAGTACACAAGAGTCAAAAAGGTCCATGCATTTACTGGTTCACCAAAAATGCACTTATTCCCTAACACTCTTTTATATGTGTTTAAAACATGAATAAACTATATTGTTGTTTTCTCATTTAGTGATTTTCTTTTCATGGATATTGGAACTACATTTTACTGAGTGGGTTATGAATATGTGACACAGCTTGCCCTATGTTTTGACCACTACAGGCTCTTTGTCCTTGGATGGTAGGGAGAATGTTCATTTTAGTGTTTAATTTCTCCCACCTTAGAGACACCCAGCTCTTTTGCTGAACTTTGGGAACTTTGCAGTCTGACAAACTCCATAGGCATCATCTTTTTACATTGTGTCACACAGGACCTTCGGTGGAGTGACACAGGGAAGTCTTCCAGATTTCCCAAAGGTGTAAATACCTTCTCTTGGTTGGACTACTGTTTCCAAGAGCAGTGAAGTGAAATTGACTTTACTTACATTTGTAACTTTCTAGACCCAGCACACACTATCTTACAATAGGGTGCTGGAGGGGTTACTTGGTATCCCCTTTGTCTAGTTTCTCATGTAACATTTTTATGTTACCCTTTCTACAATTAATGAGTGGTGGCAGGGGTTGACTTTTTCCTACCATTGTGTGTTTCTTCCGCGGGCTGCAATTGCAGCTGCTATAAAGCACCCATCGGTGCCCATTTTGTCAAAATGGCCTGGTCTTCTTTTTTCACCATTTCTTGTTGGAAAGGTCCTTCTTGAGATTTACTCTGCGCGCCAAACCAGGTTTGGTCTCTTTGTTCGTTTTGTCTTTGGCGGGATTCACTGGTGAAGCCCAGCTCTGGCTCCAGCGTGTCTGGCAGGGAGCAGGAAGTGAGGGAGGTGCCCGAAACTCCCTGTGGCTTTATCCCCTTGGTTACAGGAATGCACCCAAAGGTGATTGGCCGGCTGGCTGTCCTTGGAGGACAGCCACCCTGCTGTGTGAGTGACAGCTCGGCTGTAAATGAATAGGAGAAACCTTCATAAAAGGTGAGGCTTTTGGATTGGGAAGGCAGTGTCGACCACTGGACGAAGGAATCCGAAAAAGAACTTGGAATAGATGCCTGCTGCAACTCCTGGACAGTTGGTTTGCCCGGTGAAGCCCTGCTGCTGTGCTGAAGCTCCAAATTCACCTCGACTGGAGAAGTCCTGCAAGGACGACTTCTTCCCTTCAGTTGGTGGGACCAATCAACTCCAAAGTGAACTTGTTTGTACATCCTCTCGAAGCTGGCTGTACTTCTGCTGCTGCTGGAACCGAAGTGCCAGGGAGATGAACACCAAATCGAGTGGATCCCTTTTAAGTCGGACCCTAGTGCTAGGAAGATCCTCTGGACTTCCCTGATGCAGGACTAACCAAGCCTGAGCCACCTTAACAGAGTGCTGGACCCTAGAAGCAAAAAGTCTAAAGTGGTATGCGAGAACCACAGTGTTGCTATTTGCTGTCAGACGCGAGTAGCTGAAACGCCAAAGTGGCACTGAATTGAAGTTTGCCCTTTGCTGTCGCCGACCACCCCGTTGTGTTGCAGGAGTCCCCAGACGTCCTCGCTCTTGTCCCCATGGCTGAGGCACACTACCAAAGGATCTGGAGAGCCACACATGACCAGAAGCCAGCTTGAACCATTTCTTCTAACCAAAGGTACTGTAAAGTCTAAGAGAATTTACCTCTTGTCTTTTAACCTTACTTGTTCTCAGTTGAGACGTGTCTTGGTTGCTTCTGTAGAGTTGCTTGCATCTTCTACACCTCACAAGCCTCCGAGCATGTGGCCCTACTTTGATTCTACTTTTTCAACAAAGACTTCTAAAACATTGTGCAAGACTTTTACTACCTGCAAGAATTGCTTCAGCTCACCTAGACTTTTGCCCAATTGATATTGGCTGACCTGGCTCCCTGAATGACTCTGCTCTCCTCTGAATGTGTGTTTTTAACTTCCTTCCAGGAAAGGGTTCACTTATTTTGCAGGGGTGGTTCAAAAGTACTTACTTGCTTCAGAATATTTGTGTGATCTTATGTCTTATTCTGAAACCTCTTTTCTTGGACACTCGTCTCAGTATTGCTCTAAATGTACCAACAATATATTTATGTCCAGTATCCTAGCTATTTAAGTCACCTGAGGGTGTAGGAAGTGTCTATGTGCCATCCCAAATGGGTACTTGCTGATTTAGGGAAACTAAGAGTGTGTATTTTGCAGTGTATTTGTGTGTTACTATTATATTGCCCCTTCTGAAGAAGGCTTATTCAAACTGACTGTTAAATAAATTAATAATTGTTTAATCAAGAAACCTTGAGTATAAGTGTTTATCTGGATACTTGTCACTGTGAATCTCTGTCACCACCCTACTGCTCATGTTGACCCCTCTTGATATAAGCCTGGCTGCTCAGCCACACTACTAACCTGTGTAGTACAGACTTATACCAAAGGTTTGGTTCCTATTAAGGTTGTTGTAGTGCACCCAAAGGGTACTGCACCAAATCTTAAAAAATTGAGGAATCCTTTAGTCGGTACCAACACGTGAACTCAAACGCCCTCTGTTCTTTGATAATTAGAATTTACTGCGTGTCGCATGTGTATGAAGCGAGAAACAGAGAAAATAGGTTCCTCAACTCCGTTTGTGTAAAGTAGAGCGGTGTTGCTTCATATGTTCATGCGCCAAAAAAGATTTCAAATGCCAAACTTTATCAAAGGTACGGTACACTCCAATTGTTATTGGATGATTTTATTGTGTGTATTGCCCTATGTGATGACACGTGTTTTGGCGTTTTCTGCACCTTCCTCAAATCAGGGCTAATTTACAAGCAACTTGTAACAATTATTGTCCTCCATTCTATTTCATATTCATAGACTGAGGTGTTTTTGGAAGAATATCTATTAGAAGTATTTTGTTACATTTGCAAAAGCATTGTAAGTTTCCCAAGTAGAAACATAGTGACAAGATCAATATACATATGTTAATTCAAATATATATATGTATGTTAAATCAATTGTGTCAAAAACAAAATTAATATTGAGACATCATTGCCATTGTTTGTACAGTCAGACATTTAGGATGGGTGAAGGGGAGGATGGTTAGGAAAGAAAAGCACACAACACAAATGTACAGTTAAGAAAAATAAACAAACAAAAAAGAAACAGAAAAAACCATGAGTATTCTTCCTTAGTATGTGTGCCATCCAAACACAAAAATTATTTAAGTTTGCCAAATTGTTAGAGGTGATTTGGTTAATTTCCACCTCTTACCTATTTACTTCCATCTGTATTGCCATATTGCCGCCTGATAAATGAATACATATGGGTTACTGTTTGCGTGCCTGCTAATACTCGTATCAATGTGCTTCCAAATTTCTGTGTCAATTACAATACATGTTTGTTATTAACTGTGTGCCTGTTAGCCTGTACCTATCCATTTCATGCCCAATTTCCATTGCCTCCCAGTTAAATCTGGCTCCAATTTTAATTTTGTTAATATATATATATATATATTATTTTCTTTTTTAACTCGTGTAAATTTGAACAAACGCGATCGCGTGCGTTCCGTAAAGCAAATCCGTGTTATTATTTCAAATGCCGGTTTATTGCGATCATGCAGATTACTGCTACTCTGATGCTTACCTCTGTTCCTCTAAGCATTCGCCGTGTACCAGTTTGCTTCCGCATTCTTCTGCGGTCTGGGAGATAGTGTGTTGTGTCATGACAACAGAGCGTAGTCCTACCTCTGTGTTCATTCTGGCGCCCATCTTTTGGGAAACCTTTCATGCCATAGTATTGGATGCGTGTTTTTTGGTTAATCAGAATCTTAGAACCATTATGTTTCAAGATTATAGCAACGCATTTAATTTGTGCTCTAACCTTGTATACTAAAGAAATATTACATGTTGAAGAGTGGTTCATTTATTGCAAATAAATTTCTATTACATTCGTTCCTATTTTTAAAATATACTTATACAGAACGAACACTTGTTCCCGAGTTACATCCTCTTCGGTTTCTGATCTTAATAGGTTGATTGACTTAACTAATCCTCACTATGTAAGTACAGTTTACATTTCTATTCTAGTTGGTCCTATTATTGGAATATGATTACACAAAACATCCACGTATTCCCTAATTGAATCCTCTTTAGTTTCTGATCTTGCTTAATTAGTTAACATGACTGATCCTCATTGTGCAAGTACAACTTTACAGAGGGTTACCTTTACTTTACAATTAACAGAATCCCACTTCACACAAGTACAACTTCAGTCTGTTACTTTTGATGGTTTCAATCTGTACATTATTACAAAAAAGAGGACATCTCATTATCTGAATTCAGGCCCCTCTCTACCGTTCTAAATGTACAGATTAATTTTGCTTCCTCTTGCCTCAGTCTGAGTTCTTGGTTACCTCCTTTGGGTCCTAGAGTCATCTTCTTCAAACCTGCAAACCTGTAAATAAGGTCACATGTACATTTTATAGCGTAAATCACAAACTTAGACCGACAGTTTATATTAACAGTGATTCTAATCTTGATTCCATTGGAGTCTCTAAATAGTTCTGTTTCCCCTACTGC
The DNA here is from genome assembly GCF_040938575.1 of Ambystoma mexicanum. Lineage (NCBI taxonomy): Eukaryota > Metazoa > Chordata > Amphibia > Caudata > Ambystomatidae > Ambystoma > Ambystoma mexicanum. The sequence continues at coordinate 1,622,892,047 of NC_090932.1, read as the reverse complement.
ATATTGGCACATGGAACATGTACTTCCTGAATCCTGTCGTCAGTTGTGGCAACCAGGTTGTTCCTGGTGGTTTTTTGATATCTGGAAGAAATGATGGGTTTAGGTTTGTTTTCAAGGTTCTTGCCCGTTTAAAGATGAATGTTGGGTGCACGTCCACCAAGTCCTTTATGTGTGCATCAAGTTTGAGCAGATGCCAATTTGTTTTCAAAATGCTCCGTAATTGTGCATTGTTTGAGCAATACGTTGTTATGAATTGTACTTTGTCTTAATACATGTCCACCTTTTGTCTTGATATTAGAGTAGATTCTCTTTCCAAACCCTGTGCTTTGTGATTCGCCGTTGTTCTAGATTTCCTTGAATATCCTCTGTCTTTGAAGCGAGTTGTTAACAGACCACATTCGTCCTGAAAAGCCTTCTATTCTGAGCAGTTTCTTCTGGCTCTAATAAATTCCCCCTTGGAGATATTTCTTATGACTGGATTGTAGTGGCAACTGGTCGCAAAGAGTGTTGAATTAACTTCAGTTTCCTTTCTGTATGTTTTGGTCATTAGTTTGTTACCAAATGAATAAATGGTCAAATCCAGGAAATGAATGCTGCTCTCACTGTTGGTTCCAACAAATGCTATGACCAGAGAATTTGACTTAGCCATGGTACGACGTCCTTTCATCGCCTGCCTGTTCATCCCCAGGCTTTTTAACGTGCACATTCCATCGAATGTGCTCATTGAATTTTTTAGGGGGTGCGGGGAGTGGGAAAGGGCAGATAAGGGTTTGGGCAGGTATGCAGTAGCAAAAAATAAGTGTGGGAGGGGGTTGAGGGGGGGACCCCCAAAAAAAAAAAAAACATGAGCACAGTCGATGGAATGTGCACGTTAAAAAGCCTGGGGATGAACAGGCAGGCGATAAAATGACATGGAACTCTTAGCATGAAGTGATCTAGATCTACTGATGTACCCTGCCAAATTAGTAGAACGTCATCAATGCATCTAGTCCATAATATAGTGTTTTTTGCATATGCTTCATCAGTGTAGATGTATTTATTCTCAAACATTAACCTGACTTAGTTTGCAAGGGCCGGAGCTTATTTAACGCCCATCACCACACCTCTGGTTTGCTTGAAAATTCCCTGTTGAATAAAAACTCATTTTTCTGCAATGTTATAAGAAGCATCTCCTTGAGCATGTTGACTGATTGCTAATTAGATGCTGAGTCCTGTTCAAAAGTATATTGAAATGTTTCAAGTGCTGTGTCGTGTCTGATAGAAGTATAAAGCGCTTTGACATCCCATGTTGCCAATATGTAGCCTTGTTTCCACTCTACTTGCAACAATTTCTTAATTGCTGATGTTGTTTCTTTGAGGTATGATTTAATTTGAGACACTCTGGGCCTTAGAATATTGTCGCTATACTCAGCCATATTTACTGTAGTCCACCCAATGCCACTTAGGATCTGTCTTCCTTCCGAAATTCTTGAGAAATCTTTATATACTTTCGGCAAGAAATACATCGTCGGGAGTACTGGTTGTTTTATCTCTAAAAATGTGCTCTGAATAGATTCCTTTATTTCTTGAACAATTTCCAATTTGGGATTAGTTGTAAGTTTTATGTAAAGGAATAGGGTAGATAAATGGTTGTTTGCCATTAGTATATAATCCTCCCTATTCATCACACCGATATTCCCACCTTTGTCCGCTTCCTTGATTGTTATTTTAAGATCATTCCTCAAACTGTCCAGTGCCTGCCATTCTCTTTGGGTTAAGTTGCTATATTTGATTTTTTTTCATCTTTTTTCGCAGATTGATTGTTTTTTAGGTCAATAACATCAGTCAAGTCTTGAGTAACAGCTTTATAAAATGCATCCACAAGATTTTCTGGAGCGAGTTGTGGTGTAAATTTAGATTTTACTTTCAGTTCATCTGATGATAGACTTGTTTGTTGGATTCGTAATTCCTGTATTGTTTGGTGCACCGGGAAGTCGGTCGTCTCTTGTAAGGATCTCAAAAGGTGAATACTGTCAAGGTCTTCAATTGTAAGGTCACTTGGAATTATTTGCTCGGTATCTGGTTTATATCTGCTTACTTGGGTGGCAAAGAGTTTCTTCAATTTAAGTTGCCTAACAAATTTAAACGGGTCAATATGTACATCTGCTGTTTCATATTAAGTGATTGGGGCAAAAGAGAAACCTTTATTCAGTAGGGATATCTCCTCTTTGGTTAAGACGCGATCTGACAAATTCATCACCAAGTCTTTTTTTTTTTGTTTTCTTTGCTGCCTCCCTGGCTCCTGCTCTGGTCAGCCTTCTGAAATCTTCCAGGGTGTCCTGATTGCCTGAGACTTCCAGAGCCCCTCTTCCCACCTCCTCCGGACATAGGTTGTTGTTGATTTATTGGTGTTGGTAATAGAAAACGTACTTGTGTTTGGTGATTTATTCTGTTTTTGAACCTTCTTATCTGATTCAGAAACCCTTGTCCTGGTTGATCCTTGCTGGTTTAATAAATTTCTTGGTCTCCTTCTGACTCCGTCTCTGAGCTACCTGACAACGTATTGTGGGTACCCCTCCCCCCCTGGTTACTTCTAGTGCGTTTGCATATGTCATTTCTTTTTTTTATATCAATTTGTTCTGTTATCCTCTTATGCTCTCGAGTGACATGGTCCACTAATAGTTCTAAACATATTAATTGAGCTTTGATTTAAATTCTTCCTCCATAACTCTGCCAAGTCCTTATCCTCATCTTGTGTAAAGTCAGGAAAAATTTTAATTCTTAAACCTCTTGGGATTTGCTGTTTAGTGATGTAGTTTTTAAGGGATATTATTTCCCAGTACTTATCAATCTCTTTGCGTGATGCGCATTCCAATTTGATGAATTTGTAGCGTAGATCTTCTCTGGGTTTAAAGATAGTAGATGCAAATGCATGGTCATTGCTTCACTTAGGTGTAAAGAGTTTGTTTGCTTCTTCCTGCACCAAATCTTGCCTAACACCAGGGTTTAAGTCCCTGGGAACTAGCTGTTGTAAACTGCACCTAGAAAAGAACCACTCTACTTAATGGATTGGTTAGGCTTCTGAGAACCGACTCGCTGGAATAAAATCCTGTGAGTATACCTTGTTCTAATGGATTGTGTCCTCCCACGTAGTTCTTGGTTGGTCTCCAATATTCTACTTGCAGCTTCAGAAATGTTTTCTCAGCAGAGGGCAAAGTGCGTAGTTGACTCAAAGTCCCTTTCTGGCTTCCATCGTGGTCCCGACTTTCACATGGACACTGGTAAAAGTAGCACGCCCCTGCGCCCATTGCTTCAGTTCTGTGTTGTCACAATTCGCTCCCTTTGCTCGCGATCCGGCCACTTGGGGGCCTTATTCTGGGGTTATGCCCTACCGGACTTTCCTTCCGGACCTCTTGCGACAGTGCTGTGTTGAATTGGGAGCGCTATAAATCCTTATTTTCCATGTTACTTCCCTTCCGGATCCATTACAGGTTTTTGGCAGTCAGTATGCTGCTTTAATCTAAAACCTTTGCTTCTCAGAATGCCCGGCCCACTGCTTCATCTCCACCCTTTCAGGACAAGGTTGGGTGGAGGATAAGCAGCACCTGTGGCTGGCAGGTACAGCAAGCAGCATATCTGAGGCGTGTGCTCGTTGGCCACCTTTTAAAAGCCTGTTTGCTTCAGTCCAGCACTGGTCATTTATGCAGTGTTCCTGTTTGACTGCTTCCTTGTTCCTGGTTCTTAGCTTAGTGTATAGTTCCTAGTTACTATTTTCTTGTTCCCTTTTACCTGGATTTCGAATTTAGTGTGCTTATTAGCAATTTGTACTTTCTTGATTCCTTTTCTGTCGTCCTCTGTTTTGCAGTCAGCGCTACCCAGTGCTTTCCTTTTTCTGTGCAGCCCAGTTTGTATGTGTTCTTTATTCCTTTGACTTTACCCTATTCAGCAGCAAAAGTTGATCCTTTAGTCACTCCTCATTTATATATTTAGTATTTTGTCCCAGTTTGCCTTTCCTTCCCTGGTTGTGGAGAGGGATGTTTTGCCCTTGTAATTTAGTTGTCCCTGTTCCTTTACTTTCTCTTGGAGTCTGTTCCAGGTTTACCCTTGCACTTCTCCCCTTGTTCCCTATTGATTGTTAGGTGTGGTATGCTGTTGTAGCCAGCACCTGTGTGAATGCCCGTTTTCTTCACTATTCTGTAATCACTATTCCTACTTGTCTTTTGGCAGGAGTCTGGTATATTAAGTTATCCTCCCTTTGCTGTCATAGCCTTTCTGGATCACTGTTAGATCAATAGGGTTTGTGGGCTTCGCTAACATTTCAGGTGGTAGGTCTCATCCATGTGAATATTGTCTTTAAGTTACCTTATACAATACCATCAAGAGTGTTGGCTCACAGATCCCATTATTGCTTGCCCTGTATGTGGGTTTCGCGCTGACAGTACCAGTAACAGCAATTGTGGGTAAGGAGCTTGCCGACATTCTTTGTAATCATAAGGTGCTTCTTAGCGCTTACTCCACATTCCTTTTCGTATATTTGTAGTCTTATCACGCTCTACTTGCACATCCTGGGTTTGTGTTCATGTTTCTTGGTTCCTGAGTTCATGTTATTTGACTCAAAGCAAAGGTAAGCTGTCCTTGTAAGGCCCCCATTCAAGTCTCCTACGCCTTCCAAGACAATATCTTCTGATGAGAGAAGCTTGAGAGGTAGTTCAATTTAGCAAGAGAAAAAACGCCCAAAACATAGTAAGCGTGCTCGGTCGAGAAGCGATTTTCGACACCAGTCATCGTCGGCCTCCCATAAAAAGTCAAAGAGGAGGTGTCCTAGATCCCGGTCCTCTTCTTCGGACTCCTCACCCTATAGAAAAGGAGTACATTTTCCTGGTAATTCAGCATCAAAAGCTCAATGGTTGATGTTCACCTCCAAATGATGACGTGTTTGAGAAGGCGGCCCTTCCAGCCCCTTCAAAAGAACCAAAGAAGGCTTCAGACCTAGTTTCGCCTCGTAAGGCCGACAGGGAGACAGTTGAAGCTTCTGCTTGCGCCTAGAGCACGGGTAAAAAAGCCTATCCACCCCCCACTCCTACGAGGGAGGTCACGTTGACTCTTTGATTGCAGAGACTGTCGAAGCAATCAACGTCTTTGACAGATTTGTCGACGGATTACAGGAAAGAAAGGACTTTTTTTTTGTACAAAAATACTATGTTCTTGGCCCAAATCACACACTATGAAATGAAACAAGCAGGTGATATTGCAAAACACTCAATTATAAACATATATACAGTCACTCTAGGTTCTTGGGAATGCATTCAATAACTTATTCAACAAAAGAAGGTAAGTGATGCAGTAGGATGGAACCAAGTTACAGGAAATATATCCTCACTTCAGATCTCCAATCTCTACGAAGAGTGGTGTGGAAATGGTTATGTGTAACTTAAATGTTTCCCAAATGTATTTTCCACCTTGCACTGCATATGACTGTATGTTCGCCCCTGACTACAGTTTCTGCGCTGTGTAAGGAACTAGTGGTGGCAATAGTAAAGACAGACACAAGTGATCACAGTTCAAGGGTGTTTATTAAACTTTATAAATGGGTGAGAAAAACGCCTAATCTAAACATAAATCTAAGATGGGAGTAAGCTACAACCATCAAATAACAAGGCAGTCCTAGTGGCGTTTTCTCAACAACAAAAAAGGCCTATACGAAAATAAAATATTGCCAATCCTTACCGCCAAGTTACAAAATAGTGTGGGATAATGTTCACCCAAAAAGAAGTGTTCACAAAAATAAGTCAGGATTGTATAACTGGGCTCTCCCTTCCCCACTTTTTCTAGCCCAGGACAAGGCGTGACTTCTGAGCACCATACACAACTGGTCTTGTCCAGCATGATGTTACAGTTCTTTCAGCTATCTCAGGACGTTCAGTGGCCAAGTCACTTTCATACAAAGCCTCTTGCCTCTGAGGACCCGGTGTGTCAACAGTAAAAAGTTCCTTTGACGTTGGGTGATGACTTTTCACTTTTGGATCCCCTTCAACAGGGCTCCGATCCTTCTTGAATATTAGCCTCCCACCGTCGGGTTCACTCTGGCCTTTCACTCTAAAGTATTTTCTCCTGTCGTGTTCACGATTCTCAATGTCTTTTTAAACAAGCTTCCACTTTGGACAGGGTTACCATGCTTCACCCCGCTTTACAGACATCCCTCAGCCGGGTTCACATTTGCTTCACTCAACAGTTCACCTTGGTTTCAACACAATGTGAGATTCACTTCCCTTAGCATTCTTCTGGCATCCCTCCGTCAGGTTCATATAGCCATTCTAACACAGTTCATGATTCTACCATCTCATCAGAAAAGCGGCGTGCCTTTCTGTTAGGAAGAATTCTCAATAATGTGCTAATTCCCTTCACCTTAGAGACCCCCAGCAACTTTGCTGGATTTTGAGGACTTGATTTTTTTTACCTGAAGAGAGTGTGAGCCTTTTTCCCACTCTCTCATGTATTTTGAATGTGTTTTACTCTTGTGTTTTCTTTGGTTAGGGAGTTTTAGACAACTCGATAGGCATCATCTTTTTATATGTCTCACACAGCACCCTCGGTGCAGTGGTACAGGAAAACCTTTTAAGGCTTTCCCGAAGTTTAAATACCTTCTGTGGGTTAAACTACCGTTTCCCAGAGTAAGTAAAGTGAAATTGACTTTACTAGTCTTTTTAAACTCCTAGACCCAGCACACCCTATGTTACTATAGAGTACTGGAGGGGTTACCTAGTAGCCCAGGTGTCTAGAAACTCATGTAGCAGTCAAATGCTACCCTTTCCTCTCAGAATGGCTGGTGGCAGTGGTTTTACAAAGAACTACCATGATTTTTCACGACCGCGAACACCGGTAGCGTTAAATCGTGGGATCCATGTTTTTCAAGATGGCGTCTGAGCCCCCTTTGTTTAAACAGGTCCCGGTCTTTTCTTCACCATTTCTTTTTGGAAAGGTCCTTCTAGAGTTTGTCTCTGCGTGCCAAACCAGGTTTGGTCCCTTTTGTTCCTTCGCCTTTGGCGGCATTCAGGACTGAAGACCGCCTCTGGCGCCCGAGTGTCTGGGATTTGCAGGAAGTGAGGGAGGTGCCCGAAACTCCCTGTGCTTAGTCTCCTAGGAGACCCAAATGCACTCTGGCGTGATTGGCTGGCTGACTGTCCGGAAAGGACAGCCACTCTACTGGGTGAGTGACAGCTAGGCTGGAATGTGTGAAGAGAAAAAACAAACGACCGGTTGGGGGTGTCTGTACTTCTGCTCTCTATATGGTAGAGGAGAGGCACAGAGGACCCCGGCCAAGATTCTCTAATACGGTAGCAATGGACGAGCAATCAAGGCCTAGCTTCTCAGGAGGTGATGCAGGCTGGTTCTTAAGTACAGTGTACCCCAAGCCCCCACAAAGGAATGTCCACACACTGTATTGGTTAGAACACAGTCTTTATATAATCAATATTCAAGGTTATGTACACTTATCATAATAACTCACTTTGTACTCAGGAAAGCCAACAATGGCAAATGTATACAATTCTAAAGTGGTACCACCCTTTGTATTAGATCTTATTAAAGTGCATCAACAATACTGTAACAATGTCACACAGATCAAAAGAGTGAAACCAGCAATAGAGAGAGGAGAGAAAATAAGATGGTTGAGCAATAGGCAGAATACTGGCCCCTACCACTAGGCACAGTTCTGTGTGGAGATCCCCCCACCTGGGCAACCTGTAAAATAAAGATATAGCACAAGCCCAGTCCATATATTGTTCTGCAAGTCTTATTCCCTCCTATAATGTTTTTACCCCCCCAATGTACCTGGTGGAGTCGAGTTCTTCGAAGAGGCGTCGACAGATCCTTCTTGAGCGACCCCCTTTCAAGCGGGAGTCACGGATCGTCGAGAAGCGTCGAGGAACTCGGTGTTCGGCGACGGGGAATCGACGGCCCTTCTTGAATGCCTTCCCTTTCAAGCGGGAGACACGGGGCGTCGAACGTCTGTCGACAAACAGAGTAGAACGGCGTCGATGAGGCGGCAGCTTCGTCCGAGCGGTGCTAGTCGGCGTCAGAGCGTCGGCGTCCTGCAAGGCAGAGGCGTGCGGGGCACCTCGGTGACAATAGTTCTGGACCGCAAAGATTGTGGAGACGGAGGCCCAGCAAGGGCGTCGAGTCGTTCGAGTCTTTGTGGTCTTCGGGTGGCGGGAAACCCACCGGCAGGTTTCTCCTCGGCGCGTTGGTCGTCCTCGACTTTCTCCGGCAGGACAAAGCGGTCGACGGTGCGGACGAGGGAGTCCTTCGATTCGAATGTTCTTAGGCAAAGGAGCGGACGGCTCCGGTCGTCGGCGGCACGGCGTCAAGTGGTTCCCACGGCTGGGCAACACAACTTCGACGGGCCTCCAGCGGTTACACAAACCTGCGAACCCTGGTCGACGGCAATGGACTTCGACGGCGTCGATGTCCGGGTGCTTCACTTCGATCTCCTCGACGGTCCCGTCTCGGGTCAGCAGCTTTTCGAGGGTCTGTCTTCCAGGGCGCTTCGGCGAAGATGGAGCGGTGCTCGATGGTCCCTCGGAGCACGGGAAGAGGGCGCCTTACCAGGTCCTCTCTCGGGTCAGTCTTAGACGATTTCGACAGCCTTCGGATCGGTCGAAGCAAATGCCACAGCAAGTCTTCTTCTTCCAGCTGGACGTCGAGGATCAGCAGTTCCATATACTCTTAGAGTGAAGACTCAGCTTCTGAACGCTTCTGAACCTTTCTGAACCCATTACCAGTGGTGAGAGGTGCCCAGAAATACTATTCTGTCTCTCATCCACACTGTTGGCACACACTCAGCAGCCAATCATACAGAAGGGCATTCATGCAGTCAGTCAGCCAATCAGGCACACAGTGCATTCAGGCCACACTCCTCCCTTTCAGACACTCACAACAAGGAATGTGGATTGGGACAAGTACCCAGCCATTCAACACTACACACTGCATTCAGGCCAGTTTCGGGCAGGGCTGTCTCAGTCTTTGTCTCTCATGCCAGAAACCAGACAACCACAACAAGGAGTGTATATTGGTCACACACTCCATTCACCCAGGTCCCACCCACAGGAGGTACCCACAACATACAGTCACTGGGGGGAAGGCTCCAGTCAGTCTAGCTGGGCCTTCACAACAACACCATATATGGAACTTCCACCCAACAGCCAGTCAGGGGGAAGGGACAGAGTCAGGGCTTCCCAGGACTTTGGGAAAACAAGGTAACAGGCAATAGAAAGCAAGAGGCCACAGGGGCCATCTTGTTTCCTATCAGGAATCAACTGATCCCAATGGCAGGGCCTGGGTATCCCAAAATGGAGGACACCCAGAGCACCTGTCAAATTCAGCATGGAGCTGCCACCAGCCCATACCCTGCTCTGTGGGCCACCCACAGGTGCCCAAAAACATACACTAGGGGCACAGGGTTGTACCCCTACCCATGGGTGCCATAAGGGTATCCCATGGGTCTGTTCACCAAACCAAAAGAGAGAGCTGCACTGCCAAGAGTCCCACATGGACTCCTGGGCAGAAAACATGACAGAACACACGATAAAAAGCAGTAAAGGACAAGGATTCAGAGGCTCTGTCCCTCAGATGCATTTCCAGCATCACAGAATGAATGGGAGAAAACTGAATAAAAGGCGAGTCTCTTGGCTTGGAAGGCAGAGTCGACCACTGGAACGAAAGAACCGAAGACGAGCTTGAAGAGGATGGCTGCTGCAACTCCTGGACCGTTGGTTTGCCCAGTGAAGCCCTGCTGCAGGTCCGAATCGCTAAGTTCACCTCAACAGAGAAGCCCTGCAAGGACGACTTCTCCCTTTGAGTTGGTGGGACCAATCAACTCGCCACTAAGCCACCTGGATACCATTCTCAGAGTTGGTTGTATTTTCCTCAGGGTGCTGCAGGAAACCGAATAACCAGGGAGAGGGACACCAGTTTGTGTGCTTTACTAGAGCTACTGGAATCGAAGATTTGCCAGTTGCCAGCTTTGCGACCAGTCCCAGTGCAGTGCAGGGGTCCCACAACGTCCTCCCTCCTGTCCCCACGACTGAGGCTCAGGAACGGCGAGATCGGCAGGAACTGCCAGGAACAGACATCTTCAGCTACACCTTTTTCTTCATTTCTAAGGTACTGTGAAACGAGACTGAGAGTACTTGCCTCTCCCGGTGAAAGTGCTTGAATCTTTCTCAACTTGCAGGCCTAATCTGCTTGTGGCCCAACATATGATTATTTGTTTTACAAACTACTTCTGAGAACTTTGGCAAAGACTTCCGTTTAAATACCAGAACTGCTTTATCCTATACAAGACTTTAGCCCATTGACTTTGGCCTGTCCTATTGCATTGAATTGACTCTTCTGGTGAACTCGAAGTATTTGCACTGTCTAAGAGTAACTGTAATCTTTTTTTTAATAACCTATGCCTTTTTGCTCCTCCTTCAAAGTAGTTTAAATGCCTCAGAAACGTACAGTGTAAATTAGTGAAGTATATCTGTGTGTAATATAGATTGCCTCCTTCTAGTGAATGTTTTATAACTGACTGTGAAATAAATTAATAAGCGTGTTACCAAGAAACCTTGAGTGTAAGAGTTTATTTGGATACTTGTGATTGTAGACCTCTGTGTAACATCATTACAGCTCGCATTCTCCTCTTGAGATAAGCCTGGCTGCTCAGCAACGCTACCAAAACTGTGTAGCACAGACTTATAACAAAGGTTGGTTTGCTTACACCTGTAGTCCTAGTTGTGTGTAGTGGTCCCAAAGGGTACTGCATACAAACTCTGCCTAACACTTTCCCCTAGCTTTCTTTCGGCATCCCTCCGTCGGGTTCAAACTTGCCTTAGTCCCATAGACCCCTTAGGTTCTTTTTCTTACCCAAGTCCAGGTCTCAGCCCCCAATCAGGCTTCACGTACTTCTTATTTATACAATGTTCTCGGGATGTTACTATGCAGGCATCCCTCAGTCACGTTCACATTTGCCCCAGTTACACAGTTCACTTTGTTTCTCCAGTGTGTCAAGGAATTTCGATTGTACAAGGGGTTTTACTTGACCCTTGTCTGACCACTTTGACCTCTTATGTTGGCCACTAGTAGGGCCTCGTGGTATCTCTAGTTTTTACAAAAAAAACGGGACCAGAGTCTTTTGAATGAGCCCCCATGTGGCACCGGATAACTCTGCAGCTGCACACAAGGTCTTTGTTCTTCAATTCACATCATGTTGCCACTTGCAATCTTTGCTCCACACAGTTCAGTTTGCTATTGAATCTCCCTCTGACTCACTGGCTGTAAAGAACCGCTTGGCATTTCTTGTCTCTGGAGTCAATTACCTTACTACGGTAGCCAGCACGTCTCCCTACCTTGATTATCAGAGTGGGAGGGCCCGGTGACCATTGCCATCACACGTCATTTGTAGTTCCCGGTCTTATGATTCCTTTCACAATTGCTTTGCTTGTCGGGGTCCAAAAGGGCAAGGGTACTTCCTTCCTTGTCATCGTTTCGGTTCTCGCCGTCTTTCGGCTCCTTTTGAGCTGCCGCCCTGGAATAGCTCTTTCCTCATGCGGTTTGCCTTGCTCAATGTGTGCTCTCATTCTCTGCCTTTTTATCCCTGTGGGAAAAGGCCAACAGGTGTGTGTAGTTATTTTCAATTGCCTGACTCCGCCTGACCCTTGTGTTTGGACATGTCAGGTAAACGGCTCTGGCATTAGTCCGTTGTCTTTCACGGTGTAAGAAAGTGTTTGTATCAGAAAACGGGTGGGGAGGGTGGAGGAATGGAGCTAACTATCCTACGCGGTAGGGTGGTAAAAAGGTGTTATAAGGAAGGGGATACCGCGTCTCAAACTTCGGTATCCCACTTCCACTCCCCAAGGACCCCTCATCCAGGTGATCCTCCCTCACTGGTCCACCCCCAGGAACTGAATCCAGTAGCGATGGCCGTATCCTGGCCACCTGGATGACAGATCCCCATGGACTAGTAAGCAAGACACCTTCAGGTTTCCCACAGTTGTTTATGCTCAAGTGCTTGCATGTTCCACTGTGAGTCTAGTTAAACCTGTTCCCTGCCCAATTACCAGAATTCCAGAGCGAACAAGTTGGTCTGATCTTTTTACCTACTTGTCAAACCCTGTAATATCATTCGCCCCTTTGTCCTGCCCTTCTTGATACAAGTTCCACTTCTGTCCATCCAGGGGGTGGGTTCTGTAAAGACACTTGTCCCACACCAACAATTAACCTCCCCTGTGGCCCAAACATTCCAGCCCCTGACCTGGGAATCGCACAGAACAAACCATTTGCCTGGTCTCCCCTTCCCTGCAGACCACCCACAAAATCCTTATATAAGACCTGTTCAACAAGATCAAGGCTCTTATTTTGGCTGCTGGCAGTGTTGTATGCTGACCATGTGTGTTGGGGCAGAGACTACGGAGGTGCTTGCCCTTCTAGCAGGTACCCTTCCCCCTGTCTGGCTTGATCCCTCTCCCCTGTTTCCCTTCCTGCCCAACTTGCTCTATTTTTCCACCAGTGGGTCTCCTTGACTTTTTGCCCCCCCGCCTTGCTTCTCGCATCTGCCCCTTGCCCCCTGGCTGCCTCTCTGTCCCTCTCTGCTTCTCTGTCTGCCTGTGTCTGTGTCCATCTCCCTGTGCCCCTGTGTCACGTCTCAGCTCTTCATTCTTGCAGGAAAGACAGTAGCCCACCAGACCCCCAAGCCTTGGAGGCCTGACAATCTTTAAATTACAACTGCCAAGCTGGCAAACACAAGGTGAAAGGGGAAGTGGATAAAATAAAAAAAACACAGGTCTCTTATATAGCCCTCGTCTCCTGGAGTCTCCTTGGTAAGAACTGTGGAGTAGATTAACACAGAACAACATTACTCTCTTGTCTAACTGTTGTACTACAATTTAATTATTCCCTTAATTCCCCTTCCTGTACCTGCTGCCTATGCTTTCTTGCTGATAGCCACATGAAGTGTTGAAAACTGTTGAAGTATCTTTATATAAATGTCTTTAATAGATAATTGCTGCCTTGAGATCACTTTTGTATCTTTTCTTCCTTTTTAAAAGTCAAATAAAAATATGTACATTTTCTGAATGTTCAATAGGTTGTACCTTGAATTTCTTGCCTCAGCCATTCTTAAGAGTTCAGTTTTAAATTTAATAAGCTTGGAAATATAATGCAGTCATGCACTTCTTCAAAAGAATGAAAGCTTTCTATTTATTTCCTTAAATATTTCGCCTCCTCGGTTTAACTTGCGAGGCCTGGATTCCTCAGATCAAGCCGCTCTGCTGCGCGCTCTGGACGAGATGACTTCTCTCTTTTCTTCACAGGAAAGCCTTCCGGGCGCGTATGCGAGTGACACATGCTCGTGCACCAATGTCCTTTACTCGAGTACCCGACGGCCTGAACTTCTTGCACTTTCAACGAGCGGAATTGTCCGTGCATGAGGAAACAATGTTAACCACTGCATTAAACCCACGCAAAAGTAATTATAATTAGTTTAAAGTGCTGCTCGACCGTGCACCTCTATTAGTTTAACTTCTCACTACGAACGCACCTTCCCAACTTATCTTCCCTTTTCAGAGAGCGTTCAAAATAGACTACATGCAACAGAGATCTTTTTTTCCCCCTATGTACACACTTTTCGCAATCCTCAAGCTTGAATTAAGTTACTTTAAACTGTATTCTTCCTCTTGTAAAACATTTAAATATTGTCAGAGTTTTAGGTAGGTATGTACAAGATCTAGGTTGGGAGTGAGGACACGCAGGATTAATTGTGCGCAGAAAGTTTCTGGGGTTTGGGAGCAAAAATAAATGCAAATTCTGATGCTTGTTAATCTGCTTAGAATCACATGCTGTGCATATGGTCCGACATCCAGTGGCAACCGCGGAGTATTGCATCTTGTCTTTCGGGGACCGAAAGGGGATGTCGGCATAGGCGTGTCTGAAACAATATCCCTATCGTGACCTTTGTAGTACCCAAAATTTTTCACGCGCCTAGGTCCCTCAGATTGTTTTTTTCCGCCCAGATAACTGGTCGCCCTATAGCGGAGCTCTTCATGAGACATTGTTTATCTTACCGAATTGTCGGTTTAATCCATGTTAAGTCACTTCGCCCATCAAGAACATCTTCGACGAAGACTACAGGGGAATCGTCTACAGCTGTGGGTTCCGGCACCTAAGATCCGGCGTTCGGACTTCCACGTGGTCGGACCTTCTGGCCGGCCTACACAGTAGGGAGAGTGGGCTCAGGGTTTGCCATACTGTTGTTATGTCTTTCCTCTTTTCCACTGCTTTCCTTTTTGGTCTGGTCACCCTTCCCTTCTGCTATGGAAAGGACTCCATTTAGATTCTGCCCTGTGTGTAGGGTCAGATATCCATGGAAAGACTAGCACACGTCGTGTAACACTTGTCTCCCCCTAGAGCACGACGAAAAGCGGTGTTCGTCGTATAAACTCCTTAAACCTAAAACCCTTAAGGAGTGCCGGTTGAAGCGGTGGGCCGCGTACGCAATGTCACGCATGGAGCCTCCCTCCCCTGCCGCAACGCCAGCCGAAAGTGACGGGGGTACATCGGATGACCAAACTTCCAACGTGGACGTTATAGACCTTCAGGCGGACTATTCTAGGGCGGCCACGCCCGTCCCCGACCCTTCCAGGCTCGACTCCGGTCTTGCTACAGGGCCCACACCCGGTGACAGGGGCGTACAATCGCACCGCACAAAGCACACAACCCAAGCGCCCTCCTCGACGACTTCGTCGAAGAAGGCGAAAGCGCCAACGCCGAAAAGTTTTCCACGGATTTGGAAGACGATCCCGAAGACTCTTACGAAGAAAGCCAGGTACCCCTCTCAAGCACCCTAAGGAGATCCTCTAAACGCCTTAGGGCGGAGAACACGGTTCCAACTCAGCTAGGTCCATTTGGGTCATCCAAGTGGACCACGGAGCAATTCGAGGGGTGTATGGATTGGCTGGAGCAGTTTTTCAGGGCTTCTGATCAACCTCCGCCGAAAAAAGCTTGGGTAGACTCTAACCCTCAAACACAAGATGTCCAACACCAAGTTGACTATCAAGAAGATGTCCAGATGGACATGTGTAGAGACATCTATACAGAAGAAGAGGAGTCTTCTCTTCTGGACAACTATGGGGAAGATCAAGGAGCAACGAACAACTGGGAGGACACCCAGCAGGACGATCACAACTCTGATATCGTTTGCCTCGACTCTCCCCCATCCACCCCGATTCGACAAGCTTCCCCGATGGATGATGAAATGGCTTTCAACAACATGTTGAAACAAGCAGCGGAATTCTTTAAAATTGCCACGCTTGAAGCCTTGCCCGTACAAGATTTCGCAGATAACATTATTAATAAAAAAGATTCCGGCAAGCCAGTCTATCCCTCTCTTGAGCTCTGTAAAGAGACGGCTGGCCCCTTCCTTACTCACACCCGCTCAGACTAGGGCTGTGAACCCAAGGGTCAAAAAACGTTTCCGACCCTCCCCCACCGTCCCGCTTTATATCAAAGGACATTCAATCCCAGACTCGCTGGTGGTGACCAACACTCGCAAGAGAGCAGGGGTTCCCCTTGCCACGGGAGAGTCACCCCCGGACAAGGAGTCCAAAAGGTTGTATGCCTTAGGCAAACGGGTTACGTCGGCGGCAGCCTATACCGTCCGGATTGCCAATAACACGACGTTACTGGCAAGCTACATCGACGCCCAATGGAACCTACTCCAGGAAGGCCTTCAAGAGGTTCTGGAACCAACCAGAGCCAAGCTTCTCGCCATTGTCTCGGAGGGCAAACTTGCCAAACAGAATGTGGTAAAGAATACCCTGGACGCCGCAGAGACAGCAGGCAGGTCTCTACAACAGGGTACTCTCCTAAAGAGGCACGCGTGGCTGCGCACGTCGGGCTTCAGGCCTGAGACCCAGGCATCAGGCCTGCATCCATCATCAACAGACCCGTCGCAGAGGCAACCCTCTTCGGGAAGGCGGTAGACGATGCGTTGGAGACAGCCAAGAAGGAGCACAAGACTATTAAGTCGCTGCACCAAATTTCCCAGAAACCCTCTTCACAGAGGGGCAGTCATTCTCGGCGGTCCTTTCGAGGACACGCCTGCGCCACGCAAAACAATTTCAGCACGGGCAACTTCAACTCAAGTCAACCTGCTGCAAGCCCCACTTACTACCCCCAGAGGGGTCAGAAGCGCGTAAAGAATAGAGGCAGAGGCTCCAATTCCAGAGGAGCATCAACTTCGGGTCAGAAATGACCACCAAGTCCAGGTCCCGCCCCATGTCTTCCCGGTCGGGGGGGGGCGATTAACATCTTTCCTCAAGGCATGGGGGGGATAACTTCAGACCAGTGGGTCTTAAAGACGGTCGCCCATGGTTACTGCGTGGAATTCGCCCGACCTCCACAGTTCAGACCGCCGAAACATCGACGCCTTTCACCGGAACATCTGCAGATCCTGATCCAAGAGGTGGAAGCGCTGCTGGGAACGGACGCCATAGAAGCCGTCCCGATTCTTCAGGTAAACGAGGGTATCTATTCAGTGTACTTCCTTGTACCCAAAAAGGATCTCACCATGCGTCCTGTTCTAGACCTGCGTCCAGCGAACAAGTTCATAAAGCCCCAGAAGTTTCGCATGGTAACACTGCAAGAGGTGATCATATTGCTAAAACAGGGGGACTTCATGACAACATTGGATATGAAAGATGCATACTTTCATATTTCAATGCTGCCAGCGCACAGGAAATTCCTAAGGTTTGTGATTCAGGACAAACACTACCAGTTCAAGGTACTCCCCTTCGGCATAGCCTCGGCGCCAAGGGTGTTTACCAAGGTCCTGGCGGTGGCAGCGGCACACCTGCGCAGACTTTCAGTTCCAGTTTACCCTTACCTCGACGATTGGCTCATCACGGAGGACTCGTTCGACGTTTGTTTTTCGAACACCCAAAAAACAGTAGACCTACTGTTCAGCCTGGGATTTTCTATCAACGAAAAGAAATCCAGTTTAGTCCCCAGCCAAGAAAAACAGTTCTTGGGGGCTCTAATTCGTCGTACGGAAGACAGTCTAGTCTTCCCTTCCAGCGAGAGGGTTCAGAACATGCTCTCTCAGGTTCCTCAGTATGTAGCCAGTCGAGAGGTGACGGTACGCAAAGCTATGCGTTTGCTAGGGATGATGGCATCATGCATATACTTGGTTCCCCACGCGCGGCTGCGCATGCGTCCCATTCAAGAGTGGCTCAACAGCCAGTGGTGTCGGGCCAGCGGACAATGGGAAGATATGTTAGTTGTCTCGCCAGCCCTCGTTCTCTCTCTGCAGTAGTGGTCGAGGGAGAACCTCTTGAAGGGAAAAACCTTCACCACCCCTGCAGTGGAAGCCACTCACATGACAGACACATCTCTCATGGGGTGGGGGGCTCACCTGCTTCAACAGACAGCGCACGGAGTGTGGTCCCCTCAGGTAGCGTCTAACCATATAAACCTACTGGAGCTACTAGCAGTGTTCAAAGCATTGAAAGCCTTTCAGGAGCAACTGCAAGGGAAGACAGTGCTGGTCCTAACCGACAGCACAACAGCAATGTATTACCTGAGCAAACAGGGGGGCACTCACTCTCCAGGGCTGTCCAAGCTGTCTCAAAACATCTGGATATGAGCTCTCAAACACAAGATGTTCCTGATATCCCAACATGTTCCAGGAGAACTCAATCTTCTGGCAGACGTACTCAGCAGAGATTTTCCTGTACCAGAAGAGTACGAATGGCGACTGCACCAAGACATTGTATCCAACGTCTTCGCAGAATGGGGGTTTCCAGAGATCGACCTGTTCGCTACTCAGGAGAACGCCCAATGCCAAGATTACACCTCCAGGTACACCCAGGACCGATCCAAGGGGAACGGTCTCTGGATAACTTGGTCGGGGGAAATTTGTCTATGCTTTTCCCTCGACTCCCCTTCTGAACAAGATAGTACACAAAATGCACCAGGAACCAGTCACCATGATTCTGGTGGCTCCCATGTGGGCCCGCCAACCTTGGTAAGCGCACCTGATGGAAATGTCCCTCTCCCCACCAGTTAAGCTGCCCTGCCCGTACAACATGTTGTCTCAGCACAAGGGGGAGACTCTACACCCATGCCCACAAACTCTGAACTTAGCAGCCTGGCTCCTGAGGTCATAGAGTTTTGACATCTGCAACTCCCTCAAAGATGCATGGACATACTGAGGGAGGCAAGAAAGCCTAACACACGTTATTGCTATGCCAGCAAATGGAAACGTTTTGTTATCTGGTGCAGTTCCAAAGGCGTCAATCCCACCGATTGCTCGCCTTCACACATTGTGTTATATCTAACCCATCTGTTGGACTCTGGGTTAGTCTTCAATTCCTTAAAGGTTCACGTAGCGGTGTTGTCAGCCTACACCACGTCACAGCAGAAGGTGTCGTGGTGGAAAATACATGTGATTAAAACCTTTATGGAAGGGGTTAAAAGAATGTATCCCCCCATCACTCACCCAACCCCTGGGTGGGATCTAAATGTGGTTTTAACTAGGCTCATGGGACCCCCTTTTGAGCCTTTGCATAAAGCTAGTCTGAAAGACCCGACTTACAAGACAGCCTTTCTAGTAGCTATCACTTCTATCAGAAGAGTTGGCGAGCTACAGGCCCTCTCGGTTTTGGACCCCTTTGTTACAGTCCACAAAGATAAGGTAGTTCTGCGCACACATCCCAGATTTGCGCCGAAAATTATTTCGAAGTTCCATGTGAACCAGTCAATCGAACTACCCACGTTCTTCCAAAGACCTACTAACATGGCCGAAAGAAGCCTTCACACACTAGATGTGCGCAGGGCAGTTATGTTCTACATGTATAGAACTAAACCACTGAGGAAAACTAAACAATTCTTTGTTTCAGTGGCAGCTGGTAGAGAAGGGGATCCTGTCTCTAAATCAGCAATATCAAGGTGGATTGTCAAATGCATCACACTATGTTACACTCTTGCAAAGAGAGAACTGCCATTCAAGCCTAGAGCACATTCTACTCGAGGCACTGGGACATCCATAGCATTCATTGCAAATTTTCCCCTAGAGTCCATTTGCAAAGCGGCAACCTGGAGTTCTGTACACACCTTTACAAAACACTATTGCCTAGACACTCATTCTAGGTCTGATTCTCAGGTGGGACAAGCAGTACTAAGACATCTTTTTTCTACTGTTCCTTCTCACAACCCACCTCCAACTCCGGGTACTGCTCGCTAGTCTATGCACAACATGTGATTCTAAGCAGATTAACAAACATCAGAAGACAATGCATTACTTACCGTAAACGCATTTCCGATGGTTGTATCTGCTTAGATTCACATGCGCCCACCCTTCCTCCCCGCTCGGATGGAAGGAACATAGACTTTCTTCTATATCTCTCTTTTCTGTAATCACGTCTAATAGGCTCCCTCAGGGCAGAAAAAATACAAACAGAGGGACCTCGACGCGTGAGGGATTGTGGGTACACTGCACGTCACTATAGGGATAGTGTTGCAGACACGCCATGTCAACGTCCCCTTTTCTACTACGAAATACAAAATGCAATACTCCGCAGTGACCACTGGATGTCCGACTATGCACAGCATGTGAATCTAAGCAGATACAACCATCAGAAAAGCTTTTACGGTAAGTAATGCATTGTCATCTGTGTTTTATCACACCAGGAGATGCCAGAACCGGTACAAAAGCAGCTGAAGAAGTTAGTGGGCATGGAAGCAAAGCCATGGTCAGAGATTCAGCTGACCATCGCGCATTAGTGTGGCTTTTGCAAGAAAAGAATTGAAAGAAAGATGATACTAGGAAAGGAGAAAAGGCAAAGTTAGTGCTGAAAAAACTTTCCAAATACGCCATTGAAGCGGCAATGTTGACTAGTGGAGACGGATACGGTTCACAGCAATCAGCAAACATGTCACAAGGGAATAATCAAAGACAGTTTGACCAACGTAATTATGGGTTTATACCACTTGGAAGGGGAGGTATTTGAGGAAGAAGCTTCCAAAATCAGGGAAACTTCCAGAATAATCAAAGTGGGTTGCAGAACATGCAGAATGATAACCAAGCTATGCAAGGAGGACTGTTACGCTCACCTGGACCCCACAGGGGTGTCGATCGGACCCGGACAGCTGCGGTCTCCTTCAACGTGATGCGTAGTGCAGAGATGACTGTCTGGACTGGCCCGCCTAGTCTTGTCTGCTGGACCCGAAGAAGTATTTTCCTGCAAGTGGAGACGGGGATTAACCACCTGTGGGTTTTAGTGATGGCCTCCCAACTGTTCTCGCTCTCCCCCACTAATCACCTCCGATATCCCCTTAGTAACCTCACCTTATGCTCGTAAAAGATAAGCTCTCAATCCTGCGTGTCTTGCAGGGGCGCGTAGATACCAGTTACTTCACTGGTTTGAAGGCGTTGGGAGAGTTCCGGTAAGTATTGAATCTGAAGTCCCTGGCGGGATTGGTAAGTATCAAGTTCAAAGAGTTCAATGTGCCCGATGTTCACTCTTGTCCCCTTCCTTCCTTAAGATGCAACTGAGTTTGTGAGAAGAAGGTCTCATAGCTGCTGCTGGCGTTCAGGTAAGAGTCTGTGTTACCCAACGCTGTCCGGTAACTATTGCATGCGTTAACGTGTTGTTTTTCTCCCTCTTTACAGATGCGGCATATGAAAATGTGGAGAGTTATGGAATAATACCGCCGGTGGTAAATCAGGTAAGTCTATGGTGGTAAGAGGTTGTATTTGTTGATTCCCTTGGCTCACCTTGTTTTTTCTTGTGTCCCCTAGGTGCCGGATTACGGCGAAGAAATAATGGAGACAGTGCCGGATCAAAAGATGCTGTGAGAACTGGTGAGTATGGCGCCGTGCTGGAGCTGGCGAAGCGGCGCATGCAGGACTGATGTACTTTCCAGGTGCGGAGATGAAATGGTTCCGGAATTAGGTGAGGAATTTGAAATAAGTTCGTTTTCTAACCTTGTCCTTTTCTTCTTCTTTATTCTAGGAGCCCCGGATTCGAGGCGGGCATGGCAGAAGACTGGATGCTGACTGCAGGCTCACGGGCGTGGCAGAAGACTGGATGCTGGCTGCAGGCACGGTGAGCGTCACGCTGTTGGATGCAGAATAACGCCAAGCATGTGCTGCTGTTCGGGTGTGGTTTAAATAGCCTCCAAAGTAGTTCCAGGTAAGAAGTTCCCTAGAGCCACGCCCGAGTAAAAAATAGTCCCTGTAACAAAATAGTCCCGATCAGGCCTCATGTAGGCTTGGACTCTTTTGCAGCAGGGTCTGCATGAGGTAAGTAAAGTCTATGAGCCTGGCGCCTATGGTGCCAGGACTGATTTCTATGATGAGCCCGGCGCCTGAGGCGCCAGGACTGGACCCAGACAGCCCCTAGCCAGGGTTGCTGAAGTTTAAACAAATGTCTGGATGCCTCCTCCCGGAGCTGAGGGCCTTGGTCCTGATGCCCGGGGGTAGGCGTCATGACAGGACAGATTAGGAGACCTCCTGTATGTTGGACATGTGGAATGACAGGGCATGTTGCAAGTATGTGTGGAAGTCAAGGATTTGTACAGAATAATCAATTTTTGAGAGGGGGGGATGTCAAACCCTCCTGCATATTTGCAGCAGAATGGAGATGGGTTTGCTCAAAATCAGATAGTGCAGCAGACACAAGTACAGAGAGTACAGGAAGCTTTTCAAGCACAGGAGCCTCCAATGAATCCGCCACAAGGGCAGTCGCAGCCGTCACCTTTGCAGATACAGCAAAGCACGAGCACAGGACAGCAAATGACTCCTAGAATAGGGGGTGTCACTGTCGATGGAGGGAATCCTTTCCCAGGGAGACTTGATGTGTTCTATGTTATCAATAATGCCTAATCCTCAAGAGGAACCGAGGGTTGACGTTAATATAGGAGGCGCATCTTTTTCATTTTTAGTAGCCACATGTGCAACGCGCTCATGTATACGAGAGGGGAAATTTTTGATGTCTGGAAATGCCATGAATACTCAAGGTTTCACAGGGGCTACAAGTTGAGTTGCTTTTGGAGAGTGTGACATGTCTATACCGTTATTATATTCAAGACCGATACCTGTCAAGATATTGGGTCGAGGTTTAATTAAGAAGTTGAATATAACAATTTTGTTTACTGATGAAGGCATAGTGTGTTCGACAGTAATGTATCATGTAAACGTAAGCAAGTGTGTTATGGTATTTGCAGGAAAGGTAGCCATACGAGGAGTGCCATTAGAACCAGAGCTTTTTCCCTCTGGGGTGCGTATTCTGTTGACATGGCTACCAGGCTTAGTGGGCAGAACTAGGATGATACCTGATGAATTTCTATTTAGACCAGAGATACCCCTGGATGGAGAGGGCTTTAGAATTACCAGCAGCCATTGTGCGAGGAGATGTGGCTTTGCTTTTTGGTAATGACCATGAAGGCAGACGATTGAGCACAGTGATTGCCATTGGAGATGGTTATAGATTGACTAACGTCACTGATGAGATGTATGGAGATTATCTGATGATCTAGTGATTTTTGAGATGAGCATTACTTTTTGGGTAAGACCAATTAAATGAGAGGTTCCTCAGAAAATGATGTTGGCACTAAAACGCCCAGAGTATTACGAGGGAGACATGTCGAAGATATGTTTCCTTAAGGACAAAGGGCCCCTATGATGTAGGCCTATTGAAGGGGGTTGGGGAATTAAAGATTCAATTGAAACCAGGACTAATTTTACCCCAAACACGACACAGTATCCCATGTCTCGAGAGGCAGATGAAGGTATCTTTAAGACGAAATCTGCCATAATGGACCAGGGTATTTTAGCGATGTCAGAATCACCTTGCAATACCGCAATCTATCCAATCAAGAAAGGAAAAAGGGGGTTTGTGGCATTTAATCCAAGATTTAAGACCAACTAACAAGATTGTAGAGGCTGAGTTTACTCTAGTTTCGAATCCGGCGAACATTTTATGTAACATACCTGTTGAGGCACGATGAAACGCACTCAGTTGCCCCACAGGGGTACTGTGAGTCCCCTTCTATTTTCAATAGGGTCCTACAGATGGACTTGAGCAATATTGATTTGGAAAGTATTGTATTGCAGTACATGGATGACATATTGGTCTGTAGCACCACAGAGGAGAAGTGCAGACGCGATTCAGTTCAGCTGATGATTGTTCTTGCAGACATAGGTTATAAAGTAGACAAGGAGAAGTTACAGTACTGTCAGGAAGAAGTGCTGTACATAGCACTGTTAATCTCACATGTAGGAAGGAAGGTTACTCCTGAAAGGGCTGAGGCTATATTAAAGACAGTAAAGCCAGTCACGATAACACATGCAGAGATTTTTAGGACTATGCAATTATGTGAGAGCATGGGTCTTTGATGACAGTTCATACAGAAGGCCCTTGTTGCAAGCTCTGAAAAAAGCACAGGTAAATCGGGAATTGTTTTTGGGAATGAGGCAATGGAAGAAGGTTTTGATGAATTGAATAAAGCGATTTGTACAGTTCGAGTTCTAGGGATTCCTAATTATGCAGAGGAATTATTTCTGTTTTCACACGAATGGCACTGTTATGACAGCTGTACTTACGCAGAGAACTACATTGGGGTAGAAGCCCCTTGCGTATTACTGTGGGATTTTAGACCCAGTGATGAGGGGTCACTTCCCGTGCGAACAATCTTTGACAGCCGCCGGCTTCGCCATTGAGAAGGATGCCAGCATAGTGATGGGATGCTCTGACGTTATTTATTGAGCATGCATTGTTTGCTATTTTGGAAAAACCTAAAGGTACGTTGACATCTCAGAGCTTCTGCCTATGAGGTGGTCATATCGAATCCAGCAATCAAAATAGTTTAATGCAGAATAGTGAATCCTGCCATGTTTGTAGCAGAACCACTGGCAGAGAGTGAGCATGCGCATGATTTTTTCGAACTATGAAGAGTTCTATGACGAACTCCCAAGGGAGAAGGAAAATGCATTGGCAGCTGGGGAGATTCTCTTTTATTGACAGTTCATCTAGAATCGATCAAAATGATTGACAAAGATATACAGGTGCCGCTGTCATAAAGCACACGGCCAACGACGAGTTTGAAGTAGTGTCAAGGTCACGACTACCATCTCACTTTTCGGCACAAGTTGCCAAATTAGTAGCGCTGATAGTTGCGCTTGAGAATCATGCAGACCAGGAAATAACAGTGTGCATCGACTCCATCTATGTGACGTCAACGGTACACGCAGGATTGGCACGTTACAAAAGAAGGGGCTACCTCTGAGCGGACGGCCCTCTGCTGCAGCACGCAGCATTATTGGACAGACTTATTAGAGCACAACAACTCCCAGTAGCCATTAGTCATAAAATGTGCAGCTCACACTTAAGGGGCAGATTTTATTTCACGTGGGAATCAAAAAGCAGATGAGGAAGCCAAACGCATTGGATGTACAGAAGTAATCATGTCTTTTGATAGGCTTGATATGAATGAAAGCATGGTGGTGATGAGTGTGCTAAATTGTTATAACAACCTGTCTAGAACTCAATTGGGAGAACTCCAAGGGGAGGTGCCCCAAGACGAAAAAGACTTGTGGACACGGAGAGGGTGTTCTGTAAACCCCTCTGAGGCATTGTGGTGACAAGACAGCACTGGTAAACAGGGGATGCCTGCATCCTTATTAAGGGTGTCGTTGGAACAGCTACACTACCCTGCGCCGTTACCTGATGGCAAAAATAGCAGAGGATTGGTTTGTTCCAAATGTAGTAGAACACGTTGCATTTTATGTAGTAAAGTGTATTGTATGTCAAAAGTTTACTGCTGGGCACACATTGCGCACAGTTAGAGGAGTCATTCCGAGACCTAATGGTTCCTTTCAGCATTTACACATCGACTATGTCAATATGATGCAAGTCTGTAATGAATACAGATATATATGATTGTAGCAGTATGTCCCTTTTCAAGGTGGATTGAAGCTGAACCGTGTACACACCCAGACGCCACCTGTGCAGCTACATTTTTAGTACGAGAAGTTTTTCCTAGATGGGGAATATGTGAAGTATTGAGATCAGATAACGGCCCTCATATTGTCAATGAAGTCTTTGAACAAATACGCTTGTTGCTTAGTATAAAGCACAAGTTCATTGGTGTATCACCCGCAAGCAAATGGTGTCTGTGAGAGACTCAACTGCCTGCTTAAAGAGAGAATAGCTAAATTGAAATTGACCCTGAGAAAAGGATGGTTGCATTGTATACCACTGGCATTGTATGGGTTGAGAAATCAACCAGGTGCATACCACCATCTTACCCCTCACAAGATAGTGACAGGGAGGCGGATGAGGACACCCCTCACACCTCCATCTAGAACTAGAAGTGATGCCCACTCAACAGCAGAATTGTTAGTAAAGGAGCTACGTGACTACCTTACATGTATGATTTCAAGTATCTGTCATTTCAGCTCAGCTCAAACGAAAGGGGTGTAAGGCAATGCAGAACACAGAAGGAGATGCTACAGCAACGGGAGCTGATCAATTGTGTCTTCCGGTTAAGCTGGCATGGAACGAACTCTGTTCGACGCTGGTGTGCCCTCGGGCCCGGGCAGTCGGCCCGATAATCTGGAACTGCCGAGGTCCAGTTTGGACAAGGCTCCAGTAGATCGCCGGAGACGTGCCAGATCCAGGTTGCGGTCTTAATCCCCGACAAAACCGTCAAAGTCTGGGAAGGTGTCGAGGAAGGCGTCGACACCGTCGTAGCCGTGTCCATCGAGGATGTCTATCGGGTCTGTGCCCTCAGTCAGTCCCTCGGAGCCTTCAGCGCCCTTGTTGACGCCGAAGCCGTGGGTGCCCTCAACGACATCGGGGCCCAAAGGCCAAATTGTGCCATTGGAGGCACCTGTGGCTGTGGATCCTCCGAGAAAGGCTGTGTCTAAGACTGTGAGGCCTATTCTTGAATCTTGGTCGGCTCCTGTACCAAGGAAGGAGTTCTTTCATTCTCTACAGAACTTATATGCGGATGAGGAGAGGTCTGATGTGGAGTTGGAGCATTTTGATATTCCTGGTGAAACACCTGAAGCTCCTGACATTCTTTCCTGAGGACAGTCAGATGGAGGATCTGCGTCAGTCTTTGCATGAGGCCAGTAGCCTTGACAAATCTCCTGAAATGGATTTTGGTAGGCCAGAGCCTGGGCCTCATGCTGAATCCTCCTATAGGAGGTTATTGTTGAGAGTTAGAGTACCTAGGGTGGTCCGGCCCACCAGTTGAATTCAATCAGGATGACCTGACTGACATTTTAGATCAGGGTCCGTCCACTGACTCAGTGTTGCCTTTTAACATGACGTTACAGAAAAGTGTGGCTGCTACTTCGAACACCCTGAAGTCTCTTCCGGCGGTCAACAAGTCGTTGACGAAGAAATACTGCCCATCCAGTAGCGACCCCAGCTCCCTATCCACACACCCCAGAGAGTTTTGGTAGTTTAGGCGGCCACGGCCACCTCGAGGTAGGCGGTGTACCCTACCATCCCTCCTGATAGGGATGGCAAGCGCTTTGATGGATGGACAGGCAAGGTATTTTCGGCTGGGAGTATGGCACTGAAATCGGCCAACTCCACCTGTGCCTTAGCAAAATTTTCTCACACTCTGTGGAATTGTCTCTCTAGCGGCTGAGCATATTCCCAAAAGGGATGGGTTTCTTGCTATTGTGCAGGATGGCAGAGATGTCATGTGTGAATCTCTACGGTCTGGGTTGGGCTGATAGTGTTAGCCGGTCCATGGCTGCGAGCACCGTGATACGCAGGTTTGCGTGGTTGTGGAAGTCGGGGTTTGCACCGGATATGCAGGCCCGTCTTCTCAACATGCCCTTTGAGGGTTCTCATTTGTTTGGCAGCAAAGCTGACTAGAGCCTTGAGAGGTTGCAGACCTCCAAAGCAGCTGCTAAATCTTTGGGCACAGCTGTGCGTCAACCTCTGCCTTTTCATCCTAGGGGACAGCAGTGGAGGGGTGGTTCCTTTTTGTTACTAGTCCTCTTTTGGTAGAGCGAGAGGAGCGGCCAGTCAAAGAGGCCACCGTAAAGTTCCTTGTGGTGGACGGGGAAAAGGTGCCAAAGCCGCTCAAGCAGCTGCCTGTTTGCCTTCAGGCGCTGCAGCTCCAAAACAGCTATGAGGCCAGGTCTCATTGTTCGCGGGTTGGTGGCCGACCGTCTCGGCATCTCGAAGAGTGGCAAGCCATTACTTCAGATGCGTGGGTTCTGGAAACACTAGCCCACGGCTACTGCCTATCCTTCCTAAATCGGTCTTGCGACAATCCACCGGGGAAGCTCTCTTTGAAGATTCCAGATCTGCTCCTTGTGTAGGAAATATTGACCGTGCTGGAGGAAGGCGCTATAGAACTAGTGCCTGTGGTGGAGAGGAACAAGGGCTGGTATTCCCCATATTTTTTGATTCCCAAGAAAGGAGGAGGACTAAGACCCATCTTGGACTTGCGTTGCTTGAACAAGTTCCTCAGGAAGAACAAGTTCAAGATGGTCACTCTCTCTTGGGTCCTTCAGGCCCTTCGACTTCAGGATTGGTTGGTGTCACTAGACCTACAGGATGCTTATTTTCATGTGCCGATCCATCCAAGGCACCGAAAATACCATTGGTTTGCGGTTGGCAACTCGCACTTTCAGTTTCGGGTCCTGCCACTCGGTTTGAAGGGTCTTCATCAAGCTCATGGTGGTGGTGGCAGTGTATCTCAGGAGAGGGGGGGGGGTTTCACATCTAACCCTACCTGGACGACTCTCTGATCCGAGCGCGTTCTCCCGATCAAGCATTGGATCATCTCAGTCTCACCTGTCACTCCCTTCACAAGCTGGGCTTCTCCCTCAATTTCAAGAAGTCGCACATGATACCTTCCCAACCGCTCCAGTACATCGGGGCTGTATTGGACACATCCTTGGGGAAGTGCTCGCCACCCAAGGTGAGGGCTCATCACATTGTCCAGATGGTCAACAAATTCCAATATGCCCAGAGTCTCCCGGCTTTCGAATTCTTGAGGTTGCTCGGCCTCATGGCATCCTGCATTTTTCTGGTTCCAGAGTCCAGGCTGAAGATGAGATCCCTTCAATGGGCTCTCAGGACACAGTGGTCGCAATTCTCAGGTATAATGTCGGATCTTCTTCAGATTCCGCTCACTGTCTCACAGTATCTTCTGTGGTGGGCCATCGAAGGGAATCTGATGACGGAAGAGCCTTTTTGGAAACCGTAGCCGGAGGTGACGGTAGTGACAGATGCTTCCCTCAGGATGGGGAGCTCACGCCAACGAGCTGACCGCCAGCGGTCGTTGGTCTCCATTGGAGTCCAAACTCCACATAAATCTTTTGGAGCGGAGGGCCATCAGGCTAGCCCTGTAGGCCTTTCTGTCATTTGTGCGAGGGAAGAGTGTCCTGATCATGATAGACAACACAGTGGCCATGCATTACCTCTACAAAAAGGGAGGTGTAGGGTCACTCCCGTTGTGCAGAGAGGCGATGCAGCTCTGGCTCTGGGCGATACAGCAAGGAATCTCACTCTTCAGTTCATCTGGTGGGAGAGGAGAATGCCACGGCGGACGCTCTGAGCAGGCAGAGCGAGGTCTCCCATGAGGAGCCCCTCAAGTGGATCTGTTTGCGACCAGTGCCAACCAAAGTGCGGGGCATATTGCTCGAGGGAATTTCCTCCAAGAGGAGCTTTAGGGGACGCGTTTGTCGTGGATTGGTCATTCCCACTTCTGTACGAGTTTCCTCTGGACCCGGTCCTTCCTCAGGTTCCGGTCCTTCCTCAGGTTCTAAGGAGGTTGCGAGGTTTGGATCCCACATGATCCTAATTGCTCCGGATTGGGCCAGGAGAGTGTGGAACCCAGACATTCTAGATAGAAATGTCAATCTGTCCTGCACGCTGTCTTCCCCACAGACAGAGAGAGAGAGAGAGAGAGAGAGAGAGAGAGAGAGAGAGAGAGAGAGAGAGAGAGAGAGAGAGAGAGAGAGAGACAGAGAGAGAGAGAGAGAGAGAGAGAGAGCCAGACAGAGAGAGAGAGAGACTCTCAACCTTCACGCATGGTTTCTGAAAGGTTGAGATATAAGGATTGGGACTTCCCCCCCAGATGATGTGATAGAGGTGTTGCTTTCGACCAGGCGTCCAGCAACCAAATCCCTGTAACATTGGCGTAAGTTTGCGACTGGTGCAGAGGACACAATGTCGATCCTTTTCAGTGTTCCTTTCCGATGGATCTTTCTTTATTGCTTTCTTGTGGCCCACAAAGGTCCTCAAGTGGGTACCATTAAAGATTACCTGGCAGTGCTATCGATTTTCAGCGCTTGTCTGAAGAATGTTCTAATTTTAAGATTCCTTTGATTACCCAGTTTATAAAAGGGCTCACAAATGTGTTACCGCCGTCTCCTTTTCAGGTGCCGGTTTGGGATCTGAAGTTAGTCTTGAAATTCTTGATGGGTGCTCCGTTTCAACCTTTAAACTCTTGTCCTTTGAGACTTTTGACCTTCAAGGCGGTTTTCTTGATTGCAGTTACATCTGCTCGCAGAGTGAGCGAGTTGCAGGCACTTTCATTTAAGCCACCCTTTACTTTGTTCCACAAGGATAGGGTTGTACTGAGGGTACGTCTGTCCTTCCCACCTAAGGTAGAGCCTGAGTTTCATTTGAGCCAGAAGGTGGTACTTCCTGCTTTTGATCCTCCTCCTCATCCTTGTAAGGAAGAGGAGAGACTCCATAGTTTGGACCCTAGGAGAGCTTTCAGGTTTTATATTTGTAGGATGTCCAGGGTCAGAGTGGACGACCATCTTTTTGGGGGGTACCTTGGACACATATTGGGCCAGGCTGTTACCAAACGGACCTTGTCTAGGTGTATTATCCTTACCATTGCTGAATGTTACAGATTGGCTGGCAAGTACCCTCCTGAGGGTTTGCGAGCTGACTCCACCAGGGGCGTGGCTAAATCCTCAGCCCTGCAACGGGGAGTTCCTGTTAAGAACATTTGTGAGGCTGCAACATGGTCTTCCATCCACGCCTTTGTCGACCTGGTTACTTTCCATGGTCGAGATATGGCCTTTGGTACAGCAGTGCTTTATTTTGCCATCTGATTAGGTACAGCTAAATTCTTCTCCCTCCTCCAATCACTGATACTGCTTTGTAAGTCTGTCAAAGATGTGGAATATGTTGGAGGACACAATCGATTCAAAGAACAAGTTACTTACCAACTGGTAATGTTCTTTCGACCCACTATTCCAAGGGTTGAAGCACCGTTCGCTCAGGGCCTTCTCAGATCAGGTAGTCCATCAGGGCATCACCAGGCCAAACGCAGAAAGGGATGCTGGTCTTCTTTGGGCCTCTTTGGGAGTCGTCACACGGATCATAAGTTGAATGCTGTTTTACACAGGATACTTGGCTCCAACACTGATCTGAAGAAATGGCTGCAGGAGGCCTCTTCTTATCCAAGATTTTTCTTGGAAGCAAGTCCAAGCACATCATTGGTAGAGATCTGCACCATTCAAATACCATCAGTGGTCCAATCAGGGACTTGTGCTGTTCAGCTCGTCTTTCAGGCACCACAGATGTAGAATGGGAACACACTCGCATTCTCTTTCCTGGGCAAGTGCATGACCTTGTATAGGATTTCTTGGCAAGGCAGTAAGAAGGCCTTACAACATGCAAAAATCTTGTGGCAGGGCCATTTTAGGGCACTAACCATGTTCAGTAGCCATATGTGGTAAACGCCAATGTGCACGCTAAAAATAGCGCAAACATTTTTTAAATATGGTTGCTGCCCCAGCTTGTCTTTGTTACTTTTATATGTACCTAAAGTGTGAAAGACTAGAGTGATACAAAGGTAACCGCACTGCACTGCATTGTAAGATGCTGTGTGGACTGTTAAAAAGTTCACAAATTGGTAAAAAAACAAAAGGGAAACGTAGATGCCCAGTACTGATGGTCTGAAGGACTGGTCAGTTTCCCCATAACAAATGAGTAAAAGGCCTGGGGAGTGAAGCTGAAGGCTTCACTTCCTTATAAAAAATCAGGACAGGCTTAACAACAAAAGCAAAAACGTTGATATCGTACAATGACTGCACATCCCATTCCTGTGCATACAAAAATGACGGATTATGACAGCCCCATTTCATCGCATGTATATATGTGGGGGTGGGTACAGTTAATAAATATGGAGGTTTTGGGGGGGGTCTACCCCCGAATATATATCCAGTGAATACAGTAAAACAACTTTTTTGAATGCTCAGTACAGAATTTGCAGTTATCGCACAGATCCAAAACCTTGAGCGTTCATAGAAACGGGGAGGGAAAGTTGCCTAAAGAGAAATCTTTCCTAACAGAGGCCTTCTCCCAGACAGAGAATGCAAATGGTAACTCTACCTTCTTTAAAACTACTCTACTATGCTTGTGGTCAAGCAGATTTTGCAAGGTCTGATCTGGGTATCGGAATCTGACATGGGACCCTCTTATACACTAGGGATTGGTAGCTGCTATCCTCCTCCGCAGGAAAGTTGCAGGTACTGCCTAATGAATCATCACTATAAAACCACTCTTGATTGTTTGTTTTAATCACTTATAATGCGCACCAAACCCAAAGGTAGCCGGGCGCAGCAGTACAGAGTATGCAAAGCTTGAGGTTACATGGTTACAGAGTACATACACAGCAAAATAAATACAAGCAGTCAACAGTTAGTTGCGGATTACACGCAAAGCAAAATATATACAGGCCATAGAGGTCAGTTACAGATTATAATCAAGACAGATTGTATACAGGCACTAGCAGGGCGTCAAATCAGTAGCCAGAAAGGGGAAATGTACAAGTGGGCAGTAGAATGGTGAGTGAATATATATATACAGTAGGCGGTATCATGAGTTTAGTAAGGGCTAGTGAGCAGCTAGTCATTGGCAGCCTTCAGCAGATTGATATAGTTGGACCTAAATTTCCGAAAAGGCTGCTCCTCACGTAGAGGGTGTGGCAGTGAATTCCATAGTTGGGCCGCTCGGACCTGGAAGCTGCCTCCCCCAAACTTATCCAGCCTGAATCTCGGTATGTTAAGGCTATTGCCATTGAAGGTTCTTGCTGGTCGGGTGGAACTTCTCTTTAGGAATTTGTCTGTGAGATAGCTAGGTAAAGCATTGTTCAAAGCTTTGTGAACAAGGGATGCAACTTTTAGATGGATTTTATTTTGGGTAGACAGCCAGTTGTTTTGGCGCCTAATCTTAGATAAATCGCGCTCTTTTGGACACGCCAAGAGCTGCTCTCAAGGCATTATTTTGTAGGATTTGATTTCTATGGATGATAGATTTGTTAGCGCAAATGTATAATGCATTGCAATAGTCGAGCCTAGACAGAATCAAAGCTCTAGCTAAGATAATGCAATTGTTATCTGAGAGAAATCTTTTACCTGCTCTGATGAGCTTACAAGTGTAAGCTGTGGCCGAAGCCATGGATTTCACCTGTTTGTCGAAGGAGAGGGTGGAGTCCAGATATATGCCAAGTGTCTTAGCCTCCTTAGACAGCTTGATGATATTACCATCAATCTCAAATGAGGTATAGTCTTGGCCTAATTTTTTGAGATTGGGATGAGTCCCCCAGCTCTGTATTATCATCATTCAGGTATGGACCGTGGGTTGCCATCCATGCCTGGATGATGAGATACACCCTACTTACCAAGGCCAAATCCTTGTTGTAATTCCCAGAAAGTGGGAGGAGAATCTGGGTATCATCTGCATAATTAGTGTAGGTGATACCAAGAAGGTCTAGATCATCAAAAAAGGGCTTAGTAAATATGTTGTATAGGGTTGGGGAGACGCATGAGCCCTGAGGAACTTCGCACAGGATGGGGATTGGGTCAGCCGCAGCCGAAAGGGAGAACACCTGCATAGTTCTGTTGCTGAGGAAAGACTCGATCCAGGTTATAGCTGCTTTGGAAAAGTGTGCATTTGAATCTAGATGGCTGCAAAGGACCCTGTGGTCGACAAGGTCGAATGCAGCCGAAAGGTCCAGCAACAGGAGAAGAGCCGTTTTACCTTTATCTCATAGTTCATCAATTTGTGCCTTCAAATCGATGAGGGCAGTCTCAGTACCATGTTGGAATCGGAATTCTGATTGACGTGCCTCTAAGAGCTTATATTGTTCCAAGAACTTTTGAATTTGGTTATAAGCAATCTTGTCCAGGATTTTAAGCCAAAAAGGGACTGTCCTTATGGGACGGTAATTAGTCGGTATAAGTGGGTCTAGGGTTTGCTTCTTTTTTTTTAAGACTTTATTTTCATTTTCAATAATGAAAGAAAACCTAGAATTTACAGATAAATAACTAAGTTGCTAAAATATCACCAAATAACTTACAATAACATTCAATCAAAGGAAAAACAATCACATGTCTATTAAAATCTATTTACCCTGACACAAATCAATATAGTCCACAAAATAATTGCAATAAACGACCCCACATTCACAATCACAAAAGGCCACATAGAACAAAACACAAACGCCCGCCGGGTATCCAAAACCCCCATCCTTGACACTGCGAATCATAATGTAACGTGGAATTTTGGTCCTTTTCCCCACTCCCCAGAGAAAATCCTGAAATCTATCCAACCGCCGCAACACCTTCCTTGTGAAAAGTAAGGGCAGCGATTGGATAACATACAGAGCCTTTGGCAATAAAATCATTTTGATTGCATTGACTCTAGCCCAAACGGTCAATGCGAATCGCTCCAATCTCCTAATGTCTCTACGAAGAACCTCTATAACCCTATCTACATTATAAATGAACAATTTACTTATATCACAAACAATGTGTGTACCTAAGTATTTTACACTCACATACTCCCATTTGCAATCCCAGCCTAATAGTTGCTCCTGCAGTGGTGAGTTCCTTACAGGAAACACCTCAGTCTTCCCCCCCCAATTAATCCGGTAACCCGACAATTTACCTACTTCTTCAAAAATACCCTTCAACAAAACCCCCCCCTCAGCAGGATTACTCAATACTACTACAACATCGTCCGCATAAGCTAACACCTTAACTTCTCCGTCCCCCACACATAAACCTCTAATCCCCCTATGCTGTCGAATATACGCCAGTAAAGGCTCTAACACCAAATTAAACAGGGTGGACAAAGGACAACCTTAACGCGTGCCCCTAAACAACTGCAGCGATTCCGAAAAAACACTATTCACCCATACCTTAGCTGTTATCCCAATCTGCAAGGACTGAACCGCCCTAATAAACAAAGGCCCAAACCCCAATTTCGACAACATGTAATTTAAGAATCTCCAGTTCACCCTATCAAATGCTTTTTCAGCATCTAAAAAAATAAGTAAAACATCTTTAATCTCAGATTCCGGCAAATCCAGAACATCCATCAACGTTCTAATATTGTCATACCCTTATCGGTACTTCATAAATCCAGTCTGAGATCGTTCAATCAATTCTCCCACATATTTATTAAGTCTAGCGGTCAGAATTCTAGTGAAAATCTTCATGTCAACATTAAGCAATGAAATGGGTCTATAATTACAGCATTAAGTTACATCTTTCCCTGGCTTTGGAATCACCGTAATTATAGCCTCCCTCATTGCTACACATAACCTCCCTTCTTTTATAATACAATTATACAAGTCACACAAAATGGGCGCCAATACCTCCTCAAATTCCTGATCGAATTCTACAGTCAAACCATCCACCCCCAGTGACTTTCCTTTCGTGAGTTCTCCAGTCGCCAATGAAACCTCCATAGTATCAACTGGACTGTCCAGAAAATCCCTGGCTTCCTCAGAGACAATGGGAAGAACAATTTTCTCAGAAAAGGAATCCAACTCTTACACCTGTGGGACCACATCCTCCCTATACGAGCCAGCATAAAATAAACTAAAGCATTCACCAATGTCACCCTTCTTGACCAGGACATCACCACTATCATTCACATTTTTCTGGATATACACCCTCTCAGAATAACTCTTTAATTTATTGACCAAGATTTTTCTCCCACGATCCCCCCCTTCCCAATATTTTTGTTTCACATTATACAAACCTTTTTCTGCCTGCAAATTTAACTCCCATTGTAATTTATCCTTGACCACCGTCATTCTGGCCCTTATTTTTACATCATTTGTTAACGCATAGCATCTCTGCAGATTTACAAGATCCTCTTCCAGTTCTTTCACTTTGGTTTCTTCAACCCTTCGCACCCTAGCAGTCCAATTCATTAGTTCTCCCCTAACGTAAGCCTTAAAGGAGTCCCACAATACCATGCTATCTACTTGCCCACAATTTTCTTGAAAATAAGTGGGAATAAACCTTTTTAATGCTACCAAAACATCCTCATTTTTCACCACAAATGGTTTCAACCTCCATCTATAGACACCTTTCCTTTCAGAAACGACTGACAACCTCGTAGTTACCATATAATGGCCCAAAAGGTGCCTTTCCCCTATCCTCGTATCCAAAACCGCCTCAGCCAAATTATCTGACATAAGGATATAGTCAAGTCTCGAATACGAGTCACGTACCGGGGAGTAAAATGAAAATTCCCTAACCTTCCAGTGAGAATTCCTCCAAACATCAACCAGATCAAAGATTCCCATCAAATCTCGGAACTCCCTGCTTGATGACTGACCAGTGAAACTACATAACGAAGAACTATCCAATACAGGATCTATCACACAATTAAAATCTCCTCCAATGATGATAGACTCCCCTCCCATATTACTCAACATCTCCTTCAAAGTCTTAAAGAACTTCCCACCTCCCGCAGAGGGACCATAAACAGATCCAATAGTTGGCATTCTGCCCTCGATTTTTAAATCCAGCCAGATAATACGTCCTTCGGAATCCATACTTACCTTATTAACACACCCATTAAAACCTTTTCGAAACATAGTTCCTACCCCTCTGGAATTAGATGTATAGCTATTCAAATATACCTTTGCATATTTAGCATTAGTTAATACATTTCCAGCACCATCAGCTAAGTGTGTTTCCTGCAACAGAACTACATCGAAATATTCTCAAAAAAAAATTTCCCTCCAAAGTTTGGACAACACTTTTTTCCTTTTAAGCAAACAAATTAACCCTTTAACATTCCAGATACACACAGACCACAAACTCATCCTGATCAGAAACCAGTATCATGTATATGAACCCCATCAAGTCACCATTAGTATTCATTCAATCCTATACCAAATCCAGTCGGTGCAAAAAAAAATTAAGCATTACTTTTTCCCACACCCAGACAACAAAAGACAACACATAAACAGAACACATGAATACTGTTTGAACGAAATCCAAAACATCATGAACTTCAACAAAGCATTATTATATACACAACTAAACCATATCCTGACCATCTCCCAGAATCCCATACCTAGCTATACATATTATTGCATCCTTTCCTACGTAATTTACACAGTCCCCATAAAAGATCTAACGTAGACATACTAATCAGACTACAGTCAAAACAACCCCTGTTTTCTAAATAACGCCAAACAGGCCTGAGTACTATATACTATATCCTACCAAGACCAAACAAGACCTATGCCAACAAAGCCATCCCCCTCAAGTCACGAGACAAATAAAAGCATTAAAAGAAACCTCACCCTTTAATAATACTCTACTCAACTATATCCAATAACCTGCCAAGTAAAAACCCCATGCCCTCCAAACCCGACTGCCCCAAACGTTATTAAATAAAGTAAAATAAAGAATACCGCCAGAATCACCTCTAAACACTTTGTTCAAAATGGAGAGCCTAATACAATCAACACGATACAACTTCTGGCCCATCTTCCAACAAAAGTTACTATCATACATTCAGGCCTCAGTAAAAGCACCCCCTCTACAACCCATAACACAGTCTCAATGTTGATGCATTAGAACAGCTATTCCCCTTCTTCAGCTCTTGCACAGTCGATGAACCTCAATCCCCAATTACCAATCTTAGTAATGACTTCACATGCACTGAACACCTTTCAAATACAAGACATTTCATGTAACTAATGACGAGTCATAAACAAGGTAAGCACATTTCCATGAAAGCCGTCAATGTAAATCCACACTTGGACTCGGCTTCCGATGCAGTCACTTCCATGCTGCTTTTTACTCCAGTATATTAATATGCAGTACACTGAGGCAAAAGGCGCTGTACAGAAGTATAGAGGGCTGGAACAATCCAAAACAGACCCAATCCACCATGTTTCCATTGCCCACAAGCTTCACGCCGCTACCATTTCAGAGTTCAATATATTTCTATATACACAGCCCAATTCATTAGCGCCGTAGTGACGAACATGCATTGCTAAGGAGAAGCAATGTAAAATAATCCTGAAAACCGCTGTGGCCAAAGTACTCCAAAGACTACATCGAAATGAGGGGTAAGGAGTCAAGGAGTCACCCATGTTGCTGTTTAATGGAAAAAAAGGCCAGAGAATATATTGTGCTCAAAACCGGGGCAGTTGTGCATTTTATCCCTTCCCGCTCTTGGCCCCTTATTGCAGTCTGCTCCCAAGTCCTTGCAGCGTTAACATTCCAGTTGCAATCTTTCCCCGCAGCAACCGAAGCACATACTGGAGCTAAATATCCAACCTGTCTTTCTCTGAACTGGCAACATACTGAAATCTGCATCAGCAAAAAAGGTTTCCTCTCCTTTTCTTTTCTTTTTTTTTTTTTTGCCATTTTTGCAGTGCCGCACCATCGCTACTGTGTGCTCCTTCTCCCCGCACTCACGAGCAGCTTCGCCTGTTTTCCTTCCACCAGAACCCAGCACAGATTGTGGAACGTTTTATCATTTTGGTCCGTCTCCTTTCCGGTTGCAATTGCGCGTTTTGTCATCACGCCATATGAATACACTGGTCCTTTCCACAACCTTTCCTCCCACCACAATCGTTGCGTAACATCAGCAGTCTATCTTCAGGAGCGTTCTAAACTGTTACGAAACCACGTTACAGGCTCCAACTGACCAAAGGTCATTAAAAGTCTCAGCATACCAAAGCACCAGGATATCCCGATTCAGTATGCAGCGGGAAAGATTCCTTAATTCCATACATTATAAGCTGGTGCAAATGGATGGACACCCGTTCCAGTTTCCCCATTGCTCATCACATACACTGCACAATTTATCCTGGAGAGGCCACGCTGCAGCAGGGCATTACGCGCTCTTACGCGCTCTTACTTCTGGTAAAGTGCAACGTCGCCACCCCCATACCCAAGCATTCTCAGTAATCCTTAAACGGCCGACACACGCGAATGCCAGGAGCCAAGCGAAACCATCCAAAATGACTCATACACGGTGCATTACACTGGCAATGGGAAGGGACGTCACACGCAGCGTATGGGCACTTTTCTCTAACACTCCCTTTTAGATTCAAGGGCTCGAGGCAAGAATTAAAACCAAATACAGCAGCGACATTTCAAACCGTTACCGTGCATTATAAGGAAATAACCAGAAAAAAAAGAATTAGAACAAAAATCACAAAGTAACGTTGCAAAAAATCATCTTTTCTTTTTAGATTGTTGTTTATGGGAGGCAGTGGCAGATACAGATGCAGCCTCCATAGGCTCCACATGTAAATCGGACAGAAAAGCTTCTGCACTCCTGTGCTCAGTAAAGGAATGAGTTTGTCCTTCCACAATCACTCAAAATATCGCTGGATAAATCATATAGTACTTGAGTTTTTTCAGTCTTGCTTTCTCCTTTGCTGTAGCAAAACATTTCCACTTTTCCATTACATCTTTGCTCAAATCTGCAAATATCATAATTTTATTTCCGCCCTATGCCAGATCTCTAACCTCACGAGATTTCCTCAGCAGCAATTCCTTGACGGGAAACCTTAAAAACTTGACCATAAAGTGCCTAGGGCGCTGACCCAGAGCTGGTTTTTGACCCAAAGATCTATGCGCTCTCTCAATATCTAGTGGCATTTTAGGGTCCAAGTGCAACATTGAAACCAACGCCTTTTCCAGGACTGAAATTGCGTTTCCCCTCTCCACATTTTCAGGAAAACCAGCTATCCTTATGTTATTTCTCCTCGAGAAATGTTCTTGCTCTGACAATTTGAGTAAAAGCTTCTCATTATTAATTTCCAGTTGTCTCACTTGATCTGCCAGATGCAAAGTCTTATCAACTGAACTAAGATTATCCTCCACAGCAATCACTTTAGTGGTGAGGCCCAGGTATTTCTCCTCTGCACTTGTCAGTTTAGCTTTGATTTCTACAATGTCCAAAATAATTTTAGTCAACAGATCCAGTACTTTATCATCTCTTTTCATGTTCCCCTTTTTGCCTTTTGGCAGGCTGTGTAGTCACAGCAACTGAATCGGGGTTCTCAGTCATCATCATTAGGATAGTGTTCAGCAGGTACAGGAGCTCAGCACCTAAGCTGCCATCTCTGAGGCTGACCGTTCCGGAATCTAGGGTTTGCTTCTTAAGCAGAGGTAGTACCCAAGAATGTTTCAGGTTGGTGGGCACAGTGCCCGACGCGAATGAGGCATTGATTAGTTTTGATACAAATGGGGAGAGATCTCTGGCAGCGTGTTTTATAAGCTGGGCAGGGCAGAGGTCGCCCTGGCAGTTAGATGGCTTAAGAGAGAGGATGACTTTCTCTACCTCAAGGATAGATGTTCTTGAGAACATGAATCGTGCAGCTGAATCATGTTCCTTTGAAGGGGGGTCGGTAATCAGATTATTAGTCTGGGTTGGTTGATTGAGAGAGGCTTTTTTC
This sequence comes from Ambystoma mexicanum, assembly GCF_040938575.1. Taxonomy (NCBI): domain Eukaryota; kingdom Metazoa; phylum Chordata; class Amphibia; order Caudata; family Ambystomatidae; genus Ambystoma; species Ambystoma mexicanum. The sequence goes on along the minus strand of NC_090932.1, from coordinate 1,622,852,300 downwards.
TTAGCTATTTTCTTTTGGAGCATAGTTACTTTATGTGATGGGGCTTATTGTATATCTGAACACCATTTTTTATCTTTAGAGCAAATGTCCGGAATGGGGATGGGTGACTAATTACTTGAGGATGGTGAACAGTTCCCTCATATTCGAGTTGGCATTAGATATACTCTTGTTATGAGTTTATCTTAGCCAAATGGATTTCCTTTTTGTAGTGGGAAGAGATTTCCATTAGTTTGTTTTTGTGGTCTTTTGAGGGGATTAGCCTCCATGCGGTTTCGCAACCCCTCTTAAGTTGTCGTAAGTCCCTTAGTTCGGGGGTGAACCCTTCATTTAAATGGGATTTGGGTTTACTCAGTCTAAGTTTTAGGGAGGCAATGTTGTCAAGAGTGGTTAACATAATTTTGTTATACTTGTCGACGAGCGTTTCAGGGTCTAAGTGATCCGCTAATTGGTTAAGAGTGGATAGGATCACAGGAATCACTTTTTCCCTGGTGATACTCTTTTTATTCCTAGTTGGACATGGCGGGGCCATGGTGGCTACTGGCGAGAGTGGTCTAGGGGTGGAGAGTTCAAAGGACAAGAGGAAGTGGTCTGTCAAAGGTTGTGGGTCAATGGATTTGATGTTGTCGGTGCAGTTGTAAACTGCTAGCCAGTCAAGGACTCTCCCTTTAGTATGAGTGGGTTCGAGAATTTTTTGAGTTATGCCTAGTTCAGAAAGAATGTTGGCCATGGTGGTGGTATTTTTGTCTAGTGGGTCATTGTATCCCAAATTGAAGTCCCCTAGGACAAGTAGTTGTAAAGAAATGTTGAGGTTATTGGACAGTAGGTTGTAGATATCCTCCTCAAATGTTCCTATAGGTCCAGGTGGTCTGTAGATGAGGTGGATAGTCAATGTTTGGTAGTTAATTAGAGGAAGTTTGATAGTGAGCGCTTCACAAGATTCAGAAACTAGGGTGGGCATAGTTCTCATACCTAGACTAGTCTTGGCGATGATAGCAATGCCGCTGCCTCGCATATTAGTTCTGCCCTGTCTCAGTATGGTATAACCATCCGGGATTGCTAAAGAGAGTAGGGGTCCTGCTGCGATATCCAATATCAAGTCGCAGATATCCATGTTGTGTGCAATCAGAGTTCTGCCATTTATTAATCCCCCTTAAGAGGGGGGGGACACTACAGTGGATTGGGTCGGTTTTATTTTAGAGGGAGTGGATAGTGGCCTCCGGATATTGAGGTGGGTGATATTTACCTTCTGTTTATTGGATCTTTTATTGGCGGGAGGGAAGGTTCTGGTCCAGGGGCTCATGGAGTTTTGTGAGTCTCGCTCGAAGTCTAAAGTTTCTGAGGGGTGGAGTACATGGATTACTTTGAGGCCCACTTGAGGGATTCGGATCAGGGCGTTCCATAATGCTGGGGGTGATTAAAGATATATATGTTGAATTATGTAGAGCTCGCTTGATACTTGTGGGGTGGCTACTGCAAGGTGTCTGGTGGATAGTAAGCAGTAGACATATGTGGGTTAAGATGCTACAGGCTATAATGTTCATGATGTGATATTGCATGGGAGGTGGCTTATAATAAGTTGATGCACCTTCTAAGTGGTGGCCTATGAGTACACTAAACTAGGTTTATAATTTGAAGTACGAGGCATACAAGGGTCACTGGAGGCTGTTAGTACAAGATGCCGTAGGCTAGATCAGATAAGCTTGAGTTCAAGCCTAAATGGTGTAAACTAGGTCTGGTAAGCTCAAGTTCGTATGGGAGGTAGTAGGCTAGTTCAGGTACGCTAGCGTAAGTCACAAATACAATTGGCTAGTTCGCGTAAACTCAGGCTCATACCTTGGTGGCGTAAGCTGGGTCTAGTGGGCTCAGGTGGGTACAAGATGCAGTAGACTCGTACAAGTGGGCTCAGGTTCATACATGAATGGTGCGCACTAGATTACTAGAACATACCTAGTAGTGTAAGAAATAAGCATTTTGATCGGAGTCTGCACAGTGGGTTGCATTGGGCTACAGTAGACTAGATTCAAATGGGCACAGTGGGTTACAAAGGCTAAAATCAAAATAGGCACAGTTGGCTACGATAGGCTAGAATCAAAATAGGAACAGTGTGCTAAAAAAGGGCTAAAATAATAATGGGCTCAGTAGGTTACAGGAGGCTAAGTTGGAAAAAGGCACAGTGGGCAGCATCGGGGCTGGTATTGTTAGGTACATTGGGCATTGGATGACTAAGTGACCAGTGGGCTCAAACAGTGGTAGTTACACAAATTATGGCATCAAACAAGAAGGCTGATTCAACTATACAGTGGATTGATTGGCCTAGCACAAGAGGGCAGATTCAGCTATGCTACATAGATAATAAACAATGTGTCCAGGAAATACAGAGACAGGTATATAGTGTATCAGCAATAGGCTGACTCAAGGTAGGTAACATGTGCAATTGCACGGGAGAATAATCAGGTTCATTTGAGACAGGGTAGCTCAAGTTGGCAAGCCTCAGCAGCAGGATGATTCGGAATCAGTGCAGTGAACAAAATAGGTAGGTGATTTTAGCAGCAGTGGCTAATTCAAGGTTAATATTGATAAACTAATAGCAGCCTAGCAATAATAAAAATAACAATATAGCAAGGCAGTTATTAGGAAAGGTGCCGAGGAGGCGTGCAGTAGAATATATTGGCGTTGCAGCAGACGCCACTATGAAAGGTTTTACAGTTAGTGAAAAGGGTGCCGGGGCGGCTCACAAAGAAACAAGTCATACGTGCAGCAAGTCAGTTCATGAATGTTGCTGAAGCGGTGTGCAGTGGATAATGGACTTAATTGAACACAAACTTGATTGTTAAGAGGTGCCGAGGCAGCGCACAATGCAGCAGCATAACATCGGAAAATGAGTTAAGTAATAGGGGCTACCGCGTGCAAGGGATCCTGGTGAGATCAAAATAAATGATTGCCGTGTTGGCACGCATGAGCTATGAGCACCAGTGAGGCGGATGCTGCGTGTAGCGCAGCGGTAGATTATGGCAGTGTTTACACACTCGGAGAAGATGTGGATATGCTGGGACATAGCTGGTGATACAACCAAGTTGTAACAATAGCTAAGTACCGGGTACATAGAGTATTACTCACGCTTTGCAGAGCATGGGGATTAAGTGGGTTGGAGAACGTTCCACCATTCCTATCGGTTCCGACAGGCTTGGGACAGGACCTTTTTTTCTCGTGCCTTGTTACAAGGGCCGGCGTTCGCCTGCTGGATAGAGGGGATTGGTTATAAAGATGCACAACAATCAATCCGGTCGCTTCTGGGCACAGGGCTCTGGGTGCTGATGGTCGAATTTAGCGGGCGGCCATGTTGGAAGGAGGCGATCCTCACGTTGCACAATGGCGTCTGGATGTTCAAATGAAAGAGAGGGGCCAGTCTGTGGCTTTTCGTGGTCCTGCAAATTTTCTTGGATTTGTAGATGCAATGCTGTGATAATGGCAATATTAAAATCGCGGGTGCCGCGCATCCGCAGTTATTGCGGAGGGAGGTGGCATTATTGCCCCAAGGCTTACCTTAACACCCAGCAGGGTGAAGGTGATGTGGAGGCTGCTCCTGCAGCTCGTGGTGAGGCAGCCAGAGCTCCAGCTCTGGTGGAAGGGAACTGGGGCTGGAGGCTCGGGGAAGGAGCCTTTTTTGTCATGCCTTGTTACGAGGGCTGGCGCAATGCAATGATTATTGCATTGAGCCCTATTGATTCGTATGGTGTAACTTGATAACTTCCATCTATGCAAAAGTTGTTACATACTTGAAACCTTTTTTTGAAAAATTAATCATAGGATTGGACTGGTCAAGATGGTTTTTACAAATGTTGGTGTGCATTAGACTCTTAATGTTGAGGATGATGATTTGTACACATTATGTTCCCCACCACTTTGGCCTATCTAACAATGTTTTACTTGAAAACTGTCTTTGATCTTACGTGTTTTGTTTTCCAGTTAGGCAGACATGTTGTGCTATATGTATGTATATATTTGTTGGGGAGTTTTACACAAATTACTGTCTATGACAGAACTTAGAAAAGCCCACCTTGGATGTACAGGGTTCCAACTCTTAGGTTTGACCTGAATCACACAAAGGTTTGGTAGAATGGTTGAGCAGCCAGGCTTAGACTAGGAGGGGAGGATATCTGTGGGAAAGTTCAAAGAACTCTGAGCATATACTAGTTATGGGAAACATTGTTACATTTAGTTATGTAAATAATAGTAATTTTATTTATTGTATATATTTCTGAGGCTTGTGGATCTGCTTAGATCACATCCTATGCATAGGCTGTCATCTAGTGGTAGCCGCTGAGTATTACATTTTTTGTTTTGGAAACTCAAAAAGGGACCGTTTGCGGCTCCGGTAAAGCAACTGCGGGAGCCATCATTTTCAAAATGGCGCAGAGCCATCTTTGATAAAATGGCCCTCAGTCTTTCTTTTTTGCTGTGTCTTTGTGGAAAGGTCCTTCTGGAGATTTTCTCTGCGCGCCAAACCAGGTTTGGTCTCTTTGTTCATTTCGCCTTTGGCAGGGTTTCTGAGTGAAATCCGCCTCTTGCTCCTGAGTGTCTGGCGTAGGCAGGAAGTGAGGGAGTGTGCCCGAATTCCCTGTGCGTAGTCTCCTAGGAGACCCAAATGCACTCTGTGGTGATTGGCTGGCTGACTGTCCGGCAAGGACAGCCACCCTGCTGAGTGAGTGGCAGCTAGGTAAATCCATGAAAGGACATATACCCATATCCCATGCAACATTCGAAACTAGAGGATGGAGGTCTAATGAGGATAGCCAGCCTCCCAGTCAGAGCTGGTTTCTCTCAAGCACTCTGCATGTAAAAGGACTTGTGGGGTTTTGGTTGACCCTCCCCACTTTCTGTCCTGCTACTCATTCAAAGACCCTTTGCGTGCTTTCCAAGAGAGTTAGGGAGAATTCTCAAAAATGTGCTAATTCCCTTCCCCTTAGAGACCCCCAGCAACTTTGCTGGATTTTGAGTACTTGATTTTTTTTTTTACCTGGAGAGAATGTGAGCCTTTTTCCCCACTCTTGCATGTATTTTGAATGTGTTTTACTCTTGCGTTTTCTTTGGTTATGGGGATTTAGACAACTCCATTTTCATATGTGTAGGCTTTCTCAAGGTTTAAATACCCTCTCTGGGATAAACTACAGTTTCCCAGAGAAAGTAAAGTGAAATTGACTTTACTAGTCTTTTCAAATTCCTAGACCCAGCACACCCTATCTTACTATAAAGTGCTGGAGGGATTACCTAGCATTCCCTGTGTCTAGAAACCCATGTAGCAGTCAAATGCTACCCTTTCCTCTTGAAATGGCTGGTGGCAGTGGTTTTATAACAAACTACCATGATTTTTTCCGCCCGCGAACACTGGTAGCGTTAAATCACGAGAGCCATGCTTTTCAAGATGGCGTCTGAGCCCCCTTTGTTTAAAGAGATCCCGGTCTTATTTTTTCGCCATTTCTTTTTGGCAAGGTCCTTCTAGAGTTTGTCTCTGCGCGCCAAACCAGGTTTGATCCCTTTGTTCCTTCACCTTTGGCGGGCTTCAGGACTGAAGACTGCCTGTGTCGCCCAGGTGTCTGAGGTGGGCAGGAAGGGAGGGAGGTGCCCGAACCTCCCTGTGCTTAGTCTCCTAGGAGACCCAAATACACTCTGGCATGATTGGCTGGCTGACTGTCCGGCATGGACAGCCACCCTGTTGGGTGAGTGACAGCTAGGCTGGAATTAATGGGAGAGAACTGAATAAAAGGCGAGTCTCTTTGCTTGGAAGGCAGAGTCGACCACTGGAACGAAAGAAACAAAGACGGGCTTGAAGAGGACGGCTGCTGCAACTCCTGGACCATTGGTTTGCCCGGTGAAGCCCTGCTGCAGGTCCGAATCGCTAAGTTCATCTCGACAGAGAAGCCCTTCAAGGATGACTTCTCCCTTTGAGTTGGTGGGACCAATCAACTCGACACTAAGCCACCTGGATACCATTCTCGGAGCTGGTTGTATTTCCCTCAGAGTGCTGCAGCAAATCAAATAACCAGGAAGAGGGACACCAGTTTGTGTGCTTTACTACAGTTGCAGGAATCGAAAATTTGCCAGTTGCCAGCTTTTACCAGTCCCAGTGCAGTGCAGGAGTCCCCCGACGTCCTCCCTCTTGTCCCCACGACTGAGGCTCAGGTACAGTGAGATCTGCAGGAACTGCCAGGAACAGAAGTATTCAGCTGCATCTTTTTCTTCATTTGAAAGGAACTGTGAAACGAGACTGAGAGTACTTACATCTCGCTGTGAAAGTGCTTGAAACTTTCCCAACTTGCAGGACTAATCAGCTTGTGACCCAACATATGATTCTTTCTTTTACAAACTACTTCTGAGAACTTTTGCAAATACTTTTCCGTTTAACTACCAGAAATACTTTAGCCCATTGACTTTGGCCTAAACTATTGCGTTGAATTAACTCCTCTGGTGAACTCAAAGTATTTGCACAGTCTAAGAATAACTGTAATTTTCTTTTTATGAACCTATGCATTTTTGCTCCTACTTCAAAGTACTCTGAATGCCATTTTGCTATTCCTTCAAAGTAGTTTAAATGCCGCAGAAGCATACAGTGTAAAGTACTGAAGTATATTTATGTGTGATATAGGTTGCCTCCTTTTAGTGAATGTTTTATAACTGACTGTGAAATAAATTATTAAGTGTTTTACCAAGAAACCTTGAGTGTAAGAGTTTATTTGAATACTTGTGATTGTAGACCTCTGTGTAACATCATTACAGCTCACATTCCCCTCTTGAGATAACGCTAACAAAACTGTGTAGCTTCGCTTACACCTGTAGTCCTAGTTGTGTGTAGTGGTCCCAAAGGGTACTGCATACGAACTCTGCCTAACAAAGGGAAGCCTGGCGAAGACAAGGGAGCTAGAGGAACCACTCTACATAGGTAGGTAGAAGACATAAGAAAAGGACAAGCCATCTTGTTCAGGGTTTTAAAAAAATGCAGCCTCCATTTTGGGTCCATGGTGAGCCTAGTCTCCCCTACTCCAGCCGTGATGACAGTGTGCGATTAAAAATTCACTAAACATTGTGCAAAAGGTACACTTCCACCAGCCTGAAATTAGGGACTTTTACTGCAGAAGTGAGAAAAGGGAGGCAATGTTTCCCCTCGGCACTCCACTTCAAGTGGTGCAAAGGGGGTCAGGGGACTATTATCAGCCTCCCTGTCTACACGCAAAAGGAGCTGGGCACTGGAAATCTCCTGCACCAAGAACAGAAGACCCAGCCATAGGACAAATGTTTACTGTGTTTGTTACAAATTCAAATGACAGGGATTTCAGCAAGAGCAACGTAACATTCGTCACACTCTCGTTCATCAGGAGCCTGTCGTCGGATTTTGTTAGTGTATGACGTCACAAAAATAAAGTTCTCCAGCATGGGTCCTGGCATGGATATACATGCTCATGAATATATTCCCTGTCGTCGGGCCGGGAGTCCTCGGTAAAAGAAAAAACTGTTTCACTTTCACTTGCATACTGTATTTCTCCTTTAAACCAATCGCTGTACTCTGGGTCATACTGCCCCCGGACAATGACTGTCCTCTCCCTAAGCCACTCCTCTGGCAGACATCTTCAAAGGGCAAGGATCGTCGAGGTTTCTTCGGGCTTACTCTGCACCTCCGGCCATGACGGAGGATAAGAAGGAAGATCCCTTTTTCAAGCTCTGCACCAGGTGCGGACTACAAAACTTGTTTCGTGGAGGACACCCCCTTCAGTGCCTCTGTCTTCATGTGGACCACAAGGAGAGTGCAAGATTTGGCTCGGCTTCTCCAAGGAAACAATGAAGGATCGTCACAGTAGTCTGGCGGCGTGGCTAAACTCCAAGACCTCCGCCCTGTGCCCCAAGCAAGGGTCCTACCTCACCCAGGACCGGCCGGTCTGACTAGCAGGTTTCTAAGTCCTTTGAGGACGCCCCATCTGTGGGGGCCCAAGACAAGGCCAAGCACTCCCGAGTCCGGTTCCATCGGGGTCAACGCGCAAGCGAGTCCCGTGATGAGCAGGACCCAATCAACTTCACATCTGCCTCCATCGTCAGCCAGCGATCAAGCTCCTCCTCAAAGAGGAAATTGTTCAACACGACTAAGCTGTGGGAGAAATCTGAGAAGCCCAGGGTGGAGAAAAAGGTGGCTGACTTGCCCAAGAAGGCCCAAGCGGCACAGGAGAAATCTTACTCAACAATTGAGTTGGTGGTGGCTGCTTTCTTGTAGGCCTAAGGGGCTGACCCCTTGAAGGTAGCCCCTACAGTGCCCAGGGTGTCCCTGCTTCCGAGGCAGGAGGCCTGATCTGGGGTAGTGGCAAAGCCTGCTGGCACACCAGAGAATAGGATACGTCTCTGAGCCCAGCCCAACCCTTCAGGGTGCAAAAGGGGGTGTGGGCATGAGGACCACCAGTTCCTGCACATGGTTGTTATGTTATTTGGAATTTATATAGTGTTCTATATCATTGGTATGACTTCAAAGCGCTGGTAGGTTGAGCGCCCTTGGGGACCGCAGTCCAGGTCAGTTGAGAGAGTAAGGTGTCATAGAGTGCTTAGGGTGCACCGGTTATGTGTGCAGCTGATGCAATTGCCAGAAGGTAGCTGCATCCTAGCATTAGTTGTGGTGGAATTGATATCAGTTGGATGTGCGCAGTCTGGAAGGTGGACTCCAAGACTGGGTTCTGGCTGCGTTAGGCCTTTGTAGGATGCTTATATGTGCATCTAAGCCGGTTTGTCATGGGATATAGCTGCATATTATTAGAATGATGAGGCAGGTGTTCATGGGGTAATGTTCATATGTGAGCAGCTAGGCCAAAATGGATCGAGGGGTGTAGCTGCACTCTAATTGTGTGTTGGTGTAGAGTAGAGAGTAAGCATAGTGATATGGGAGGTGAGTGTTTGGATGGAGTTGTGATCTAAGGAGTTTGCTTTTCCGATTTTCGTGGGTGCGTTTGTTTAATAGTTATTTACATGCTTCTCCAGCATGGGGTCTGGCATGGATTCACATGCTCATGAATATTCCCCGTCGTCAGGCTGGGAATCCTCGGTAAAGAAAAAACCAGTATCAGTTTCGTTTCTGATCTGTCTTTCGTAGTAATAACCAATCACTGGTCTCTGCGTCATACTGACCACAGCCAATGACTGCCCTCTACCTAAGCACCGCCTCTGGCAGCCATCTTCAGATTTTTACCGCACGTTCATGTGCTGGGATCCTCGTGCTATTGCTCTCGAGCGTTAGTGCTAATTTTTCACGTTTTTTTCTCAAAACTTCGTTTTTTCCGGTCAAAAGAGCCTCAAGCTCCACCGACTCTCCATCCAATCAACGGGGACCCGTGTCGGATTCGTCTGCGCCCCTCAAAGGTGAAGATTTCGTCGAGCTACGTTTTGGAGGACTCCAGAAGCTTCTCAGGCCCGGACATGGCCCGGGAGAAGGGAAGCTCGACGCCCGGAAAGCTGTTCAGGGTCTGCCCTGGATGCCAGCTGCAGAACGTCTTTAAGGAGGACGAACACTCCTTTTGTCTCTACTGCCTACATGAGGACAAGACGCACGTGGAGAAGGACTGTGCGTTTTGCGGCAATATGTCGGAGCGGACCATGAAGGACCGCCACCAACGCCTCGCCAACTGGCTGGAAGGGAAGAGCCCGTCAGGCGAGAAGAAGAGGAAGAAATCCGAGCGGTCTTCTAAGACCTTTGAGGACCCCCCGGCGACGGGGGTCCAACACAAGGCCAAGCACCGCGAGTCCGCTGGCACCGGGAGCGCCGAACGGTCGGGCTCTACGGGCGCCAGGCAGGGCGCACCCTCCCCGGCACCTTCAGCCACGAGCCAACGCTCTGGGTCGGGTAAGAGGAAGGGCGAGCTCCCGGCAAAGCTCCTGGAGAGGCCCCGGTCGAGCTCGAAGGCCCCATCGGAGGGGGAGCGAGGCAGTGCCCCTCCCCTCAAGGATAAGGCGGTGAGCGCACCTAAGGTGGTGAAAGCCTTAATCCATCCGGCCAAGCCCTCTATCGATACTGTCGCGGCGGCCCTGGCTCAACCTGTGGAGGCTACACCAGTGGTGGCGACCTCGGGCCTCAGAGTCTCCCTGCCACCTCGGAGGGAGTCCTCTTTTGTGCCCATCGATAGGACCCCCGTGAAATCCCCGGCAGGGAAGAAAAAGGGGGGGCAGGGCGTCGTCGTAGATTCGGCTTCAGAGGAAGAGCTGATCGAGGTCTTAAGCCACGGCCTTGGCGTGGATGAAGACCGGCCCGTCGGGATGGAGCCGAGGGTGCCGACGCGGCCCCTGATCGCCCGTCGGATTCCCCTCTGCCAGCGCCGCAAGACAACTCGGCTGCCATTTTGTTGGCTATACAGTCCTTATGCTCAGAGATAAGGACGAGACTACCGTTGCCGACGGAGGAGCCTCTCCCGTCGGGGGATCCTGAACCGGGACCTTCGGGTGTTCCCCCTCCCAAGAAAAGAAGGATTCACCCTCCACCTCCTTTTCAGCCGTCGCGACCCGTCCAGCCCTCCTCCCCGTCCACCCGAGGGGATGATACGGGGACTGACACGGCAGCGACGGGTACGGACGACGAGGTATACGACGAGGATCTCCCGTCGTCACCTCCCACCAGGGCCTCTCCGCCCGACGAGATTGGATCGTTCCACTCCATGATCGCCAGGGCATCCGAGCTTTTCCAACTCTGCCCTGAGGAGAAGAAAAAGGAAGGATTCCTTTATCAACAGCGCGAGGCCAAGAGGAAGACGGTCCTCGCAGTGCCTCTACTGGACGACATTTGGGATGAGGGCCTCGCCCTCCTCAAGAACCCTTCCACGACGCCAGTTAGAAGAGACCGGTACGAAAAGAAGTACCGGGTCCCGGACGCGGCCCCCCTGTGCCTCCGGGCGCAGCCTACCCCGGACTCCGTCGTCTCCGCGGCGGCCAGGAAGAAAGCGGTGGGGGTGCGGCCTCCACATCGACTTCCTCACCGGACGGCGAGGGAAAGAAATTGGAAGCTATGGGACGCAGGGTCATCTCGTCTGCAGCGACGACGATTAAAGCGGCCAACGCCTTGGCTATCGTGGCCCGCTACGACAGGGAGCTATGGTACAAACTGGCTCCCCTGCTGGACTTCCTACCGGACGACAAGAGGGCGGATGCCCTGGAGATCCTACAGGAAAGTGAGGTGGCGTCGGACCACGCCATCACTATTGCGACGGACATCGCCGACACTGGGTTTCGCCAGTTGGGCAACGGCGTGTGCCTTAGGCGGCGTGGATGGCTCAAGGCTACGGACTTCCGTCAAGACGTACAGACCAGAGTCCTGGACATGCCGTTCGATGGGAACAACCTGTTTGGGAAAACAGTGGACGATTCCCTTCAGGCCATTAAAGCGGACACTGAGACGGCCCGGGCCCTTGGGGTTCTACAGCAACGACGGACGCACTTTCGGAGCGGCGGGGGCAAGGGCGCCTCCAAAGGTTCCGGCGGCAGTTTCTCTACCTACCGTCAAGCGGCCCGCTCGTCGTCTCAAGAGGTCTACAGAGGACGAGGCAAGTCTGGAGGACCCCGCCGTCGTCGCCAAGGAGGTCAAGGCGGCAAAGCCTCGTCGAAACAGGATTGAACCGGCCGTGGGGTCGGGCCCCCACCGAAGCACCCCGGTGGGAGGCCGGCTGGCGAGCTTCGTCAGCGTGTGGGAGTCCATCTCCACCGACCGTTGGGTGCTGGACGCCTTGGCCCGGGGCCACGTGCTCGAGTTTCAAAGAAGGTGCCCGCGCGTCCCCCCCGTGGCCAGTAGAGAGCTTCAGGTCCCTCAGCTTCTCCTGGAGGTAAAGGCGTTGCTCAGGAAGGGCGCCATCAAACTCGTCCCAAAGAGGCTTCGGGCTCCGGAGTTTACTCGAGATACTTCCTCGTGAAGAAGAAGACGGGAGGATGGCGCCCCATCCTAGACCTGCGACGTCTGAACAAGTTCATCAAGGCACAGAAGTTCCGGATGGTCACCCTCCAGCACATCCTGGGTCAGCTGGAGGAAGGAGACTTCCTGTCGTCGTTGGATTTGGAGGATGCCTACTTCCATATTCCCATCCTAAAGGGGCACCGAAAATTCCTCAGGTTTGTGGTCCAAGGGCGTCACTACCAGTTCAAAGCCCTCCCCTTCGGACTACGGTCGGCACCCAGGGTATTTACCAAGTGCTTGCACCGGCGGCGCCGCAGCTGCGCCGCGAGGGGATCCACGTCCACCCCTACCTGGACGACTGGCTCATCCGAGCCAAGACGAGGGAGCTCGCCGTGGAGCACACGGCAAGGACCGTCCAACTTCTCACGGACCTGGGATTCTCCGTGAACTACGCCAAGTCCCACCTGGTACCTGCGCAAAACGCACTGTTTCTGGGAGCGAAGCTCGACACAGTGTCCCTTCTGGCCTCCCCGTCGGAGGAAAGGACCAGGTCCATCCTGGGCAAGGTACAGCGGATGTTGGTTTCCGACGCGGCCAAGGTGAGGTCCATCAAGTCCCTCCTCGGAATGATGTCCTCTTGCATCTACCTCATTCCCATGTGCAGGCTCCGGATGCGCCCGTTGCAGGAGTTCCTGGACGCGCGCTGGATCCAAACGACGGGCGGCTTCGAGGAGAGGATCACACTCGACGAGAGTTTCCGCCGAGCGGTCCGGTGGTGGGGCACCCGCGCGCATCTGACGGCGGGCATGAACTTCCAGACCCCAGACCACCAGGAGACAGTGACCACGGATGCCTCCCTGGAAGGGTGGGGAGTGCACACCGAGAATCTGCACGCGAGAGGCCTCTGGCTCCTGACAGAGAAGTCCCTCCATATCAACGTCCTGGAGCTCTGTGCAGTGTTCTGGGCCCTCAGGTCCTTCCTTCCGTCCCTCAAGGGCAAGGTGGTGAGGATCTTCACCGACAACACCACCACCATGTTTTACATCAGGAAACAGGGCGGAACCAGGTCCCCAGCACTGTCCAAGGAGGCGCAGGACCTGTGGCATTGGGCAGGCGCCCAAAGGATGTTTCTGGTGCCGTTTCATCTGGCAGGGATAAAAAACACCATCGCCGACTCACTCAGCAGGGAGCTGCGCTCGTGCCACGAGTGGGAACTACGGCAGGATCTAGTGGATCGCCTCTTCCGACGGTGGGGCACACCCCAGATCGACCTGTTCGCGACAACGACGAACTCCAAGTGCCGGAGGTTCGCCAGCAGGTTTCCCCAGGCGAGGAGCATGGGCAATGCTTTCTCGTTCCCCTGGGAGGGCCTGTTCCTCTACGCGTTCCCTCCTTTGCCACTGCTAATCCGGCTCGTCAACCAGCTCAAGAGGTCACAGTGCAGGATGATCCTCGTCGCACCTGCGTGGCCGAGGCAGATATGGTTCCCGGACCTTCTGGACTTGTCAGCTTCCCCGCCAATCAAGCTGCCGGTGGACGCGGATCTACTCTCCAGGGAAGGAGGCGCCATCCTCCACCACGACCCGAAATCGCTGAACTTGCAGGCCTGGCTCCTGCAGCGTTAGAGTTTGGAGGTTACGACATACCGGCCGACTGCAGAGAGGTTCTTGCAAAGGCCAGGGCGTCCTCAACTCTTAAATGCTACGGACACAAATGGAAGAGGTTCTCTGTCTGGTGCCACGCACAGAAGATTAACCCTCTACGGATTACGGCTCCCCAGGTACTACCGTACCTGCTGACGCTGGCCAAAGCTGGACTGGCACACGCGTCCATCAAGTTTCATCTTGCTGCGATCTCCCGATACACCAGAACCACGGGCCGGACGTCCTTGTGGTCTCATCGTCTGGTGAAAGAGTTCATGAAGGGACTGTTCAGATCGTTCCCGCCGGTGAAGGCGCCGGCCCCGGCGTGGGAGCTCAACGTGGTGCTGACCAAGCTCATGGGACCTCCGTTCGAGCCTCTGCACTCGGCCCCGTTGAAGTTTCTGTCGTGGAAAACAGCGTTTCTTGTGGCCATCACCTCCGCACGATGGGTGGGAGAGATCCAGGCCCTTTCCTGCAAGGCCCCGTACTTGACTTTTCACGACACGAGGGTAGTGCTCAGGACGCACCCCTCCTTCATGCCCAAGGTACCGTCGGACTTCCATCTCAACGAACCCTTGGTGTTGCCTGTGTTCTTCCCGTCGCCTTCGTCGCCGGCTGAGAGGACTTTGCACTCGCTGGATGTGGCTAGAGCGCTGAAGTTCTACGTGGACCGCACAAAGTGTTTTCGGAAGACGTCACAACTCTTTGTGAACTTTGGACCTGTCAATCAGGGGAAGGCTCTCTCGAAGGCTTCCATTTCCAGATGGCTCTCCGGCTGTATCATGTACTGTCATCGGTTGGCAAACCGACCGCTGCCTGGCCGTCCGAGAGCCCATTCCACCAGAGCGATCGCAGCTACCACGGCGTTCCTTTCTGGTGTGCCCCTGCTGGACATATGCAGGGCTGCTACGTGGAGGTCGACGCACACCTTCACGAAATTCTACTGCGTCGATCGGGATTCCAGGGAGGAGTCCAGGGTCGGCCAAGCAGTGCTGCGCAACCTGTTCGCCTGAGGTGAGTCTGGTGAGGAGGTAAGATGCTTAATGTTGAGTTTGATGTAATGCTTAATGTTGAGCCTTTGCCACCTCCCGTGGTTGTGCATGTGTGTACTGCTATGTATTCTTTATTCATGAGCATGTGAATCCATGCCAGACCCCATGCTGGAGAAGGAACAAGTTACTTACCTGTAACTGTTGTTCTCCAGCATGGGTCTGGCATGGATTCACATGCGAACCCTCCCGCCTACCCCTCTGCGGCTCTTCACTTGGTCATACTGCCACTTCACGTGCTTCCAAATCTGAAGATGGCTGCCAGAGGCGGTGCTTAGGTAGAGGGCAGTCATTGGCTGTGGTCAGTTTGACGCAGAGACCAGTGATTGGTTATTACTACGAAAGACAGATCAGAAACAAAACTGATACTGTTTTTTTCTTTACCGAGGATTCCTAGCCTGACGACGGGGAATATTCATGAGCATGTGAATCCATGCCAGACCCATGCTGGAGAACAACAGTTACAGGTAAGTAACTTGTTCCGTATTGAGTGGTGTTATTGCTCAGGGTCTCATTGCACATTTGTCAACTGTTGCAAGGACTAAGTCGCCTCAGATGGTCTTCATTACGGAAAGAGCCGTGTTTTTAGGGCTTTGTGGAAGGTCATATTGTCCTGGGTGTGTAGAATATGTGGAGGGAGTGAGTTCCACAGAGTTGGAGGTTGGAATCACTAGAAGCAGGGCCTTGCTTGATCTTAGGGTGCGAGATGGGAGGTAGGGTTTTATCTTTTCTTGTAGGTACATTGGGCTGGTCTTGTGCACTGCTCGGTGGGTGATGCATAGGGTCTTGAATATGGCTCTTCATCCAACCGGGAGCCACGAGAGCGTTTTGGGCTCTTTTTAGTTTGTTGAGTTGGTATGCCGGAGCTCCTAGGGAATTGGCATAGTCCAGTTTCGACATCACAGTAGACATCACTGCGACAAGTCTGTTCGGCTATGCGAGGTAGGGAAAAATGCATCTGAGAAGTTTGAGGCGGTAGTGACAGCATTTAGACACGTTGTTGATCTGACGGGAGAGGGATAGGGCAGAGTCCATAGTGCAGCCTAAGTTCTTCACTATATCAGAGGGGCGGGAGGTGAGCCGAAGGACGGGGGCCATGGGAGCGGATGTGGCAGAAGGGCAGTATTGCCGCACACCTTTACTTCTGTTTTATCAGGGTTCAAAAGGAGGTGGTTAATTGTCATCCATCAGTCAAGATGGTGGAGACAAGCTTCAAGGTCTGGAAGGGGGTTGGTGCCTGACTTGGGAATTCTTAGGATAATTTGGGTATCGTCGGCGTAGTTGTAACAGGAGATGTGCATGTGGATGATTCCTGGTAGAGTGGTCATATAGAGGTTGAACAAGAGAAGAGCTAGGCATGTGCCTTGGGGTTCTCCATTGGTCACTGAGCGAGCACTTGAGGCAAAAGGCGAGAGGAGGGTTATTTGTTTCCTGTTGCTGAGGAAGCAGGCAATCCGTTTGAGAGCAGTCCCACGGATTCCTAGGGAGTGAAGGCGGTCAAGGAGGATTGAGTGGTTACCCGCGTCAAAGGATTCAGAGGGATTGAGAAGAATTAGAGCTGCACAGCCTTCAGAGTCTACAGTGACCTTGAGATCATCCCAGATTGAGATCAGAGTGGATTCTGTTCCATGTCGCGGTCTGAAGCCTGATTATGAGGGGTCGAGGAGACATCTGGATTCTACGGAGTTGAGCTGTGAGTATGCTGCCCGGTCAATGAGTTTTGTGAGGAATCTGGTGTTGGAGATAGGTCTGTAATTTTTTGGGTCAAGGGGGTCCAGGGATGCCTTTTTTAGAAGTGGTTTGACATGTGCTATTTTGAAGGCATCAGAGAAGATGCCAGAGGTGAGTGAGTCATTCAGTATGGTTCTCACATATTATTCTGCGCAGGTAGACTCGAATATTTCTTTCAGGACAGTGGTGGGGCAGGGATCGAGTGCTGGCTGATAGTAGGTTAAGGAACTCGTCTCAGGAGATGGGTTTGAAGAAGTTGAACGTAGGGGAATTGGGCATTGGGGAATTGAATCATAAGGATCGGGCAGAGGGAGAGGAGGGACAGTTGGGTGTTGAGGGTTGCTGTCCCGTCAAGTACGGATTTGAAGAAATGTAGGGAGAGGGAGTCGCAGAGTGATTGTTGAGGGGGTGGATAGGTTTGAGGTGCATGTGGGTTTGCACAAATTCTGATATGATCATGTGGAGTTCTTTGCTGTGGTTGCCACATTTAAGAATGTGTTTATTGTAATAGGCTTTTCGGATTTGTAGTTACGGTGGTGCAGGGTGAATATTTATCTGCTGAGATCGGATTTAGAAGCTTGCCATATGCATTCAAGAGACTTAGTTTGTTTTGGCATTCCTCAGGTGGGGCGTGAACCATTTGGGGGACTGTCCTTTGCGTGAGGATGCGGGGCACAAGGGGTGAGAGTAATTAGAGAGTCATTAAGCCAGGAGTCTGAAGGGGGACGAAGAAGCGGGGCTTCGGCGAGGTCGGGAAGGATCTTGACTTTGTTCCAGCATTTGCAATCAGGGTTGGGGGCGGGGGAGCGGTAGGTGTGTGGATAGAGAAAGGGATTGTAAAGTGGTCGGTCCAGTTGAGTGGTGTGGGACTGGATATAGAAACCAGGTCATGGGAGCTGAAAATTGCATCAAGGGTGTGTTTGCCTGAGTGGGTTGGACTAGTGGTATGATGGGAGAGGTTGAGCGCATCAAGACTCAACCAGCGGATGAGTCATGAGGTTGTTGGGAATATCGAACCAGATATTGAATTCTCCCAGGAGTGTAAGAGAAGGGTGATTTATTTGAATGGTAGCTATTGAGTCGCAGAGGTTTTTAGTGAAATGTCTGTTGTATCCCGGGGGTCTGTAGATGAGTAGGAAGCTCTGGGAGAAAGTTGGAGCGAGAGTGTAAATAGAAGGGATTCACAGGAGGCAGTTCATGTCTGGGATTCGACAAGTGAGACGGAGAAAGGAGGATTGAAGAGGATTGCCACTCCGCCACCTCTAGAGGATCTATTGTGGACGATGAACGAGTAGTCGGGGGGGGGGGGAAGGCTTTGTGTGCTACTGGGGCAAAGTCGTCAGAGAACCAGGTTTTGTTGATAAAAACAAGATCGGGCTTGTCAGAGGATAGGAGGTCAAAGATGCTGTCTTGTTTCTTACTACAGAGCGAGCATTGACAAGCATGCATGTGACTTTGTCAGGGGAGGTGGTTTTCGTGATGTTCATCGCAATGGGTGCACGGTGGGGGGCTGGGGTTGGTAGGAACATTCAGGGCAGATGACACCGGTTGAGGAGGGGTACGGGAGTCGCTGGGTGCCTGTGGACATTGAGTGTCGGGTGAGAGGGTTACGTCGATGGGGGGGGGGCAGGAAGAGTAGGCGGGAGGAGGTGGGTATGTGAGGGACGAGGGGTGGCTCAAGGGAGTTGGGAGGGTTATGAGATGGAACATTTTAGGTGCGGTGGGTTTGGCTGGTTGATTTTGGAGTGAGTGATGGGGTTTAGATGTATAGGGTGAGAAGTCAAGAGAAAGGGGGTGGAAACTGGGAGAGGGAAGAGGGGAGAGAATGGGGGGTAGGAGAGGGAGAGGATGGAAGGATGGGCTGAAGCAGAAGTGGTGAGGATTGGAGGGTCGATGGAGCGGGCCAGTCACGTTTTCTGCATTTTGTGGGTTTTGGTGCCATAGGGGTTTAAGAGAAGGTGGGGGGGGGTATTGATAGGGGGTGAGGGGGAGATGAGTCTACCGTTCTAACAAGGGTGTGATGAGCTACTTTCAGAGAGGAGAAGGGATGTGAAGGGGGGGGGGTTTGTTGGCTGGGGTCACATAGGGGTTAAGTGTAGGGGAGAGAGAGGACAGGTAGAGAGGGTGGTGAGTTCCGTGGTGGCCTAAGGGGGAGGGGAGGCTGCTATGGGAGGTCAGATGAGAGAGGGGGGAGTTCCTCAGAGGGCACAAGTATGGGGAGGAAGAGGAGGAGGACTCGCGTTGTTTGGAGCGCCCGAGTGCTCCCTTGGTTTGGGAGTTCAATAATGGGCGTGGTGTAAGGGTGGAGGGGGTGTAAGGGCAGAGGGTTTCAGGATGTTCTCAATAGATGTTAGAGGAAGGGATGGAGTCGATATGTTACGGTGGGATTGGGAAATGGGGTTGATCGCTTGAGGTGGCAGGTGTTTGGAGCGCCAGAGTGCTCCTCTGATCTCAGAGTTGGACGAGGGATGATGTCAGGAGAGAGGGTGGGGGTCGTCCGGGTGGATTGATGTACGTGGTGGGGTCGTGGGTTGCAGTCGAGATGGAGGAGGAGGGTGCGTTGTGTAGTAGGGTGCGAGAGCGCGTGCCATGCGCCACGAGGGGTGAGCAATGGTGAGGGAGGCTAGGGATCAGGTCGGAGAGGGGTTATATGATGTACTGGGGTCTCCATCCTGGGTGGAGGTCAAGGGCAGCACCTTGAGATTAATATCTACTAGTAACAGTAGATGTAGTGGCCCTAGATGTACAACCTGCGTCTAGATTCAGGACACCAGGGCAGTGAGAGAGCACCAAGGAGGGTAACAATAGTATAGAAGTCTAGATGTAGTAGCAGCTCCTAAGATCTAGGCTAGTAATTCACAGTTCTAGTAATTGACAGCGCGTATGGAGGGTAACAATAGGATGGAAGTCTAGTTGTAGTAGCAGCGCCTAGGATATAGGCTAGTAATTCACAGTACTATCTCAGACAGAACTTTCCAGCTGTGAATCAATCCAGCAAGAGCAGTTCTAATTGTGCAGCGCAGGCAAGTAAATCACAGTGCCACCTCAGGGGTACTCTCAAGATGTGAATCAATGTAGCTTCCTCTGTGTGAATCAATCCAACAAGAATAACGTCTAGCTTTTAGTGAATGTAACCAGATAGATTGTAAGTAAGCGGCACAGGCAGGTAAATCACAGTACTATCACGGTGGGCACCCTCCAGATGTGAATCAATCTAACGAGTGCAATTTCAAGGTTTGCAGCACAGGTAAACAAATCTGTGTTATCTTGGTGGGCTCGTTCCAGAGGTGAATCAGACCAACAAGAACAGTTCCAGGAGCGGGCGCAGGCAAGTGAATCACAGTAATATCTCGGTGGGCTAAGCCAAGTGAATCACAGTACTATCTCAGTGTGTACTTTCCAGGTGAAAATCGATGCAACTTTCAAGGTGTGAGTCAGTCCAACAAGTCGTGGTGTGAGTCAGGCTAAGAAGACAATTTTTCTAAGTCACAGTGGGCATCTTCTAGATTCGAATTAAGTTAACTAGAAAAGTTTCAATGTGTGTGGCGTAGTTAAATAAATTACAGTATTACCACAGTTTTTGTTTTTGTTTTAATATTTGTAATGCGCGCCGGACCCGGGGGTATCAGGGCGCAGAAGGCAAAAGAGGGTTGTTCAGCTTTGGTTACATTGCTGTAAAGTCACATCCATTATATACATACACATTAAGGCAGTAAAGGTTGTTTAGCTTTGGTTACAATGCTGTAGGGTAGCATAAATAATATACATAAATAGCCAGGTTGCATCAAAAGAGCAAATAGATACAGTATATACAGATAAGGAGAGCAGTGTTGACTGGATGTATTTGGGTGTTAAATGTCATTTTCCTTGATCCATTGGATAAGGTTAGATCTAAAGCATAGATATGGTAGGTCTTCTCTTAGTGTCGGTGGGAGCGAGTTCCAGTATTGGGCAGCTTTGACTGGGAAGCTGCTTCCACCAGTCTTTGTGCGATTGAATCTAGGCACAAGTAGGAGGTTGGAGTTTGCTGTTCTCGCAGGGCGATTTGACGATTGTCTGGAAAATCTATCAATGAGGTATTGTGGGGCAGCATGGTGTAGGCATTTGTGTATTATGGATACTGATTTGAGAAGAATTTTGTCTTTTGTAGAGAGCCATTTGTTAGATCTTCTGAAGTCAGATATGTGGGCTTTCTTAGGGATGCTTATGGGTGCCCTGAGGGCATTATTTTGGAGAATCTGTATCTTGTTGGTAATGTATTTATTGCTCCCCACATATAAAGCATTACAATAATCCAATTTGGATAAGACAAGGGCTCTAGCTAAAGTAATGCAGTTATAGGGTGAGAGGAAGGGCTTGGCTGCTCTGATTAGCTTACAGGTGTAGGCTGTAGCTGAAGCCATGGAATTGACTCGCTTTTTGAAATTTAAAGTAGAGTCAAGATAGAAACCAAGGGTTTTAACTTCCTTGGCTACTGTAATGTTGTTGTCTATTTTAAAATTCGAGTAGGGATGGCCTAGTTTGTGGAGGTTGGCAGAGGTGCAGAGAATGAGTTCTGTTTTGTCATCATTCAGGCATAGACCATGAGAGGCCATCCATGCCTGGATGATGAGGAACACTCTGTTCACGAAGGCCAAATCCTTGTTGTAATCTCCCGTCAACGGGATGAGGATCTGTGTATCATCTGCATAATTAGTGTAGGTGATACCCAGGCCATCTAGATCATCAAAAAGGGGCTTCGTAAAGATGTTGTACAGAGTAGGAGAAACGCAAGATCCTTGAGGAACACCACAGGTGATGGGTATGGGGTCAGCGGCTGCAATGGGTGAGAAGACCCGCATTGTTCTGTTGTCAAGGAAGGATTGAATCCATCCTAATTCTTCTTGTGAGAAGTGGACGGCAGAGTCCAAGTGGTTGCAGAGAATCTTGTGGTCGACCAAATCGAAGGCCGCCGAAAGATGAAGTAGCAGTAATAGTGCTGTCTTATCATTGTCCCTCAAAGCGTCTATTTGTGCTTTGAGGTAGATGAGCGCAGTTTCCGTACCATGTTGTGGTCCAAAACCTGACTGACGCATTCATAGGTGCGTATTGTTGGATTTGGAGGTACGCCACCTTGTCTAAACTTTTAAGCAGGAACAGAACTGTGGTGATAGGTGATAATTTGTAGGTATGGAAGGGCCACGTGTTTGTTTTTTAAGGAGTGGGAGGACCCAGGACTGTTTCAGGTTGTGGGGAATGGTGCCAAAGGAGAATGATGCATTCATGAGTTTGGTGATAAATGGGGAGAGGTCACGTGCGGCATCTTTAATGATTTGTGCTGGGCAAGGGTCACTGTGGCAGTTAAATGGTTTGCGGGTAATAATGACTTTTTCAACTTCAGGATGGATACTTTCTTGAAGTGGAAATGGGGAGAAAATGGGGTGGGAGGGGTGGTGGGCGGGGTTGGGCAAGGGCACAGGCATGGATATTTTGTTAGAATTAGGAGCGAGGAGGAGAGTTTCTTTTTTATTATTAATCTTGGCTTGGAGGGTTAATATTTTGCTTGATAGGGCGTTCGGAATACTGGTGCACCAGCTTTTGTCTTTAATGCAAGTATCTGGGCCTTGGATAGGCATTTCTATCTCTTTAAGGATAGTAAAACGTTCTTTGGTGTTGGAGTTGGCTTGAGTGATGCGCAGGTTATATGATTCTTGTTTGGCAAGGATAATCTCTTTTTTGTAAAGGGAGGCTAGTTTGCTAAGGTTGTTTTTGTTAGTGTTCGATGGCTGTAATCTCCAGATTTCTTCACATTTGCGTTTCTCCAGTCTGATTGCTTTCAGGTGGGGAGAAAACCAATTATTCAGATGTTTTTTCTGTTTACTCTTTCTGATTTTCAATGGTGCTATGGTGTCTAAGGCAGATAACATTACTTTGTTGTACTCTTCTACTAAGATGAATGGGTCTGTGATAGCAGGAAGTGAGTTCAAGGTGGGTAGAATCAGGGGGATGAGTTTGTCGGATGTCATATATTTTTTTTTTGTTTCTAGTGGGAATGGCAGGAGTTATGCTTTCAGGTTGTGAGGGGGCTGTCACCGCTAGGGTGAAGGAGATCAGGTGGTGGTCTGTTCAAGGCAGCGGTGTTGAGGCGGTGATTGAAGTCTGGCAATTGTACTCTGCTAGCCAGTCGAGGATTCTGCCTTTAGTATGGGTTGCACCTGTTACTTTTTGGGTGAACCCTAATTCCTCAAGGGAATCCGTTGATCTGCGTGGCGTTGTGATCTGATGGGTCTTTGAAGCCAAGGTTAAGGTCTCCTAAGAGAAGGCATTGTGAGGAGTTTTTAAGGTTGTCCGACAAGATGTTGGTAAGATCTTCTTCAAAGGAGCCTAGTGGGCCTGGAGGTCTGTATGTAAGGTGAATAGATAAAGTCTGGGAATCAGAGATGGTCAACTTGGCAGTGAGGGATTTGCAGGAATCTACATTTAGAGGGGGTGCGAGTCTCAATGCTAAGCTAGTTTTAGCAATAATGGCAAGGCTTCTGCCTCGAGAAGTGGTACGATCTATTCTTAGAAGGGTGTAGTCCTTGGGGATGGCTAGCATGATAACTGAGTGCAGCCAGGATTCAGTAATAGCAAGGAAATTATATTTTTCCCGTGTGGAGAAGGTCGGCTATTTCTGCTGCGTGGGCCACCATAGAGCAGGCGTTTATTAGAGCTCCTTTTATACCGGTTTGTATGGGCACCGAGGGTGGTGCCTGGGTGTGAAGGAAGCGCCTAGGGTGGGTATTGTTGTCTCGATTATTTCGGCTGTTGAGTTGGAGTGGGTGCTGAGGGTTGGTGACATTATGAGAGGGAGCTTTAGAATGAGGCTGCTGGCCTCTAGGGTTTCTAGTAGTGTTATTAGGGGGAGGGTATGAGATTTTGGCTAGAGGTTCATAGATTTTCGGAAGTCTTGCGCAGAGTTTGAGGTTTCTTTGAAGGACACAACAAGGTCTTGTAGTCAGGCCAATTGGACAAGGGGGTTTGTTGTGGGGTGTTACATATGCATGCATAGATGGGGGCAGAGTATGTGGCATGGTGTGGTCTATTATCCTCCATAAGTATAAGATAGTCCTCAGTAGGACAGTGTAAATCAGAGACATATACATAGTCAATGTGTTTCGTGGCAGCCTAGTGGTACATGAAGCTTTAAAGTTGGTGGGGAGGTGTTGAAACGCTAGCATCAAGGCTAGGTGAGGTAGTAACACATACGTAGTGTGTAGGCAGGGAATCAATAGTGTCACAGATGTTTAGATAACGTGATTTCACAATGGTGTGGGCATAAGGGTATGGCCAGGGTATGCGCAATTGTCTAAGATCAGGGTGAGCGCATATGCATAGGAGTCTTGGTTCGAGATGGGCATAGATATCTAGATGCAGAACTGGTGCAGTGATTACAGAGGCATAGGATTATATTCCGGTAAGTGCAGCTATCCAGATTTGAAGTTGCCACCGATACTCGGATAACTTGGATCGAAATGAGTCCAAATGCACACGTATCTAGGTTCGTAGTAAGCACAGATGTAGGAATATCTATGTTCGGGATAGGCGCGGAAGCCTAGGTGCAAAACAATTGCAGTAGTCACAGAGGCTAGTGTCAGCGTAAGCACAGGACTAGGTTCAAGTGGGCATGACTATCTAGATTCGAAATGGGCACAGATGCATAAGTAGCTGGGTCAAGGTGGGCAGAGATACACAAATGTCTAAAGCCAGAATAGGGACAATTTCCTAAATGCAGTACTATCAGAGTAGGCACAATATCTAAATGCAGTACTATCAGAGTAGGCACCGTTTTCAAAGAGCAATACTGTTGCCGTAGTCGCAGTAGTCATAAAGGCTGGGGTCAGCATGAACATAGAGAAAGGATTAAAGTGTACAAGGCTGTTTAAATGCAGGATAAGCACAGATGCCAAGATACAGCGCAAGTTGCATTAGTCACAGTGGTCACAAGGTTAGGGTTAGCATAGTTAAAACAAGGCTAGGTGCAGTGAGTTTGCACTGGCTGGCCTGACCAAACATGTAGGGTGCATAGTGAATGCCATGGACAAATTGCAGAGTGGTGCAGAAGGCACCTTCTAGAAGTGAACAAGAACAATTCCTACTAGTGATAGTAGATGTAGTGGCCTTAGATGTACAACTTGCGTCTAGGTTCAGGACACCAGGGCAGTGGTAGAGCGTCATGGAGGGTAACAATAGGATGTAAGTCTAGATGTAGCAGCGCCTAATATATAGGCTAGTAATTCACAGTACTAGTAATTTACAGCGTCAACGAGGGTAATAATAGGATGGAAGTTTAGATGTAGTAGCAGTGCCTAGGATATAGACTAGTAATTCATCGTACTATCTCCGACGGCACTTTCCAGTCGTGTATCAATCCAGCAAGAGCAGTTCTAATTGTGCAGCACAGGCAAGTAAATCGGAGTACCATCTCGGGGGTACTTTCAAGATGTGAATCAATGTAGCTTCTTCTGTGTGAATCAATCCAGCAAGAAATAATAAGTCAAAGCAGTAAGTCGTGGTGTGAGTCAGACTAACATGGACAATTTTTAAGTCACAGTGGGCACCTTCTAGATGTGACTTAAGTTAACTAGAAAGGTTTCTGTGTGTGCCGCGTAGTTAAATAAATTACTTTATTACCACAGTGGGGCCCTTCTTGAAGTGAATCAATGCAACAGTTGTAATTGTGACTGGTGCAGGTAAGTCAGTCACAGGAATGGGGTGGCGCCTTCTAGATGTCAATCAAGTTAACTAGAAAGTTTCTACGTGTGTGGCACAGGTAAATAGATTACAGTATTACCACAGTGGTAGCTTCTAGATGTGAATTAATGCAACAAGAACATATTTTCTAGGTGTGCAGCACAAATAAATCACAGTATTATTTCAGTGGGCACTTCTTAGGTGTGAATCAGGCTAACAAGACCAAATTCTAAGTGACCAGGAAGGTAAATAAATTACAGTAATATCACGATGGGCACTTTCTGGATGTAAATCAATTTAACAAGAACCATTTCTAAGTGTGCACCACAATAAATCACAGTATTAACTCAGTTGGTACTTTCTAGATGTGGGTGGGTCAAGCTAGCAAGAACAATTCTAAGTCACAATGGGCACTTTCTAGATGTGAATAAAGCTAGCAAGAACAATTCTAGATGTCTCATTGGAGTACTACCAATACTTTGGTGTTGTGGCGCAGACTGGTTTAGAGGGTAGGTAGAGTGGCTGGGCCTCAGAGTAGAGTGATAGCTCGACTCCCCACCCAGGTCACACCTACCCTGCTAGTAGCTGCTGGTTGACAACTGGCTTCCCCTGTTGACACCTGCAGACACTGTCTGGAGCCGCCTCAGTGGGAGCTGCCCTTTGCCTTGGCTCCCTTATCCACAGGGCTGCACAGGCAGAGGGCTGCCCTGGGAAGGTCAGTTAAGAGCAACGGTCTGACCTATCAGGGGCAGGTGGTGGCGCTTAGGCCAGGCGAGTTGGATTGATTTAGCCTATCAGGGGAGGGGCGGACTGGGGGGAAGTCGTGGTATGGGTGCAGAGACACGGGGGGAATTGGGCACCAAGGATGCACACAGGTGTTTTGAAAGTGATTTTTACACAAATAACAGGCCTGGAGGGTCAGGGGGCAAGAACACTCGCCTCCAGATCACAAGCAACTAGGACGTGGAAGAGGACGACCGCGACAATGCCGATGGTGACAACGGTGTGGGGCCTAGTGTTCTGACCATGCCAGCTCAGCCGAGAGATGTATCCCTGGACATCCTTTCGATCCTACACATGTTGGTCTCAGAAATCCAGAAAAGGATGTCACATGCCCCGGTCCTGGTGGCCCCGGATCAGCCTCTGGTTAAAAAGAGGAAGCGTCATCTGACGCCCCCGTACCTGCCCCCACACCTGCACCAGGTGCCCCTTACCCCTGTTGGACACAGGCACGGACATGGACATGGTGACATCATCACAGCGGGCGGATCTCGGCAACCAAGAGCGTCCCCACCAGATGAGGTGGGGTTGATTCATTCCATGGTCGCCAAAACCTCTGAACTTTTCCAGCTCACGCTTGAGGAAACCAAGGAGAGCCCCCTGTCCAGAGGCGCGAGGCCTAGAGGAAGACCATCATGGTGGTGCCACTCCTGGACGACGTGTGGGAGGATGGCCTGGTCCTCTTGAAAAATCCTTGCACGGTTCCGGCCAAATGGGAAAGGATTGAGAAAAAGTACCAGGTGTTGGAGTCCGCTCCCAGGTGTCTGTGATCGCAACCATCTCCGGTGGTTTCGGCGACTGCGTGGAAGTGATCGTCAAACCCTTCCTCGTCATCTTCAGTCCCAGTGAGGGGAAGAAATTGGACGCCATGGGGAGGAAGGTTATTTACACCGTGGCATCAACCATCAAGGCTGCCAGCTCACTGGTGATCCTGGTCAGGTACGACAGGGAGTTGTGGTACAAGCTTGGCCCGATTCTAGAGTTCTTGCCCGATGACAAGAGGACGGAGGCGATCCTTCTCTTCCAGGAGGGAGAGGTGGGTTTGGTCCATGCCATCACAGTGGCGCTGGATATTGCCGACACATATTTCTGGCAGATTGGTAACGGTGTCTACCTCAGTCGTTGAGGCTGGCTGAAGGCCATGAATTTCCACCAGGAAGTACAGACGCCCTTGCTGCACATGCCCTTCATCAGAGATAACCTCTTTGGGAAGGCCGTCGGCGAGTCCCTGCAAGCCATCAAGGCGTATACAGAGCCGGCTCGTGCTCTGGGCACTCTACAACACTGCTCTTCCTTTGGCACCTCCAGAGGAAAGTCAGACAGATTGATGAAGGGGTTCTCCTCGTCATACCGTCGGCCCTCCCAGTCCAAGTTCTGACAAGCGATACAGTGGTGGGGCGTCCACCCCAATGCTGCCCGGGGCACAGGGTTCCAAAGTCCCCCAGTACCAGGAGACGCTCACCACGGATGCTTCCCTGGAGGGCTGGGGAGGCCACACCAAAGGCCTGCACGCCGAGGACTGTGGCAGGTGGAGAAGGATCTTCACATCAATATCCTGGAGCTGCGGGCAGTGTTCTGGGCCCTCAAGTCATTCCTTCCGTCTCTGAAGGGCAAGGTGGTGAGGATCTTCACGGACCACACCACTAAATGTTCTACATGAGGAACAGGGGGCACTCAATCCCCAGCATTCTCCAAGAGGCGCAGGCCTTGTGGCACTGGGCTGTCTTTAAGAGATGTTCCTCATCCCCTTTCATCGGCTGGGAGTCTTGAACACCATCACCGACTCCCTCAGCAGGGAGTTGCGCTCCTGCCACGAGTGGGAACTTACGCAGTACTAGGTGGACTGCATCTTCACCAAGTGGGGCAGGCCCCAGATCGATCTGTTTGCAACAGCAGTGAACTCCAAATGCCAGAAATTTGCCAGCAGCTTTCACCAACCGGGGAGCATGGGGGACGCGTTCTCCTTCCTGTGGGAACACCTGTTTCGAGGGGATTGGGTCCTCCGACGTATTCCATATCTATGACAGGTAATGTCCACAGCTGTGCTGCTTCGGAAAATCTTTGGCGTCTGCGTCCTGCATCGATGACGTCGATGCGGCGTCCCTGAGGACCTCCTCCGACGGCCGACATCACCCGATGTGATAAGTAGGAAGCACGACGCCCATTGCCTCAGTTCCGTTTCTTCCGCGAACGTGTTCGCTTCGTGAATCTCGGTACGCCTCGACTCGTTGGAGTTTGCTGTTTTCTATTCTCGGGTTGTTGAACCTGTTCGGTTTGTTGTGAAGACCTGTTGGTGGCGATGTCTTTCTCGTCTTCAACCCCGCGTCCGGACTTCAAGAACTGCGGGGACTGTGGGTCCAAGATGTCGGTCACGGACTCGCACGACGCCTGCCTCTGGTGCCTCGTGGAGGCCCACAATACGGACGACTGTGTCGACTGCCAGTCGCTCACTGCAAAGGCCTTGCAGGAACGCAAGAAGAAGCTGTCGGTAGGCCGGGTGTCTAAGCCCCAGAAGTCGAGGTCTGCGAGGCTTTCGACGGATGACTCCAGGGGCGACTCTCCGCGTCATCGTCGGAAGTCCCTTCCAGGAGTCGGTCTCGCCACTCCTCTGCCTCTTCGAGGCATTCCAGGAAGCACCGGCATAGGTCGCCTTCCCCGTCCTCTTCCGAGGACTCCGCCCGTCGGCGGGTCGCTTATCCCTCCATGCAAGCGACACCGGAGGAATGGGCTTCCTTCGGGAAGCAGATGCTAGCGATTCTGGAATCGCAGGGCACCGGTCCGTCCGCGCCTCCGAATGGGGTCGGTCGGCACCGGTCGAGAGACACCGCTCGTACGCCTTCGGGCTCGAGTGGTCAGCACGGCTCGCGGGAGAGGTCCCGCTCTGACAAGGGTAGCCGTTCTCGCCATGCCCGTGCCAGGTCCCGGTCCTCGACGCGCTCGAGACAGTATGATCCTGTGCCGTCTTCGAAGAAGACGTCGACGCCTGTGGCACCGAGGTCATTGACGATTTCTCTCGAGGCTCTGCCTCCGAGGGGGTTGTCGACGCCGTCGGCGCCTAGCTTGTCGAGAGACACGCTCGGAGCTCCGGCTTCGATGACTGTGTCGACGCCGCCGATGCTGGCGGCGCTGCAGCTGACGTCGACGCAGATTCGCTCGACGTCGACGCCTTTTCTGTTGACGCCAGCGCCGACTCGTTCGGCGCCCTCGACGCCTTTCGAGGCGGTGGTGTCGGAGGGGCCCCGTGGCACAGGGTTTGCCCTTAGAAAGGCTATGGCTAAGGTCCGGCACTGCTTTGGTCCGCAGAGGTCTTCCTCTGCCTGCCTGGAGTACATTTCAGAGGGTGATGAAGGTTCTGATGGCGGCCTGGTTCCGGTTACTGTTCCAGATGACCTTATCTTGGGCCATAGCCAGTTTGATGACTTGAGGCAGTCGCTGCATGATGCCAGTGGACTGGACACCTCTCCGGAGGTGGAGTTTTGTCGGCCGGAGCTTGGCTCTCATGCCGATTCTTCATATCGGCGCCTTATGTCTCGGGTTACCGAGTACATGGGTTGGTCAGCTCCCCCAGGGGAGTTCCTTCAGGATGATCTCACGGACATCCTTGATCTCGGTCCACCCACTGACCCAGTTTTGCCTTTTCATATGGCTCTGCAGAGAAGGGTGGCGGCGGCAGCTTGGACTGCTCCGGAGAGTCTCCCGGCAGTGGGCAAGTCTTTGTCGCGAAAATACGGTCCAGCCAGTAGCGACCCTTGCTACTTGCCTAGTCACCCCACCCCCGGAGAGTTTGGACATGCAGGCGGCTACGGCCCCGGCAAAGCAGGCGTCGTATCCTACCATCCCTCCGGATAGGGACATCAAACGTTTTGACGGCTGGGCGAAGAAAGTGTTTTCTTCGGGGGGTATGGTGCTTCAGGCGGCCAACTCCATATGTGCCTTGTCTCGTTTCACACACACACTCTGTGGAACTGTGTTGCATTAGCGGCTGATCATATTCCCAAAGGGGACGAACGGGATGGTTTCCTTGCTATGGTTCAGGATGGCAAGGATGCCATGTGTGAGGCCGTTCAGTCGGGTTTGGACTTGGCGGATTGTGTCAGCCGGTCCATGGCGGCGAGCACCGTAATGCGCAGGTTTGCGTGGTTACAGAAGTCTGGGTTCGCTCCTGATGTGCAGTCCCGGCTCCTCAACATGCCTTTTGACGGTGAACACCTTTTTGGCAGCAAGGCTGACGAGAGCCTTGAGAGGTTGCAGACCTCCAAAGCTGCAGCGAAGTCGTTGGGCGCTGCAGTTCGCCAACCTCCGCCTTTTCGTCCTAGGGGACAGCAATGGAGGGGAGGTTCCTTTCGCTATTACTCGTCCTTCAGTAAAGTGAGGGGAGCTGTCAGTCAAAGAGGCCATCGTAAGAGTGCCAGAGGTGCAAACAAAGGTACTCGAGGTGCCAAGGCTGCTCGGGCAGTTGCCTCTTTGCCCTCAGGCAACGCCGCAGCCGCTACCACTCAATCATGAGGCCAGGTCCCATGGTTCGCCGGTTGGGGGAAGGCTGGCGCAGCATCTTGTAGAGTGACAAGCCATTATTTCGGATGTGTGGGTTCTGGAGATCATAACCCACGGCTACTGTCTTCCTTTTCGGAAAAGGCCTCACGACAATCCACCAGGGAACCTCTCTTTGAAGTGTCCGGATGCGCTCCTTGCGCAGGAAATTCAAGCCCTGCTGGAGAAAGGCGCCATAGAACTGGTGCCTGCAGCGGAGAGAAACAAGGGATGGTATTCCCCTTATTTTTTGATTTCGTAGAAAGACTGGGGATTGAGACCCATCATGGACTTGCGCGGTTTGAACAAACTCCTCAGGAAGGACAAGTTCAAGATGGTGACTTTCTCAAGTCCTCCAGGCCCTTCAACTTCAGGACTGGTTGGTGTCTCTCGACGTCAAGGATCCTTACTTCCATGTGCTGATCCATCCCAAGCACAAGAAGTACCTGAGGTTCGCGGTTGGCGACTCGCACTTTCAGTTTCGGGTCCTGCCGTTCGGATTGACCACCGGCCCGAGGGTTTTCACCAAGCTCATGGTGGTGGTGGCAGCGCATCTCAGGAAAGGGGGGATTCACGTCTACCCCTACCTGGACGATTGGTTGATCAGGGAGAGCTCTCCCGAGCAAGTCCTGGATCATCTGTCCGTCACCTGCTACTCCCTTCACAAGCTGGGCTTCTCCCTCAATTTAAAGAAGTCCCATTTGATACCAACGCAGCGGCTCCAGTACATCGGAGCAGTGCTCGACACGTCCCTGGGGCAGTGTTTTCCTCCTCAGGTGAGGGCTCTTCACATTCAGCAGATGGTGCACAAGTTTCAGCTTGCCCAGAATCTCCCAGCATCCGAATTCTTGAGACTGCTCGGCCTCATGGCATCCTGCATTCTTCTGGTGCCAGAGGCTCGTCTGCGGATGAGATCTTTGCAGTGGGCGCTTAAGCTCCAGTGGTCTCAGTCCTCTGGCAGGCTGTCGGACCCTGTTCAGGTACCGCCCTCGGTAGCCCGGGTCCTTCTGTGGTGGGCTGTCGAGGGCAATCTGATGAAGGGGGCCCCATTTTGGCTGCCCTGGCCGGAGGTGACGATCGTGACGGACGCATCCCTCACGGGATGGGGAGCTCATGCCAACGAGTTGAGTCAGCGGTCGTTGGTCTCCGTCGGAGTCCAGACTCCATATCAATCTGTTGGAGCTGAGGGCCGTCAGGATAGCCCTGAAGGCTTTTCTGCCGACTGTGCGCGGGAAGAGTGTCCTGATTCTAATGGACAACACGGTGGCCATGCACTACCTCAACAAAAAGGAGGGGGGGGGCAGGGTCACTTCCACTGTTCAGGGAGGCGATGCAGCTCGAATTCTGGGCCATCCAGCAGGAAGTTTCGATCTCGGCTGTTCATCTGGCTGGAGACGACAACGAGACGGCGGACGCTCTGAGCAGGCAGAGCTCGATCTCTCACGAGTGGGAGCTGGCTCAGGAGATTCTCCTGGAGATCTTCGCCCTTTGGGGGACCCCTCAAGTGGATCTCTTTGCCTCCAGTGTCAACCGGAAGTGCGAAAGGTTTTGCTCACGGGAATTTCCTCCAAAAGGAGCCTTAGGAGACGCGTTTGTGGTGGAATGGTCATTCCCACTGCTGTACGTGTTTCCTCCAGTCCCCGTCATCCCGCAAGTGCTGCGGAGGTTACGGAGGTTCGGTTCCCGGATGATCCTCATTGCTCCGGCGTGGGCCCGGAGGACGTGGTACCCGGACCTTCTAGACTTGTCCATCTGCCCTCCACGTCGTCTTCCCTACCGAGACGATCTGCTCTCACGGGACGGGGGTCAGGTTCTCCATCCAGAAGTCAGATCCCTCAATCTTCACGCTTGGCTTCTGAAAGGTTGAGGTATAGGGATTGGGACCTCCCTGAAGACGTGATGGAGGTGTTGCTCTCGGCCAGGCGGCCGGCAACAAAGTCTCTGTACCGTTGCCGTTGGAGAAAGTTCTGCGACTGGTGCAGAGTTCAGAATGTGGATCCTTTTGAATGTGACATTCCCATGGTTCTGTCTTTTTTGCTTTCTTTGGCCCACAGGGACTTGCAAGTGGGGACCATTAAAGGTTACCTGGCGGCGCTGTCCATCTTTAAGCGCTCGTCTGAAGAGTGTTCCTATTTTAAGATTCCTTTAATTTCGCAGTTTTTGAAAGGGCTCACTAATGTGTTCCCTCCGTCACCTTTTTTGGTGCTAGGTTGGGATTTGAACCTTGTTCTTAAGTTTCTTATGGGTGCTCCGTTTGAGCCTTTACATTCTTGCCCTTTGAGGCTGTTAACTCTGAAAACTGTGTTTTTGGTTGCAGTTACTTCCGCTCGCAGAGTGAGTGAGTTACAGGCACTTTCAGTTAAGCCACCCTTCACTGTGTTTCAGAAGGACAGGGTTGTCCTTAGAGTTCGTCCTTCTTTTCTTCCGAAGGTGGTTTCAGACTTTCATTTGAGCCAGGAGGTTGTTCTTCCGGCGTTCTATCCTCCTCCACATCCTGGTAAGGAAGAGGAGAGGCTCCATAGGCTTGATCCTCGGAGAGCGTTGAGCTTTTATATCTCACGCATGTCCCGTGTCAGAGTGGACGATCAACTTTTCATTGGTTACACTGGAAAGTGTTTGGGACAAGCTGTGACGAAACAGACTTTGTCTCGTTGGAGTATTTTAGCTATCTCAGAGTGTTACCGCTTGGCGAGTAAGGACCCTCCGGCTGACTTGCGGGCCCATTCTACTAGAGGAGTGGCTGCGTCTACTGCCCTGCAGAGGGGAGTTCCTATTCGTCACATCTGTGATGCAGCCACCTGGGCTTCAGTACATACTTTTGTATGTCACTATTCCCTTGATTCCATCAGAGGGCAAGATCTGGCCTTTGGCAAGGCAGTTCTCTATTCCGCAATTTGATTGGGCATGCTAAATTTGTATTCTAAATTCTTTCCCACCTCCTTGCTTAGTACTGCTTTGGGAGTCTGTCATAGATATGGAATACGTCGGAGGACCCAATCCCCTCGAAGAACAAGTTACTTTCTTACCTGGTAACGTTCTTTCGATGGGATGGTCCGATGACGTATTCCATATTGCTCCCTCCCTGCCTTCCCCGCTGCAGAATTTCTTTTGCGATTGCAGCTTGCGTTCCGCAAGGCCTTGTGTGTCTGACTGGCAGAAAACTGGTGGCACACGTTCTGGGGAAAAAACTATAACTGAGGCTATGGGCGTCGTGCGTCCTGCTTATCACATCGGGTGACGTCGGCCGTCGGAGGAGGTCCTCGGGGACGGCGCATCGACGTCATCTACGCAGGACGCAGACGCCAAAGATTTTCCGAAGCAGCACAGCTGTGGACATTACCTGTCATAGATATGGAGTACGTCGTCGGACCATCCCATCGAAAGAATGTTACCAGGTAAGAAAGTAACTTGTTCTTCTGTACGCAGTCCCTCTTTTGCCTCTACTGCTGCGAGTCATCAATCAACTCACAGTGCCGATGCAGGAAAATACTTATCGCCCTGGTGTGGCCGAGCTAGATTTGGTACCTGGACCTTCTCAGCCTGTCAGCGTCTCCTCCGGTCCAGCTCCTGGTGGTAGCAGATCTACTCACCAGAGAAGGAGGCGTAATCCTGCATCATGACCCAGGATCGCTAAATCTGAGGGCTTGGACCCTGCAGCCCTAGAGTTTGGAGGATACGAGTTGCCAGCAGACTGCAATGAGGTCCTTGCCAAGGCCAGAGTGTCGTCGACTCTTAAGTGCTACGGTCACTAGTGGAAGTGTTTTGGTACGTGGTGCCGGTCGCAGACGATCACTCCTTTGATGGTCACAGCTCTGCAGATACTTCTATACTTGTTGTCCTTGGCTAAGGCAGGACTGGCGCACACCGATATCAAGGAGCATCTGGTGGCTATCTCCCACTACACTAGGTCACCAGGAAGATCTTCTTTTAGGTCCTACAGTCTCGTCAAGGAGTTCTTCAAAGGACTGTTTCGAACTTTCCCACCGGCTCTTCTTGGTCATACTGCCACTTTACATGCTTTCTAAATCTGAAGGTGGCTGCCAGAGGAGGAGTTTAGGGAGAGGACTGTCATTGGCTGGGGACAGTATGACCCAGAGTACGTTGATTTAGAGGAGAAATACAGTTTTTAAGTCAAAGTGAAACTGTGTTTTCTTTTGCCGTGGATTCCCAGCCTGATGACGGGGAATATTCATGAACATGTGAATCCATGCCAAACCCATGCTGGAGAACAATAGTCAAAGGTAAGTAAGTTGTTCCTTACACCCCAAAAACCTATCCGGGGAAGGGATTGGTTAGTGAGGTGAGCTTTATATCTATTCTATAGGCTATTAGTACAATCATTGGTCAAACCATATCTGGTGGCTCCTCCTAAGACTACCTCCAAAAGTATTGAATACAAAGTTACAGGTTAGTGGAAGGTGGTTGGCCACTGATACATAGTTTAGCTTAGCGTGGAAGGTGGTTGGTGGAGCTTCTCCGCTTTGGAGCTTTTGCACAGTTACCAGGCCAAGTGCAACTACCAAGGTAGTGGAAACGACACTGAAGGTGCTGCATGTTAAGAAGTTCCAATCTGGCAGGCCTTGAGACAGAGCAGTTGGTTTTGAATCTGTTTTACTTTTGTATTTTTTGTTCTTCATTTCCGATGGGAACAGTCTTCTCTATCTGGCTCAAATGAATAGCCTCTGTCTTGAAGGTGCGGATCACGTATGTAGGGACCGCAAAATGGATCTCTTTTGCCTGCAATTATGAGGAATTTTGACTTGTGTTCCGCGCAGGTTCTCTATCTCTTCTGTTAGATGCAAACTTTACTTCTCTGCGTCCTTGGCTGGCTGTGCTCGGTAGCTGTGCTGGAAGCCTGTTCAGCATGTTCCAGCTGGATCAGCCTGTCGGCTTTCTCTTTGTCTTGAGTTCTCAAAGCTTCTCCCATCCATTCCAATGTACCTATGGCTTCCATCTTATTTATGTGGACGTCCCTGTTAGTTGAGTTTAAGCATCAGCAACCAGTTCATATGAATTTGTATGCCTCTTGCGGTTTCCGCGTAGCAAAAGGTATACATGTGTCGGTCCTCTAGCAATGTGAGACATAAGCATATTGTTAGTATCTACCAGCCAAATAGCTACACGTCTGCATAGCTTTGTGCAGGGATGCATATGTGCTTCATGTCTAACAAATCTCTCATGGTGCTAGTCGTGACGTCATTAGTGTTCTCCGAAGTTGCAGTCAGTCAACTTGTTCGATTGATGAAAGCTGTATTTCTTCAATACTGTCATCTGGATATGGTCTGAACGGTTGTCCGAGTAGAGCTTTTCGCAACTGTGATACATCGATGTTGGAGGGGAGGGTCCCATGAGCGATGTACATCTCTTGTTTCTTTGTCGCTGTGCTGAGAGCGGGATCGGTGCAACTAGGGCCACGTTTAGGTCTCCCTTTTCAGTGGGGTGTGCTGATCTCACTAAAAAAAGTACAGGTAGGATAGAACATATCGCTCTGCCTTGGTAACAACCAAGGGAAAATAAAGAAACGTAACAGTGGAAGCTCTAGGAGCTTCCACCAACACTGCACAGAAAGTCCTGTGTGTGCTACTTCAGTAAAATGTAGATGCCAGATAAGATGGAGGAAAGTTTGACTCCAAAACAACATACCAAAAAGCGGTAAAAAAAAAGGGTTCCCAAGATCAGAGTAAAAGAGTGATCGGGTGTGGAAAAATGTTCCCACTCACTCTGGAGAATCAGACAAGAATCCAAGGGTCCAGCAAAAAATGCTGGGGAATCACAGGTGGAGAGTATTTCACTCACAAAGGAAAGTCTACTCTAGCAATAGTTTACTGACTTTGTAGTATCTTGTCATGTAATTGCACTTCTGTTAATAAATGAGTATATATTTACTCACCACAATCCATTGCTTGACAACCACTGTGTATGCTAACTGTTCTTAACACCAGTACGCTGATGTTAACAAGCTCAATCCCATTACCAGTGAGAGTTTAATTTGGCTGTGGAAACCCTTGCAGGTCCACGAAGTTGACTTATGTGAGAAACAAGAAGGATTTGCTAATCCCAGCCCATCATTCTCTTGTGGCTAGGGCAAGGCCATCGCCTTTGGAACCAGTCACTGAGGGTAGACCAGTGCGGGAGGATCACCTGGGTGAGGCGTCTTCTGGGAGTAGGATGTCTGATGCTGAGACGTGGTATGCCTCTCTTCCCAGTAACATCTGTACCCCAGGTAGGATATATGGAAACTTTACCCCCGCACCCTTTTTCTGCACAAACGCTTTCACACAGACAGCCCGCTCTGGGAGAAAACGGACTCGAACCCGAGCCGTGTAGTGAACATGTCCCACTACTGTGGTCCGGCAAGGTCTGGCAATTACTAACAATTATCACTCCTGACTGAGCTTAAACTTTGCCACATGGATAAAAAGCGGAACACAAGAAAACACTGAGCGAGGCAAAGCACACGAAGGTACAGCAGTTTCGAATCGGCAGCTGAATGAGAGGAGAAAGACGGCAAGGAGGGTTTGTAAGAAGGGAAGCACCCTTGACCTTTTAGGCAAGACACTGTTAGGCTTTCTGCCTTGAAGTATTCTTGAAAGTAAGGCCGGGAAACCAGACTGAAGAATCCTGCATTGTGTGGCAGAGATGCCGAGGGCCCTCCCGCGTGACTGACCAAGGCGGGGTGAGCAGCCTCTGTGGTATAGTCCTAGGCTCCACGAACAAAGAAGCAACAGAGAAATCAACACAGCCGGTGAGTTGGGGAGACCGATGCAAGACCGGTCTGTGTTGAAGTCAAGGTTGCAAGCTGCAGCATTGTATGACGAGTGCTGGAACGTACATTGTTACACGCTTGTGATGAAAGACACAAGTAAAGCTAAACTGCTGATGAATGTTTGGAATTGAGGAGGACAGATACAATACCATTGACAGAGTGGTCCAGCACCATGAATGTTCTCAATCGAAAGTCTCTGTAAGGTATCCCGCCAAGAGAACCAAAAGTAGAAGATTGATGAGAACTTTTGTGTGAAGTGAATCGTAGTGGTCCTGTGACGGTTTAAGCAAAACCATTGCACCTTTGAAAGTCTTTGATTCTGATAACAAGGGATCTAACCCCGAACAAGGGGGATCTGTGGTCCGAGCCCAAACGAGGAACACCAATTGTGAACATTGTGGAAAAGGGGACTGAGCCCGAACGAGGGGGGACCCGTGGTCCGAGCCTGAACGAATGAGACCAGTTTTGAATTGTGAATATTAAAACCCTGGCAAAGGAAAGGAACTTTTGTGTTTTGTTTTTTACATCGGGCCCTCTGCAATAAGAGGCTGTCATTGCGAGAGAGAGACTTTGGCAGAAGGCCCTGCTGCCTATATTTTGAACTGTTACCTCGTGGCCAAGAAGCCAGAGTGTGTGCGAAGCTCGCACGTGCCGTCTTGCCCCGTGCTGAAAACGTGGGGAAGGAAAACCAACTTCTCAAGCATCCTGACATATTCTTTCTTGCACACTTTCCTTTTGCATACATTGGTATCCCACACCATTTGTCTTTAGAAGTAAGGATTGGCAATAGGTATATTAGTATAAGCCCTTTTTATTTTGACAGAGACTGCACTAGGACTGTTATTTATTATTTGATGGTAGTAGCTTGCTCTCCCAACCTTAGATTTAGGTTTAGATAGGCGTTCAACCAATCTATTTGAAGTTAAATAAACACCCTTGAACTACGATCACTTGTCTGTCTTCACTGTTTGATACCATGCCTTCCTTACACTTCCCAGAATCCAACACTAGTAGATCTGAAAAACCATCCTAAGAGTTATTGATGCATGCAGCATCATGATAGGAGCTGCCACCCAAACGAAGAGTCCCACCTGATTCTTAAATGTTGATTCCATATTTAAAAACAAACATGAGCCCTTCTCTGCCCTTAAAAACAAATTAGTACTACTGAAATGCATCACTTATGGTCATTGGACACTTCCAAAGGGCCTGAAATGACCTGAATCCAGTTCATCATGTGGCGTACACAAATATACTGTGAATAACAATCAAGCATTTTTTCTTCACCAGGGGAAGTGTATGACATTGTCACAGTAGGTGGAAGCTGGCTTTGCTGAAATATTTTGTCCTCGTTTGGAAGACCCCAATCCCCCGTTCAAACCAAAATGTGTTTTGTCTCAATTTTAGACAAGGGCCGTAGTGAAGAGGATGTGCGTAGCATGGATGCCAGAAACAAGATCACACAAGACATGCTACAGCCCAAGGTGCGGCGGTCCTTCTCAGATGAAGAAGGCAGCTCGGAGGATCTACTGGATTTGTCTGATGTGGATAGCGAATCCTCAGATATAAGGTAAACTCAGAGGAAAAACTGGCCCCAGCTTTGAATAAAATAAAATGATTTGTATTTTGTTAATTTATTGCTTATAGTGCAAACCTAGGTCAAGGGCAGCATAGCATTTTTCAATCGAAGGTTACCAGCATTTGATTTACAATAGCACCAGTAGAGTGGGATTTGTATGCGTCCTGCAGGTAGTGTTGAAAGATCCACGTTTTTAGTGTTCTGTGGAACTGGAGGATGGTGGGGGCATTTCAAAGCTCTGCCAGGATCAAGTTTCGGATGGTCAGGGCATGGCAGGAAAAGGGCTGCTTGCAAGTCTTCTCTTTGTGGGCTCCATTGCTAGGGAGAATTCTCAGAAGTGCGCTAATTCCCTTCTACCTTAGAGACCCCCATCTCTTTTTGCTGGACTTTGGGACTTTTAATTTTTATCCTGGGAAGAGTGAGACATTTTTCCCACTCTCATGTTTTTTCTTTTATATGAACACCATTTCTTTTGGTTTTGGAGTTTGACAAACTCCATAGACATCTTCATACACATTGGCACAGAGCACCTTCGGTGCATTGGTACAGGGAAGTCTTTTAGATTTCCCAAAAGATCTGAATAATGTCTCTTGGTGAAACTACTGTTTCCAAGAGCAGTGAAGTGAAATTGACTTCACTTACCTTTTTGTAACTTTAGAGACCCAGCACACACTATCTTGCATAGAGTGTTGGAGTATCCACTTTACCTAGTTTCTCATGAACATTTTTATGTTACCCTTTCTACAAAATAATGGCTGGTGGCAGTTTACTTTTTCCTACCATTGTGTGTTTTTACCGTGGGCTGCGATTGCAGCTGCAGTATAGCACCCGTGGATGCCCATTTTGTCAAAGTGGCCCGGTCTTTTTTTCGCCATTTCTTGTTGGAAAGATCCTTCTTGAGATTGACTCTATGCGTCAAACCAAGTTTGGTCCTGTTGTTCGTTTTGTCTTTGGCGGGTTTCACTGGTGAAGCCTGCCTTTGGCTCCAGCGTGTCTGGCAGGGCAGGAAGCGAGGGAGGTGCCCGCAACTCCCTGTGCTTAGTTTCCTTGGTTACAGGAATGCACCTAAAGCTGATTGGCCGGCTGGCTGTCCTTCGAGGACAGCCACCCTGCAGTGTGAGTGACAGCTAGGCTGCAAATGAATGGGAGAAACCTGCATAAAAGTCAAAGTCTTTTAGACAGAAGGCACAGTTGACCACTGGACGAAGGAATCCGAAGAAGAACTTGGAAGAGACGCTTGCTGCAACTCCTGGACTGTTGTTTTGCTCGGTGAAGCCCTGCTGCAGTGCTGAAGCTCTGAATTCGCCTCAACGTCCTCCCTCTTGTCCCCACGACCGAGGCCCAAGAACAACAGGCTCTGCAGGACTACAGCAGTAACAGAAGCCAGCTGAACCCTTTTCTTCAGACTCAAGGTACTAACGTTACTTACCTCTTGTTGTGTCTAGCTTGCTTGCTCTCATTGGAGGCTTGCATTGGCTGCCCTTTCCAGAGTTGCTTGCAGCTTTGATTTTCCCAAGCCTCCCAGCTTGTGGCCCAACATTGATTCTTTTTACAACAAAATTCTAACATTGTGCAAGACGTTTCTGCTATCTTCAAGAAGTGCCTCAGCTTCCATAGACTTTGCTCAATTGACATTGGCTGTCCTGGCTCCCTGAAGACTCTTCTTACACTCTGACCTTTGTGTTTATCTGTGTCAAGTTTGTCTTCCTCTTCCTGCGTATCACTCGATTCAATCGCCCCCTCCTCCTCACCTGTGTCTTTGGAAAACGTATCCTGTAGCCGTCCCTTCTTTTTCCCCACTCTTCGTTTTTTCCTGAAGAGGAATGGCCTCCCTCGGGAAGAAGCCACTCTGCCTCCTTATTAGATAAGGTGGACAAAGGACCTCCTCCGGAGAGCGCCTGCGAGAGGAAAAAGCCAAAAGGCCAAAAAAAAAAACTCTCGTAGTCCGTGTGGATCAGTATCCTTGGGCTGATGGTTCACTGCAGTATGGTATCCTTGTAACCGGATGTGGCAAGAGTGGCAATGAAGATTGGCAGAATCCAGCAGAGGAAACAAAAGGTCAGTAGTAGAATCTCTACTACCACAGTATGGCTCACTTCCCTGTCCTTTCTGGAAGTCACTCGTCAAGCAGGGACATCCATAAGTATAGTAGGTAGCATTCCGGCATGAAGATATAGAGAAAAGCTGATAACGGAAACAACAGCGGAAGCAGGATGGGTTCCATGGCTCCGGACAGATGGGGGAGGTAAGAGAGCAGGGCGGAGGAAGAGAAAATTCCCCGAAGAGTAAGAAAAGAGTAGGTGAGAGCCCAGCGTGAGACAGAAACAGAGATGGGTGGATGAAAAATAGGCAGAGAATAGAGACCGGAGGGGACGGAACTAGACCCAAAGAAGGACCGGAGGAGGCGGGAAGAAAGACTGGATAAGACCCAGGAAAGCAAACCAAGGGAAGAGAAACTAAGGCTCGGGAGCTGAAAAAGCACAATAGAAGGCACAGTACTAGCGCATAAACCTGGCAGCGAAAGCAGTAGGGTTGCAACGCGCAGGGCCGAGTAGTAGAAACAAAGAAATTAGACAGAAAAGACTAGAGCGGTGCTACAGTATCAGAAAGAGGGTAATGGCACAATTTAATGGCGGCGAAGCTGCCAAGTATTCCATAGCCTCCAGGAAGGCAAGCGAGCAAGGCGCATGACAATCTGTCCCTCAGAGAGTCATACATAAATTACTTGTATAGCTGGGAAATGGTTAACCTATATTTCATTGGGGGATTGTAAAGTGCTTTACCTGCTTGGAGAAACTTGTTAACTTTTGTTTCCTTCCCT
This sequence comes from Ambystoma mexicanum, assembly GCF_040938575.1. Classification (NCBI taxonomy): domain Eukaryota; kingdom Metazoa; phylum Chordata; class Amphibia; order Caudata; family Ambystomatidae; genus Ambystoma; species Ambystoma mexicanum. The sequence continues at coordinate 1,622,810,790 of NC_090932.1, read as the reverse complement.
AACCTATTCCTTTTTCCACAACCTCAGTGTTAGGACAGTTTTTCTCAAGTGCTACCCAACTTCATCAAAACCATTCAACTGAGACAGTACAAGACTCCACTCTTAGTATGAGGCTGTACCACCTGAATTCCTTGGTAGCGTAGACTGAGCAGTCAGGCTTATTTTAGGAGGGAGAGAGGGCTGTAGAATCGGTACAAATGAAATTGTAATACCAATGGTCCAAAGAAACACTATGTATGTAAAAAATAAATGATTTATTTAAATATAGGTAGGCCCAGATAAGTGTAGGGGTAAATAAGTACTAACACATTATATGAAATCACAATTATAAAAACACAACACTGTACATGAAGGTACACAGACCAAAGTATAAACCTTATTTGGAATACCTAACAGTAGTTCTAGGGAAGTCAAACCTTTTCATACACTTTCAGTATAGGACACACCTTTTTTTGGAGAGTAAAAACCAATAGTTTCTTTCACAATTATATTTAGTAATGCAATGGTAGTAGACCCTACCAGTTCTACAGTGACTCTCAGTACAAATCACATAATCAGGCAACTGGGCAATATACGTTTTGTGACTAGTGGAACACTTATTCCAGGTACAGTAAGAACCTATAACTACTTTTGTGATAACACACAGTTATACTAGGCGAGTAAAACCTAAGGATGTAATATTCAATTACAGGTGCTTTTGAGATACGTGAAACACAGATTGAGATAAGCCGTAACTCTTGTATTGGAGGATAGGTCTATAGTGTTAGGCAGAAACCTGTGCAGTTCCCTCTGGGACCACTGAAAAAGATTTAAGACTACAGGTGTTTGGCAGTAAACGCACTTGGTAGCAGTCTGTACCACACAGATTCATTTGGTAGCTGTGGCTGAGCAGTCAGAGTTAGGCAGTATACTGTGTGTTTTACTAGATGTGGTTTTAAATAAATAATTATATCTCTTTTACACCAAGCTCTGGTCAGTGGTTACTTGTTCTACTGTGTTCTTTTGACCTATTGTGAATACTCTGTATACTGCCTAACTCTTCTTGAGGGAAGTCTGACTATAATACGGGTGTTTGAAAGGTATGAAGCTTATAACATTGATGCAGCAAGAAAGACCTCGGTCCATTGCAAAATACCATGTGCCTTGACGACTTAATGAAAGGGCTTGATTGAGCCCCAGCTAATGCTAGCCGATTGCTGCTAGTGTACAAAGGAAGGCGGAAAAGCATTACTAAGAGTACTTGCGTGTAAATTAGTGAAACGCGTTTAAAGTGGCACAACCGAAAAAGCAAATGCATGATTGTATACGAACGTATTGCTTCTATGCTCCCGAGTACGCGATCCAACCTGATGCTACCTCACGTGTTATCATCTATTGCCTTATGAATTACCAATATGCATCCGACTAATGTTATGTAGTATATGTGTCACTGCCAAACTTTTACAGTTATGTATGAGAAGCGAACGAATGTATAAACCATAGAAACTTGTAATCACCTTAATGCTACTAACTTTATTAATTGTTCCTTCGTATGATAAATTGTACAACCCAGACACAGAGAATCGCGTAAAGCCACAAGGCAATCTCCCGCCAGGGCCCGCCAGGGCTTGCTGGTGCACGAGCAACACAACCTCACCTTCCCTTCTTCTGCTGGACCCGCTTCAAGAATTCACCTCCCCCATGTCCGAGCCTGCCATAGTTGGCCAAATCAATTATTTACAACCTGGTCCTAAACCCCACTGCCTCAAGGGGCCAGAGGTGTACCCTCGCTGATCCAGTAGTACTCCGGTTCACCCCAAATTAATGAGCCTTGGAGATAGGTATTCAACCCTGTACTAAGATATCATAAAGTAATTCCTCATCACATCTAACAGAACAGAATGACAAAGCAGCTCACCTTGTGTCCTCACACCAGACTCCCAGGCTTATGACACCCAGTCAACAGGTCAAAAGTAACAGTGCACTGATGTATTGGTGAAGCTCCACATTACATGTTGTTTCTCCGGTCTCCTCTTATTTCGTAGAGTAACATATTGTAGGATTTACTAATCTGGTGATACCAAGAGTCGGAGGACACCCATACAATTACCCTGCAGGAATAATCTGGTGAAACCAACACATTACTTTGGGTAGAAGCACAACCTAATCACATGTGAGTACAATACCTTCACATCTACTTTCTATTAGAATGGCAAAGCAGTTTCTAAGGAAATAAAGATGTTAACCATATTTTTAAGAATAGTGCATCTCACATCCAAGGTAAGTAACTGTTCACTCTTAAAGTTAGTTACCAACCAGCTCTTGTACAAGTAAGTAGCTTTTAAACACTTATGTTCTTTTCTAGGCAGAAGCCCAATTATTGGAGCATGAGTGTTCTCAGTGGCAGAAGGGGAGGATCATTAGGAATTAGTGTCCGACTGGCAGTGTCAGGATAGGTTCTTAAGTAGCAAAAGGCAGAGTTCCTTTGGAAGACTGGCAAACAGGTGAGTACATTACTTCTGAGTTAGAAGAGGGGTCCAGGGGCTTCTCAGAAGACACCGTAGCAGGATTCTAGCAGTAGGACTGGGAGCACTGGATGAGCGGCCTCCCCATCACATAAAATACCCCACAGCTATACATAAATCCTAACAGACTTAAGGTAAGTACATACCCAATCCAACACAGTACCTCAGCATTGAAGATTTTGCAGCAGGAGGACTTCAGGGTCTGCAGCCAAATACCCAGTCAGTGGATTCCTTGTTGTGGTGACTGAAACAAGACCTCAGAAGGGACTTTGCAGTGGGATAGGTGACAAAGGATCTAGGCAAGGTTTTCCTTGTGGCTGAATGTGGTTCTGCAGATGTGGCGCCTTTTCAAGGAGCACAGAAAAAAACACAACATTGCGATTGAATTCTTGTTGCTACAAAGGTCCAGCACTCTGTTGAGGGGACTTTTTGGACTCGATTCGTGTCTCTGGAGATCCACCAGGATGCCCACGAGGTTTCAGTGAGATTTAGAATTCGGAAGACAGTGCACCGCACAGTGGCTCGATGTCCCAGGGTATTTCGGTATTGCAGCAACGCAAGGTCACAGCAACGTGTGGGATGGCTCAAAATGCAGGTCTTCTTGAGTCTAGTGGGTCTCGCCAGACTGTGGGTCTGGGTTTTCGTTTCTGCATTTGCCAGGTCGATTGGAAGGAAGGGCTACAGCAGGCTCCGATTACATAGCAGGCTCTCCGGTCGCTGGAAATGGGTTCACCTGCTTTTCCTTCATCATCCTCTTTGGTTTCGGTTCCAGTGGTCGACTTGCCTTCAGCATCCAGCTTCCAGGTTCGCAGTATTTAACAGGAACTACAGCACATCTTCTGCATTTTTTCCCTTCATTTTACAAGAAGGGGCGGTCTGATTGTCCAATCAGGACATGAGCCCCCCACTAGGATTTGTCCCCATTCAGGCAAGGAGGAAGACAAAGAGTTGTGGATTTTTGGGCGCCTTCCTCTCTTTCTGCCCTCTGACAGACTGGAGCCTGGGTGGGGAGTCCAGGGGACTCCCGCTGAAGATGAGAATCAAACGAAGGAATTTCCTCCCCTGGTGGTCAGGGGAAGGAACAAGAAAGAACAATTAACACTAAAATGGCGAAAAAGAAGACTGGAACCATTTTGGTCAAATGAGCACTCTTAGGTTCCTTTTTATGCAACTGTGAACACAGCCGTGGTAAAGGTACACCAAATTAATACAAGATATCACTGCCACCAGCCATTGAAGGTAAGCTTGTCCTTGTAACAGAATTGTTAAGGTTTTAGTGTGAAAGGGGATACATTGGATCAACTCAGCACTCCACATAAGGTGGCATTTGCTGGTTTCACAAAATAAAATGTGAAAGGATCCAAAGATCCTTTCTACCTTTGGGAACTGTAGTTCTCTCAGGGTTAGCAAAAGAAAGTTCAAAGGAGAGCCCCTTGGACAACCCAGCAACAACAGGCACTTATTGCCAATAAGTTGTTAAAGAGGATAACTTAAAAGGACACTATGGCGAGTCAAAAAACGACACCCATAAATAGAGTAAAAGATTCTGTGAGTGTGGAAAAAGGTTCCCACTCACAGAGGTATTAAAGAAAAATATAGTTTTACAAAGGTAGCGGGCGCCCCTCTCTCGCAAGAACAGACATGATAACCTGTTCAGTGGTTATTAACCACTTGAGAGTTCGCAGCCACTGCTTTTACTCACTGTGCCTTTCACAGATGGGAAATATCCAATTAAAGAAAAATATCCCACTAGTAAAGTAAAAAGTTCTGGGGTCGACCCAGGTCGGGAAGATTTACCAGTTCTGTGAAAATCTTACCAAACACTCAGTATTCCATTAAGTGTTAGTGATATATCAATGTTCACAGTGTCCTAGCAATTGAAGTCACCTCAGGGTGTAGGAAGTGGGTGTGTGACATCCCAAAAGGGTGTCTACTTACTTAACTGAAACTGAAGGAGTGTAGTTTTGAAGTGTATTTTATTGTTGCATATTGCACTTTCTAAAGAAGTCTTTTTGGACACCCTGATCTGCAAAGGCCATGTGTGGTGCTTCAATCCCATCACTGGTGGGGACTAACCAGTCTCGACATGTTCTAGAGGATACAGCCATCCTGAGCCTTCGGAATGGTCCTTGGTCCACCCCGTGGACTGACCAGCTCTCCAGTGGGCTATATCACTAGAACCGTCGCCGTCTCGTCTTTGCAACCAAAACTTTGGTGGGTGCCAGCTTTTGGTGCAAGTCGCCTTCCTGACGAATGTCAGCCTCCCAGCTTCAATGGATCCTGCTCTGGTCGGATTTCTACATCCACCATTGGAAGGACGGTTACCATTGTCTGTGTGCGGGGGCTGTCGCTGGAACTCAACTTCCTCTGTCCCGTGAAATGTCACGAAGAGGTCTGCACCAGTGCTTTCTGTATTTCTCCATTGCTAGGATTGCACTCTGCTCTGGGGCCTACCGGAAGTATCCTTGCAACTGCAGCTCCTGGCCACCCCTCTCCAGAACCAATGGTGGGAAAACCAACCTCCAGCAACCCGCAGTCGACCCATCAGTCCTCTGGGAAACGCAAAGCATTTGCCGCTCCCCCCTACCACTTGTCTTCCATAGGATAACATTGAGAACAAGTCTTGCGTATCCTTTAATTCCTCTGCTTTTTGGTAGTCGCACCTGAGCAGTGAAACCTGAAAGATACGTACACATTTTTACTTAACAGTATCTTGGTTGCATCTCTTCTCTTGAACACGCACCAACACAAGTACTTAACCTGCATCAGATACATTCTCCATAGTCCAGGATTGAACAGCCCTTGCCAGTTTGAATGGTGCATATACTTCCCAGTGGTGGGCTCAGGGGCGACTCCATGCCGAATCTTGGCTAAAAGGGTGACTCGTACAGACATTTTTCAGATTGCCTTTGGAGCCAGACTTGGATCTTGTCACTGGAAAGCAGCCAGCATTGCCTTCTTCAACCATCCAAGTGAAACCATGCTCTTTTGCTGATCTCCAGAAGGTGTTCATCAGTGCTTCAACCTCAGAACCAGTGGGAATAGCCAGCCTTGACCCCTGCTTGAGGAGCCTGCTCTTGGAAGTGCGCTGAAACTATCCTGTGGCATGATCAGATTCTTCCTTGGCTAACTCGCTACATCCGTCGCCATCTCTGGGTATAACGTGAAGTGCTAAAAACACAGCTTTTCTCCGAAGTCTGAAACAAGCCTTGTACCTTCTCCCTGTACCTAATATATTGTATGTCATAATCAATTGTCATAACCATTGCAATGTCCTCACTTGTAAAATCCTCTTATGTCAAAACTAATGTAAACAACCTACTACATGTCATAGCCAATGCTAATTCCTGTACCTGCACAGCTTTCAAATGTAAAACCTATTGCAAATAATACTTGTACCTGTAGCAGGGCCTCGATGCCTCCTGGCTGTTTGTGCGCTTTACCAATGAAACAAACAAATATTGGAGCCCCGGGACTCTGCAAATCTTTAGAATGTGAAATGAGAAGCTCTCCCCTGAAGTTGCAGCTCTCCAATGCGAACAGGAGCGTTGCAAGACAGGTTTCTGTGTTTCCATCACAAGGGAAGACATCCACCTTTTCTTTGGAGTGGCCATTTTTGATTGCTGCATGCATTGTGTCCTGTGGGTCCTCCGAGGTTGTTGCCAGAGTGGTGGTCCTTTCAATGGGTTGCATTCTCCCGTGTATTCCTCATCTGGTCAATTTCCCTCCTAGCTTCAGCTGCTTCAGACACTTTCAGCAGCGGGCATAGTGCAGATCGGCCTTGTCCGTTGACTGTACTTTCTCTACCGTGCCACTCCTCGATTCTGGACGTGATGTTCGTAGTAGTAAGTATATCATGTCACTGCACCCCCATACCTCAGGTCCTATTTTCAGTGAGCTGTTCGGAACACGAAATTCTCTTCATTTGACGCCAATATGTCATGCCCTAAAATCTCGGGTTTGATGCGCTGCAATCACTGCAGCTCGAACATGTTTATCGCGGACCTGGTCAGTATTGCATGTGATGATATGCATCCTTCAAACTATGATCTGCTGCCAAGTCGTTAGGCCCTAATACCACGTCTGAGAAGGAGGACAGACAATGCAACAACATAAAAGAAGTGATCCCACTCATGTCGCCTCCCACATAAGGAAGAGAAGACATTGATGTAGACGACTCGAGTTCGTCAGAGGAGCAGGGTAAGTCGTTTGCAGCTGTTGGTGCCCTGAGAGAGGAGTGGGAGGCGGTTAAGACCCAAATGCTGCAGCTTTTCGAAAAAGCTGTAGTGGTTATGACTGTGGCCTGAATGCGGCAGGCGGTCCAGGCACTAGCTGCGTCCATAGGTTCCGGAGCCAAGGTAGTCTCGTCTGTCTTCACACCCTAGAGCTCGACCTCGACAATTGTGAAGCAGCCAACAGCGTTGATGGCCCCGAGATGCCTAGTCGGGGAAGACCAGTCGACGTCGCGAGCCGACCGATCGTTCATCCCGGAGGTGAGAAGATTTTTTTCCACTCCATGAGATCGATCTTTGAGGGTGCACAGTCTCTTTTTAGAATGGGGGTGATGGGGGAAGTTGGGGGAGCTCATTTCTTCAATGACCAGGCTTGGCCTGCTGGCCTTGGCTAAAGATTGCCATGAGGCGAGCAGGCTTGATACCGCACCTGACCTCGATCTGCAGCAGGCAACCCCATACGGACACCCCTATTCCCAATAGAGGAAGACAGTGGAGATGGCAGTTCTGTGCCTGGGCCTTAGTACCCCAGCCAAGCCACTTTAGTCCTATGATCTCACGGACATCCAGTTCAAAGACCCCCAATCGGACAGAGCAATACCCTTCTATGTGGCCATATCAGATCCCATTGGAATGTTTTGGCAAAGACCATGTTCCATGCCTGTTGGGGAGAATTTTCAGAAATGTGCTAATTCCTTTCTACCTTAGAGACCCCGAACTCTTTTGCTGCACTTTAGACTCTTAATTTCTAACCTGGAGAGAGTGAGACCTTTTTCCCACTCGCTCATGTATTTTTCTGTGATTTAGACTGTGTTTCTTTTGACTTTGGAGACTGACAAACTCCATAGGCGTTATCTTTGCATTGTTACACACAGCACCTTCACTGCAGTGGCACAAAGAAGTCTCTTAGATTTCCCAAAGGTTTAAATACCTTCTCTTGGATAAACTACTGTTTCCAAGAACTTTGAAGCGAAATTGACTTTACTTACAATTTGTAACTTTCTAGACCAGCACACACTATCTTACATTAGGTTTGCTGGAGGGGTTACTTGGTATCCCCTTTGTCTACTTTCTCATGTAACATTTTTATGTTACCCATTCTACAATTAATGGCTGGTGGCAGAGGTTTACCATTTACTACCATTGTGTGTTTTTACCGCGGGCTGCAATGGCAGCTGCATCAAGACATCCATGGGTGCCCATTTTGTCAAAATGGCCCCAGTCTTCTTTTTTCGCTATTTCTTGTTGGAAATGTCTTTCTTGAGATTTACTCTGCGCGCAAAACCAGGTTTGGTCCCTTTGTTTGTTTTGTCTTTGGCAGGATTCACGAGTGAATCCCGCCTCTGGCTCCAGTATGTCTGGCAGGGGCAAGAAGTGAGGGAAGTGCCCAAAACTCCCTGTGCTTAATCCCTTTTGCTACAGGAATGCACCCAAAGGTGATTGGCCAGCTGAATGTCTGGCAAGGACAGCCACCCTGTTGTGGGATTGACAGCTAGGCTGGAATGAATGGGAGAAACCTGCTTAAAAGGCGAGGCATTTTGGCTTGGAAGGCAGAGTCGACCACTGGATGAAGGAATTTGAAGAACAACTTGGAAGAGATGCCTGCTGCAACTCCTGGACCATTGGTTTGCCCGGTGAAGCCCTGCTGCAGTGCTGAAGCTTCGAATTTGCTTTGGCTAGAGACGCCCTACAAGGACGACTTCTCCCCTTGAGTTGGTGGGACCAATCAACTCCAAAGTGAACTCGTTTGGACATCCTCTCGGAGCTGGCTGTACTTCTGCTGCTGCTGCTAAAACCGAAGTACCAGGGAAAGGAACACCAAACGGAATCCATCACTTTTAAGTCAGAGCTTGTGGAAGATCTTCTGGGCTCCCAGTAAGCTGGACTGACCAAGCCTGAGACACCTCAACTGAGTGCTGTACCCCAGATGCGAGGAAAGTCCAGAGTGGTATCCGACAGTCCGCAGTGGTGCTATTTGCTGAGATGCGAGGAGCTGAAACCAAAGTGCTTCTGAATAGATGTTGGTCTTTTCTGACGATGACCGTACCGTACCGTTGTGTTGTAGGAGTCCCCAGAAGTCCTCCCTCGTGTCCCCACGACTGAGGCTCAGGAACAACAGGATCTACAGAACCACACAGGAACAGAAGCCAGCTGGAACCATTTCTTCTAACCAAAGGTACTGTACAGTCTAAGAACTTACCTCTTGTCCTGTAGCCTTACTTACTTGTCCGTTGAGACTTTTCTTGGTTACTTCTGCAGAGTTGCTTGCATCTTCTACCTCTCATAAGCCTCCCAGCTTGTGATCCTACTTTGATTCAACTTGTCCTACAAATACTTCTAAACCATTTTGCAATACTTTTACTTACCTACAAGAAGTGATTCAGCTCACCTAGACGTTTGCCCAATTGACATTGGCTGGCCTGGCTCCCTGAATGACTCCTCTCCTCTGATTGTGTGTTGGTACCTCCTTGCAGGAAAGGGTTAACTTACTTTGCTTTGGGGGGATTCAAAAGTACTTACCTGCTTCAGAATATTTGTGTGATCTCTTGTTTTATTTTGAAATCTCTTTACTCTAACACTCGCCTCAGTATTTCTCTAAATGTACCAGTGATATATTGATGTCCACAGTGTCCTAGCTACTTAAGTCACCAGAGGGTGTAGTAAGTGTCTGTGTGCCATCCCAAATGGGTACTTGCTGATTTAGAGAAACTAAGAGTGTGTATTTTGGAGTCTGTGTGTTACTATTATATTGCCCCTTCTGAAGAAGGCTTATCCAAACTGACTGTTAAATTAATAATTGTTTAATCAAGAAACCTTCTATGTAGAATTTATTTGGATACTTGTCACTGTGAATCTCTGTGTAACCACCCTACTGCTGACATTGACCCCTTTTGAGATAAGCCTGGCTGCTCAGCCACACTACCAACCTGTGTAGTACAGACTTATACCAAAGGTTGGGTTCCTATTGCCAGTAGGTCAAGGTTGTTCTCCATTTGCTCCATCCCCACCTTTTCCTCCTTCTGTTCTTCCTTGAAATCTTTCCTTCTCCATTCCTCTCCCTGATACCCTTTACACCCCCTCATCTCTCTCTCTTCCCTCACTTCTTCCCCTATTTACCCCTCCCTACCCGCTCCTTTTTCCCCCTCAACCTTACCTCTCCCTCCTTACCTCTTCATCCTAACACCCTCTCTGTTCCCACCTCCTCTTCCTCACCCCCGTCGCCTCATTCCCTTACTTACCCCTACAGGCTAATTGCCCTAAATGTTTTATTGGTTTGCTTCATGTCTTGTAAATTGCTTCTACTGTTATACATTTCTATGTATCTTGTTGTTATAATGTAAAGCGCTTTGGATTAAAGCGCTATATAAGCACAATAAATACAAATACATATACCAAAGGTTGGGTCCCTTTTGCCAGGAGGTCAGGGTTACTGTAGACTCCCAAAGGGTACCGCACACAAACTTGCTTAACAATGCCCGTCGTCGATATCGAGCTAAACAAGAAGTATAAACCAGCTAGTGGCGATCTGCCCTTCCTTTTGACTCATCCCACCCCAGATGATTTGTAGATCCAAGCCACCATGGTGATGCCACAACCAGCTACGTCCACCTATAATTTGCAAACAGACCGATTAAAAAAAAAAAGATATATATATAAATAATAAAAAAAGATGCTTTAGCCATGAACCTTTGCGTCAGGGAGTATGGGTTTAAAGGCAATTTATGCCACTTGTGCTGATGCTAAGTAGTCCCATGTGCTATGGAGGATGATAGCTGAGGCAGCAGATCATCTGCCAACAGGGGAGGTGACAGATGGGCTTCTGTACATACTAAACAATGGAAAAGAGGTGGCTTGCCAGGCTCTTCAGGCCGGTCTTGACACTGCTGATTGTGTGGTTTGTGCCAACTTCGAAGGTGCTTAAGAAGGTGGCATATCTCCACAGCACCAGGTTTTCCCCAAACATGTAATCCAAGCTCTTCGACATAGCGTTCAATGACAAACACCAGTTTTGGCCAAAGGCGTTCATTGATACGTTCTTTCAATGAACGTTAAAAGTCCAAATTGGCTGCAAAGTCTTTGGGTCTTGCGGTGCAGCAGCCTGCCAAGCAGTCCTTCTGCTTCTCTTCCGGAGGTGGGGGCTATAGGCAGTATATTTCCTTCGGGAGGAAGGCGCAGGTACCATAGTTGTCTCAAGTTCGGACAGGGCAGAGCAGTCTCTAAGAGCCAACAGACTTCGGCGGCAGTGGCGGAAGTGCTTGCTAAGCAGCTTTGAGTTCTCTCCACGTTCCCCCAGTTGGAGGGAGGGTCCCAGAGCACTGGGACAAATGGAAAGAGTGAACCTCCGATGCCTGGGCCTTCCAGCTCGTCAGATGGGGGTTTTGTCTACCCTTCTTCAAGAAACCTCCACACAGACCACCCTCCCCACCTTCCGGAACAGGAGATCCAGGAAGAACTGAGAGCCCTGCTTTTAAAGGGTGCAGTCGAAAAGGTGCCACCCGAAGAGAGAGGATTAGGTTGGTACTTGTTTCTTTTTTTTCTGGTACCCAAGAAAGGGGGAGGACTTCGTCCCATCCTAGACCTCAGGGTCTTGAACAAGTTCCTGATGAAATACAAGTTCAGGATGGTGATGTTGAAGGAAATTCTCTAGTCTCTTCAATCCCAAAACTGGTTGGTGTCACTGGACGTTCAGGATCCCAATTTCCATTCACTGATTTCGAAAGCACAGGTGCTTGCAGAGATTAGTCATCAGGGACACTCGCTACCAGTTCAGAGTGCTCCTATTTGGCGAAACCTCTGCGCCCAGCATCTTCATCAAGCTGATGGCGGTACTACCAGGAGATCTGTTTTTCATGTATTTCCTTAACTGGACGACTGGTTGATCCGAAGAAGGTATTCAGGCTAGACCACGACACAGCCAGAGGAAACCTTTTCTCTGCAACAGTTTGGACTTCTCCCTAAACTTCCAGTAGTCTCATGTCACACCAACTCAGAAGCTCGCCTCCTGCATTTTCCTGGTGCCAGGTTACGGATGCAATCCCTCCAGTGGCTTATGAGAGATCAATGGTCCCAGTACTTTGATAGCATGAAGGAAGCCCACAAGGTGTCGGAAGTTGGTGGTTAGCGACCTTTCATGGTGGGCCAGTATGATGGCTGGGGAACCCTTTTGGCCACAGGTAAAGATAGTCACGGATGCATCATTGAAGGGCTGGGGCACTCACTTAGCGGATCTGCAAGTAAACAGACTTAAGTCCCCAGTGGAGTGCTGTAGGCATATCAACATTCTGGACTTGTAAGCATTCAGGCCAGCTGACGCCAGTTGTGGTTCTGGCTTGGGGCCTCAAATTGGTGTTCACTTTTTTTATGGCAGCTGCGTTTTAGCCAATGCAATCCTCCTCTACTAGGTTGGTTACCCTTTCTTAGTAGCCATCACGTCGGCAAGACGTTTAAGCGATCTGAAGGTCACGTACCTGCCTTTCTTTAGCGAGAAAGTCCAGCCTAAATTCCTGCCTACGGTGGTGTCAGAGTTTCATAACTCGCAGCGCATTGAGCTGCCGGTATTCTATCCCCTGCTTCATCCTTCCACGGAAGAGGAAATGATTCACAGGCTTGACCAAAGAGGGTGCTCAACTATTACATGGACAGAACAGCAGACTTCGGACAGGGCGACCAGCTTTTCATTTCCTTCTTGCAGTATAGGAAAGATCTGGCAGTGTCTAAGCAGACCATTTCCTGTTGGATAGCCTGTGCATCACAGAATGCTATGAGAAAGTGGGAAAAGAATCGCTGTTGGGTATCTGGGTACATTCCAACAGGGGCGTGGTGAACTCTTTTGCATTGCAAAGAGATGTGCCTGTGAAAGAGATCTGCCAGACAGTTACGTGGTCGTCACCCCACACGTTGACAAAACATTACATCCTGGACTTGGCTCGTGGGACTGATACCCGTTTTGGAAGCATGGTGCTGCAACTCTACCTTATTTAAAAATGTTCATCCCACTTCTGCACGCTGTTCTGCTTTGGGGGTCTATCAGATAAGGAGTCTGCAGGACAATGCAATCCATTGAGGGAGAAATGACTTACCAGTAGTGTTCTCTCTATGGATTCCTCATCACCCTCCCTAACTGCCGCGCTATGAAAGTGGTATTTCTTCTGCTCTTAGTTTCTCCTCTTTGCAGGGATTACAATGAAAGGTTGCGACTTTAAAATCTTTTTTTTTTTTTTTTAAAGGGTGATCACAATAATGTGCTTTATACATTAGGCACTGTTGGTCTGTTGCCTACACTACTGTGATTGTTCTTCACTTGGACAAATCTCGTTGGATTCTCCCCTGTGGCTTCTGAGCACCATCGAGAAAAGGTGGGGAACTGAGGTATGGGTGCTGTTAAGATGGATTTCTAAACTCTGACCTGGTGGGCAGAGGTTTAGGAGGCCACTCTAGTTTAGTGGAACAAGGAAGCCTTCTGGACAAACCAGACCAATCTACAGTAGCTTGGCAAGCGGTCAAGACTAAGTCTCAGGAGGGGTGAGTGATCGGAAGCCCTCAATGAGCACACACAGTAGACCTCCACAGGTTACCTTTAGACAGATGTTTATCAAAAATACATTGATTATAGGCCTGTATAACAAACATGATTAGACCACGGTTATCAATAAAACAATTATCACACACGCGTATTCACTATAACATATATACAGTAATGCGATTAGCCTAAGGCTGATGATTGGGGGAGAACATAACCACAACCTGGAACGGAAAGGGGTTAAATCAACACATATATCAGTTTAGGCAGTCCTTCATCAACAATCCCTAATTTATGTAGTCTAACCCTACGAGGAGCCTGCGCTGAAAGTACAGTTGTGCGTTAATACGTGGCGTGGTTGTGCGTAAACGAAAACGCGGGTTCTCTTTAAGGGGCTGTAGCTGCTCAGGAAGGGGCTTGGGGCTTGAGGAGATGAAGAATAAGTTCCTATTCCTAGAAGAGAATCTACCCTTGCAGATGGAGCGACTTTCGGAGTTGGGGAATTGCTGGGGAGCGCAGGCTGTCCCCAGCCAAGGGGAGTATCTTTTGAGGGACACTCGTGCGTAAAAAGGGATGGATGTCAGGGTTTCAAGTAGGTAAGATGGCAGTTCACTGTTTACTGGTAAAGGGTGGGATAACTATTAGGGAGAGAATTTAGTGATTCTCCAGCATGGGGTCTGGCATGGATTCACATGCTCATGAATATTCCCCATCGTCAGGCCGGGAATCCTCGGTATAGCAAAAAATCAGTATCAGTTTCGTTTCTGATCTGTCTTTCTTAGTAGTAACCAATCACTGGTCTCTGGGTCATACTGCCCCTGCCCTCTCCCTAAGCCCCACTTCCGGCAGCCATCCTCAGATTTTTACCGCACGTTCAAGTGTTGGGAGTCCTCGTGCTGTAGCTCTCGAGCTTTTGCTGCGTTTTCGCGCTTTTTCATGAGATTTTTCTCATTTTTCGGTTAAATAGAGCCTCAAGCTCCACCGTTTCTACATCCGATCAACGGGGATCCGTTTTGGAGTTTTCTACGCCCCTCAAGGGTGAAGATTTCGTCGAGTTACGCTTTTGGAGGATTCCAGAAGTTCCGAGGCCTACCCCGGACATGGCCCAGGAGAAAGGAAGCTGTTCAGGACCTGCCCTTGATGCCAGCTTCAGAATGTTTTCAAGGAGGACGAGCATTCGTTATGCCTCTGTCTCCATGAGGACGAGACGCACAAGGAGAAGGACTGTGCGTTTTGTGGGAAAATGTCGGATCGGACCATGAAGGATCACCACCTCCGTCTCGCCAACTGGCTGGAAGGGAAGAGCCCGTCCGGCGAGAAGAAGAAAAAGAAGTCCGAGCGGTCTTCTAAGTCCTGTGAGGGTTCCCTGGCGACGGGGGCCCAACAAAAGGCTAAGCACCGCGAGTCCGCGGGCACCGGGAGCACCGAACGGTCGGGCTCCTTGGCTGCCAGGCAGGGCGCGTCCTCCCCGGCGCCCTCAACCATGAGCCAACGCTCTGGCTCGGGTAAGAGGAAGTCCGAGAACCCGGCAAAGCTTCTGGAGAGGCCCCGGTCGTTCTCGAAGATTCCGGCAGAGGGGGAGAGAGGCTCGGACCCTCCCCCCAAAGTGAAGGCCCCAGTCGTCCAGAAGGTAACGATGGCCTTAATTCACCCTGCTAAGACCTCGATTGAGGATGTCGCTGCGGCCCTGGCTCAGCCTGTGGAGGCTACACCAGTGGAGGCGCCCTCAGGACCCAGAGTCTCCCTGCCACCGCGGAGGGAGTCGTCTTTCAAGCCCATTGAGAAGACCCCCACAAAGTCCTAGTTGGAAAAGGTGGGGGAGGGGCTGGTGGCCATCGTGGATACGGACACGACCTCTGAAGAAGAGCTCATCGAAGTCGTGGAAGAGGCCCAGCCCATTGGGAGGGATCCCGACGAGTGCGACGACGAGAGCGAAGGTGTCGCCGACAAGGCTCCTCAAGAGCCCTCGCGCCCGTCGTTTCCAGAGCCGCAGGACACCTCGGCGGCCATTTTGTCAGCGATTCAGTCCTTATGCTCGGAGTTAAGGAAAAGGTTTCCCGTTCCCCCGACGGAGGTACCTGAGCCAGACCCGACGGGGGAACCGGAGCCAGGACCTTCGGAGAGTCCACCGCATAAGAGGAGGACGACGCATCCTACGCCACCTCTCCCACCTCTGTGGCCTGCTCTGCCTTCCCCCCGGTCTACTACCCACGGGGATGATACAGGCACGGACACGGCTACGACAGGTACAGATGACGACGGAGGCGACAACGGGACATTTCCCCCGTCGCCCCCTGCTCGGGCGTCCCCGCCCGACGAGATTGGATCCTTTCGTGCCATGATTTCCAGGGCATCCGAGCTTTTCCAGCTCTGCCCAGAAGAAAAGAAAGAGGGTTCCTATACCAACGGCGCAAGGCTAAAAGGAAGACGGTCCTCGCCGTACCGCTTCTTGATGACATCTGGGATGAGGGGCTCGCCCTCCTCAAGAACCCTGCCACGGCGCCGGCAAAGAGGGACCCGTACGAGAAGTAGTACCGGGTCCCCGACGCTGCCCCCTTGTTCCTTCAGGCACAACCTACCCCGGATTCGGTCGTCTCGGCGGCGGCAAAGAAGAATGCTGGGGGGGCATCGGCCTCGACATCAACTTCCCCGCCGGACGGCGAGGGCAGGAAGTTGGACACGATGGGATGACGGATCATCTCATCCACAGCGACGACTATCAAGGCGGCCAACGCCCTGGCTATCGTAGCCCGCTACAACAGGGAGTTGTGGTTCAAAATCGCCCCTCTTAGACTTCCTTCCGGACGCCAAAAGGGCTGAGTCCCTTGAAATCCTACAGATGGGGGAGATTGCTTCGGACCACGCCATCACGGTGGCAACGGACATCGCCGACACCGGTTTCCGTCAGTTGGGCAACGGCGTTTGCTTGAGACGACGAGGATGGCTCAAGGCCACGGATTTCCGCCAGGACGTACAAACCAAGGTTTTGGACATGCCCTTCGACGGGAACATCCTGTTCGGGAAGACGGTTGATGAGTCCCTTCAGGCCATCAAGACAGACACAGAGACTGCCCGGGCACTGGGAGTGCTCCAACAACGACGGCCGTACTTTCGGAGCTCCGGAGGCAGACAAGGTGCCTCCAAGGGATCCGGCAGTGGCTCCTCCACTTACCGCCAAGCAGTAAGATCTTCGTCCCAGGAAGCCTACAGGGAACGCGGCAAGTCAGGTGGTGCCCGTCGTCGTCGACAAGGAGGTCAAGGAGGCAAGGTGGCCTCCGAACAAGATTGAACCGACCATGGGTTCGGGCCCCCGCCGAAGCACCCCGGTGGGAGGCCGGCTGGCGAGGTTCGTCAGCGTGTGGGAGTCCATCTCCACCGATCGTTGGGTGCTGGACGCCCTGGCCCAAGGGCACGCCCTCGAGTTTCAGAAGAAGTGCCCTCGTGTTCCACCCGTGGCCAGGAAGGGAAATCACGTCCCTCAACTACTGTTGGAATTAAGGGCGATGCTCAAGAAGGGTGCCATCAAGCTCGTCCCAAAGAGGCTTCGGGGCTCTGGAGTTTACTCAAGGTACTTCCTCGTAAAAAAGAAGACAAGAGGATGGCGCCCCATCCTGGACCTATGCCGACTGAACAAGTACATCAAGGCACAGAAGTTCTGTATGGTCACCCTCCAGCATGTGCTGGGGCAGCTGGAGGAGGGTGATTTCCTGTTGTCGTTGGACTTGGAGGATGCGTACTTCCACATCCCCATTCTAAAAAGACACCGAAAGTTCCTCAGGTTTGTGGTCCAAGGGCAGCACTACCAGTTCAAGGCCCTCCCGTTCGGATTGAAGTCGGCACCCAGGGTGTTCACCAAGTGCCTCGCACCTGTGGCGGCGCGGCTGCGCCTACAGGGGATCCACGTCTACCCCTACTTGGACGACTGGCTCATCCAGGCAAGGACAAGGGAGCTTGCTGTGGCGCACACTGCGAAGACCGTCCAGCTGCTCACAGACCTGGGATTCTCCATCAACTTTCCAAAATCCCACCTGGTTCCGTCGCAAGTTGCCCTGTTTCTGGGAGCCAAGCTCGACACAGTGGCGCGGCTGGCCTCGCCGTCGGAGGAAAGGACCAGGACCATTCTGGGCAAAGTGCAGCGTCTGCTGGCCACAGACATGGCCAGGGTAAGATCTATCAAGTCCCTCCTCGGGATGATGTCCTCCTGCATTTATCTGGTGCGCCTTTGCAGCAGATGAGACCCTTACAGGAGTTCCTCGACGCCCGCTGGATCCAGTCGACGGGCAGCTTCGAGGACAGGATCCCTCTCAACGAGACGTTCCGTCAGGCGATCCTGCTGGAGTACCCGTGCGGGCACGGACTGTCAGACCCCAGCTCACCAGGTGACGGTGACGACGGACGCCTCCCTAGAAGGTTGGGGAGCACACTCCGGAGGTCTTCACGCGAGAGACCTTTGGCTCCCGGAGAAGTCTCTGCACATCAACATCTTGGAGCTCCGCGCGGTGTTCTGGGCCCTCAGGTCCTTTCTTCCGTCCCTCAAGGGCAAGGTGGTGAGGATCTTCACCGACAACACCACCACAATGTTCTACATCCAGAAGCAGGGCGGAACCAGGTCCCCGGCCCTATCCAAGGAAGCCCAGGAGCTGTGGCATTGGGCCGTCGCCCACGGGATGTTTCTGGTGCCTCTTCATCTGGCAGGAATAAAAAACATGATCGCCGACTCACTCAGCAGGGAGCTGCGCTCGTGCCACGAGTGGGAACTACGCCGGGATCAAGTGGATCGACTCTTCCGACGATGGGGCGAACCCCAAATCGATCTCTTTGCGATGGCGACGAATTCCAAGTGCCGGAGGTTCGCCAGCAGGTTCCCCCAGTCGAGGAGCATGGGCGATGCTTTCTCATTCCCCTGGGACGGCCTATTTCTTTATGCGTTCCCTCCGCTGCCGTTGCTTCTCCGGCTCATCAACCAGCTCAAGAGGTCCCGGTGCAGGATGATCCTCGTCGCACTGGCGTGGCCGAGGCAGATCTGGTTCCCGGACCTTCTGGACTTGTCAACGTTCCCACCAGTCAAGCTGCCGACGGACGCAGACCTTCTCTCCAGAGAAGGAGGCGCCATTCTTCACCACAACCCGGAGTCGCTGAACTTGCAGGCCTGGCTCCTGCAGCACTAGAGTTTTGAGGGTACGACATCCCGGCCGACTGCAGAGAGGTTCTTGCAAAGGCCAGGGCATCCTCAACTCTCAAGTGCTACGGACATAAATGGAAGAGGTTCTCTGTCTGGTGCCGTGCACAGAAGATTAACCCTCTGCGGATTACGGCCCCTCAAGTACTGCCATACCTACTGTCGCTGGCCAAAGCTGGACTGGCTCACGCCACCATCAAAATACATCTGGCTGAAATCTCCCGATATACCAGGACGACGGGACAGGTGTCCTTGTGGTCTCATCACCCGGTGAAAGAATTCATGAAGGGACTATTCAGATCATTCCCGCCGGTGAAGGCTCCTGCCCCGGCGTGGGAGCTTAATGTGGTGCTGACCAAGCTCATGGGGGCCCCATTCGAGCCTATGCATTCGGCGCCTTTGAAGTTCCTGTCGTGGAAGACCGCTTTCCTTGTGGCCATCACCTCCGCATGACGAGTGGGAGAGATCCAGGCCCTATCTTGCAAGCCTCCATACTTGACTTTTCATGACACGAGGGTGGTGCTGAGGACACACCCATCCTTTATGCCCAAGGTGGCGTCGGACTTCCACCTCAACGAGCCCTTGGTGTTGCCAGTTTTCTTCCCGTCGCCTTTGTCGCCGGCTGAGAGGACTTTGCACTCGCTGGATGTAGCTAGAGCGCTGAAGTTCTACGTGGACCGCACAAAGAGTTTTCGGAAGACGTCACAACTCTTTGTGAACTTTGGGACTGTGAATCAAGGGAAGGCTCTCTCGAAGGCTTCCATTTCCAGATGGCTCTCCGGCTGCATCATGCACTGTCACCGGTTGGCAAACAGACAGCTGCCCGGCCGTCCAAGAGCCCATTCGACCAGAGCGATCGCTGCTACCACGGCGTTCCTGTCTGGTGTGCCCCTGCTGGACATCTGCAGGGCTGCGACGTGGAGGTCGACGCACACCTTCACAAGATTCTACTGCGTCGATCGGGACTCCAGGGAGGAGTCCAGGGTAGGCCAAGCAGTGCTGCGCAACCTGTTCGCCTAAGGTGAGCCTGGTGAGGAGGTAAGAATTGCTAAATGTTGAGTTGTTGTATTGCTTAATGTTGAGCCTGTTGCCACCTCCCGTGGTTGTGCATGTGTGTACTGCTATGTATTCTCTTATTCATGAGCATGTGAATCCATGCCAGACCCCATGCTGGAGAAGGAACAAGTTACTTACCTGTAACTGTTGTTCTCCAGCATGGGTCTGGCATGGATTCACTTGCGAATCCTCCCGCCTACCCCTCTGCGGCTCTTCACTTGGTCATACTGCTACTTTACGTGCTACCAAATCTGAGGATGGCTGCCGGAGGCGGGGCTTAGGGAGAGGGCAGTCATTGGCTGGGGGCAGTATGACCCAGAGACCAGTGATTGGTTACTACTAAGAAAGACAGATCAGAAACGAAACTGATACTGATTTTTTTCTATACCGAGGATTCCTGGCCTGACGGGGAATATTCATGAGCATGTGAATCCATGCCAGACCCATGCTGGAGAACAACAGTTACCGGTAAGTAACTTGTTCCTTATTTCCTTTTACCTGTTTGGGCCTTAACAGTTTCAATTAGAGTGTGGACACCAGCCCAAGCCAAGATCGAGGCTTCAGTTGATGATCTGATTGGCTGAATTGTTCTTAACGTCAGTTGGAAACATTCTCAACTGCCTTTCATTGTCCCATGTTCAGCTGAGGTGGTCATGATCCAGGAAGCTCCCAAGTTTGAGGCCTATTTTGTTTGGGCCAGTCAAGTTTTACCAGTGAAGAAACAAGAAGTCATAAGCTAAGTGAACAATATGCATCAAGTGTAAAGACTAATTCATTTTCATGAAACTCTTTATTTTGTAACTTCAGTTATCTACTAAGGAAATTTGTATTTAACAGACTGTGGCCGTTAAAGAGTTAACGCTAGACAGGTTGTCTGAATTTAGAACTATGTGCGCGGTGTTGATTTTGTTCATACTTTATTTTTAAGTGTACCGATTGTTAATGCTTTTCTTTTGTTGTTGCGCTGTCAAGCGGGTTAGCCTTGACTTCGGCAATTCCATTAAATGGAAACCGCCTAGTCACTTTCACTGAAAGGGTTTCCTAGATTGAATGCTCAGTTTACTGTGAGCTTCGATCACTTGTGTGTTTCTACTCAGTGCCGGTATCTAGTTCTAGTGTCGGGCATGGTTTCTACAACGTAGCCGTGTCAGTTTAACAAGCCGCTTGAACTCTTCACAAGTTAAAGGCTCTGAAACACTTTCAATGTCAGTTTCATTTTCTGACTGACTCTGGGCGCACGCGCCGCATATACTATATTACAATTACATGTTCATTTGTCAGCCGAGCCGCATGAACTCTTCACGAGTGGAGGCTCTGAGGCTTATAAAGTCAGTTACACCTCCTGACTCACACAGTGGACATGCACATTTTTTTCTAAAGTCCATCTGTGTTGTTTTGAACTCCCTGATTGAGCACAAACATTATTGGCTTTCTGAGTATGTTTTTCATTTAATTCTTATCACGCGGGCTGCACAGTGACTATTTTCCATTTCAGTGGAAACTGGAGAGAGCGCAGGTATTTTGTGGATATTATGCAGGTTCCAGAATAGAGAGTGATATCTGAGACTTTGCTGAGTAATCCTTTTTTGTATGGTGCAGTGAATTCATACTTTCAAGAAAGGCATGTTTACTATAAGGCAATTCAAAGAAACTTTAACTATGAACATTTAGCTGTAAGAACACCTCAGATTTTAAAAGCATACTAACTTTTAACTAAGGTTTAAAGACTTAGATAAATTAGTGAAGTTCAACAAAAAGTAAAATACAGAAAAGAAGAATTCATCATTAATATTTGAAGTCTTACTCTGGCCAATTCTTTAAAAGGAACCAAGGCATCCCTCTAAGCATTCTGCAGAGGGAGAACAGGTAACATCTCTAACTGCTAATGGGGAACTAGGAGGAGAAAGTAAGTGTGTGTTTATTAAGCTGAGTTGTTCTGTTTTCTTTTTCACTACAGATAGCCTGAGGGCTCAGAAGGAATCTGTTCCTTTCTTATTTTATCCACTTCCCCTTTCCCCAAGGCGTGTTAAGTGCTTAGCCGTAAATAAAATAGGTTAATTGCTTCCCGCCTTTGACGGTCTGTCGGGGTTCAGCAGCTCCCTGTGGATTTCTCATTAAGACTCAGCCGGACATAATGAAAGGTCAATAATATTGAATCTGCCCGAGCTGATATGAATCCCGAGGAGACCTCAATGGACATGTTGGGGAATTTGATACTGGAGAGGAGGGAAAACGAGAATTTGAGTGGAGAGTGGAAGAGATCAGAGAAAAAGTAGCTAATATGCAGAGGTGGATGGATGTGCCAGGGGGCCACCTATAAATTGGGAAAGTACTCATTGACCCTCGACATCGTCTGGACCAAACTTTGGCAGTCTAGCCCACTTTGCCTGTAGGTGTTAACCCTGCTGTTTCAGGACGCTCCGGCTGTCCACGGCTGCGGGATGGGACAGTCATCTGTGGTGGGACAGTAGCCTTTACTCCGCTCTGAAAGGAGGAAGAAGGATAGTTCCGGTGCAGCACGTCTTGGGACACAGTAGGTAAGAACTTCGGGCACTTTAAGCGATGGTCACCGCAGCGAGCGATGCAAGAACCGCAAATGCTCGCGGCGTGGCACACTCTTGTAAACCGCGACCCAGAGGAGCTAGAACAACACGTTTTGGTGGGAGAAGGCCCAGGACCACAAGCTAGTGATTCCCAGAGTCTCGAGTCTCAACTCAGGACGGCAGCGTTCCTGTGCGATACCCTGGGTTCAAGCTGGTCAGTTCACTCGATGGACCAGGAACACTTCCGAAGAGGCTCTTTTCGAGGGTAAGTAGGAGAAGCCGAGAGTAGTTGTTCCGACTACTCAGAAGTGGTGAAGCGCCCTGACAGGCCTTTTTGGTATGATGAAGAAACAGGGGTCCGACGGACAACAGCAGGTGTCAGGGTGCCAAACCTTCCAAACACGCCACCGGCGGTTCCTCATGTCTGCTTTCTTGTTAAGGATACTTAGCTCCTTATGAGGTTTGGTGTGAACCTCAGTAGATCGACCTGGAATGGATGCAGAGCCCCTTCTCTTATCCACTATTCGGTTCATGCTCAAATCTCAGACAATCTGCTTTTTTACATGTACGTCCGGCGTGGCCCACAGAAGTTCCAATCATTCATGGCTACCAGACATACTGACACCAGTAGTGTGGATTGGGACCGGAAAGTCCCATCTCTCTTCTTGGGCACTAGCACACGTGACATGCAGGAGCCCGCGAAAGATGCAGTTTTCGCGGGAGGCTGCATGGCCAAATAAGGAATACTTGAGTCTCTCGACTTGGGGAAGGCAAAGGGACAACATGGCCAAAGGACAGAACATTTTCGGCACTGGCCACATGCTTGGGCCAAACGCGGTAAACACGATATGGTCCATAAAAATGAAGTAAAAATACTCTAAAAGTAAACTGCTGCCACCGGTTCATCCTAGTCACACTTGTACAAACACCAAAAATTCCTTGGACGGTGACTACTGTCACAAAAAAAGGACCCCTATGTGCGGTACTGTAAGGTACTTAGCACATAGAAAAAGTTTCCAAGAAATGGCAACATAGTCGAAGACGAAGGGAAGCATAGTTTCCCAGTACTGACCGCCTGAAGGATGTGTCAGTTTCCCATAACGAACCCAGAGGAGTGCAGCTGAAGGCTGTGATACACTTGAAAAAGTCAAGTTAGGTAAGCCAAACAAAAGCATAAAGTGTTGGGGAGGTCACAAATGGAGGGAAAATTGCACCTTATGGAAATCTTTCCTAACAGGAGCGTAGTGAGTCGAAGAGCAGCTCGGTTAAGACATAATGGATCACTCTGAGCCACACTATGCCCCCTGTCGAAAATGTTTCAAAAGCAGCTGACACTAGAGGGATATCTATCAGCTGAGTAATGGTATTCAGTGATATAATCGCTGGAATAACATTGAGGATGACTCGATATTTTTTTTAAAGGCACTATCGAACACTTTCCCCAAATATTCTAGGACTGGCGTTTGTTTATATAATTGCGCCAGTCCTAAAATATGTTGGGATGTGTGTTTTGTGCCCTTAGAAAAAGAAAATCGAGTCACCCTCAAAGTTATTTTCAGCGATTATATGACATACAAGCATGTGTAATCTGTGGTAGTAGAATCCATAGAAATAACATTACTGGTTAGTAATGTCTCCTTCACCCTAGCCTTGGTGTCCAGCTGTCCAGTATCCATAAGGAATCCTTCAGAGCAGGGAACAGACAAATAGCCAGACCCAAATGTGGAAGCCTAAAGGGACCTCTGCACCCAAGACCACTGGACTTACTTTCATGGAACCATGACACAAGATAAGGGGGCGAGTGGTCTGAGTGAATCTTTGTGCAGGGGGTTAGTAAGCATCACTGTTCTACCCCCGACTACCTCCATAGGATTTAAAGGGTATAAAGCTCTTGGCCTAGCTCGATCCCTGTCAGGAAATTTAGGTGGAGTTCTGGTTTGGATCCTCCCCTAGATTTCCCCTAACGTGGTTAAATTGGCAGAGGGCCTGCTAAAACATTTGTTATATTCTTTGACTTTATGATCCTTACAAACTGCCTGTTTGGTTTGCTAACACTTGTTCAGACACTTTGACTCCAAGCCTTCTGAAGGAAACTGCATTGGGAATTTAGGACTAGGGCACTAGGCCCGATCATTTATAGCAAGGGAATTACTTTTTAAAATGTATTATGGTATACTTTAAGATTTTGTATGTTGTTTGTCACATATTAGTTCTCTGACCAATGGTTACTTACCTGGTTCTTTTATTCCCTTGCTTTACTATCCTAAGGAATTCTGAAATCGACCAAATTGTATTTTAAAAGTAATTGAATGCCCTTAACAGTGCAATCCAAAGAACAATGTGTATTTAATAGTGCTGATTGTTTTAGTGCACTATCTACCTGTGGTTTTTCATTGCTACGAGTTTATCATTTTATTTTTATACTTTCTGCCTAACTTGTTTTGTTATGATTGCTCTGTATGTGCATAACTAAACTTTTCACAGTTTTTGCACTTCCTAAAAGCCTTGCTGCTCAGTCACACAACTCAAACAGTTTGGCTAAACATTTTGTCTTTTCCTGTTCACCAGAATAGGGTTGCCTTTCAGAATCTGCCCACGCGGCTGATTTTGAAATTCGATCTTAATAGAGATTGCGTGTCTGTGTTGGGAGCACAGGCTTTTGAGGGATGAGAGATCTTTGTCCTTGCGCCACAGCTTTGTGGTGAACTCTGGTGCGTATCACGGTGCATACAGTTTGTCCTTGGCACAACTAGACGTTAGGTGCACATGGGCATCCACTAGTTCTTTGGTGAAGTGGTGAAATCTATCTGGAAGGGCAGAGACTTTCCATTTGGTGGAGAAAGTTGTGAACTGTGCCTCAAGTGTCTCTTGTGGGAAATTCTTGCAGTAGCTGCACTCAATTTCAGGTTGTTTAGCCTGGCCTTTGGGGGTCAGCTTTGTGTTTGATTTGAGAAGGGGATTGCTTCATGTCAGTCCAGTCGAGGGAGCAGTGAGGTTTCAAGGACAACAGACCAGCAGGAAGGAGGTGAAGAAGAGGTTTAGCGTGTGACCTTTGACATGCGTAGGGGAAGAGTAGATTCTTTTTAAAGTCCATGGAGTCTGTTCCGGAGTTCCATAACTATTTGGAATTCTGGGAAGTTAGTCTCAGAGGACCATTTTATTAAGATGTTAATAGAGTTGGAGACGATTGCAAAGGAGAGACAGTTGGAAAGATTAAGTTACCACTCTCTTGGGATAGTCTGTGAATAAGGTAGAGTGTAATTAAGTTGCTGCTTGAAATGGGGGAGCATGAAATGGATTTGAAGGAGCTAAGAGCAGGACTGAGGGATACGGAGCAGGGCCTGTTGATCTTATGAGTGGCTGTCATCCAAACTCCAATTTTTCCTGTGTAGCCAGTATGCTGCATACTGTAGCTGCTGGGTAAGAGGGAGCGAAGAAGGAGGTTGTAAACCACATTTGCGTAATGAAAAGATCATTTTTGGCTATGAGGTCAGCAGTGGCAGCATGCCTGACTGCTGAGTGTGCATTAACCATCGCTATCTGGTGGACACAAATGGTAGGCACATGTTGCAGGGGTGTACGGGGAATATTGATGTTTGGCCAGTGTAGTTGTCTGAGGTTGCTCTGGGTGTTTGGCTGTGCGATCCCTAGGGAGGATGGGAATGGTTGTGGCAAGAGGTGACGCTTGGTGATGTGTACTTGGTGTAAGACAGGCAGAGTAACTGGCCCTTGGAAGGACCAAGCAGGGATTTCCCTTTTCTTCATTTGAGCAGAGCTAAGTGGTGATGGGGATTAGGTCACTTGACCTAGATCCACTTGCACCAGTTTCACCAAGTGCAAAAGAAGAGGGGCCGGAAGGCTGCTTATGTAGGGGAAAAAATGCAAAACAAGAAGGCACCAAAAGATTAGCAGTAATTGACAAGTGCGGGAGGCATAGGTCCCATGTCCTATATGCACTTGCACCTGCTCACCACCTGCAACTGCATTACGCAAGACACCATCTGTGATGGCTTCTTACTGAATTTTTGCTGTGTCTGATTATCACCATCTCTTTCGTGATCATTCAGCCTCTCCCCTCTGTCTGCAAACTTTACCCATATTATATTTGGGAAATATTTCAAGAAAATCCAGTGATGCTAAAGCACGGGCATGTAACAGTTTGATCTGAAAGATCCAAAAGGCCACAAAAGAAAGCCCCCTCCTCCAGCGTTGGTTAGATTTATGGCTAATGCTTCAATCTGTCTTCATCTTGCCCGCCCGAAACAGGAGCTAAACCTGTATGATGGGTTTCATTAGAATATAATCTTTATTCATCTGACAATTGTCAGTTACTTTAGGGAAGTAGGGACATGGTTTAACATGTGCGCCCCCGGCAGACAGTCTCACCTCAGTGGTTGGTGGAGAAGAGCCCTTAGACCTTTTACACCTTAAGTACTAAGGGTGAGTATGTTCGTCCTGAATTCCCATAAGTTATCATTGTAGACTCTCGCACTTAAGTGGTTAAGTTATGTTTAAAATTGGAAAATGTACAAGAAGTGTCTGCTAGACCGAGAGGTCAGATTCTTCCCAGGGGTGCAGCCACAATTATTTTAAAGGGATCTGGTGGTTACAAGTGGGCACCTAAATACTCTTCCTTCAATGTCTGCTTAGTGACTGACAAGAAGCCTCATGCACTGTATCTGCTGTGTTTTAAAGTGTATTTTATTTTCAGGTTGGCTTCTGAGTACTTTTCTGATATAAAAACAATGCCCGCAGTCTCTTTTGTTTTGCTTTCAGTCAACCGTACATTGTGTGCAGACAGTGCCCAGGATATCGCCATCATCCCATCATGCCAATGGCTGGCCCAGGCATAGGGACCACAGCGCCTTTACCAACTCCAGGTGATGCACCGTCTACATCAGCACATTTGCCTGCAGGTTTGTTGAACTACATGTTTAGTTCCTTTCTTAGTGTTGGGCTTTTCATCCTGATAAAAATGGAGTGCTTGAGAGCATGGGAAACAAACTTGCTTGTGTGCAAATACCTTGCTTAAGAATTGAACCCTGCTACGATCTCCATGCCCATTCATTATTTTACTGCTCCCAACATTGCCAATCAGTGTGCCAGTTAATGTGGTAGGCTTTTAAGATCTCACAATGCTAACCTAATTTTCACCAAAAGGCAGAGCCACCCTAGCTAATGAAAAACTGTGTATTGTGAATGTTAAAGTTTAAGTTGATGGACAAATCCCACCTTTGGTAAAACCCGTCTCTAAAAATAGGAGTTTCATGGAAATTTAGAGGTTGGGTTGCCAAGCAAATAGGTTGTTTGACAGTCTTCCATAATGAACTCCTGACATTAGCATTCCTTCTCGGGTCTTTAAGTCTTGTAAAAGATGCAGAGATATAGGGAATGGTTTTGGGGCCACTAGTGATATAATGACGCAAAAGGAAGCTTGTTTTTGCTGAAGCGGCGATGCAAGGGAGATTGAAGAACACATTCTGCTGAGAGTAAGCACCTATGCATTTAACATGTGATGATGCATTGTGATGAATCCTGTGGAGTTATTACTGATCCTCTGCCTAAGATCTCCTCCCATGTGGCCAGGGTAAGGCAGTCGCTACCTGATCCTTAACCTGGGGGTGGTATTGCGAGTGAGGATCACATGGGAGGAGATGGCTCTCGGGGAGATGTGGTGACCTTCAGGAGAGACACAGTATTCTTCCTTTCCAAAGGAAAAGACCCTATAATTCCCATATTCCTGATGGCTTGCTGTCCATTCAAAAATCCCTCTCATTGTAAGACTGAAAAACCGCTTCTTGCAAAACAGTCCAAACAGAACACCATCTATATACTTCAATTTACTTCATGTACATATAATACTCACTGTTAGGCAATATTGTGTGCAGTACCCTTTGGGTGCACCACAACAACCCTGACCTCCTGGCAATAGGCACTCATCCTTTGGTAGAAGTCTGTACTACACAAGTTGGTAGCATGTTGAACAGCGAGGCTGATATCAAGAGGGGTCAATGTGAGCTGTAGGGGAGTTACACCAAGATTCATTCACAGTGATAAGTATTCAAATGAACTCTTACACACAAGGTTTCTTGATTAAACAATTATTAATTTAACAGTCAGAGTAAGCCTTCTTTAGAAGGGAGTAATTTAAAACACCACACAAATATACTTCAAAATACACCCTCTTCGGTTTCTTAATCAGTAAGTACCCTTTTGGGTTGGCCCAAAGGCACTACCTACACCCTCAGGTGACTTCAATAGTTAGGTTGCTGGGGACATGAATATATCACTGTTGCATTTAGAATATTCTTAGGTGTATGCCACAGGAAAAGGTTATTAGAGCAAACAAGAGATCACACAAATATTATGTAGCAGGTAAGTACTTTTGATAACCCCCAATGCAAAGTTAGTTAACCCCTTCCTGGGAGGAAGACACAACAAATGAGCAGAGGAGAGAAGAGTCCTTCAGGGAGCCAGGCCAGCCAAGGTTACGTTAGCAAAAGGCAAGGTGAGCTGAAGCTCTTCTTGCAGGTAAGTAAAAGTTTTGCACAATGTTTTAGAAGTCTTTGTAGAAAAAGAAGAAATCAAAGTAGGGCCACAAGCTGGTTAGGCTTGTGAGGTAAAGAAGCTGGCAGCAACTCTACAGAGTAACCAAGACAAGACTCCAACGAGGACAAGTGAGGTTAAACACAAGGTAAGTTCTCTTAGACTGTACAGTACCTTTTAGGTTGAAGAAAAGTGCAGCAGATGGCTTCTGTTCCTGTGCAGCTCTGCAGATACTGATGTTCCTGGGCCTCTGTCGTGGGCAGAAGAGGGAGGACTTCTGGGGACTCCTGCACTGCAATGGGACGGTCACCGACTGCAACCGGCAATCTTCAAATAAGTGCCACTTCGGTGTTTCAGCTCCTCGCGTCTACCGCAAATAGCAACACTGCGGTTCCTGGCTGTCGAGATGGGCTTTCCTTGCATCTGGGTTCCAGCACTCTGTTGAGGTGGCTCAGGCTCAGTCAGTCCTGCTTCCTGGCTGGGAGTCTGGAGGATCTTCCTGGAGCTCTTGGCCAGCTTAAAAGCAACGCACACAATCTGGTGTTCCTCTCCCTGGCTATTTAGTTCCACCAGCAACTGCAGTGAATTTCAACCAGCCTCGAGAGGATGTCCAGGTGGCTTACTTTGGAGTTGATTGGTCCCACCAACTCAAAGGGAGAAGTCGTCCTTGCAGGCCTCCTCTGTCGATGCGAATTTGGAGTTTCAGCACAGCAGCAGGGCTTCACCACGCAAATAAACAGTCCAGGAGTTGCAGCAGGCATGCTCTTCAAGTTCTTCGGTTCCTTCGTCCAGTGGTCGACTCTGCCTTCCAAGCCAAAAAGCATTACCTTTCATGCAGGTTTCTCCCATTCATTCCAGCCTGGCTGTCAGTCACCCAGCAGGGCGGCTGTCCTTGACGGACAGCCAGCCAGCCAATCACCTAAGATTGCATTCTTGTCTCCTAGGAGACTAAGCAGAGGGGGTTTCGGGCACCTCCCTCGCTTCCTGCCCCCACCAGAGACGCTGGAGCCAGAGGCGGGCTTCATTATTGAATCCTTTTGTTTGTTTACTAGTGGTCGGGATAGCGACAGAGAATAGTGTTTTGATTTTGACATACGCCCCAGTTGTTTTGTTTCAGTAGGGATAACCTTATAGAAATAGGGGAAGATAGGTTATTTTTCCTTTTGCTGTTAATACGTCTATAGCCAAAATGCCATCCTGTTGTACGCCTACTCGTCACATAATGCACATAAGTTATAACACTTAAACAGGGGAACACAATGTACAGCCCATCCAGGAGGGCAACCAAAGTCCAAGGATATATTTGAGCAAGACAGTTCCTAGGCCTAGAAGGACGGATTGCATTCCTTGGAAGGGAACAGTAGCAACACTCAGTGATACAGTGACAATTCTTAAACTGGAGTAATATACATTTATATATGCATAGTTAATTAGGAATAGCCACTCCAAATACTGGACGTGTTGAAGCAATCCAGGGACCCTAGAAAAATGAGACAATCCAGGTAAGTATCTTCCATTGTCACCTGTAGGAATGAAACTGCGTATATATTTGTTTACATTAGGGGCTAAACCCTGCTCTGCTTCTCTGTTCCCGGGGCTGTTGGGTCTCAAGCCCTTCACTAGATATATGATATGATATGATATGATTTGATAGGTTATTTATAATGCACTTAATACTCAGAGGTTTCTAAGCACGGACCTGGGGATCGAACCTGTGTTGCTCCTTGTCATCTTGCTTCCAAGGCGAGCATGTTGCCGCTGAGCTATCCTCCCGAGACGATCATCAAGATCATCAAGGTGCCCTGGTTGCGAAGTGTCGGAACTGCAAGAAAAAAGGCCATTATGCAAGGTGTTGTGGGAAATATTCATCAAAGGGGGTTAGAAAAATTTCACAGTGAGAGGAGGATGCAAGTGAAGAATGTAGTTAAGTGAGTTGTTATCTGAGGAGTGAGCTCAGAAATGTGTTAATTCCTCTCTACCTTAGAGACCCCCAGCACTTTTGCTGGACTCTAGGACTTTGTCATTTTTAACCTGGAGAGAGTGAGGCATTTTTCCCATTCTCTCATGTATTTTTACTGTGATTTAAACACTGTGTTTGTTTCTTTTTTGGTTGTGGAGTCTGACAAACTCCATAGGCATCATCTTTGCCTTGTGACACACAGCACCTTCAGTGCAGTGGCACAGGGAAGTCTCTTAGATTTCCCAAAGGTTTAAATACATTCACTTGGTGGAACTACTGTTTCCAAGAGCAGTGAAGTGAAATTGACTTTACTTACAATTTGTAACTTTCTTACCATAGGGTGCTGGAGGAGTTAATTAGTGTCCCCTTTTGTCTAGTTTCTCATGTAACATGTTTATTACCCTTTCTACAATTAATGGCTGGTGGCAGTAGTTTACTTTTTACTACCATTGTGTGTTTTTACCGTGGACTGCGTTCGCAGCTGCAGTAAAGCACCCATGGGTACCCATTTTGTCAAAATGGCCCGGTCCTCTTTTTTCGGCATTTCTTGCTGGAAAGGTCCTTCTTGAGATTTACTCTGCGTGCCACACCAGGTTTGGCCACTTTGTTCATTTTGTCTTTGGCGGGATTCACAAGTAAAGCCCACCTCTGGCTCCAGTAGGTCTGGCAGGGGCATGAAGTGAGGGAGGTGCCCGATGGCCTGCTGGCTGTCCGGCAAGGACAGCCACCCAGCTGTGTGATTGACAGCTGGATCGGAATGAATGGGAGAAACCTGCATAAAAGGCAAGGCTTTTTGGCTTGGAAGGCAGAGTCGACCACTGGATGAAGGAATCCGAAGAAGAACTTGGAAGAGACGCCTGCTGCAACTCCTGGACCGTTGGTTTGCCCGGTGAAACCCTGCTGCTGTGCTGAAGCTCCGAAATTGCCTCGACTAGAGAAGCCCTGCAAGGATGAGTTCTCCCCTTGAGTCAGTGGGACCAATCAACTCCACAGTGAACTCGTTTGGACATCCTCTCAGAGCTGGCTGTACTGCCACTGCTGCTGGAACCGAAGTGCAAGTGAGAGTAACACCAAATGGAGTGCATCACTTTTAAGTCGGACCCAAACTTGTGGAAGATCCTCTGGACTCCCAGTAAGCAGGACTGACCCAAGCCTGAGCCACCTGAACAGAGTGCTGGACCCCGGTTGCTAGGAAAGTCCAGAGTGGTATCCGAGAGTCTGTGACTTTGGTTTGGACTTCGTTTAAAAATATTTTTAATGTATTGTTTGGATTATTGCCCATCTTTTAAGGCAATCATGTTTTTGAGCGCACGATTCCTTTAAAAAGTCTGGAAAACCATCCCAGGATGGAAGGCCTGGCCCAAGCATATGAGGAGGACCCATTAGTAGGACAACGTAGACCCAGGAAGGATTGCCAGCACTTGAAAATGTGAAATGAATCACAGAGAAGAGACACCA
This sequence comes from Ambystoma mexicanum, assembly GCF_040938575.1. Taxonomy (NCBI): domain Eukaryota; kingdom Metazoa; phylum Chordata; class Amphibia; order Caudata; family Ambystomatidae; genus Ambystoma; species Ambystoma mexicanum. The sequence goes on along the minus strand of NC_090932.1, from coordinate 1,622,778,792 downwards.
GTCCCACCAATAGGTCCAGACTAGGTCTCAAAATGGGCTTCAATGGTTTTTCGGCGGCAAACTGCTTACCTTCTAATAGTTTGGCACAACTTAGTGTAGGCACTGGCTGCTCCTATATGTAACGTCACACACAAGGACTGGCTTTTGCCAGCCCACCAATCTTTTTAGGAGATTTAAAACAAAGGTTTTTGCAGCCAGCCATTCAAGTTGGCCTAAAAAGACACCAAACACCCAGCCGCACCCCACAGGAAGTGTAGTAGCCTTCCCAGGACCAGTAACTAGTCTAGTCCATTTCAAATCATAATGCAGGGTGCCATTTCAGACTCACAAAGAGCCCTTGTGTGTTCAACTGCCATTTTAAGCCTGCCTCATGAGTTCCATGAACAAAGGAAGCCCCTAAAACAAAATGTTGAATACTAGGACTTAGAAAACCATGAATACACCAGTGGCTACAATAAAGGTTAATTGGGCTACTAATTCAGTAAATTGTCTTGCACCCCTGGTGAAGCCAAAACTAAATATTCGCTCCCACCAGCTTACACCACAACACCAATGAAGGTTGAAATAATCACACTAGGACACAATGGAGTTGCTTAAAAAAACACCTGTGAGCCGTCCTATATATTAAGGAGTGAAAAGGGGATGTAGTGGCAAGGATAATTCAGCAGATGTCCCTCTGACCACCCATATAAAAAGCATAAGAGTTGGTATGATATGGTGATGTTTATATTTAAAGTGCCTATAGACCAAGGCAAGTGTTTCAAGGTGCTCAAGGAGGGAGGGAACAAGGGGAGAAAAACAGTCAGACAGAGCCCTTGAGTTTCTGAACGATACCAGTCTGCCCAGGCAGAGTAAGCGCATATAATACAATTAACAGTGTAGATAACAGAAAATGGGTCTGACGACGATTCTGCAGTTTTTCTAAGAGCATAGAGGCGCCACCATGCAAGGAGGGGAGACTGGGAGGAAAAAGATAGATGATCTTCAAGGCATGGTACGTTCAGATCGTGCAAGTGCACAGACGGTACAGGAGAAGGAAGGGCGGGGTGGGGGAGTGGTGGGTGGAGGACAAGTGCAGGGTGGGGGGGAATCCAAGTGCACCCAGTTAGTCAGAAACTGGATAAATTCTGAGAGTTGCCATTCTCATGGGTCATTGACCAAGTGCAGTAGCAATGAGGCAAGTGCAGGCCCTGAGGCCAGTGCTGGAGGACTGGTGAGGGTGCCCGGTACCTGGGAGACTCTGGGGTACGCCCGGTGGCCAGTCAGCTTGCTTTGTGGAAAAGGAGAGAAGAGAGGGATAGAGCGGAGAGAGACGTTAGCAGGGCAGAGAGAGCGCGAAGGAAGAGGAGAAGAGGAATGTCTTAAGGAGTTTCTGGAACTTAAGGAGATCAGGCTCAAGACGGAGGGCGGCAGGGAGGCTATTCCAGAGGGAGGCCCCTGCAGAGGATAAGTATCTCCATCCAAATCTCTGCTTAGAGAGCTGGCTCACTCGCAGAAAGTTGGAGGTAGATGAGCAGAGGGCTCTGGAGAGACAGTATTTCGAAAGGCATTGATGCAGATGGGTGGGTCACAGGCCCTAGAAAGCCTTCTGGACAATGCAGAGTGTCTTGAACCTGATCCTTGCAGCCACTGGGAGCCAGTGAAGGGATTTCCGCGGCAGAGAAATGCATTCACTGGACTTGAGGCCAAGGATAAGTCTTGCAGTTCTTTTCTGGATGAATTGCAGAGGGCGCAAAGCAGTGGTAGGGAGGTTGAGAAAGAGGATGTTGCAGTAGTCCAGCCTTGAGAGAACCAGGGCTCTGGAGACAGTGAGCCTGTGGGAGAAGGTGAGCAAAGGAAGAGTACCTCCTGAGGAGGTGCAGCCGGTCATTGGACTCTTTAGGGGTTTCCGAAATGTGAGTGGAGAAGGAGAGAGTGGAGTCAAAGATTACCCCAAGGTTTTTTGCCTCACAGGTGGGTGGGGGCGCAGGGCCAAGGGAGGCCGGCCAGAGTGAGAGTCTTACTGGCGTTGAGGCAGAGGTTGTTTGCAGCACACCATGACAGAATTGCAGATAGTCAGATATGAGCTTGTTAGCAGAGGTGGCTGAGGGTAGCCTGAAGGAGAATTGCATGTCATTTGCATAACACAGGAAGTGAGAGGTAAAACTGGCAATCACACGTGCCAGGGAAGCCATGTAGACATTGAGGAACCAGAGGGATAGGTTAGAACCCTGGTGGAAGCTGCTGGTTTATAGTGATAGTAGAGAGAAAGGGCCCAAGTTCCACCTGGGATGGGCGGTCGGAAAGGAAGGAGGTTAGCCACGCCAGAGCCTGACCTGTGATTCCCAGGGTGTCACAGAGACCTGCGATCAGGATGTTGTGGTTTACCGTGTCAAAGGCAGAGGAGAGGTCAAGAAGAATGAGGACAGAGGGAGCGTTGGTGTCAAGATTTAAGAGCAGGTGTTAGGGAGAATTCTCAGAAATGTGCCAATTCCTCTCTACTCTCTCCCTTGGCCCTCCTCCTACCCCCACCTGCGAGGCTAAGAACCTCAGGGTCATCCTTGACTCCACCCTTTCCTTCTCCGCCCACATCTCTGAGGTCTCTAAAAAGTCAAATTTCCGACTGCACCTCCTCAGAGGTACTCTGCCTTTCCTCTCCTTCCCCCAGAAGCTCATGGTATCTCAAGCTCTGGTTCTATCTAGCCTGAACTATTGTAACTGCCTCTTTCGAAGGGATTGTGTCCTCTGACGTATTCCTCATCTTAGATATCTCCTTCCAGCTCTGCTGGCCTCGGAAAAAATTTTCTCTAGAGGGCGCTGCGCGTCGACGTCCTCCGAGTCGATGTCCCTCGACAGCCGCCGTATCGACGTCAACGTCATCCTGCCTATAAAGGCCGCGCGCAGCGTCCGTTGCTCAGTTCCGTTTTTCTGTGCTTACTCAGTGCCTCGGAATACCGTTGCTCAGTCTTCCCCTGAGGTGGAGTTTGCTAGGCCAGACCCGGGGAAGCATGCTGAAACCCCCTATAGAGCCTTAATGGCCAGGATCACAGAGTTTATGGGGTGGTCTGCACCTTCACAATCTTTCCAAAACGGATATTCTTGATAAAGGCCCACAGGAGGATCCTGTGGTGCCTTTTCATAAAGCTCTTCAGAGGAAGATTATGACGAACTGGGAAACCCCAGATGTCGTCCCGGCAGTAAATAAAAAACTGTCTACAAAATACAGGGTATCCTCTACAGACCCGGGGTTTTTGTCAAAACAACCATCCCCAGAAAGTCTGGTGGTACAGGCAGCATCTTCTACCGATGTCAAGACGGCTTATCCTACCGTCCCACAGGACAGGGACGATAAAAAATATGATGCTATGGCAAAGAAAGTTTTTTCGGCATGTAGCATGGCGTTAAAATCTGTGAATGCTACTTGCACCCTTGCTAGATTCAGCCATACACTTTGGGAGTGTGCTTCTACAGCGGCTGACTGCATCCCGGAGGGAGAAGAAAGGGAGGCGTTCCTGAATATCATACAGGACGGTAAAGACGCTATGTGCGAATCCCTCCAGACGGGCATTGATTCGGCTGACAGTATCAGCAGAACAATGGCGGCATGTACAACAACCAGGAGATTTGCTTGGTTGAGAAAGTCTGGTTTTGCCCCTGATGTGCAAGCCAGGCTCTTGAACATGCCATTCGATGGCTCTTCTTTGTTCGGGAAAAAGGCGGATGACAGTTTAGAGAAACTGCAAACTTCAAAAGCAGCAGCAAAATCCCTAGGCGCTGCAATCCGTCAGACACCTTTTCGTCCCACAGGAACCTCTGCGAGGGGCAAGTCCTTTCGCTTCTACTCCGCATTCGGAAGAGGTAGAGGACGACCGGCTCAAAGGGGACAAAGAACTACCGAGGTGGAAGGGGTAGATATTCAAAAGCCGCAGCAACAGCAGGTGCCTCTTTACCATCGGCATCCGCATCAGCCGCCCCAAAACCACTCTGAGGACTTCCCTCACAGGACACCTGTAGGAGGCAGGTTGACTCCACATCTGGCGGAATGGCAGGCTATCACGTCAGATGCTTGGGCATTGGAAACAGTTGCCCAAGGTTACTGCCTGCCTCTCCTACGCATACCTCAGAGTCATCCTCCGGGGATCAGCTCTCAGAAAGCTCCAGATCCACTCCTCTTGCAGGAAATTTTGGACCTGCTAGAGAAAGGTGCCATAGAACCGGTACCTGTAGCGGAGAGGAACAAGGGCTGGTACTCCCCTTATTTTCTCATTCCAAAGAAAGACGGAGGACTGAGACCCATCTTGGACTTGCGAGAATTGAACAAATTCCTCAGGAAAGACAAATTCAAGATGGTCACTCTTTCTCAGATCCTCCAGGCCCTTCAGTTCCAGGACTGGTTGGTATCTCTGGACCTTCAGGACGCTTATTTCCATGTGCCTATCCATCTCAAACACAGGAAATACCTGAGGTTCGCAATTGGCAACTCTCACTATCAATTTCGAGTGCTGCCATTTGGGCTGACCTCCGCCCCGAGGGTCTTCACCAAGTTAATGTCGGTAGTGGCGGCAAGTCTAAGGAGGGAAGGGATTCACGTCTACCCCTACCTGGACGGATGGTTGATCAGGGCTGTCTCTTCGGAACAAGCTCAGATCCAGCTAAATCACGTGTGCCACTCCCTTCACAGACTGGGCTTCTCCCTCAATTTAAAGAAGTCACAAATGATACCATCGCAGAGACTCCAGTTCATAGGAGCGATCCTGGACACTTCCCTGGGAAAAGCCTCGCCACCAGAGGTGAGGGCTCAAGATATTCTACAGATGGTTACCAAGTTCCAAGATGCCCAACGTCTCCCAGCCTTCGACTTTTTGAGGTTGCTAGGCCTCATGGCATCCTGCATTTTCCTAGTGCCAGAGGCTCGCCTGAGAATGAGATCCCTCCAGTGGGCACTGAGGAGTCAGTGGTCACAATTCTCAGGGAGAATGACAGATCTTCTTCAGGTTCCCGACAGGGTGGCTCAAGACCTTCAGTGGTGGGCCTGTCACGAGAACATTCTGAAAGGAGAACATTTTTGGCAACCCTGGCCGGAGATAACAGTAGTCACGGATGCCTCACTCACGGGGTGGGGAGCCCACGCCAACGACTTGACCATCAGCGGTCGTTGGTCTTCATCGGAGTCCAGACTACATATCAACCTGTTAGAGCTGAGAGCCATCAGACTTGCGCTGAAGGCGTTCCTGCCAGCTGTACAAGGGAAAAACGTCCTGATAATGACGGACAACGCAGTGGCCATGCATTACCTCAACAAAAGAGGAGGCGTAGGATCACTACCCCTGTGCAGAGAGGCGATGCAGCTCTGGTTTTGGGCAATCCAAGAAGGAATCTCTCTATCGGCAGTTCACCTAGCCAGAGAGAAGAACTTGACAGCGGACGCTCTGAGCAGGCAGAGCACAATCTCCCACGAGTGGGAACTAGCTCAGGAAGTCCTTCAAGAGATCTTCGCCCTTTGGGGAACCCCTCAGGTGGATTTGTTCGCCACCAGCGTCAACAGGAAATGCGATCTGTTCTGCTGAAGGGAATTTCCACCGAGAGGAGCTCTGGGAGACGCGTTCATAGTGGACTGGGAGTTTCCGCTTCTGTACGCGTTCCCACTGGTCCCTGTCATTCCTCAAATGATCAGGAGGTTCAGAAGCTTCCAGAGAACCATGATCCTAATTGCCCCGGATTGGGCCAGGAGAACGTGGTACCCGGACTTTCTAGACTTGTCCATCTGCCCTCCAATTCGACTTCCACTCAGAGAGAACCTACTCTCACAGAAGGGAGGTCAGGTTCTCCATCCAGACATCAAAACCCTCAACCTTCACGCTTGGCTTCTGAAAGGTTGAGGTACAAGGATTGGGACCTCCCTGATGATGTTATGGAGGTGTTGCTTTCGGCAAGGAGGGAGGCCAGCAACAAAGTCTTTATACCGCTGCCGTTGGAACAGATTTTGCAGCTGGTGTAGAGAACAGAATATCGACCCTTTTTCATGTGGTACACCAATGGTTTTGTCCTTCCTTCTATATTTGGCGAATTCAGGCCTTCAAGTTGGCACCATTAAGGGCTATCTCGCAGCGCTATCCATCTTTAAGCGCACTGCGGAAGAACCATCCTATTTCAGATTACCCTTGGTAATACAGTTTCTAAAGGGGTTAACCAATGTTTATCCCCCAAGACCATTCCAAGTTCCCCTATGGGATTTAAACTTAGTAGTAACTTTCCTGATGGGCACACCTTTCGAACCACTCCATTCTTGTTCGTTAAGATTCCTTACCCTTAAAACTGTTTTATTAATAGCACTTACATCTGCTAGAAGGGTGAGCGAATTACAAGCTCTTTCTTGTAAACCCCCTCACACAATATTTCACAAAGACAAAGTTGTCCTGCAAGTGAAGCCTAATTTCCTCCCAAAGGTGGTTTCTGAATTCCATATCACTCAGAAGATTACCGTACCATCTTTCTATCCTCCTCCTCACCCGGGGAAAGAGGAAGAGAGGTTACACAGGCTAGACCCTAGAAGGGCTTTAAGTTTTAACATCAGTAACCTAGCCAGGATAAGACGGGCAGACCAGCTGTTTGTAGGTTACACAGGTCACAAGCTGGGGTTACCAATAACTAAGCAGACCATTTCCAGATGGATCATTCTAGCCATTCTGGAATGTTATAAACTGGCAGGGAAAGAGCCCCCTCAAAACCTTAGGGCTCATTCGACCAGAGGTATTGCAGTTTTATCGGCCCTCAAAAGAGGCGTGCCGGTTAAAGACATCTGTGCGGCCGCTACATGGTCGTCTGTCCATACCTTTACACGTTTTTACAATTTGGATTCCTCCTCCAGTCAAGAGACTAGGTTTGGAAGGGCGGTACTGCATTCTATTCATCAATGGAAGACAGCGTGAAGTCAGTACTCACTCCTCCAATAATAGAATACTGCTATGGGAGCCTATCTAAAATGAGGAATACGTCGGAGGACACAATCCCTTCGAAGAACAAGTTACTTCTTACCTTGTAACGTTCTTTCGACGGGATGTTCCTCCGACGTATTCCTCATCGACCCTCCCATCCATCCCCGCAGTTCTACTTCCCGTGTTGTTGCAGCTTACGCTCCTTGAAGGTGATTAGTCTAGTCCAGAAAGTATTATTGTGGGCTACAAAACGGAACTGAGCAACGGACGCTGCGTGCGGCCTTTATAGGCAGGATGAGGTCGACGTCGATACGGCGGCTGTCGAGGGACATCGACTCGGAGGACGTCGACGCGCAGCGCCCTCTAGAGAAAAAATTTTCCGAGGCCAGCAGAGCTGGAAAGAGATATCTAAGATGAGGAATACGTCGGAGGAACATCCCGGCGAAAGAACGTTACAAGGTAAGAAGTAACTTGTTCTTCTAAATCTACCCGCCTCTACTCTCTGCCCTCTGCAACTAATCCAGAACAGGACTGCAAGACTTGTCCTTGGCCTCAAGCCCTGGGATCGTATCTCTCCAGCTCTGAAATCTCTCCACTGGCTCCCAGTGGATGCAAGGATTAAATTCAAAACCCTCTGCATTGTCCACAAGGCTTACTGGGGCCTGGGTCCAAAATACCTTCAGCTATCCCTCCGCAAATACATCCTCTCTCGGGCTCTTCGCTCCTCTACCTCCAATTCACTCAGGGTCAGTCGTTTTTCTAAGAAACTAGCTTGAGGTAGATCTCTGTCTTCGGCTGGGGCCTCCCACTGGAACAGCCTCCCTGCCACTCTAAAACTTGAGGAGAACCATCTCCGGTTTCGGAAGCACCTCAAGACCTTCATCTTTTCTTCTGCCTTCGCTCCCCTCTCCCCTGCTGATCTGTTCTCTCTTTGCACTGTGCACCTGGCCACCATCTGTCTTTTGGTCCCAGGTACCTTGCTCATCCTGCCACCCTCCCGCACTGGCTCCGGGCCACCCCTTGCATTGGGGTCTGTATCTGTACCCATACAGCCCCCCCCCTTTTTCTTCCTGCACTTATCAGACCTACCCTGTCTGCTGCCTTAAACCTAGCACTTGCAAATTGCTGGCTGCATTACCACCGTTTGTTGCCTTTATTATTTATTTATTGTTATTTATCTGTTTCTCCTCTGCTTCACACTTTCCACCTCCCCCCTTCCATGCACTTTTCCCCTCCCCCCTCTCCCATGCACTTGCGCGTTCTCAATGTCACTGGGCCTAGTAAGATCGCTGTTTTGTTCTCCCCTGCTCCCCTCCCTTGCCTTGTCACGCTCTGAAACACTTGTGTACGAGCGCGATAGAAATAAAATATCAATCAATCAATACTTTATAGACCCCCCAGCAACTTTGCTGGATTTTGATGACTTGCGTGTTTAATATGGAGAGAGTGAGACCCTTTGTCCCACTCTCTCATGTATTTTAATGGGATTTTGAACTCTGTTTCTCTTTTGGTTGTGGAGTCTGACAAAGTCCACAGGCTTCATTTTTTTACATTGTGTCACAGCACCTTCATTGCAGTGGCACAGTGAAGCCTTTTAGATTTCCCAAGGTTTAAATACCTTCTCTTGGATATAATACTGTTTCCAAGAGCAGTGAAATTGAATTCACTTGAATTGAAAACTTTCTAGACCCAGCACACAATATCTTACAATAGGGTGCTGGAGTTGTTACTTAGTATCCCCTTTGTCTAGCTTCTCATGTAACATTTTAATGTTGCCCTTTCCTCAATGAATGGCTGGTGGCAGTGGTTTGCTTTTAACTACCGTGGTGTGCATTTACCGTAGGCTGCGTTTGCAGCTACAGTAGAGCACCCAAGGGTGCCATTTTTCTCAAAATGGCCCGCTCTTCCTTTTTCGGCATTTCTTTGTGGAAAGGTCCTTCTTGAGATTTACTCTACGCGCCAAACCAGGGTTGGTCCCTTTGTTCATTTTGTCTTTGGCGGGATTCACGAGTGAAGCCCGCCTCTGGCCTCAGGGTGTCTGGCGGGGGCAGGGAGCAAGGGAGGTGCCCGAAACTTCCTGTGCTTGGCCTCCTAGGAGACAGGAATGCACTCTTAGGGGATTGGCCGGCTGGCTGTCCGGCAAGGACAGCCACCCTGCTGGGTGACTGACAGCTAGGCTGTAATGAATGGGGGAAACCTGCATAAAAGGCAAGGCTTTTTGGCTTGGAAGGCAGAGTCGACCACTGGACAAAGGAATCCGAAGAAGAACTTGGAAGAGATGCCTGCTGCAACTCGTGGACTGTTGGTTTGCCCGGTGAAGCACTGCTGCTGTGCTGAAACTCCTTTTCGTTTTGACTAGAGAAATCCTGCAAGGACGACTTCTCTTCTTGAGTTGGTGGGACCAATCGACTCCAAAGTAAGCCATCTGGAAATCCTCTCAGAGCTGGTTGAAATTCCACTGCACTCGCTGCTGGACCCAATTAGCCAGTTAGAGGAACACCAGATCGTGTGTTTTGCTTTTAAGCTGGTCAAGAGCTGCCAGAAGCTCCTCCGGACTCCCAGGAAGCAGGACTGACCGAGCCTGAGCCACCTCAACTGAGTGCTGGACCCCAGATGCAAGGAAAGTCCATCTCGATGGCCAGGAACCGCAGTGTTGCTATTTGAGCTGAAACACTGAAGTGCCACCTGTTTGAAGATTGCTGGTTGTGGTCAGTGACTGTCCCATTGCAGTGCAGGAGTCTCCAGAAGTCCTCCCTCTTGTCCCCACGACTGAGGCCCAGGAACACCATGATCTGCAGAGCTGCACAGGAACATCTGCTGCACTTTTCTTCAACCTAAAAGTTACTGTACAGTCTTGGAGAACTTACCATGTGTTTAACCGCAGTTGTCCTCGTTGGAGTCTTGTCTTGGTTGCATCTGTAGAGTTGCTAACAGATTCTTTACCTCAAGTCTAATCAGCTTGTGGCCCTACTTTGATTTCTTTTTCTTCTACAAAGACTTCTAAAACATTGTGCAAGACTTGCTACTTACCTGCAAGAAGTCCTTCATTTCACCTTGACTTTTACTAACTTAACATTGGCTGGCCTGGCTCTCTGAATGACTCTTCTCTCCTCTGCTTAGGGGTTGTCTTCCTTCCAGGAAGGGGTTAACTGACTGCATTGGGGGGGTTATTTTGAAAGTACTTACCTGCTTAAGAATAATTGTGTGAATACTTGTCTATTCTGAAACCTCTCTTCTTTTGACACTCCTCTCATTAATATTATAAATGCAACAGTGATATTAATGTCCCCAGCACCCTAACTATTGAAGTCACCGGAGGGTGTAGGCAGTGCCTGTGTGTCATCCCAAATGGGTATTTGCTGATTTGGATAACTAAGAGTGTGTATTTTTGGAATTTATTTGTGTGTTTTATATTGCTCCCTTCTGAAGAAGGCTTACTATAACTGACTGGTAAATACATTAATAATTGTTTACTCAAGAAACCTTGTGTGTAAGAGTTTATTTGAATACTTGTCACTGCGAATCTCTGTAACTCCTCTACAGCCCACATTGACCCCTCTTGAGATAACCCTGGCTGCTCAACAAGCTACCCACCTGTGTAGTACAGACTTATTCCAAAGGTTGGGTTCCTATTGCCAGGAGGTCAGGGTTGTTGTAGTGCACCCAAAGGGTACTGCATACAATCGTGCCTAAAACCAGGTCTTGACAGGAGTTCAGAAGAGCAGTTTCTGTGCCTCTGGATGCTCTAAAGCCAGACTGATGGTTGTGAAGGCAACCAACAGATTCATTGTGGCGGGTGAGCTGAGAGATAGCCAGTTTATCCAAGAGTATTTGTCCAGGAAAGAGATGATAGAGATAGGTTGGTGGTGGTTTGCTGGAATGGAGGGGTCGGCAGAGGGTTTCTTAAGCAGAGGGTGCACAAGGGAGTGCTTAAGAGAAGTTCGGAAAACTCCAGTGGCAAAAGAGAGATTGCAGAGATCAGCCAAGGCTGGAGCGAGAGAGTCAATGTTGTCCTTAATGGTTTTGGAGGGGCATGGGTCCACCTGTGTGGATGATGCCTTCATAGACCAGATCGTTTGCTGACCTCGTCAGGTGTGATGGGATTGAGAGAAGGGAGGAGAAGTGGTGGAGGGGCCAAGGGAGGCTCTAGAGGGGTTGGTTTGTGATGTGGTCTGGAAGTGAGAGAGGAAAGGATGTTATGGGTTTTTGTTGTGAAGTGAGAAGCCAGGGCTGAGCAAAGGTCCTGGGTGGGTGTGTCTGAAGAGGAGGCTGCTGCAGGATTGGCCAGTTCTTTACAGACTTTGAAAAGTTTGGCCGTGTTTCTTTTATTTTTAAACTTTGTTTATTCAATGGTCACATTACAGGCAGCACTATTCAGTTCTATAAATACAGTGTGCATCACATCATCCGTAAGCAACACATGAAACATTTCCAGATGTATACCAAATTGGATTCAAGAGCTATCACTGTCAGGATTTATCTCACCAAATACATTCTGAACGGGGCCCAAATGTCCTTGGGGCGGCATGTCGTAGGTACAGAAAGAACAAATTGCTCTTCACGTTCAAGTTCGGTCGTGTATGATGCCGGCTTGAATAAGGACTCTTTTCTTGGTGTGGCCGCAGTCGATATTGCCTTTCAAGGAGGCGGCAGGACAGTTTGTCAGAGGGTCCGCCTGACGCGTTCCATTTCTGATCAGCTGCCCTACACTTGTGTTTAAGGGCAGCCAGATCAGTGTCATACCAAGAGTTGCACTTTTTGGAAGGTTGCAGTCAGACTCTGGTGACAGGGGCAAGAGTGCCAACGGTGTTGAAGATGGAGCGATTGAAGTTAGCAAGGGCTCTGTCAGGGTGGGAGTCAGCCGCAGGAGTAGGAGGCGGGGAGAGTAGGTGGAAGCACAGGCAGCTGCTGTCACTCTTTTCATGGGTCTGGTGACTTTGAATCCGAGTGCCCGCCGGGTGTGCCGATGCAAGAGGAGAGGAGAGCTTCAAGTGTGCAGAGAGAAGAGTGGTCGTCCAATACAAAGAGGTAGTGAGACGGATAGAGAATGGGATGTCGGTAGAGATGAGAGCATCCAAAATGTGGCCCTCTGTGCGTGGAGCCAGAAGGTAAGATAGCAAGGGAGAGGGAATCGCATAGGTTGTGTAAAGGTCCTGAGGAGTCAGAGTCCAGGTGGATGTTGAGGTCACCCCGCAGGAGGAGTTGGGAGGAGGAGGAGGAGGAGTTGGGAGGAGGAGGAGGAGGAGGAGGAGGAGTTGGGAGGAGGAGGAGGAGGAGGAGGAGGAGGAGGAGGAGGAGGAGGAGGAGGAGGAGGAGGAGGAGGAGGAGGAGGAGGAGGAGGAGGAGGAGGAGGAGGAGGAGGAGGAGGAGGAGGAGGAGGAGGAGGAGGAGGAGGAGGAGGAGGAGGAGGAGGAGGAGGAGGAGGAGGAGGAGGAGGAGGAGGAGGAGGAGGAGGAGGAGGAGGAGGAGGAGGAGGAGGAGGAGGAGGAGGAGGAGGAGGAGGAGGAGGAGGAGGAGGAGGAGGAGGAGGAGGAGGAGGAGGAGGAGGAGGAGGAGGAGGAGGAGGAGGAGGAGGAGGAGGAGGAGGAGGAGGAGGAGGAGGAGGAGGAGGAGGAGGAGGAGGAGGAGGAGGAGGAGGAGGAGGAGGAGGAGGAGGAGGAGGAGGAGGAGGAGGAGGAGGAGGAGGAGGAGGAGGAGGAGGAGGAGGAGGAGGAGGAGGAGGAGGAGGAGGAGGAGGAGGAGGAGGAGGAGGAGGAGGAGGAGGAGGAGGAGGAGGAGGAGGAGGAGGAGGAGGAGGAGGAGGAGGAGGAGGAGGAGCTTGCAGACTAGGCATTCAAAAGAGGAGTTTGCCTGAGTAGGGGTAATGGACACAGATGTCCATTCTGGGAAGATCAATGCCACTCCCGCTCCTGACCCCTTAGACCTGGGTACAGAGAGGATTTGTATCCTTTAGGGAGGAGTGTTAAAGCTTGTGACAGAGCTGTTCTTGAACCATGTCTCTGTGATGGTGAGCACATCAAGATCCATGCGTTTAAGGATGTTGCATATGTCGGACGAGTGTTTGACAGCAGAGCGAGAGTTGAGCGTGACTATATGGATCAGCTTGCCATCTTTGAAGGTCTCCGACAGGGGTGCTAGGGGGTGCAGGGAACAGTGTTCCCCACCCGAGGGTGGTAAGAGAGCCAGGGTAATGGTGGATGATGCGAAGGAGCCAAGGCCGACAAGGGAGCCGGGACAGAAAGGCAAGGCCAGGGTGCCTGTGCATAGGTGGAAGAAGGCACAGCAGGCAAGGGGGCCGGGGTCAGGGGCCAGAGGTAAGATTTGAGAAGCAAGATAGGAGCCTGTCAAAGAGGCGAAGGTTGGGTTGAGGACCCTGAACCATGGCAGTTCCATTCAGATCGACATATATTATGACCCTGGAAATGGCTAAGAGGTCGAGGTGTACCTCCCAGGGGGTGCCACCATTAATGGGAGAAGAGGCGATAGGAGAGAGAAATGCGACCATGTACTGGGTCCATAGGTCGGGTGAGGGAACAACAAAGAGGATGTCTGTGACAGTCTCTCTGGTGGAAGCCGTGATATGGGTGTCTGCAATAGGAAGGCCTGGGTTGGAGCCCAGTATCTCCTTAAGTTTCTTCCAGCCAGATTTAGTGATAGGCGAGGGATAGGAAATAGAGAAGCAGTTAGAGAAGATGGGAGAGATCGATAGTGACATAGTTAGCTACAATGGTGAGGAGGACGCTGATGCACTGAGGCACTTGAAGAGGTGTGGGGGGCAGCGGGGGAAAACAGAGTATGGGGGACAGAGGGTGCCAAGGGGGTGGGTTCAGACGAACAAGCACTTACTCTGCACCAAACAGGCACATCTAAAAATGATTTTTTAAACAAACAGGCACTTTTCTTTGCAGCAAGGGGGCAGAGCTGAGAACGATTTTCAGGCAAACCGGCAAGTTCTATGCAGCAAGCAACCACAAAACTAGACTGTATAGCCTCCAAAAAGGATTTCTATCCTAACACAAGGGATTGTACAATTGCAAGAGGGTACCCTTGACTGTTCAACTTCAGACCTCTGGTCCTGGGCTGAATGGCAGCACCAAAGTGTATCAAGATACTGTGGTTCTCTGGGTTGGATCAGGCCTCACTTCACTTTCTCCACTGGGTTTAACTCTCCTGTGAAGGTTAGCATGGCCCCTTCAGTGCTTTCCTTAAGATCGTGGCCATCACAGGCTAGTGGGATAATTGTTGATATCTATTGAAAATCTGTTTTGACAGGTAGACTGTACATAATATCTGTGTGTAAAGTGCAATCCCAGATTTTTTTTGGTGTTTCACAAGAGATGGCATGTTACAATGTTTCACACTAAATATATAAAAACATCAGGTCTTGTTTGCAATATTTACAAATCTACCAGTGGGTGGACTGCTTTATGGACATGTAGTTGATTGGGTCTTGGTCATTATCAGCTACTATGCTTCTCCAGCATGGGGTCTTACATGGATTCACATGTTATGAATATTCCACGTCATCAGTCTGGGAATCCTTGGTAAATCTTGGCTCTCGGCTTTAAGTTAAAATCTGTTGTCGTCCAGGGGAAGAGAAGATCTCGACTTGGAGGAAAGATGAAGGTCGTTGCACTGCCAGGGAAGAAACCAGCCGCTGAGTTTTCCGGTCAAAGGTATTACCCTATGGCTAACCTAGACCCCTCCCAATCCCCCCCCCCCCCACGGCAAAGGTCCTCGGACAGCCAGCCCCCACACCAGCATCTGAAACTCACCACTCTGAAAGTTATGGCCTGTAACCCCTCCCTTCCCCCCCCCCTCCCGAAGAGGAAATCCATCCTACACAGGCTGCAATCCGACAGAACCTCAATTGCTTTCCTGCAGGAAACACACTTAATTCCAGCGGACTATTCACGCCTCCGAAGCAGACTCCCCCACACAATTCTTAGCGTCCAATGGCACCAAAAAGGGTGGCACCGCTATCCTTTTGGCTGCGGACTTGAACCCCCAAGTCCTCGACGTCCTGCGCTGCCGAGAGGGTCGCTTTGTGGCGGTCAAATGCATCATTATGGGCCAGCTCTACACTCTTGTTTCAGCATACGCCCCGAATGAGTTCCAAGATGGATTTTACCAGGACCTGGAAGAGACCCTCCTCCCGTTCACAGAAGGACAACTTGTCATCGGGGCCGATTTCAACGGGGACCCGGACCCCCTTAAAGACAGATCTCACCCCCCCCACCTCCAGGGACCAGAAGCTAGCCCTGGCCCTGCTCCACTTGTTCCGCGCGCTTGAGGTCGTCGACACCTGGAGAGTGTTATACCCGGAGGAGAAGGACTTCACCTTTTACTCATATGTACATCGCACTTTCTCCAGAATCGATCTCCTGTTGGCCTCACCCCGGATCCTGACCTTCACGGATGACGTCACGATCGGCCCCTGGATCCTCTCTGACCATGCTCCAGTCTCGCTCTCCCTCCGAGTCCACGACCCGGATCCCCCTCCACGTCGCCAATGGACCTTGTATGACCCTATCCTGGGGGACATGACGGTGAGAGATGCGATCACCAGGTCAATCAAAAACTTCTTTACAGAGAACCTTAACGAGGACACGTCCCCCGCCAACACCTGGGACGCTATGAAGGCGGTGCTCAGAGGGGAAACTCATCGCCCAAGGCGCCGCGTTTCACAAACCGAAGAAGGCGACCCGAGACGCCCAGGAGGCCGAGGTTTGTGCAGCCGATGCGGTCCACAAGCAGAAGGGCTGGTCCCGAAATCCTACAAAGCCTTTCAAATGGCGAGGAAGAGGCTGCAGGCTCTCCACGCCAACACCACTGCGAACCTGCTCGCTAGGACCAAACAAGGGTACTATGTCCACAATAACAAAGCCAACAAGCTCCTGGTCAGCAAGCTAGCTAGGGAGAAGACTCGGAAATCCATCCTGGGCCTTCGCGACCCACAGGGGTGGGTGCACTATGCAGTCCAAGAGAAAATCCAGCTAGCCACGGCCCATCAATCCGAGACTATGACAGCGGTACCGAGGGACTTGGAAGCGCAGCGTGCATACATCCGTAAGGCGGCCCTTCCACGCCTGACCCCAGAGGTTGGCCAGGAGCTGGAAACGCCTATCACGGAGGAGGAGGTGGAAGAGGCTATAAAGAGTTTGAAACCCAGGGCCCCCGGCCTGGACGGCTTCACCACCAGATTTTATAAACTCTTTCGTCCCCAATTGGTGGCTCCCTTGGCTCGCCTCTTCAATTCATTTACGACCACCGGAACGATCACTCCGTCCATGCAGGAATCCATTACCGTTCTCGCTTTAAAGCACGGAAAGGACCCCCTTGAGAACAGCTCGTACAGACCAATTTCCCTGCTTAATTTGGACGCTAATATTTACTCGAAAATCTTGGCTAACCGCCTGGCTCCGGTCCTACCGAACATCATAGACCCGGACCAAACCGGCTTCATCAACTACCGGTCCACGAAAGATAACATTTGCAGAGCCCTGAACGTCATAGAGGTGACCACAAGAAATTCCCAGCAGCTGGCCTTACTGGCCTTGGACGCGACCAAGGCCTTCGACAAGGTGGACTGGTCATTTCTTACCTTGACCCTCGAAGCCTTCCACTTTGGCACGATCTTCAGAAAAATGGTCCTGGCAAATTATCAAGTTCCCAAAACCAGGCTCAGGGTTAACAGCCGCCTGTCGGACCCTATCCTTCCTACCTGCGGAACGAGGCAGGGATGCCCCCTATCCCAATGCTTTTCGCCCTGGTCATGGAACCGTTGGCCCAACGGGTGCGGACAAACCAACTTATAAGCGGCCCGAAGATAGGCGCCACCCAGCATAAAATCGCCCCCTAGTCGGATGACGTCTTGCTAACCGTCACAAACATCCAATCCTCCCTGAGTGTTGCTCTGGGGGAGCTCCGTAGCTTCGACGAGGTAGCGGGATTCGCTATCAACTTCTCAAAATCGATAGCCCTCGGTGTGGGCCTGAGCCCGGACGAAAGGATCGCCCTGGAGAAGCAAAGCCCGTTCCAATGGAGCACCTAAGCAATCCCATACCCGGGGGTCCGGATCCCAGCACAACCAACAAGTCTACCAGGCCAACTTCCCCCCGCTCTTCGAGGAACTGGAGAAGGATCTCACGCGCTGGCGGTCGCAGGTAATCTCCCTGCTGGGCCGGATAACAACCTGCAAAATTAATCTCCTTCCCCGCTTCCTATATGCCTGAGCTTCCCTTCCCGTCTCAATACCCTTTTCCCCCCCATCATGAAGCTTGAACGGAAATTGATTGACTTTATATGGAAGGGCAAGAAAGCGAGGATTCCCCGGAAAACGATGATGGCCAGCGCTAGACTGGGAGGGCTGGGGGTCCCGGACCTTCGCAAGTATCATATCGCAGCGCAGCTGGCCCATCTCCAGGCGTGGGGATTGGCCTCAGGTCGCCCAAAGTGGGTGGACATCGAACAATCGCGCCTACCCCTGCCTCTTCGCTTCCTCCCGTTTCTCCCTAATGCTTTGTGTCGGAGTTGGCTAGATGTTCTGACGGCCACGAAAAACTTGTTAAAGGCATGGGAGTGGGCCCGCATATACAGAGTTATCCCAAACGACCTGAGCGCGCGCTCCCCGATCTTCCACAACCCAGCCTTCTCCCCGGGAGCTCGTCCAGCGAACTTCAGAAACTGGGTTGCAGAAGGCCTTGAAACGCTGGGACAGCTCTTCGCAGGAGACTCCCCCCTGGACTTCGAACAATGTAAATCCTCCTTCCAGCTAGCAGAGTCGGACAGATTCTCCTATGCCCAACTAAGACACTGGTGCTCCAACACCCAGACCCGGATGGCAGCAACTCAGCCTCTTACTCCCTTGGAACTCACAGCGGCTGACCTGCCTGCCCGAGGGAAGATTTCCGCCCTCTATAAGCTACTGCTGGACGACCCCCTCCTCTCTAAACCCTCCTACATGTCCCTGTGGGAGACAGACCTGGGTCACGCTAGAGAGGACCAATCCTGGGTGGATATCTGGACCAGGACGCGCACGGCATCCTGCTGTATCACCAACCGGGAATGCGCCCACAAACTGCTGTTGCGATGCTACTACCCCCCCTTACGTCTCCACCACTTTCAACAAGCCCTGGACCCCCACTGCTGCCGTTTATGCGGCCATTTGGGATCCTACTTCCATATGTGGTGGACCTGCCCTAAGGTAAAGGAGTTTTGGACCCAATGCCTCGCCACCATAAAAGACATTACCCAAGTGACCATTCCACTAACTCCCGAACAGGTCCGCCTTGGGATCCCACACCCGGACGCTTACCCGAGAACGGGGAGGAGGGCCACGCTGTCCACTCAACTCTTGCTGGCCGCCAAAATCACAGTAGCCCGCACCTGGAAGGCTGCGGAGGGCCCCCTCATGCCCTTGTGGTGGATCAAACTCTGAGACATCTTAATAGCTGGAAAGGTCATGGCAGCTAAGGCGGGCAGACTCTATCGTTTCTTGGACGTCTGGGGCCCGGTCCTAGACTATGACCAGAAATTACCCGGCGCTTACTTTTAAGCCGTGCCTGATCGCGAACGCTCTACGTTCTATGGGGGACAGCTCGCCACCTGGCGGAACGGAATGAGGCCCGGGAACAATGCCATCTGCAGGCGTAGGGGTTGGGGCGAGGGGGGCATTTCAAATGTCGTATGTCGTCTGTAACAAATGTGAGTTTATCATGCTTGCTCCTGTGTGCTGTTAATAAATAAACAAGTTAAAAAAAAAAAAGAAATAAAGCGAGGCCAGGTTGCCCGTCCTCTCTATGGAGTCACAGAACCTGTGGAGCTGGGCCATTGCTCACTGAATGTTTCTTGTCCCGTTCTACCAGGCAGGCATTGAAAACACCATTGCAGACTCTCTCAGCAGGGAGCTGCAGTCCTGACACAAGTGAGAGCCTATGCAAGCATAAATCTCTCGGATCTTCAGCGTGTGGGGCCAGCCTCAGATCGACCCATTTGCGACAGCAGCCAATACCAAGTGCTAGTGGTTTGTGAGCAAGTATCCTCTTGCAAGGTGTCTGGGGAACGCGTTCTTGTTCCCGTGGGACAACCTGTTCCTTTATTCATTCCCACCAATTTTGCTGCTCCTATGTGTGATGAACTCACTCAAACGATCCCACTGCAAGATGATCCTCATTGCACCAGCGTGGCCCAGACAGATCTGGTACCCAGACCTTCTTCACCTGTCAAAGTGCACTTGAATTATCCCGGTATACCCGTGCTTCTGACAAGCTTTCCCTGTGGTTTTGCAGGCTTGTGAAGGGGTTCCCCAAGGGCCTCTTCAGAACATTCCCTCCGGTGAAGTCTCCTGTGGTCCTCTGCAAACAGATGGGTGCTCTGTTTAAACCTATGCATTGGAAATCTTTGAAGTGCCTCTCGTTTAAGACCGCCTTTCTAGTGGCGATCATCTTGGCTAAGCGTGTTGGAGAAATACAGGCTCTATCGTGTAAGCCTCCATATTTTTCTTTCCACCAATACAAGGAGGTTCAACAAACTCATCCGCCATTCATGCTAAATGTATCGTCTGACTTTCATTTGAACAAGCCTTTGGTCTTACCAGTTTTCTTTGCAAACCCTTCTACGCCTGCTGAAAGGTCCTTGCATTCACTGGATAGGTCACGTGCCTTGAAATTCTATGTGGCACACACTAAAGATTTCCTCAACTTTGGACCTGGGGGCATGGGAAGGCCCTATGGATGGCTTCCATCTCCAGGTATCTCCCCGGTTGCATCATGTATTGCCATAAATTTGCCAACAGGCCATTGCCAGGCCGGCCTGTGCCTCATTCCACCGGAGCCATCACTTCGATTACTGTGTTCCTCTCTGGTGTTCCCCTGCTTGATATC
This sequence comes from Ambystoma mexicanum, assembly GCF_040938575.1. Taxonomy (NCBI): domain Eukaryota; kingdom Metazoa; phylum Chordata; class Amphibia; order Caudata; family Ambystomatidae; genus Ambystoma; species Ambystoma mexicanum. The sequence goes on along the minus strand of NC_090932.1, from coordinate 1,622,758,994 downwards.
TGCAGGGCTGCTACATTGAGGTCTACTCACCTTCACAAGATTTGACTGTGTCGACCGAGATTCCAAGGGAGGAGTCTTGTGTCGGAGAAGCAGTGCTTTGCAACCTGTTTTCGCGAGGTGAGTCTGCTCCAATGGCAAGTCTTATTTCTTCAGTTGAGCCTTGCCACCTCCCGTAGTTGTGTATATGTACTACTGTGTAATCCTATTCATAGCATGTAACTCCATGCAAGACCCCATGCTGGAGAAGGAACAAGTTACTTACCTGTAACTCTTGTTTTCCAGGATGCGTCTTGCATGGATTCACATACAAACCGTCCCTCCTTCCCCTCTGTGGCTCCTCTTGGTTTCAACTGCCACTTTACGGGAGTGACCAAATCTGAAGATGCCCACCAGGGGTGGAGCTAAGAAGGACGAATGTCATTGGATGGGGCAATATGACCCAAAGTGACAGCAATATGCTATTCAACAGACAAGTCCGTTTTTATCTCCAAGCTAAACTGCTTTATTTTACTGAGGCGTCCCAGCCAGACAGGCAATATTCATAGCATGTAAATCCATGTAAGACCGATCATGGGCACTTCAATGTCATCTTCGTAGGTGGGAGGAAATCTTTCAGAAGGTTCCTCCATCGCATTTCCAACTCTTCATTGATGGAAAGAAGAGACGCCTGGTAAGTTCTTTACTTTTCAGGGCACACCGGGCCGGGGGACTGATTCCCGGGGTCCTCCAGGTCCGGGAGGGGCTTCAAAAGCTCTGCTACCGGGGTTATCCCCGAGGTTCCTCGCAGGCCTAATAGGCGTGCCGGGGTTTTCTCCGAGGGTTTCCGCAAGGGGGGGGTGCCTATACCGGATCACGATCTGAGGTTCACTGATCAGGTGCTAATAGCTCGTGCTGAGGCTTTGGGTACCGGAGTTCACTCCGAGGTCTCCTTGTCTGTAGCTTCCCACACAGACCCCGGGGTGCGCCCTGAGGCCTCTGTTGAGGCTTACTGTACCGAACCACGGTTTGAAGCCCCTCTCGAGGGAGCGAGTAAGACCAGACTCTGTTCCGAGGTTCCTCTTAACGAGGCTAAGGTGTGTACCAACAGAACTGAGTCCTGTAAAGGTCTTGTCTGTGAGGTGGATTCCTCAACTTTCCTGTGCTCGCGGAGGTACCGGTTCTGTTGAGAGGGCACAGGGAGAGGTTTTCGACAGTAACTCCTCTGTTACCGGCATTGCAGAGGTTCCTCCTTTGGGGGCTAATTCAAGGGACAGGATAATAATAATAATAATAATAATAATAATAATAATTTGGCATTTATATAGCGCTACGAACCCTCAGGTATCTGAGGGCTGCTTATTATTACCCACGGTGTGTGGTGCTCATTTATCGACCTCAGAAGGATGAAAGGCTGAGTTTGGCCTGGCCGGGATTTGAACCTGCGTTAGCAGGCTCTGCACAGATGTCAAAGCGAGCGCTCTACTCGCTGTGCCACTTGACCGGCTTGTTTTCCAGTAAACATCCAAGGCCTCATAGTTCCGGCTCTGCCGAGGATCCACGGTCAAGGCTAAAATTTCAGTCAAGTCCCCTGACCAATCTGTGGAGTAAACTGCCTCATCTACACGTGACGCAGTTCTCCTCAGATGTTCACAAAATGGCGGGCGTTCCTGTGTGGTCTACTGCTGCCATTTTGGTTTCTTCCCTCACACCCACGCTATCGTCGGCGGGTGCTTGGAACCTTCTTTTTGGTGGACAACCTTATCCACGCAACTGTGTGAATCCGTTCTGCCCTTCCTATGACTGGTGTGCTCGGATGCCACTACCACATTCAGTCTCGCTTCCTCCTACATCTGCCCCATTGGTCTGTGTAGACCCAGTTGGTGGCAGGCCCTCTTGGCAGCCCTCCTCTCTATGTTCGTGGGGTTATGTTCCTCATTAGAGGCCTCTGCCTACTTCGGCGCCAAAGGCCTCGGCAGAGGATGCCTTTTTTGGGAAATGTCATAGTCGAATGAACTCTGATCCCATGAGGGAGTACTTTAGGGCCTCTTTAGGGAAATATGCCCTCAACTTTGCCTGCCCCGACAGTTCCTGTTATGGCGCCTGTCGCCCTGGCGGTAGCACCTACTCTGCCGTCCAGCCCTCCTCCGGCTCTTCCGCCTCTGCCTCCCTTGTCACCGGTGGACAAGTCTGCAGCAGAGCGTGAAGTTAATCTGACGCCTGTCGCGTCGCAGTCGGGGGATCTTGATGCTCTAGACGACCCTTCTGCAGATCAGGACAGTGAGGACCAGCCCCACTCTGTACGAGCATTTCACAACCAGGTACTGGACATGTCACTCCTTGACATACCAGTGCCTGAGGCACCTGCTCCACAGGAAGTGGTGCTTTTGGGGGTGCTAACCTTGTCTCCACAGGAGGGCACCGGCCTGTTCCTTCAGAGGAACGTCCTGGCCGAGGCCTGCTAGGTCTGGGTTAAACCCCACAACGGGCTGCACATAAATAAAAGAACTGATGCCCGATACAGGCTTCACACCTCTGAGGAAGTAGTCTTGGCGTCATGCCCGCTCCCGTCCATGACAGTGGTAGCAGCCGCCACTCTGCAATTTAAGCCGGCCTCTGCGACTTCCGCAGCTGCGACTCAAGTTCTGTCCAAGGAGGACAAATTGCTAGATTCCTTGGGCAAGAAGATTTTTGCCAATTCAGCGCTGAAGTTGTGTCAGGCCAATGCAGAACTCATCCTGGTGGCAGCAAATATGAAACTGTGGAGCGATTTGGCTGACTTGTCAGACGCTACAGTGTTGGCGCAGGATATGCTGGAGGCTGCTCCGCATCATGTTGACACCTCTGCTTGTGACCTCATGCTGGGGGTGGACACCTCTCGTCTGGCTTGGCTTCATGCAACAAAGTTTTCAAAGGAGGTCCAAGATAAAGTTCTGGACCTGCCTTTTGATGGCAAAGAGTTGTTTCATTCTTCAACGGATGACAAGCTCACAGACTAAGGCGAGCACACAAACTGCCAAATCTGTCGCTGCTCGTGAAGGCCCCAGTCAAAGGTCAGAGATCTGGGTCCCTATCTCGATCCTCTTCAGGCTTTAGAGTGTTCCAAGATCGCAGGTCGCACAGGACTGATCCTCAGCCGGGTAACTCCCGCCAGAGGCAGCCACGTGGCCGTTTTTTCTCTTGGTCATCAGCCTCTTCTTCAGGGACAGGCAGTCTCTCCGCCGAAAAGTCTGTAAAATGGTATTTCTTTTGGCGCTCGCACAAGACTCCAGTGGGATGACGAATCTCGTCTCATCTGGAGGCGTGGCATACCGTCACAGACGACTGAAGGGTTTTGTCCATCGCTCGGGTGGGCTTCCGCTTGACCCTCCCCACCCCATCCTCCAATCCTCTCTTTCAGCAGTCGGGGACACCCTCCCTCAGAGCCGAGGTCCAGAAGCTTCTAGATCTCAGGGCTATAGAACCCGTTCCTCTAGTGGAACGAGGAGAGGGCTTCTACTCTCGTCTGTTTACGGTGCCAAAACCCAATCAGGCTGGCCTGCACACCATTCTAGACCTTTCTCTTCCCCAACAGAAATTCAAGATGATTACGCCCTGCCAAATAAAGTCCTCTCTTCAGAAGGGCGACTGGCTCAGCGTTGTGAACCTTCAGGATGCTTACATAAATATCCTGATCTGGAGCCCGCATCGGAAATATCTGTGGTTCTCCCTAGGAAAGGAGCACTATCATTTTCAAGTGCTCCCTTTTGGTCTCGGCTCTGCGTCGTGTGTCTTCACAAAGATGATGTCAGTCATTGTGGCTTTTTTAAGGCCACAGGGTATTCATGTGTATCCATATTTGGACGACTGGCTTCTGCGCAGTCCCTGTCCGGTGAAAGCCTCAAGCAATCTTCAGTCAGTCTCTCCTTCAGCTCCTGTTCAGTCTTGGGCTGTCGGTGAACTGGCAGAAATTCTCCATGACGATCTCTCAGGACCTGATATTCCTGGGTTTCCATTGGAACACGATCGTCTGCAGGGTGTACTTGACGGTGGACAGGATGGCGGAACTGTTAACCACGAGTCAAGTCTTCAGTCGGAGAGCATGTCCCCCTGGTGGTTCCAGAGGCTTCTGGGCTTCATGGTCTCGGGCGTGCTTACTCTTCCCCTGGCTCATCTGAAGATGCAACTTACGTAGTTGGCTCTTCGGAGCTCCTGGCTCAAGGTGGTGGATCCGGACACTAAAATGATCCCGGTTCTACCCTACATGATGAAAGTTCTCCTATGGTGGTCTTCTTCAAGTAATCTTTTGGTGGGTGCGCACTTTCAGGAGCCCTCCCTTCAGGTGACCATTATGACGGACTCCTCCCTTATCAAGTGCGGTACAACGATCGATCATCTTCAGCTTTTCGACCTGTGGTCGCCGCGGGACAGACAATTTCACATAAATTATCTGGAACTTCTGCCGATTTTCCTGGCGCTCAAAGCTTTCAAGCCAGGGATTGTGAACAAGGTGGTCCGCATCCACACGGACAATGCGCGATCCATGTTTTACGTCACCGAGCAGGGGGTGGTACCAGGTCACCTCCCCTTGTCAGTGTCGCCATTCAGATTTGGGAATGGGCCATTCAGCACAGTGTTTGGCTGTTGGCGGTACACATTGCGGGCCAGCTGAATGTAACGGCAGACTCTCTCAGCCAACGAGCGGTGGTCAGCTACGAGTTGGAGCTGAACACGGAGATCCTCTCTGAACTTTTTCGCCATTGTGGCACTCCAGAAGTGGACCTCTTTGCGACGTCATTGAACAGGAAACTTCCTCTTTATGCTTCCAGGAACGGGCTCGGAGCCTCTTCCCTTGGGGATGCTCTAGAGATTCCGTGGCACAACATGAGGGCCTAGGCCTTCCCGTCTCTTCCTCTGATTCACCAGGCGCTATGCAAGCTCAGGAACACGTCAAATTGCACTCTCCTGTTCATTGCCCCGTGGTGGCCAGACAGATTCTGGTTTTCGGAACTTCAGCATCTGTCAGTCTGTTCAGCGATCAGGCTTCCGCTGATTTCCGACCCGCTTCACCAGAGCGATCAGCAGATGTGGCACCCGTCCCCACAATCATTCAGCTTGACGGCCCGGTGCCTGAGTTCAAATCTTTAGAGAGTTTCAATTTGTCCGTGGATAATATGCATATTATCCAAGCGGCTAGAAAACCTTTGACCAGGTCTCAGTATAGGAGCAAATGGTTCCGTTTCTGTCACTGGTGTTTAGCAAAAAAGCTGGACCCCAGAGAAGCTGTTATCGACACAGTGCGGTCTTTCATTTCTCATCTGGCAGCTTCAGGCATGCATGTTTTGTCTTGTAGGACTTATTTGTTGGCTATTGCCGCCTACCTGTCCATGGACTCTTGCTCTTTTTCTTTGACAAACGCTGTCATTAAAAGGCACTTTCAGGTCTGTTGCATCTGTATACACCTGTGCGCAGCCCACATCCTAAGTAGGATCTAAATGTGGTCCTTACGGCTTTGTCATAAACCCTTCGAACCCATGGCTACAGCAGACTTGAAATTCCTTTCATGGAAAATTACCTTTCTGATTGCGGTAACTTCGGCAAGGCGTATAAAATCGAGTTTCAGGCCTTGTCGGTAGAACATCCATTCCTCACCTTTCACAAGGATAAGGTTGTCCTCCAGGCCAATCCCTCTTTCCTTCCAAAGGTGGTATCTGATTTTCATCTGAACCAGTCTATTTCCTTTCCATTTTTCTTCCCAGAACCGGCCTCAGATGCCGAAAGGGTTCTGGATAATTTGGATGTAAGGCGAACTCTTAAGTTTTATTTGGACAGGTGACCTTCGGAGACCCAAAAGGAAAGCCGTCTTCGAAAGCGACTATCTCCCAATGGATTGCTTCCTGTATCTCTGAAGCGTATTCCGTTCAGGGCCTTCAACCTCCAAAGGGAATTCCTGCCCATCTTGTGCGGGGCAAGGCAACTGCCATTGCCTTCCAAAAATAAGTTTCCTGGTAAACCATTGCCAAGGCAGCCACGTGGGCTTCGCCATCAGCTTTTGTGAAGCATTACTGCTTAGACCTGTGCTCCTGGGCTGATGCTCAGTTCGGGCAAGCTGTTCTTAAAAACCTCTTTCAGTAAAGGAGTTCCATCCACCCATTATCCTGAAAGGAGTGCTTGGTAATCTCCCAAAAGTATGGAGGAAAGGGGACGGGACGTAGGAGTATAATAAAGTTACTCACATAGTGACTACCTTACTCCTAGTCCATAGTCCCCTTTCCTCCATACGCCCTCCCGCTGTCCCCTCTAATAAGTATCCTCTATTATTGCTTAAATGGTCTCAGACCTGGCGATAGAAGGGCGAAGCAAGGGGCAGAGCTAAGGACGGCAAGGTTACAGCTGGGAGCGGTACCCCGCATAAAAAGAGGACGACACATTTTTCAATTTGATGCTTTTTTTTTACTAAAAGTGCTCCGGTTCCGTCCCACAGGACGGAATGTCTCAAAATTATGGAGGAAAGGGGACTATGGACTAGGAGTATGGTAGTCACTACGGTGAGTAACTTTATTATTCCATTCCATAATTTCAGCAAATAAAAAATATTCAAGTACAACTTCATAAAACTGTATAAAAAGCGGAATCACTGATCAACGTATGTGTACAGAAACTTCAAAACTGAACGCACACTTACAAATAGTTAAAAAGAAAGTTCATATAGTCAAATTCAGAAATTTCAATAGAATCAACCAGGCTTGCTTTTAGACTCATTGCTAGCTAACACTTCCATAGATGGAATAAACATCTTTAGTAGTCCTTACTTTGTGATGTAAAAACAGCTCGATCAATCTTTGAAATGCCTTACTATTTCCCAGAGAACTGTTTTAGGTCTTCAATGTGTAGGTGTGTTCAGTAGCATTGTACGCATAATGTAATGTCTGTATTTTTGGAGCTGGTATTAAACTGCCTTTAGACCTACTAAATGAAAATCTGAATCGTTGGTGCGAGGAGCTTTCAATAGTTATTGTTTGACATAAAAACACGATGAAGGATCTGGAATTGGTCAGTTTTTTAATTTCGCAGTATTTTGTGTGCATACAGTTTGGCTTCTGTTTGCAGGCAGATAATATATCTGGAGGGCATTGGAGGAGATAGAGGAGTGAAAATCTAGAGGATTGGTGGAGCTGAACAGAGTCTGATGTATCTTACTTTCATTCCAGCGTCCCAGGAATACACGTGTCCTTCCCGGGGAAGTCATGTGATCTGCACATGCTGTTTCCAGCCAATGCCTGACAGGAGAGCTGAACGGGACCCGAGCCCACACGCCGTACCACAGCAATGTAAGAAACCACTTCAATTACTGCTAGCGCTAGTCATGTGTATGATTGTGTGCTCATTGAAAAAACTCTCTTGATCTTTGTATGCATATGTAACTTCTCAGTGAGTGGCTTGTCATGTTTATATTCTATTCCAGGAGCAATGCAGACAAAGTCAGTAATAGAACTCCAATTGACATTTGTAATATCACTGTGAAAAAAGGCAAACCTGGAGACAATCTAGGAAGTGTAACCCCTGTTGAAACATACAAGAGAGGGCCATCAGTCCTCCCCTTAGACAATTGTTTGTTTTAAAAAGTGGTTGTTTACTAAAATCTGTTCTTATTTTTGTATTTTCAGGCATGATTTGCTCGCATCCGTTCTGCCACATGTACTGGGGCTGCACCAGGATGGGATGCCTCGGCTGCTTGGCGCCCTTTCATGGTAGGTGCCACAATTGAGTGTTTTTTCAAATCTTGGTTCTTTGCCATTGCTCGCCCTGTTTTACTTTCCTTTGAACGGTGCTGTTAGGCAAGATTGTATGCAGTACCCTTTGGGTGCACTACAGCAACCCTAACCTCCTGGTAATAGGAACCCAACCTTTGGAATAGGTCTGTACTGCACAGGTTGGAAGAGTGTTGAGCAGCCAGGCTTATATCAAGAGGGGTCAATGTGAGCTGTAGGGGAGTTGCACAGAGATTCACAGTGACGGGTATTCAAACAAACTCTTACACACAAGGTTTCTTGAGTAAACAATCATTAATTTATTTACCAGTCCGTTATTGTAAGCCTTCTTCAGAAGGGAGCAATATAAAACGACACACAAATACACTCCACTTATCTAAATCAGAAAATACTCATTGCGGATGACACACAGGCACTACATACACCCTCAGGTGACTTCAATAGCTAGGGTGCTGTTGGCATTAATATATTACTGTTGCATTTAGAATATTCTTGGGAGTAGTGTTAAAGAGAAGAGTTCAGAATAAAACAAGTATGCACACAGTTATTCTTAAGTAGGCAAGTACTTTCAAAACAACCCCCAGGCAAAACACATAAGCAGAAGAGAGAAGAGTCATTCAGGGAGTCAGGCCAGCCAATGTTAAGTTAGCAAAAGACAAGGTGAACTGAAGCTCTTCTTGCAGGTAAATAGAAAGTCTTTTCCAATATTTAAAACGCCTTTGTAGAATAGAAGCAAAAAAAGTAGGGCCACACGCTGATTAGGCTTGTGAGGTAAAGAAGCTGCAAGCAACTCTGCACATGCAACCAAGCAAGTCTCCAACGAAGACAAGTGGCTACACAACAAGAGGGAAGTTCTCTTAGACTGTACAGTACCTTTAGGTTGAAGAAAAAGTGCAGCAGATTACTTCTGTTCCTGTGCAGCTCTGCAGATCTCGCTGTTCCTGGGCCTCAGTCGTGGGGACAAGAGGGAGGACTTCTGGGGAATCCTGCACTGCAATGAGATGGTCACCTCTCGCAACCGGCAAACTTCAAAGAAGTAGCTGTTCGGTGTTTCAGCTCCTCGCGTCTACCGCAAATAGCAACACTGCGGTTCCTGGCTGTCGAGATGGGCTTTCCTTGCTTCTGGGGTCCAGCACTCAGTTGAGGTGGCTCAGGCTCGATCATTCCTGCTTCATGGGAGTCAGAAGGAGCTTCCTGGAGCTCTTGGCCAGCTTAAAAGCAACGCACACAATCTGGTGTTCCTCTACCTGGCTATTCGGTTCCAGCAGCGACTGCAGTGGAATTTCAACCAGCTCTGAGAGGATGTCCAGGTGGCTTACTTTGGAGTCGATTGGTCCCACCAATCAAGGGGAGAAGTTGTCCTTGCAGGGGCTTCTCTGTCGATATGAATTTGGAGTTTCAGCACAGCAGCAGGGCTTTGCCGGGCAAGCCAACGGTCCAGGAGTTTCAGTAGGCATCCTCTCCAAGTACTACTTCGGATTCCTTCGTCCAGTGGTCGACTCTGCCTTCCAAGCCAAAATCCTTGCCTTTTATGCAGCTTGCTCCCATTCATTCCAGCCTAGCTGTCAGTCGCCCAGCAGGGCAGATGTCCTTGCTGGACTGCCAGCCGGCCAATCACCTAAGAGTGCATTCCTGTCTCTTAGGACAATAAGCACAGGGAGTTTCGGGCACCTCCCTTGCTTCCCGCCCCGGCCAGACACCCTGGAGCCAGAGGCAGCCTTCACTTGTGAATCCCCAAAAAGGCAAAATTAACAAAAGGACCAAACCTGGTTTGGCGCGCAGAGTAAATCTCAAGAAGGACCTTTCCACAAAGAAATGGCGAAAAAAGAAGACCGGGGCATTTTGACAAAAATGGCACCCATGGGTGCTTTACCGTTGCTGCAAACGCAGCCCGCAGTAAAATCCCAAAATGGTAGTAAAACGTAAACAGCTGCCACCAGCCATTCAGTGAGGAAAGGGTAACATAATAATTTTACATGAGAAGCTAGACAAAAATATCAATTTCTCTTTAGTGCTCTGGGAAACAGTAGTTTATCCCAGAGAAGGTATTTACACCTCAGGGATATCTGGAAGACTTCCCTGTGTCACTGCACTGAAGGTGCTGTGTGACGCAATGTAAAAAGATGATGCCTATGGAGTTTGCCGGACTCCACAACCAGAAGAAACACAGTATACACAATCACATTAAAATACATGAGCGAGGGGGAAAAAGGGTCTCACGCTCTCTCCAGGTTACAAAAATCAAGTCCTCAAAATCCAGCAAAGTTGCTGGGGGTCTCTAAGGTAGAGGGAATTAGCACATTTCTGAGAATTCTCCCTAACACGTGCCACTTGAGATGAAAGACCAGCATCATCTTTAAATTGTACGTTCTTAATAAAGGTACATGGTTAAATGTTAGGTTGAAAGTATTGATCCACTGATATTTAGTTATTTTTGTTATGTTGTTGCTTGTCCTGAACTGGTTCACCAACCTTTTCCCTTGTATTTCCTCATCCAAGACCTCATTAAGGGTGCATCTCTGTGTTGTGCCCCACAAAATCTTAAATCTCTCATGGTGATGTGCTCAAAAGGTATCGTGATTTTCTGTTTTTCCTTTTCTGGGCAAGTAATTTACCTGGTTATCTGTGCAAGCCCCAATAGATGGCAAGTAGTCCAGGCACTTTCCAGTATGTTCTTAATTAGGGAACCTTTTCCACTACCGTGTGTGAGAAGCCAAAGGGTGTCTAACTTGCTAGTCTCCGGGGATCTCTCTCTCAGGTGGCCAGGGCATGGCCATCGCCTTTGGCTCCAGACCCTGGGGGAATACCTGTGCGGGAGGATCACCTGGGTGAGGGATCATCAGGGAGTGGGGGTGAGACAACCAACGGTGAGACGTGGTATTCCTCTCCTCCCCCCTTTCCCGTGCCCGTACCCCATCTTATTTCATAGGATTCTCCAACGTTCCAACCCCCCGTGCCCCTGCCTTTCTACACAAACATTGGGCAGACGAAGAGGAAGATTGAGAGTAAAGAGGCTAACACTTGCATATCCCATTGGACATGTCCAATAGGGTCAGGCACTTGACTTTAATCACATACATCTGATACCCATATGCTCCCCCCACAAGGATAAAAGGTGGAACATGGAGACACACACTGAGCAAGGTGAGACACGAGAAGGAGCCGATCTTCCTGGCATAGGCAAAACCATTGGAGCCCGACGACCGATCGAGGGACCAGCCCGAGTGGTAGGGAAACACTGAAGATCCCTGCATGAGGTTGTTGCCTCCGGGAAACCATGAAGGATACACGGAGAAAGCCAAATCCCGGACAAGAAGAAGCCTGCCTTGTGTTTCAAGGATGCCAGCGACCCTACCGGGCGAACGGCAGATTTGGGGAGGCGAGGCCAAGTCTGCCGTATCAACCGTGACTTGTGTATCAAAGCCGCAGAGAAAAGAAAGGAATGCACATAACCTGTGAGTTGGCGAAAGACATGAAAGGGCGGTTTGTGTCAAGGAAAGATTGAAGCCGCAACAGTGTATCTCCCAATTGAAGGCTGCGCACGTGCTGATGAGATGCAAAAGAGAGCAAACCTGTAGTGAACTTTAAAGTCACTGATAACTGTGAAGCAAGTGATACAGAGTAGCGGAGTGGTCCGTCGAAAGGAAATAGCCCACTCGATAAATGTTTGCTGTTTAGTTATAAATCGACAAAGTGAACAAACTCTGAAAAGCGCAAGGGTCAAGATTAACCCAGACGAAATGGAAAGTTAAAAGGTGATTGCTTTAAGAGAAAGATTTCTTTGAAATGTTCTGATTGTGCTGTGGAACTACCAAGACCAAGAGACACTGGGGCAAATACCATAAGGGAGAACTGAAGAGAAAGTCGAAGTGGTCTTGCGCAGGTCTGTGGAAAAAGCCTTGCATGCTCGAAAATCTTTGACATCAGTGAAAGGTCCAAGCCTGACGAAGGGAGACCTAGATTATGAAATACATTAAGGTAAGGAAACCCCTAACAAAGGTGAATAAAGCTTGCAGAAGGGAACCCCTGCAAGTGCTGTGATTGCGAGGTCTGAGCCCGGCTGAGGGAGATCTACGTTGAACCAGGTACTTTTTGTTGAGAGGTCCGAGCCTGACTGAGGGAGACCTATGTGAACTTTTGTTGAACTGTGAAAGAACATTTAGTGAATTAAAAATAAGTGACTTTAAAGTTGAAAGCCCAACCAGGCCTCAACCCACGTTTTGAAAAGCCTTTTTTTGATAACCTGAGCCTGAGTGTGTCATCTTGTCTATGGGGGTTGGCTTACTCTGTGCTATCCAATGTGGGGAGGAGATCTGACTCGGCCATCTTGATCCTTTGTTATAACACTGACTTTCCTTTGCATACACATTCCCCTTTACACACTTTTTGTATAAGTGACAGGGCAGCCATCATTTTTATTTTAGTGTAGGCATTCTGATTTGACATAGACTGACTAGGACTGTTTTCTTTATTATTTGATGGTAGCGACTACTCCATCATAGCTATAGGGCAAAGGAGTTTTTCCAAACCCCAAGAATTTAATAAACGTTTTGAAACGTGTAGCTCTTGTGTCAGTGTCATACTTGTGATACCATGTATCCCTTACACTTGTCCCTTTCCTGAAGCCCAATATCTGGTTCCAGATACAAAACTGGAGGTTCAAGCTCGGTATCCCTACTCGAGAAGGATGGCCCAGCTGCCTCTGTAGTTTTGTGCACCTTAAGACTTCACTCCTTCATCTCAGCACTAAGCGAGGCCGCCTTCATCTCTTCCATCATTCCCAACACCATCCTCCCCAAGGAACTCAAGGTTAAGTCTGACTCAGAATCAATCACTACCCAGGCAAGTCTAATAATGTGGGCCTTTCATTTTGTTTGTTCCAGCTCCTCATTCCTGCAGGAGTTGTCACACCCTTTGGAGTATCTACAACTCCTTCCTCACCACGGAAGACAAATGGTAATTGACCCCTCCCACCCTAGTTGGCACTGGCTCCTGATTCCTGGTAACAGTTAACCTTGACGCAGCCAATGGGGGGGAAGAGGGTTAGGGAGAAATTGTGGATAGGGAAGGGGTGGTAAGGAAAACAGGATAGAGAGTTAGGGTACTGGTAATGGATTAGTATTGGGGGTTTGAGGGTAGCAACATACATAACGCACTACACTTGAGACCAGCCAGCCTTTTACTTTAGGCCTATCAATAGCAATGCCCTTCTTAATTGGGGATTACTTGCTCCTGAATTCCTTCTGACCTAGCTTACACACCCTTTCTTAGTAACAGAGTATACCCTTATTACTATCCTTACTATCCTCTCACACTGATATTTATATTGCAAGCAACAAACATGGACACCTACACGTAGTCACAAGGACTCAGCGCCCCCTCCTTAAGCCAAAACAATGACATGACACTCAGCGTGAAATGTACCAGCACAAGAAGTAATAACAAGCTTGGCAGAATATAAAGCACTCCAGAACATGTGTGCCTGTGGAGTTTTCGTATTTCCCCAGGTTCCTGCACTCCTAAAAAGGCACATAGTTCACCTCTCAATAGGCACAGAAAAGCAGTTTATGAAGCATGGTGTTTAGCGGACAAACGGTGACGAACAAGCGGAAGCGTAGCAAAAACACACATCCCAATGGTCATTCTCTATCGGTTCACACTTCTCTCAGAAACAATATTGCATAACACCATAGGGCACTCAACTGAGGCCCGGGGAATGGGGGGGGGGGGTCTGGACAGCACCACACCAGGCTGAGACGAGGCGGACATTGGCAGCAGCATCACCGGGAGACGGCAGCAAGGAAAGAATGCTGTTCTCAAGCGGCTTGCCTCATTCCCTCGCCTTCTGCCATGCGCCAACCTCCTTCTCTCCAACAAACACTCCTCCTCGATCTCCCCCGACCCATTCCTGTTGTAGAAATAATCGCCAGCAAGCAGCACGGGCCAGGGAGGAGTTTTATAAGGGGCCAGAACTGTGCGCAAGTCCTCATGGGAAATGCAGTCCAATGTCATTCCCAGCCCCAACCAAGTGCTGGAAAGAACCAGCCTCTGGAATCTAGTTCACCACGGTCCAGGGTCCCAACACACCACACCGCCAAGGCTTATTAGCCTGTGCTTTGTGGCTCCGTCCGCAAAACTCCCCGTGTCCTGACAGAGTAGATGAATCCTCCAGACCCCTTGGACTCGCTTTCTCTGCATTCTTTGATTTACTAATTGCAGAGTTGGCAACCCCTGAGGGAAATGGGAAGTAGATAAAATAAAGACCAGCGCTCTGCTTGCCACCATCGCGTTCCTGGAGCCACACTGAAGACTGGGACAGACCTAAAAATTAAATACATTGGTTAGTACTACGAATTCTAATGTCTGTGGCCTCCGAATATGGTGTTCTATAGTCCTCGTTGTTACCTGACAGCCTTTGCTAGTTGCTAAAATGATCCCTTGTAAATTCTCTGCTCCCCCTCCATTCTCTTGGTTTTCCTCCTGTTAATATCTTTGTACATTATACTGCTTCTCTGGCTCAGCACAGTGCTAGATTTAGACTTTTTCCTTAGGCTTTTGCACAGTTCAAGATTGGACTTTTTCTCTGAATCTTGCACTGTTCTGGATTATAGTTCCCTTTTATAAAACTTGTTTTATTTTTAAGAAAACGACTAGCGCTCTTCTGAGTGGCCATCGCTTACCAGGCTGCCTTTCCCCTGCACGCCACACAGGTTGACTCTCCTGAAGAGACCACACGTTTGGTACCTCCTTGGAGTAATCAATGACCAGCGATCCTCATCTCCCTCCTTGGAGTAATCACCGACCAGCAAGCAGAAAATGCCTTTTAACCACTGGCAATCCCCAACTCCCACCTTGGAGTAGTTAACCACCACAATAGCCTGTGCCATAAAATACTGACTCGCCCTACTGTACTCCCTCCTTGGAGTAATCAACGACCATCAAGCAGAACATGCTTTTAACCACTGCCACTCCTCCACTCCCTACTTGAAGTAATACACGCCACCATGGAGTGTGCCAAGATATATTGACCCATCTCCACATACCGACACACCTCCACTCCCTACTTGGAGTAATACACCAATGTTGCCATGCTATATTAAGCTTGCACACCTCCACACCCTACTGGAGTAATGCACACCTCAGTGACCCTTGCCATGACACCCTGATACTCCTACCACCACTACTCCGGGATCCCCTCCCTCCATTCTCCCTCCTTGAAGTACCTCAAATTCAAATCCACAGAATAATCTTTCACAAAGCAACTATGCTGGCATTCATCCAGAACTTTTTCCCTAAATCACGTTGAACTCCCTCCTTTGACTAATGAACATGGATGCACTCCCTAACTGCTCCATTTGAGGGAAAGCTATTATCATAACCTCACACGGACTCTTAGACTTGAATCCCCCCAGCTTTCCTCCAAATTGACGCAAGTCAAGCTACAACCGATATTATTCTACCCACATTATCATTCAAGATAGTGATGTTGTCGTCTCAAACACAAAAATAGGAAACCAGCTCATGAAATAACTACAGGCATACATAGGCACTACATAGTTTCCCAATACTGACAGCCTGAAGGACTAGTCAGTTTCCCCATAAGTGAGCAAAAGGCCAGTGAAGTGAGGCTGAACGCTATACTTCACTGTCCAGTCAGGGCAAGGTGTAAAAACAAAAGCAAAAAGTTTGGGGGTCCATAGAATATGGAGGGAATGTTGCTAAAAGAGAAAACCTTCTTAATGAGGGTCGTGCAGGGTAGGGATCAGGGAAAGGAGAGAGAGAGAGAGAGAGAGATGGATGGTGTGTGCATGAGTGAGCGGTCCAGGGCATTTGTTACCGGTACAAGACCACCATCATTTCCTATTGAAACCTGAGGGTTGTTAGGTCAGTGTTGGGAAATAGTTCTCTTTTTGCAACTTTGCCTCTGTAGTTTCTATGGGCCCCAATTGTTTTACTTTGTTTTTTAAACTGTTCTGACTTTTTGAAGCGAACTAAAGCCTTCAGCTTCACTTCCCTTGCCTTTTGCTCATTTGTCACGGGGAAACTAATCAGTCCTTCAGCCCATCAGTGCCGATAAACTGTTTCCCCTTTTTGCATTTCTTGACTTTTCAACAGTGCAGACAGCATTTTAAAATGCAATGCAGCAGGGATACTTTTGTATCACCCTTGCTTTTTACACTTGGGATTTTGGTTTCTTTTATATGAGCCTAAAGACAAGCTGGTGGCAGCAAATACATTTTTACCATTTTTGCATTATTTAGTGTGCACATTCACGTCTACCACGAATGGCTACTAAACAAGGCTAATGCCCTAAAATGGGCCTGCTATGAGATTTGTATTCTTGTTCATTGGGTGTGGCTGGGTGTGTGTGTGTGTGGTCTGTTAACCATTTAGGGCTACAAAATCGAATGGAGTCTCATATCGGAGATAAGGGACTCAGGACTTTCTACCAAAACGTCCTTACCAGCTGTTGCTCTGCATTTCAGTGCAGAAAGATACCGTGACCAAATATAGGGGCATCAGTTTCCTTTCACACAAAAGGGAACACAGTTTGTGTGAGAAAATCACACTGAATTTCAAACACAAGTGCGCCCTCTAGTTCATTCCTGATTTCCAACTTTAGAAAAGTACACAAAGGTTAAAAAAAAAGTACCTTTTCCATCTTACTTGCACAGGACCAGGATATCTTTGGAACACCTTAAACCTGAGAGGCCTTGAATCGCTTGGTGGTGCACAACAGAGTCATGTCGCAGATGAGTCCTTGGATTAGGACTCAGAGGAAAAGATCAGTGCACCAGTAAAGAAAAAGGTTAAGGGGCGCTCGGCACAGGTACAGTTTAGGAATTGATCCTATTCTATCGCCGTCCTTCGTTCCTAGTCATTTATTTGTTATGTAATGTATGTATGTGGACATATGGTGCAGCATACACCACCAAGCCAGTCGATGCATCCTAGAGAGAGCGGGCTAGAATACAGAATGAAGTGTCCTGTCTTAATGGCCCTATGGAAATCAAAGTGATCATTCACTTTCTTGGTCAGAGGGAATTGCACTTTGCGAAAGGCACTACTTCCTCCAAAGCTGCAGAAGATCTATGAAGGATGAGCAGGGAGTTTGGGGCTGCAACATAGCAATGGATGCAAATCGGGTCGGGGGAAATTAGATAGTTTCCAGAGTCAGACTAGCAAATGGCAGCCTAATTTCGAGTGAATACCTGGGATTTTAATGAAAAATGTAAAAACAAGCCCATAAAATACCGATTTTGTTTTCTTTTTTTAACAAAATGAGGGTGTCGGTGGGGGGATGGTCAACTTCCCCAACCATTTCTGGCATAAACATCAATGCCCCTCCAGTCCAGTCCAGGCAGATGAAACAAGCCTTCGGGAGGACCAAGGTCAGCTCAATGCAGAGACTGGTCTGTACGTGGACCTCATTGTAGACCACCTCCTGTGGAGTCTGTGGATCCTGCACTGGTGTCATGAGCCATGGTAGCTGGGGGTATCCAGTCACGTGCAAGGACAAAGGTCAGAGGCATCAATCACAGAGCATCATGGAGGTGCTGCCATTTTACTACTGCTGTTGATGGACATTCTGAGCGTCGTCGCACAATATGTCTTCTATCCACAGTACTTGCATGTGGGATCATTCAATATTCGCATTGTCCTGTTACACCATGCACCAAGCTCACAGCCAGCAGTTAACGCTTCCAGGGCCTGTGATTGTCAAGGTAGGGTGCCATGGTGCATCCTTGGGGCCTGTGCATTCCTCTCATGCATGTGTCCTGATGGTTGTTTAGTTGTACCTCAGCAGATTCCTGTTGTCTATTCCCATACCGTGATAGCATCCTCTAACGGAGGACATGGCATCACTACTGCCTGTGTTACTGTACTTGGTGCTGTGTTTCACTTTGTGGTTCAATGAGTATGGATGTATGATGTTGCATTGTGGTACCTGTAGTCATGTGTGTGTTTCAAGTCTTCTGGGGGCAATGTGCTTTTTTTAAAAAAAGAAAATTAAATTTTATTTGCAATGTGCTACAGCATTGTCAATCATGTCCTAGTGCTATGGTTTGCGGTGAGAGAGCAGGTCCTGCATGTACAGGGCCTCGATAGTGTATGCATTTTTCTGTTGCGACTATGCACCCCGTCCCACTTCTAATTGCTGTACTGTAGTGTGCACAATGGAATTGTGTGATGGCAATTTAACTCCCCCACTATCCACGTTTGTTGGCCTCTGAGCCTCTCCATGTATGCAGGCGGTATACTGTTGCGCAGGACCATGGCATCGTGGGTGGAACCAGAGAAGCGTGCTCAGCAGCGTGTGATGTAGAGGTCAGGATCTCAGGTGACCTGGACATTGAGGGAGTGAAAATGCTTTGTGTTGTGGTAAACCTGTTCATTTTTCTGCAGGGCCACCAATACCACATGGGTGCAGTCCAGGACTACAATGACAATGTAGTGTGCACAATGGAATTGTGTGATGGCAATTTAACTCCCCCACTATCCACGTTTGTTGGCCTCTGAGCCTCTCCATGTATGCAGGCGGTATACTGTTGCGCAGGACCATGGCATCGTGGGTGGAACCAGAGAAGCGTGCTCAGCAGCGTGTGATGTAGAGGTCAGGATCTCAGGTGACCTGGACATTGAGGGAGTGAAAATGCTTTGTGTTGTGGTAAACCTGTTCATTTTTCCGCAGGGCCACCAATACCACATGGGTGCAGTCCAGGACTACAATGACATTTGGCATGTGGAAACTGCATAAAAGCGTGCCTTCATGACATTCGCCTGTCCCGGGGTAGTGGGTAGGGAGATATACTGGGATACATGGCGCAGGAGGGCTCCCATCACCTGTACAAGCACCTTTGGAAATGTGGGCTGTTCAATGCCATGCAGCACGGCCATAGAGTGCTGTAAGGTGTCAGTTCCCAGGAATTGCAAAACAGAAGCTAGCTTCAGCAGCGAAGGGCGCAGCTGTCCTGTTGTTTATCATGCTCTCTTGGTCTTTCCTCTTGGATTATGGTGTGCAGCTCACCTCTGTACGGGGAGTCCCTGTCCGGGGTGACCAGCTGGTTGTCAGTGAGGGCCTGACCCAGGGTATGGGCACTCTTCTCAAATGGCATCACCTCCTCATCCTCCTCTCTTCGTCCTGTGCCCTGTGTTTGTTTTCCTGCTTGTGTAGGTCAATGTGCAGCATGAGCGTCTGCATGTCCCAGGTCACAATGGCTAGAGGCTGCATGGTGTTTTGAAAGTGTGTTTAGGAAAGGCGTGTGCCTTAAGTAGCCCTCTTGAGTGATTGGGTGCACCTGTGGCTTCATTTGTGGCGCCTCTCTGCATTTACGTCCACCAGAAAGGTGGAGGGAACTGCACTGTTTTTGGCAGTATTACTGCCGAATTTGTGGTATTACCTACATATACTAACTTGTGATACAACGGCAATACAGCTTTTGTGCTGTCGGCGCTAAGACCGTCTACAGGTATTCCGCCGACTGTATCAATGTTGGCAGAATTACTATTGACAGTATTACCGCCAACCCATAATTCAGCAGAACAGTAATAGTGGTGGTAATAAATTAGTACCACTTTTACCGTATACAAACCAACTTGTAATGACCCTTTTTGTGTCTAAATCTTTAAACAATAGGTGCACACATTTATGTACTGTTGTAATGAAGTCCCCTGCCTAACTCTGGAGACATCTAGTGGGGAGACTCCAGGAGCTGGGTGCCTCCTGGTGCTGGTGGATGATGATCGGCGGTTAGTATTGGGAGGATACTGTAGGTGCCTTTCCCCGGCTACGTGTGAGAGAAAAAATAAAATAGCAGACAAAACCCGTTGTCGGGGAAAGAGGCACTGAGACCCGGCTGCAAGAGTTCAAAGGATGGTTTATTTCTCCAGCTAGGAAATAACCCAAAAAACTCTTCCCCAATCTCATTACATCATTCTTGTATTTATATTAGTTAAAGTAACTAACAAAAAATGCTAAATGGACCCGATTGGCCAGACGGTGTGGTGCTGTAGGTGTGGGTAGCATCTCTTCCTCCTGGTTGGCTGAGTAGCTGACAGACGTCAAACATCTTGTGCTCCATGCAGGTCAGGGTCCGGTCACTGTGGTCACTATCAAAGCTAATCTGTTACACACTAAATAACAAATTATTTAAAACATTTTATGATACTTGTCACATTTATACATAAGTCACGCACAATGATTGTCAGTACAATTGGGTCATTCGTGGCTTTAATTGAAGGCCTTGACCTTTATTATGCATGTAAAAGAATCAGGCTATGTTTCGCATCTCTTCTAGGTTTAAAACTCATTAGTACAAGTAAAAACATATATAGTAATAAGAATGCTTAAGGTTAGTAGTGGGTGTGTTGGGTGGGTTTCGCAGCACAGGCGAGGGTCTGGCACTTGAAAGAAATACCTTACAGGGGGTGCAGGGTCAGGATGGCAATAAATTGTTCTAATAGGGGTGGGTGGCTTGCACGTTTATGAGGATGAATCGAGCAGAAAGTGCTTAGCTCATCCTGGTTCACATGCCGGTTCTCAGGCGAACAGTGATCTCAGAGGAAGAAAACTGTAGCATTTTGATTGTTGCAACTTTCTCCAGCTTCAGCGTGAGAATGGAAGCGGAGAGCTTTCCTTCGTAGGGGGAGTGCAAGGGTGGGGGCCAGCCAGCCAGCTGCCTGCGTGCCTTGTGTGTGTGTCTCTGTCCTTTGCTGCTGTTGTGGAAGGGGAGCTGAGCATTGCTGTACTATCGCAGTGAGGCCTGTTTACCCAAGATGGAGTCGAAAGGGGGCACAAAAGATGGATGCCCCGTGTCCTGCTCAGCAGTCCCATCTATGTAGCAGTCAACCGTGGTTAACTTCACATAAGGGCAAGGGGCAATACCACTACCGGAGGTGCGTGGTCCAAGCCTTGTACTGAGGAGCGTACGACGCGAGGGGGTCTGAGGACCCCTCGCTCCCATACATTCCCCCCTTTTGTTACATCTAAAGTAACAAACTACTTTATCTCGTTCTTTCCGTTCTCCCTTCGGTAGCGCTCAGCTTCAGCCACAGCCTCATCCCAAGCTGGTGTACCCTTTATTGCCATCCATGCTTTACACACACTTCTTAAGATGTTACCTCTTCTTGCGTATTCTTCTGGGGTGACCATTAAGTATATCCCACCATCCCCATCTAAATCTATCCAAACCTCGTTATACCACAGCAAGTTTTTTGGTTCTCTAATGGTAGTGTAATGTAGATTATCGACTACGTCCCCATACTGTCTATAGATGGCGGTCATCCTATACTGTGGTGTGGTGTATTCTCCAGTTTGTACTTGGGCATCTATCATGGTAGCCACCGTTGTCTGTCGGCCCATGGTTACCATCATCATTGCTGAATTAGGCATATTATTTTCACAGCATCTTAGTCCCAGTTGGCACACACAGAATATAAGGAGAAGAAAGACTATGATGGGAATGAATATCTTTACTGCGATGTTCACCCATGATGGTATCCAGCTGAACAGATCGTCGAACCACGTGTTGTTGTCTACTCCGCCGTCTGTTCTCATTCTTTCTCCTAAATTATGCACTGCTGTTATCACATGTGACAGTGTCCCGTTATCAGCATCGGAAGTTGGTACGAACATGCAACACGCCCCCCCAATTTTTTTGCAAACACCACCGTCCATCGCTGTGATAAGATCTAAGACATATCTGTTTTGCATCGTCATCAGGCGCAGTGCACGGAGCTCTAATTTTATGATGTTGAATCCTTCTTCAGTGTCGTTGGCCAGCTGGATGAGCTCCCAGCGTGTTATTTGCAGCCATTTCGCGTTTGCCCTTGCTTGAACGCCTGGTGCTAGGAACGATGCAAAGAATGTTTCTGCAGATGAGAAAAGCTTATACTGTTGTGGGATTTTAGCAAGGAGTTCTGACGATTTGGACGAAATATAATTGGATCTTTTGCTGCGTGACAACTTGGTTTTCAAAGTTTCTTCTGACAATAGTTTGTATGCTGGGGGCTCTGTGATTGTCTCATCGGGCGCTGTCGATGGTTCAGCCGATTGCCCTGCTGTCGATGTGTCAGCTGAAGGCCTTGCTGTAAACTGGACGTGGCTCTCTGGTATCACCATTAGTGCTGAGTTGAAGTGTGGCTAGGGCACAAGTGCCCCTCCAGGATACTGGGAGATGCAGGTAAGATTGTTTGCCACAGATCCAGTATATGTCCATTAATGCAGCAGTGCCTTTTTTCATGACTGGCATTATTAAAGTCTTATTGCACTGTCGCACGGTTCCCATGTTCACCTTCCCTTCCCCATGGAAGCAAAGTTTGTGCGGTATTTCCTTTTGAATCTTTATGGGTCTCTCCAGGGGTGTGACCCATGTCAGCTTGGTGATATGCTGTGTCGAGATGGGGATGCACGTTTCTTTTGCCCATTCGTATGTTTCATCTGGCAGCCCTCGAAGCCCCTCAGCTTTGTATTCAATTGTTTCATCATGCCACTTGTCATCTGCATATCTTGTCCCTTTTATAATGAAAAATGGCTCCTGGAGGCAGATTACTCCTTGTCGTCTGCTGGTGCAAGTTTGTTTGTTTTCCAATTTTTCCATAGTGACTGTGTGTGTGCTTGGAATGTCTTTTTTATTCTACACAGCATCAGATGAATCAAACATTGGGCCTCAGACAAGGGTACTTCCTGTGGGATTAACATTTTTGGGGTTCCAGTTGCATGAGGAATAAGTGAGCACACATAACAACTTTCATTACTTGCTTGCTTTGCTCCGGCGCTCATGTCTGAATACCATTTGTTTGATTGGTCAGGGTGTTCGGGGTCCTCTATTTCATCTAACCCTAGGTTATGATAAATATCGTATCTTTTTTTCCCACCCCCCTTTTTCTCCTCCTTCTGTTTTTTAATTGGGTACCAACTCGTTGATATTGCAGCGGGAATATTCTAGACCATGCTTCATCTATATTGTTCATGGTGACGTGTGTATTCAGTAGTGGTTTCTGGTGGTGTGTGTACGCATGCTTGTATTTCTGGAATTAGTTAACCAATAGTAATCCTCATTTACATTCCATCCAAGTTCTATTTCCTTGGCTCCAGTATTATTCAACAATGGAATAGCAGTTTTGTTTAGGTGCAATTGTACAAGGGGCAACGTTATATTTTTACTATTCAATTCAATGTTATAAGTGTCCTTTAAAATAGCCGTTGCTTCAGTCCATATTAGTTTAGACCCTGGTTTTGTCATATCGGTTCCGCTCCCCCCTTTGTTCATTTAATTTGCCACATATAAAACATTATTATACCAAATAAGATAAAACATCATTATTGCAAATAGTATGGCAGCATATTTTATAACACATTCCAAATTATTTAATCTACTGGCCCTATTGGCATCCCTATTTCTATCTAACATTTCAGCTTGCTCAGCCATGTCGTCGCATTGGCTCATGTTGAACCTATGTGGGCGAGACAAATTCGTTAACTCCTATGAAAAGAAACATGATTGCAATTTTTCATTCTTTTTCATTTCATTACTCAGTTAGGCATTTAACAATTCCTTTTCATTTCATCATGGAAATAATGAGGAAAAAATAGAAAAAACAACATGATTTATATGAGAAGAAAAGAAAGAAAGAAAGAGAGAGAGAGACAAAATATGTAAAACCTTTGCTTTTCCCCTATACTTTCCCTGTCTAAGTTGCAATTTTCATCATGTCAACCTGTGCCAGTTATGGCATCCACACAATTGGTTTCATTTTGGGGAGGTGTAACACTGTGTGCCCTTCTCACGTCTGAGAGGTGCACCCAGTACTTTAACCCCGTAACTTTAACTGCAGTTGGGGTGCTGTACACCACTGTGTATGGACCATGAAATCTTGGTGAATTCCACCTTCTTACAAAATTTCTAACAAGAATTTGATCCCCCGGCATTAAAGGCCCCTTTGGGCTGTCTGCTGTCGGCATGGAGGTGTCTGTTGCTACATCTTCAGTAAATGGTGAAACAATTTGTTTTGCTACGCTCCGTACCACGCGCGCTAGCTGCGCTAGGTATTCCTTAAACTCTTCTCCTAGCACTGTGGCAGCCCTGTGCGCATCAGACGCCCTCTTAACAGGGGAGAGCGGTGTGTGCATTCTCCTTCCCGTCACAATTTCGTGCGGGCTTAAATGATGATCCTTGCCTGGTTGATTTCTGAGTTGGAACAGTGCTAGGGGCAAACAATATACCCAATTCTTTTTCAACATGCTGCATAATTTCGATAAATTGCTTTTGAGCAGCCCGTTCCTCTCCACAACTCCATTGGCCATTGGATGATAAATCAAACATAGTTTGTGTTTCATTCCCAGAAGGGAGGTTACTTCTTCGAAGAGGTCATTCACAAAGTGCGTGCCGTTGTCTGAACGGATCACGTCACAGATTCCCCACCGTGAGAATACTTCTTGCACAAGGAACTTGGCAGCACATTTTGCATCAGGATGGGGACAGGGGCCCGCTTCTACCCACCGTGAAAAAGGGCATACCACAACAATCAAGTATCTTGCTCCATTACATCTTTCTCCCATATCAGCGTAAACAATATGTAGTTCTCTAAATGGACCTGTAGGGCGTGGCAAAGTGCCACGCAGGGTTCGTAATGTCATTCCTGAATTGTAAGTTTGGCATGTAGTACATTCAATCACAAATTTAAACAAGTATTCGTGTAGATTAGCAACAAACCAATCCTCCTGAATATCTGAGGCAATGTGTTGTTTTGCAACGTGAGCTGGGAAATGTAGTTGTTGGAATGCTACTTCTAATAATTCTACGGGCATCACTACCTTGCCTGTCGTTTCCTGCCTCCAAATGAGATCTGTGGCTGATTGCTTACACCCTCGTTTGCCCCACAACTCCTGCTCTTCCGGTGGGCCCCTTCTCTGGAGTTCTATCAATTGTGCTATGGGCGTGTTATTGTATGCTTCTGCTGGTTGTTCTGCTGTGGTTGTTTTTACAATGTACTCTGATGTTGGTGTCTTATTGAAGTACAAGGCTTCTTTCGCTGCCGCGTCGGCTGCCGCGTTCCCCAATGAGACGGCGTCTGTGTTATGGGTATGGGCTTGGCATTTAACCACCGCTACTACCGATGGTTCTGCTAAAGCTTCTATTAGTTAATTTAGCAATGTGGCATGTTGTACAGGGGATCCGTCTGCTCTTCTGAACCCTCTCCTTCGCCAACGTGATAGCCCTGAGTGAACTGTGGTGGTGACATAAGCTGAGTCTGAATATATTGTCACAGCACAATCTTTGGCTGTGTGTAACGCACTGATTATGTTTGGCTCTATACATAGCACACTTCTCCACTCGCGTCCTTGCGTGTCCAAGCCTATGACCACAATGCGTTTGTTGGAAACTTGAACTGCCTCAATGTCTATAGATATAATTGTGCCTGGTACTACATCTGTTGGTGTGATTGGACGAAATGTGAAGTCGGATGGTATTCTCCACTCTTTTTGTGTTATTTCAGGCACTACTCGGGCTAATACCTGTTTCCATAGACGAACATGTCCATGTCAATAGGAATTCCTCTTACTGCAACTTCCTTTGTAATCGTGCTTATTAGCAAGAGTGACCGTACGGGGCATACCCCTGGCGTCGAGCACACTATTCCTCTTTCAGTAAAGTCTATGGTCATGTTTAACTTACTGAGTAAGTCTCGTCCCATCAAATTGATTGCCGCGTCTTCGTAATACAATAAGGGTGCACGCACTGTTTTTCCCCCCACTGTTACATCAAGATCTTTTGTATAAGGAACTTTTAAAATAGCCCCAGAGAACCCCTGCGTCTCCAAATTTCTTCCCGAGAGCTGAAACCGCCCTTCTGTGCAGCATGATTTTTCTGCTCCAGAGTATACCATAAAGATAAACTGCTTGTTTCCGATCTCTGCTGCCACTAGTGGTTCCTTATTTGCACTTTGTGTGGTGGATAGGACTGGACATGCAAGTGCTCCCTGCGGGCTGTCCTAGTCTTGGTATCTTTGCTGACCTGGCATTGAAAAAACGTTGTCACCCACAACCGTTACGCCGCAAAATGGTGCAGGGGCACCGTTTGCGGCCGCTGCAAAAGGTTCTTGTTTATGTTCCCTACTGGGTTCTGTCTCGCCATGGTCTGTAGTGCGTTTTGCTGTTGTGGCTGCTGCTGCTGTTGCTGCTGTTGTGGGGCTTGCTGTCTCTGTTGCATTTGGGGGTCATAGCAGTATTGATCCTGTTGTCCCCCTCTCCCCATTGGAGCTCCACAAGGGCTACCTGGGTGTGGGCAGCCCCGCCCCTGTTCATTGTTCATGGGCTGTTGTTGCTGCCCTTGAAAATACCCTGATGGTCGCATTCTACAATCTCGTGAATAATGTCCCCATCTTCCACAATTCCAACACGACCCCTGTTGTCCTCCCCTTGGTCCTTGCCCACCATACCATCTGTTTCCCATTCCTCCGTATCCTCCCCTTTGTCCACGGTACCCACCTCTTCCTTGGGCTGGCCTGTTCTGCCACTGCGATCCTTGGCATGGCTGTTCCTCCCCGTTCCACTGTCCTTGGTCCTCTCCAACCCACTGCGCTGCTATCCCGACGGGCCTTCCTCCTGCGTTTTCCTCTTCTTCGTTTCCTCTGTCTGCTTTTGCACTGGCAGTAATGGCGGCAACCTTCACTAATTTCGTCTGTACCAATTTTGCTTCGTCAGCCAGCCTCTTTTGCGTGACCTCCTTTTCCTTCTCTTTGATCCTCCTCCAGTGGTGTACAATTATGCTCTGAATTTCAGGCCACCCTTTGGCTTCGATCCCAGCTATTTTGTCCAAGGCCTTCTGCACCCCTTTCGGCAACCCCTTTTTAATGATAAAATAGAATAAAGCTGTTGATTGATTCCATGCCGTACCAGTTTCACTTCTCCATAAATCTTGCACTCGCAAAATGAATTGCGCAGGATCCTCGTTCTCCTCCATCGTGCACTGCATCACTGCATGTAAATCTGGAACGTCTGGAAATGCACGCCGCAATGCATCCCACACTTGTGCTCGAACATTGATAAATGGTGATCCATTGTGTCAGTCACAGCTCATCGTTACTCCTGGGAACCCTGCCCTTTCCCAGATTGTGTCTGCTTAGTCCCCGATTGCTGAAACTAATAGACTTTTTACATCACCTATAGCTAACGGCACGCCTGCCATGTTTTTCTCAAATACATGTATCCACTTACCTGCCCCTCCCGTCAGCGGGGGTAGGAGTTTTAACAAGTTGCTTTGGTTCATTTGGGCCCACGGAATGTAGTTTGGCCTATCTGCTCCTTTATGTATCAGTGGCATTTGTAGTTTCTGTTTTTCCCGTTCTGCTTGTCTTCCCTTTTTTCGTTTTACTTACCAATATGTTTCCTATCCTCCCTGTTCGTTGTCTTAATCTACCTTGCCATAATGGTGGCGATAGTGTGTCTGGGTAACGGCAGTTTGGTAGTGGGGACCCCTCTGCAGCAGCTGCTTCTTCGTATTCATCTAAATCGTCCCATATTTCTTATATTTCTGACTCTAGCTCGTTATTATCCTCCCAGTTTTCCTTGGGTTCACTTCCTTGTCTTTCACCCTGGTCTCCACTTTGTTGACCCTCTGGTGTATCTGGGTGTATAATTTTCACTGGCTTGTTATTCAATTGGAACAGGAGCTGTCCTGACTGCCACTCTTGTTCTTGCCTCTGCTGCGATGACATCCCTTATGATACTATAGACTGCCCTGATACCGAGGCTGCTGGGGTTGCATTGCTTGCTGCCCCGATAAGAGGTGTGAGATCTGCCAGTGACAGCAGGGGTACCTCCCCCCCCCCCCCCTGGCAGCATTTGCCCTTTGTCACATAAAGCGCTTAACTGTGTTATTTCCATTTGCGCGTGTGCTAGCTGAAGGTTTAAATCACCTGTTAAACGTGCTATGTCCACAGGAGGCGCCACTCGTGGGGCCGTACAAGCCTCCTTTGTCATATGGTGGAGGTTCGGGGGCTGTTGCCCTGCTCTGGGCAGTGGCGGTGGGTGGTATATACAGGGGTTCACTAAACCCTACCGCTGGCCTAGTCATTAAGGGATAGATTTTTGTTACTTTGTTTTCGGTTGTAGTTGTTGAGCATTCCCCTTTTGGTGTCCCGCCTACTTCTTCAGGGTTTTTCTGCTTTTCTGTCATTCGGCTTGTACCTACCTCTGCCGGGGGGAAACTTCCTCAAACATTCGCCATTAATCTAACACTTCTCTCCGGTTCTGTAACTGTTTCCCTTTGTATCGTGCTAGCAAATGTGTTGATACCAGGTCCAACGCTCTTTTGTCAAATGATCCTCCTTCTGGCCAAATTGGTGTAACCCCGTCTCCTTTTATCTCAGTGATCCACTGATCGTGATACTTCTGTATCCTGTCGCTATAAAGTGGAAGGTGCTGGCAAATATGTGCCAGTGGTGTTACTCCCCCCATGGCAATGTTTCTTTTCCTTTCTTGTGTATTCTAGTACCTTTGAATCTCTTCCCACCTCTAACTAGGTATGTCAGTTACAATATGTGGAAATAATAGGTTCTTTGTCAATGCTCACAATTACCATATGTCACATTAGCTTTCTGAGAGGTGTTACCTGATCACCCCTCACAGTTAATTTCTTCTGCTTTACCTTATATCAATCACAAATTACTTGTATTAAAATACTTTAGCGTGTTCAACAAGACATATACATAAAAGCAGACCAACAAACATATAATCATGCAACATACAGATGCACTGCTTGCGCGCGTTTGTTCTTTCCCTATTCCTGTTACTGTCCCTGTTTTTTCTTCTTCCTATACTACCTACTATTTTGCATTCACTCCCCACCTCTTTCACCTTTTATTATGTCCCAAGATTTCTTACTTCCACGGAAAAAGAATATTCTAAAAACTACTCCGAGCCTACACGAGACCCCTACTATTTTTCTCTTTATCTCTATTCTGCACTTGGTCGGGACAAATGCTACGCGGCGCCGCCTTCTACCTCCTACGGGCTAGGATACCACTTCTCTTCTTCATCTCACTTCTTACAACACATAATGGCCATATAAAGGATAGATCAGAAAAGCCTCACCGTTACTCACGCAGACCCTATTCTTGGCTACCTTCCCTTTGTTGCTAATTCCCTTCTTCCCGTATTTCCCCTTACCTTCCTTTGGGGTCTTTGCAACCGGGACTCCACGCGTTCAGTCAGGCACTCTGAGGGTCGCCGCTCACGACCGGACCTCGCTCAGGTCCGTCCCCCAACCAAGCCGTGGCCTGCCTTGGCGAGCAGCTTTTTCGATCGGTATTCGTCAACCGGGAACCCTTGACCCTTTCTTCTTGGTGTGCACAGTCTGGTCAACCGCGGAGGCGATGGTTCTGCTGGGGGGCGCCCTGGATCTCGCTGCTGGACGGTGCAGGCCTCAAGGCACCTCTCTAAATCACGTCGCGGGGTCACCAAAAATGTAGGTACCTTTCCCCGGCTTACTACTTGTGAGAGAAAAAATAAAATAGCAGACAAAACCCATTGTCGGGGAAAGAGGCACCGAAATCCTGGCTGCAAGAGTTCAAAGGATGGTTTATTTCTCCAGCTAGGAAATTACCCAAAAAACTCTCCCCAATCTCATTACATCATTCTTGTATTTATATTCGTTAAAGTAACACTAACCAAAAATGCTAAATGTACCCGATTGGCCAGATGGTGTGGTGCTGTAGGTGTGGGTAGCATCTCTTCCTCCTGGTTGGCTGAGTAGCTGACGGACGTCAAACATCTTGTGCTCCATGCAGGTCAGGGTCCGGTCACTGTGGTCACTACCTAAGCTAATCTGTTACACACTAAATAACAAATTATTTAAAACATTTTATGCTACTTGTCACATTTCTACTTAAGTCACACACAATGATTGTTGTCAGTACAATTGGGTCATTCGTGGCATTAATTGAAGGCCTTGACCTTTATTATGTATGTAAAAGAATCAGGCTATGATTCGCATCTCTTCTAGGTTTCAAACTCATTAGTACAAGTAAAAACATATATAGTAATAAGAATGCTTAAAGTTAGTAGTGGGTGTGTTGGGTGGGTTTTGCAGCACAGGCGAGGGTCTGGCACTTGAAAGAAATACCTTACAGGGGGTGCAGGGTCAGGATGGCAATAAATTGTTCTAATGGGGGTGGGCGGCTTGCGCGTTTATGAGGACGAATCGAGCAGAAAGTGCTTAGCTCATCCTGGTTCACATGCCGGTTCTCAGGCGAACACTGATCTCAGAGGAAGAAAACTGTAGCATATTGATTGTTGCAACTTTCTCCAGCTTCAGCGTGAGAATGGAAGCGCAGAGCTTTCCTTGGCAGGGGGAGTGCAAGGGTGGGGGCCAGCCAGCTGCCTGCGCGCCTTGTGTGTGTGTCTCTGTCCTTGGCTGCTGTTGTGGAAGGGGTGCTGAGCATTTCTGTACTAGCGCAGTGAGGCCTGTTTACCCAAGATGGAGTCGAAAGGGGGCACAAAAGATGGATGCCCCGTGTCCTGCTCAGCAGTCCCATCTATGTAGCAGTCAACCGTGGTTAACTTCACATAAGGGCAAGGGGCAATCCCACTACCAGAGGCGCGTGGTCCATGCCTTGTACTGAGGAGGGTACGACGCGAGGGGGTCTGAGGACCCCTCGCTCCCATACAACACCCAGATTGCCGACACTTAGTCCCTGACCTAAAGCAGAGGGCCATCGCATGTGGCCTTTTAAGGACCCTATCTCTTTAAGGGACAGGGCTACCCCTGTGGAGCTGAAACAATATAGAATCAGTAATGCAATGATCTCCCTGTCCCAAATTGTATACATGGAACAGAGGGATTTGTAAACGCTGCCCATTTAAGAGTACTGATCTCTACTATGAAAGTAAACTATGTAGCAAAGGATTTTCATTTCGTTGGTGCAACTAGTGAACACTCACTCAAACATCAGTGGCATATCCCATTTGTTTTTTTTTATGCCACTGGTCAGCAAGGTGGCTCAGATATCAGAAGCACACCAAACTTTGCTACAACAACTGCACTGTGTGTTGTTTTAAGAAAGAGATGCTTCATTATTTATTGGGCAGCCCAACATCACAGAGCTCACGCAGATCACAACATTCAAAAGTGCTTTTACATTCCCCACTGTTTAGACAGAATTCCTATTTTTGCAGGATTATAGCGACGCCTTTTATGGCACCTCAACATTTTGCTTGTTTTCCCTTTAGTTTTTTGATCACTGACTTATTTTAGTTATACAGAGGAACCTCTGAAGTTCACTGGCCATTGCATCACCCTTAAGGCGTCCAGTCCCGGGGTGCCTCTCAAGGACCCCATGTATTGCCATAGGTTGATTGAATCATCCTATGTTGGTTTTAGGTAGTAGGTTGGTGGTAGCTGTAGTTTAGTTTTGGCTGTAGCGGGGGTGCAAGCCGTTTTAGTAGATTGGGCTACCAATGTTCTTTTTGGTATCCAATGGGATGCCAATGCAATTTAAGTCCTGCTCTGTCATTTTGTATTTTAGGGCTTTCTATGTTTAGGCCAAACACAAGGTGGCCTTAAAATGTCTGTTTCTGGCCACATCAGCTCTTCTGCCGAGATATTGATTTAAATGTGTTTTGACCAGTCTAAGTCCTTGAGCTCTTCATCTCACTTCCAGTTGCTGGGGTCAGGGGCAGCCTACCATTTGACCGTTTGCCTCCAGCCCCCTTACGTGATTGGTACTGCTTCCCTCACTATTTTGTTCTGCAGACTTGGGATACACCGGTGTACCGACTATAGAAAGAGATGTTTCCAGTCTATTCCCCTAGTTAGTTTTTGCACTTTTTAACCATACTGGCTGGGTACAGTGGTTTTAGCATAGCCCAGTTTTGGTTGTCTGCCTCTGGAGGTCTAGTGAGGGTTTTCAGAATTTTTCTGCTGTCTCCCATTGAGCATTAGGGTTGAGCCTTCCACCCTAGTTCAATGGTTTGGGGTTGCTGACTGCCGTGCCCTTTACCACCAGAGTCTTCTGCTTGGCTGCGGGCACTGCCATTGCTTAGAAGGGTTCTGGAACAACAGCCATCTGATCTGCTGCTTGGACATCTGAAGATGCCACCACCTGTTATTGCCATCCTGGGATCGTTGTCTGATGAGCTGCCTCCCTTCTTTGTCCACAGAGTCTACTTAACGGGTTCTTCAGTCTTCCCTGAGTTTTCCTTGCCTGATCTTTCACTTCAGGTTTGTAGGTAGACATTGTCGTAAGGCCGTCTGTTCGTTTCCTGGAACATGGTGGTGGTTGTTGGCTTTGGGGTCAAGCGCTTGTGGACCAAATCCTGTAAATCGCACCTAGGGAGGAAGATTGCCGCTAGCTGGTTTGTTCCGCCATTCTGAAGCCGATTTCATTCCACTGTAAGTGTTTACCTATGGGTCTTGGGTTGGCCAATTTTATTAAAGATGCTAACCCCCAGGGGTCCCTCTGGTCGCGGGTTG
The DNA here is from genome assembly GCF_040938575.1 of Ambystoma mexicanum. Classification (NCBI taxonomy): domain Eukaryota; kingdom Metazoa; phylum Chordata; class Amphibia; order Caudata; family Ambystomatidae; genus Ambystoma; species Ambystoma mexicanum. The sequence continues at coordinate 1,622,726,791 of NC_090932.1, read as the reverse complement.
AGATTCATTGGAAACAAGTTGTTAAGATGCGCGTCTCTGGAGCGCTGCGTACCTGAAGTTTCAGTTGCTTGTCTCGCCAGTGACGCCAGACTGGTAGACCTTCAAATAGAGTGCAGAAATTGTAACGCTAGGAAGCGACCCCGACCCGACCCTAATGGAACAGGGATGGATTGGAATCACCTCCCGACGCCACTGGCTCACCTCCCTGCGGATTAAAGTGACGCCGGGACAGTGCAAGCACTGACAGGGAGGTGATAAGGTGTTGAGCTCGTATGGTCCGGTAGAGTGGTTCACAAGCTGGAGGATTGAGAAGGTCTTCAAGATGTCCAGGCACAATCCACCAAGGCAGTTGATAATCAGGAAGGCTGGCACCCAGAGCCAAACAGGCAAGGAAGATCCAGGCAAACAAGGAGATCAGGAAGAGAGTGGAACCCAGGGAACAGGAAGGCCCAAGGAGAGGGGAGAATGCCAGGAGGAGGGACCCACAACCTCCTAAGGGCCACAGGGCCAAGGGAAACTAATCCCAACAGAAATGAACCCAGGAGGAGAGGGGAAAACTGGAAGGCAGGAACCACAAGGAAGGGACCCAACAGGAGCTAAGGCAGCCCAAGAGGCCAGAGAACCGGACAAGGAAGCGGGAGCCAAGGAGCAGGAACCTGATACAAAGGTACCAAGCGACGGTAAGTGGGGAACAAACTGCGTTAAGAAGCGATCTGTAGAGGGCCGGACGGTATTTACAGCGTCCGGCACGAAAGCGAGGCTCGGAACGCTAGCGGGGCTGCGCATGCGTAGCGGCCGAGCGGACACCAGAACGAGGCTTGGAACACAAGCTTGTCTGCCCGTTCCTGGTTACCCGCGAGGTTCGCGCATGCAAGCGAAGGTGTCGAGCGCCGGCCCGCTGCCTACAGCCACGCTTCCCAAGCCGGTAATATGGGTACAACTGCCACGTCCGGGGACGGACGCGACGAGAAGGCCAGGTAAGTGTCCTAACACCAGTCTAAATCACAATTCCCATAGACTTGCATTCTGGGTCCCCTTGCTCTCTTGCATATTCCTCAAAGGCTTCTGGGTTGTCCTTCAACATGTGGGTCTTCTGATCCGTCCTGCGGATGTTTGCCATAGAATCTGCACCTGTGGGGTAACCTTAATTTGGCATTGCAAGCAGATGTCCCATTGACCTTCTTACATTCCACAAGGTGTTCAGGGAGTGCTAGGCCAAAGAATGGATTTTTTGGGCTTACTTGTGATTTCTATTGTATTGTTTAAATGTCCGTCAATGTTATCCTGTAAAAGTGAATGCTTGCTACATTGGAACTAATTTTAGTAGCTATGTGACAATTTATCCTCTGAGTTAATTCTGTTGGTAGGCAAAAATGTACTCTGTTTTCTTGGAAGCCTTGTGCTCTTTGTAGGAATCGATTTCCACCCCAGTCTGACTTTAATTACCATTTGTATTATTTAACACTATAATGTAGGTGACTTACTGTTATGGGGTCTTTAGGACTATTTTACTTAGAAATGCCTAGTTCCCTTTTCTGCCTAGTCCTTACCTATCTGTTGGGCCCTGAAAAATGATCTAGGATTCCTTATGTATAATTGCAGTGTGTGGTGTATAGGACACTGTACTTAATTGTGCAGTCCCATACATGATTTTGCCTGCTTGCTACTGTGTGGTTCCCTTGTTATCCCCTTGATATGTAGGCTGCCTATCTGAGCTGGTGGATGCACATATAGACAGTGGGGTGAGGAGGATCCTTAGACATTTACTTTATTTTTGTAGCATACCATGTATCTTTTGAACTATGTATAGTAAGTGTGAAGTACTTGAGTGTGTGGTCCAATTGTACCTTTGTGTCAGCCTGCTACTCTTACCTGAGAGTTAAGTCTTGTCCCTCTGTCCACATTATTTACCTTTGAGAGGGTTGGTTTCCCTTTCTTATGGGGTGTGTTAGCCCCCATTATGGTCGGTGGTTGCAGATCCCTCAACAGAGGGTTGTACAAAAACGGCTTTAACAATCAACGTTACTTAACAATCGTGAAGAACTCGAGCCCAGGCTCTGGGTGTTTTACAGGAAAACCAATGCTCTGTACAGTCTGGAGCAGCAACATCCTGACAATTGGTGAAAGTAAAATCGAAAATGACAGGTCATCTGTTTGAGGGCTTGGGTCAGCCTCAAATGTCCATTAGTTTGGACATATTACACATTATATATAGGGAAGGCCTTGGGCGCTTCTTTACAGTCAGAAATTTCTCTAAAATGGTCAAATGGATTAGGAATTAGTCTCTTCGACGCTTAGGTTTGAGCCAGACTTCACCAAGGTCAACGACCAAGAAGAAGGTGGACCCGAGGATCGCGTAATCGCTGCATTCATGTAGGTGAGATAACCGTCACAAAGAGGTTGATGACGTAACCAGGTTTCATGGAGGCGGATGATATCAACATTTTGAAGTTCTAAATTGCTTTCAGCAAACACATGAGAAAAACCCCTTGTGTTCCACCAGCAAAGCTTCCATGACGAAGAGTCAGCAGATTTTGGTTGCTAATTGTGTCACTCGTGATGTAGAGTCCGTAGCAGTGATCGAATTCTTCCAGGACTCAATGACCCTAGAGACGCCCATGCAGCCGCGCTGAACAAGGCCTTATCCACCATATGGTTCTCTCAAGCCATCTCCCAGCCAACCCATGTTAAAGGGCGCACACTGGATTGGGTCGCATACCATAACTGCTCTATCCAGATCATTGACGTTACTGCCCGTCACCCCACTTTCTGCCTCACTAGCCCGGAGTGCGCACCAGCTCACTAAGGAGAATATCATGCCCCACACCTGATGGTGCCTGCACTCCTGCCACCCTTCTCCAACGACCCTGAAACCTTGGCCAGTGCATTTAAACTAGCTATCACTCAAGCTGTGGAAGCCATAGGCCCTCACCTTGAGAAAAGCTAAGGGAGCTAAACACTCAAATGCATGGTTTTTCCAGGAACTTCTAGAATTACGCTCTAAGAAAAGAGCAGCGCTCTCAGCTTGGAAAGTGAACCCCAACGACACTACCAAGATAGCCTTCAATACCATCTCTAAAGAATATAAAATCGCCATAACTAAAGCAAAAGCTACCTCGTTCAACGCAAGGATTGCCAAGGCAAAATCAGAGAAGTCTTTGCCATTTTCAGGGAGCTGGAACCCCCTCCACGCCACCATCCACCATTTGCAAGGATGAAAAGTGGTGCAATGACATTCAAAATGCCATGCTTGATGAACTCAACACTCTTCAAGCCAAAATCGCAGCTCATCAAAAAGTCATTACCCAACTAAAAGCGAACACCCACACCAATCGCCACCAGCTACCATATCGGCTGTGTCCCCGCCTTTTGACTTCAAGGTTATGAGCAAATCTGAAGTCCTCTCCCTCCTTAATTCCATCAAACCCACTAACTGCAAAGGGGACCTCTGCCCGGCCTAACTCATCAAAGACTGTGCCCCTACCCTTGCCCCTTCCTCACGGCTTTCATCAACTCCTCATTCCGATCTGGCCATGTCCCCACTGGCCTCAAGGAAGCTTGGGTATGCCCGCTCCTCAAGAAACTCTCCCTTGACTCAACGGTTCCAGGGAACTATACGCCCATCACCAGCGTCCCCTTCTTACTGAAAATCTTAGACAAGGCAGCCTACCTGCAAGTTCAAAAATTCCTTGAAGACAACCGCCTTCTTGGCCTTCGGCAGTCCGGATTCCGTCCTCGACACGGGACCGAAACGGCCATCTAGACCTAAAAAATCAAATGGACGATTTCAGAGACGCAGGCAAACCCGCGCTCCTTCTACTCCTTGATTTATCTGCCGCATTTGACCTAGTGGATCACAAGATCCTCTGCCACCACCTCGTCACTGCAGCCAACTTCTCCCCTAGGGCATGTGCCTGGATCACCTCGTTGCTACAGGAAAGAGCTATGAAAGTCGTCTCCGCCAAGCCTACCCACATCAAATGCTGAGTGCCACAGGGCTCCTGCATCGCCCCCACCCTGTACAACCTTTTCACGAGGCTCCTGTTCAACATACTGGATGCACTGGGCATCGCATATTCCAATTATGCTGATGACACCCAGGTGCTTAGCCCTCTCACAGGTGACTATAATTCTGACATGAACACCCCTAACTACATCTACTCAACAATCCAATCGTGGATGGCAGAAAATTGGTTATGTCTCAACAGTGACAAAACTGAACTCCTGCTAATTGGAACCCCAGCCTCCCTGAGTAAACAAGATTGTCTGTATAGCTCCTTCACCACTGATAACATACCCATCATGGTGTCTCAAACAGTCAAGACCCTGGGCGTGTATCTTGACTCCAGTCTGACCATGAACAGACAAGTAAGTGCTATTGCTTCATCCTCAGCGTACTATTCCAAATTGCTTGACAGAGCCAGACCCTATGTATCTCAACAGAACTCCATCACTGTTGCAAGGGCCATAATTAGTTCAAGATTGGATTATTGCAATGCCCTCCTCGTAGGGACCTCGTGCTATAACATTGCCAAACTCCAACTTGTCCAAAACAATGCCCTCAGAGCTGCCACCGGGATCTCCAAAAAGGACCACATTTCGGAGGTCAGGAGAGAGGTGCACTGGCTTCCCGTCAAAGAAAGAATAATCTTTAAGACCCTCGCCCTTACTCATAAATGCATTCATGACCAAGCACCTATGTACCTAGCCCAGAGAATATCCACGCACACCTCATCCATACCTACTAGAACAGCCTACGCAAACAGGATTGCCATTCGCAAAACATGTAGGGTCCGCGCAGGCGGCACCAGCTTCCAAGCCACGGCCGCCTCCCACTGGAACGCTCTTCCTGCGCACATCAGATCTATTGACTCCCACATAGCCTTCCGCAAAGCTGTCAAAACCAGGCTCTTCGTATGACTGCATCCTTCTGCTGAAACTCAATGAAGTGACCTAATGATTAACCACTGCATGAACTGTCCACTGTCTCTCGTCAACTAGATGTGTAGCTAAGAACTCCCAATGTTGGGAGCTGCTAATATAACCTTGAATGAAGCCTGCTTACAAACTGCATGTACCAGCGCCTCAATGCCTAAGGGCTGAGGCGCGCTCTACAAATCAAAATAAATTAATACATTGAGAACGGCCACCAAGAGTCTCGGGTTTCCTCACTTTTCTTATCGCATTTGCGTCTTGTGAATTAAAGCTGACCGTCAGACGTTGGAAGCCAGATTCTTTCTCTACCTTCCCACTAGGATGGTGTCCTGAGGAATGTTTTCATAGAACAGTTGTAAAATGAGGGGCTAACTCACTTAGGCTCCTGAATCTTCAGATTGCTCTTTAAGAAGTTTCATATTCACCATAGTGAGGGTTGGACCCAAGTCAAATCCAAAGGGCAAAAATGCATAAATTTGATCCAGGATCGCAGATTGGATTTTCTTTGAAATTAGATGCAGTATTACCCAGTCTGTTTTTGCTTCCTCTACAAATTGGACTATTTTAATGTCCTTTGAATCAATAGTATGGAGTTTTGGCAAAGCATGCAAGAGCTTCAGCACAATAGCACGATTTAAGATCAAACCATCCGATGATTCAACCATTCTCTCAATCACTAGTGTATAAATGTAAGCGTGAGATCTTGGAAAATCCAACTTGGGTCCATTTGGTTGATCTTGTTGTCTCGGTTTGATCAGTGACTAATTTTTCTAGGTTTTTAATGTAATATATCGCATCTGGTCCACTGTCATAAATGTTGATCCCTGAGAAGCCACTAAAATGTCATGAGGTAGATTGGTGATGTCAGGTTCTAACGTTGAGTTTTCTAGCTCATTTTCAGAGATGTCTTCACATGAAATGTCGCAGTTCAAAGCGGAAGCAGGGCTATCTGCTTGATCTTAATCTGTCATATAAACTGATAGTTCCAGTATGGCCTTTCTTTGAATTACTTCCTTGTCAGTTGAGGCAGTATCATCGGATATCAATTGGTCCAACTGCTCTATAGGGTTCTCTTTCTCCAGCATGGGGTCTGGCATGGATTCCCATGCTCATGAATATACCCCGTCGTCAGGCTGGGAATCCTCGGTAAAGTAAAATCAGTATCAGTTTCGTTTCTGATCTGTCTTTCGTAGTAGTAACCAATCACTGATCTCTGTGTCATACTGACCACAGCCAATGACTGCCATCTCCCTAAGCCCCGGCTCTGCCAGCCATCTTCAGATTTTTACCGCACGTTCAAGTTTTGGGATCCTCGTGCTATTGCTCTCGAGCTTTAGTGCTTTTTCCGCGCTTTTTCTTAGGCAAATGTTCTCTTTTTCGGTCAAAAGAGCCTCAAGCTCCACCGTTTCTTTATCCGATCAACGGGGACCCGTATCGGATTCTTCTACGCCCCTCAAGGGTGAAGATTTCGTCGAGCCACGCTTTTGGAGGACTCCAGAAGTTTCTCAGGCCCATCTCAATCATGGCCCAGGAGAAGGGAAGCTTGACGCCCGGAAAGCTGTTCAGGGTCTGCCCTGGATGCCAGCTTCAGAATGTCTTTATGGAGGACGAACACTCCCTCTGCCTCTACTGCCTGCATGAGGACAAGACGCACGTGGAGAAGGACTAAGCGTTTTGCGGCAATATGTCGGAGCGGACCAAGAAGGACCGCCATCTGCGTCTCGCCAACTGGCTGGAAGGGAAGAGCCCGTCAGGCGAGAAGAAGTCGTCTGAACGGTCTTCTAAGACCTTTGAGGACGCCCCGGCGACGGGGGTCCAACAGAAGGCCAAGCACTGCGAGTCCGCTGGCACCGGGAGCGCCGAACGGTCGGGCTCTACGGACGCCAGGCAGGGCGCATCCTCCCCGGCGCCATCACCCACGAGCCAACGCTCTGGCTCGGGTAAGAGGAAGGCCGAGCACCCAGCGAAGCTCCTGGAGAGACTACGGTCGAGCTCGAAGGCCCCATCGGAGGGGGAGCGAGGCGGTGACCCTCTACCAAGGAGAAGGCGGTGAGCGCACCTAAGGTGGTGAAAGCCTTAATCCATCCGGCCAAGGCCTCTATCGAGACAGTCGCGGCGGCCCTGGCTCAGCCTGTGGAGGCTACACCAGTGGTGGTGACCTCGGGGCCCAGAGTCTCCCTGCCACCGCGGAGGGAGTCCTCTTTCATGCCCATCGACAGGACCCCTGTGAAACCTCCGACGGAGAAGAAAAAGGGGGGGGGGCAGGAGGTCGTCGTGGATTCGGCCTCAACCTCTGAGGAGGAGCTGATCGAAGTCTTAAGCCACGGCATTGGTATGGAAGAAGACCAGCCCGTCGGGAGGGACCCCGACGTAGGAGACGAGAACGTCGAGGGTGCCGACGGGGCTCCTGACCGCCCGTCGGACTCACCCTCAACCAGTGCCGCAAGACAGCTCGGTGGCCATTTTGTTGGCTATACAGTCCTTATGCTCTGAGATAAGGACGAGATTGCCGTTACCACCAACGGAGGAACCTCTCCCGACGGGGGACCCGGAGCCAGGCCCTTTTGGGAGCCCCCCTCCTAAGAGAAGAAGGATTCATCCTCCACCTCCTTTTCAACCATCGCGCCCTGCTCAACCCTCCTCCCCGTCCACGACCCGTGGGGATGATACTGGGACTGACACGGCCGCGACGGGCACAGACAACGAGGTTTATGACGAGGATCTCCCGTCGCCACCTCCTCCCCGGGCTTCCCCGCCCGACGAAATTGGATCGTTTCATGCCATGATCGCCAGGGCATCCGAGCTTTTCCAGCTCTGCCCGGAAGATAGGAAGAAGGAAGGTTTCCTTGATCAACGGCGCGAGACCAAGAGGAAGACGGTCCTCGCTTTACCTCTACTGGACGATATCTGGGGTGAGGGTCTCGCCCTCCTCAAGAACCCATCCACAACGCCTGCGAGAAGGGACCGGTACGAGAAGAGGTACCGGGTCCCGGACGCGGCCCCCTTTTGCCTTCGGGCACAGCCGACCCCGGACTCGGTCGTCTCCGCGGTGGCCAGGAAGAAAGCGGGGGGGGGGGCCTCGGCCTCTACATCAACCTCCCCGCCGGACGGCGAGGGAAAGAAATTGGACACGATGGGACGCAGAGTCATCTCATCGGCAGCGACGACGATTAAGGCTGCCAACGTCTTGGCTATCATAGCCCGCTACGACAGGGAGTTGTGGTACAAAATCACCCCCCTGCTGGACTTCTTACCAGACGACAAGAGGGCAGAGGCCCTAGAGATCTTGCAGGAAGGAGAAGTGGCGTCGGACCACGCCATTACGATAGCGACGGACATCGCTGACACTGGATTTCGCCAGTTGGGCAACGGCGTGTGCCTTAGACGGCATGGATGGCTCAAGGCAACTGACTTCCGTCAGGACGTGCAGACCAGAGTCTTGGACATGCCATTCGACGGGAACAACCTGTTTGGGAAAACAGTGGATGATTCCCTACAAGCCATCAAGACGGACACAGAGACGGCCCGGGCTCTTGGTGTTCTCCAGCAAAAGACGGCCGCCCTTTCGGAGCGGCGGAGGCAAGCAGGGTGCCTCCAAAGGTTCCGGCGGCGGATTTTCCACCTATCGTCAAGCGGCCCGTTCGTCGTCGCAAGAAGCCTACAGGGGACGAGGCAAGTCGGGCGGACCCCGCCGTCGTCGCCAAGGAGGGCAAGGTGGCAAAGCCTCGTCGAAGCAGGGCTGAACCGGCCGTGGGGTCGGGCCCCCACCGAAGCACCCCGGTGGGAGGCCGGCTGGCGAACTTCGTCAGCGTGTGGGAGTCCATCTCCACCGACCGTTGGGTGCTGGACGCCCTGGGCCAGGGTCACGCGCTCGAGTTTCTAAAGAAGTGCCCGCGCGTCCCACCCGTGGCCAGGAAGGAACATCACGTCCCTCAACTTCTCTTGGAGGCAAAGGCGATGCTCAAGAAAGGCGCCATCGAGCTCGTCCCAAAGAGGCTTCGGGGCTCCGGAGTTTACTTAAGATACTTCCTCGTGAAGAAGACTGGAGGATGGCGTCCCATCCTGGACCTATGACGACTGAACAAATTCATCAAGGCACAGAAGTTCCGGATGGTCACCCTCCAGCATGTCCTGGGTCAACTGGAGGAGGGCGATTTCCTGTCGTCGTTGGATTTGGAGGATGCCTACTTCCATATCCCCATCCTAAAGGGACACCGAAGGTTTCTCAGATTCGTGGTCCAAGGGCGTCGCTACCAGTTCAGAGCCCTTCCCTTCGGATTGAGGTCGGCACCCAGGGTGTTCACCAAGTGCCTCGCACCGGTGGCGGCGCGGCTGCGCTTGGAGGGGATCCATGTTTACCCCTACCTGGACGACTTGCTCATCCGAGCAAAGACAAAGGAGCTCGCCGCGGAGCACACGGCGAGGACCGTCCAACTACTCACGGACCTGGGATTCTCCATAAACTACGCCAAGTCCCACCTGGTGCACGCGCAAGACGCACTGTTTCTGGGAGCGAAACTCGACACGGTGCTCTGGCCTCTCCGTCGGAGGAAAGGACGAGGGCCATCTTGGGCAAGGTGCAGCGGATGCTGGTTGCGGACGCGGCCAGGGTGAGGTCCACCAAATCCCTCCTCGGAATGATGTCTTCTTGCATTTATCTCTTCCGCCTGTGCAGGCTTCGGATGCGCCCGTTGCAGGAGTTCCTGGACGCTTGCTGGATCCAGACGACGGGCAGCTTCGAGGACAGGATCACACTCGACAAGAGCGTCCGACGAGCGATCCGGTGGTGGGGCACCCACGCGCATCTGACGGCGGGCATGGACTTCCAGACCCCGGGCCACCAGATGACAGTGACCACAGATGCCTCCCTGGAAGGGTGGGGAGCGCACACCGAAAATCTGCACGCGAGAGGCCTTTGGCTGCCGATGGAGAAGTCCCTCCATATCAACGTCCTGGAACTCCGGGCAGTGTTTTGGGCCCTCAGGTCCTTTCTTCCGTCCCTTAAGGGCAAGGTGGTGAGGATCTTCACCGACAACACCACCACCATGTTCTACATCAGGAAGCAGGGCGGTACCAGATCCCCAGCCCTGTCCAAGGAGGCTCAGGATCTGTGGCATTGGGACGTCGCCCAAGGGATGTTTCTGGTGCCGTTTCATCTGGCAGGGATAAAAAACACCATCGCCGACTCGCTCAGCAGAGAGCTGCGCTCGTGCCACGAGTGGGAACTACGACAGGATCTAGTGGACCGCCTCTTCCGACGGTGGGGCACACCCCAGATCGATCTGTTCGCCACGGCGACGAACTCCAAGTGCCGGAGGTTCGCCAGCAGGTTTCCCCAACCGAGGAGCATGGGCGATGCTTTCTCGTCCCCTGGGAGAGCCTGTTCCTATATGCGTTCCCTCCATTGCCGCTGCTGATCCGGCTCATCAACCAGCTCAAGAGGTCACGGTGCAGGATGATCCTCGTCGCACCTGCGTGGCCGAGGCAGATATGGTTCCCGGACATTCTGGACTTGTCAGCGTCCCCGTCAATCAAGCTGCCAGTGGACGCGGATCTTCTCTCCAGGGAAGGAGGCGCCATCCTCCATCACTACCCGAAGTCGCTGATCTTGCAGGCCTGGCTCCTGCAGCATTAGAGTTTGGAGGTTACGACATACCGGCCGACTGCAGAGAGGTTCTTGCAAAGGCCAGGGCGTCCTCAACTCTTAAATGCTACGGACACAAATGGAAGAGGTTCTCTGTCTGGTGCCACGCACAGAAGATTAACCCTCTACGGATTACGGCTCCTCAAGTACTGCTGTACCTGCTGACGCTGGCCAAGGCTGAACTGGCGCACGCTTCCATCAAGATTCATCTTCCTGCAATCTCCCGAGACACCAGAACCACGGGACGGACGTCTTTGTGGTCTCATCGTCTGGTGAAAGAATTCATGAAGGGACTGTTCAGATCGTTCCCGCCGGTGAAGGCCCCGGCCCCGGCGTGGGAGCTCATTGTGGTGCTGACCAAGCTCATGGGACCTCCGTTCGAGCCTCTGCACTCAGCTCCGTTGAAGTTCTTGTCGTGGAAAACTGCGTTTCTTGTGGCCATCACCTCCGCACGACGGGTGGGAGAGATCCAGGCCCTTTCCTGCAAGCCCCCGTACTTGACTTTTCACGGCACAAGGGTAGTGCTCAGGACGCACCCCTCCTTCATGCCCAAGGTGCCGTCGGACTTCCACCTTAACGAATCCTTGGTGTTGCCTGTTTTCTTCCCGTCGCCTTCGTCGCCGGCTGAAAGGACTTTGCACTCGCTGGATGTGGCGTTTTCGGAAGACGTCACAACTTTTTGTGAACTTTGGACCTGTCAATCAGGGGAAGGCTCTCTCGAAGGCTTCCATTTCCAGATGGCTCTCCGGCTGTATCATGTACTGTCATCGGTTGACAAACCGACTGCTGCCTGGACGTCCGAGAGCCCATTCCACCAGAGCGATCGCAGCTACCACGGCGTTCATATCTGGTGTGCCCTTGCTGGACATCTGCAGGGCTGCTACGTGGAGGTCGACGCACACCTTCACGAAATTCTACTGGGTCGATCGGGATTCCAGGGAGGAGTCCAGGGTCGGCCAACCAGTGCTGCGGAACCTGTTCGCCTAAGGTGAGCCTGGTGAGGAGGTAAGAATTGCTTAATGTTGAGTTTTGGATGTAATGCTTAATGTTGAGCCTTTGCCACCTCCCGTGGTTGTGCATGTGTGTACTGCTATGTATTCTTTTATTCATGAGCATGTGAATCCATGCCAGACCCCATGCTGGAGAAGGAACAAGTTACTTACCTGTAACTGTTGTTCTCCAGCATGGGTCTGGCATGGATTCACATGCGAACCCTCTCGCCTACCCCTCTGCGGCTCTTCACTTACTGCCACTTCACGTGCTACCAAATCTGAAGATGGCTGCCAGAGGCGGGGCTTAGGGAGATGGCAGTCATTGGCTGTGGTCAGTATGACGCAGAGATCAGTGATTGGTTACTACTACGAAAGACAGATCAGAAACGAAACTGATACTGATTTTTCTTTACCGAGGATTCCCAGCCTGACGACGGGGAATATTCATGAGCATGTGAATCCATGCCAGACCCATGCTGGAGAACAACAGTTACAGGTAAGTAACTTGTTCCTTATTTAGGGTCTTTACCGATGGTTTAAGGGTTGCCCTAATTTGCAGGACATTTAACTTCCGCAAAAAGGACCTTGACCCATTAGACCTATGCTTCACGCATCTCGATTGATTTTTCGTTTACTTCTGAGATTAGTTCTTTAGTCTCTAATCGTAGGCGTGGGATGTTGTTTCTGGAAAATGGAAAATAGAAAATGGTTCTTTTGTCAAGGCCTCTAAAAGGGGTTTTGAAAGAGGGGGCAATGGTGCCCCAGATGGAGCCATGCCTTCAACATTCTTCGAGGGTATAAATCCTCGTTAGCGGGGTGTAGTTGGAGGACCTCCGCCGCAACATGTTCAGAATCACTGTGACCTATAGTCATGGTTAGAGCTTGGCCAGAGGAGAGACTGCCTTGAACATAATTCAAAGCATGATGCAGCAGGCCTGGAATCGCTCTCACATTGTCATTAAGTCGGGCGACTAGAGCTTTCTTCGCCTGTAGTGGCATTGTAGGTTGACCTGTAGATATCGATGTCTCGCCTAGGTGGGGTGTGTCTGAATGGGACTCCATCACAACAACACTAGTTAGTGGATCAGGAGTAGGCTGAGGTGGTTGTCTCTCTGATCGCATCATCTTTATCATTTCCAGGAGTGCAGTCATCATTGTGGTCTTATCTATTTGTTCTTGGCACTGGGCAGACTGTTCCGCCTCTGCGTCCAGTCGTGATTGTATTTTGGAGGCAAAGGCTTCCAAATAAATCTGTTTAGAGTGTATCATGGCCAAAAGCATTGCTTGATCTTTCATCGCCCCTCTATAAGATTCATAGAGTTTTAAAAAAGGTGAAATGGGAGATTGTCATTGCGGCCATGATATTGTTTTGAAGATCCATCATTGTAGTTGGAATATGGAGAGGCTTCTCGCTTGCATATGGTTCTTGATGAAATGCATTTGGTACACATTCACTCATAGTCTGAGGTTGATTCAGAATGGCAAAGGTGTCCAATAGATTGGTTGCCGGGTCCAACAGTGCATCGGAAGAGGGTGGTTTATCCTCAACATGGAGTTTGACTGAAAGCCCCAAAGGATAGAAAACCCCATCCAGCTGGAAAGTATCAGATACAGTTATTGTCAGTGGAGTGATATAATCATCTGCAACGGCTAAAGATGAGCAGCCCGGTATCACAGTGTGAGTATCATTAACACTGGGGGAAACTCCAAGACCACGAGAGGGGGTTACATCACCAGTCTTCATCTTTCTAAAACTGTTTGAAGCAGTGATTCCAAAAACAATATTGCATTTTTTCTGGTTGTGCATCAGTGATTCTTTCTCTAATATGCTTAATGAAAGCCTTGCCGCCCACCGCCTAGACTGTTTCGAGTTCAAGGAGGCTGGTGTTAATGAAAGGACGTCCACACAACGAGAAGGCAAATGTAAAGGGAGCACTGTGGAAAGGAACACATTTGTTCTGATCTCGATCACTTCACTGTCTTTGTTGCTGTTCGACTCTGAGGTCGCCGGTGGTGAGGGAGCACAAGCCAGATGATCGAAGGTGGTTTCGGAATCCCAAGTCTGGGTACTTAGAGTTAATTTGGAGTTGCGTGGGACTAACTGGAAACAGCGTTGCAAAGGGGACACTCAGTGTCAGAGCTGTCAGGGGAGCAAATGCTTATTGGTGATTCTGGGTACTGCAGCACATTTAATCTCAAGCCACAGGAGGCATTGTTACAATCAATGGAGTCATGAATAGGTGTTGCGTCTTTCCCCTCTCAACCCAAGGTGCACGCGTGAGACATAACAGGCGACACACACGCAAGCGCATTCACCTTAGGTTGTGCAGCAGGGGTTCTATCAAAGTCGCTGTTGAGGTCCTCAGGATCACATAAGCCTGGCGTTGAATCAGCTGTCATTGATTCTGGTGCAGCTCCCGGGAAGAGTAGACGTTTTCGAAGCTGATTATGCGTTCTCAGACCAGGAGCAGGCATAACCCCTACACCTCTAAAACAACTCCAAATAACTTTGCACCAGCTCTTGTGCCGGCGCTTTGCGCCAGGTAGGGAATTTGTAGAGGCAGGGGGTGGAGGATCCTTAAAGAGGCAGCGTTGCAATAAGCCAGCAGTCAAAGTAGCAGATAATGCAGATAATGCTGCACCAGTAACTCCAAATAAGTTGCAGGATCCTTTAGCCAAAGATTAATAACGGTGAAGAGACTGTAATGGAAAAAATTGAGACTAAAGGTGTGGGAGCCTCTTTACACCTGAATTTGAGGACACAGGGTGAAGAAGAAGGGTACAGGAACCCCATTAAGATTACAGGATAAACCCTGTGAAGAAAAGGGAAAGACGGGTGAGTGAACCCACTAGGCCTAAATGTTTTCAGCACGGTGAATAACCCTGGAGTGGTCTGCTGGCACAAAGATCTTTTCATTTATTTTGTTTTATGGTTTACAGTCCCAACCTGATTTTTTGGGACACCCTGTATTATATGTCCAAAATATAAGAATATGGATTCATTACATTTTCATCTTGGTTATGTCACAGAGTTGGTCACCTTCAAGACACTCCCAAAAAATCCAATGTCCTGGATTTCTAGACTACATGAAGCGTGACCGATTCCCGCCTCAACTTTGCGAAATCTCTCTGCTTTGCAATCAACCTTTCATTCAAAATATGCATTGCAAGGAAGACCCAAGCAGCATTGTACAAGCTTGCTCTCCTCTGCAAATTCAAGCCTTTCATCTCTGCCTCAAGTTTTAGACCAGTTGTCCAAATCCTGATCATGTCTCAGTGGGACGGCTGCAGTGCCCTACTTAAAGCATTCTAGATGCCGTCTTGTCCTCCGTAAGAGCCGTCCATCATGCCTCAACATGTGTAAGAAAATTAAACCACATCACTTCCATTCTCAAATTGCACTGGCTAACCCTTCAAGCGCACTTTTTCAAGACACCTGCATCATCTAAAGAGCAGTCGCAGCCATAACGATCTTCGTGGCCAGAGAAACCCAGCATCCCCAGAGGCCAGTGTATCACCACAAGTTGCAACATTTCCAGGAAGGAAAATGGGAAACTGCCTTTTCCTGTTGTGTATCCTGTCTCTGGAACAAGACTTTTCCCTCACCATCTTACTCCTGAAGACCATATCATTAAAGAGCATCTTGCCAATCACTGATCGCTCCACTTAAACCTAATTCCCCTTCTGGCTTCCCCGTCCCTGCTCCCCCTATTCATCCCAGCTTCTCTGATACTGTCCTAGCTAGGTTTGCACTTTAATTTATATATACACACTGGATTCCAGTAGAGCCAAGTCCTCTGCCCAACACCTACATCCATTGTTCCCACCCTGCCCTTAGAGTACAGGCAGAGAACCACTGTATTTATAGTTTAAAATAAATATGTATGCAAGCGTTGACAGAGAAGAGTATAACACAATGCAGAGATGAACTGGTTCTGGATGTCAAAGCAAAGTGCTTGCACACTACAGGTGCAGAGTGTAAGGAAGACATGGTATCAAAGTAAGACAGACACAAGGGACCACAGTTCAAGGGTGTTTATTGAACTTTATCAAGGGTGTGATAAACACCTATCTAAACCGAAATCTACAGATGGGAGTAAGCTATGACCATCAAATAATAATAATGCACTCCTTGTGGAGTCTTGTCAAAATAAAAGGGCCTATACTAAAAAACCTATTTCCAATCCTTACAGCTAATTTACAAAAAGTGTGGGATAATGTTCATTAAAAATAAAGAAGTGTTCAAAAAATGATAAGCCAGGATGTTCAGGCCGTTGGCCTCCCTTCCTCACGTTTTCAGCACGGAACAAGGTGGTTCACTCAAGCATAGCACACTCTCTGGCTTCTTCAGCACAAGGACACAGTTCACTTACCAACATCAGGGCCTTCTGCGCCCAAGTCTCTTAAGTTATCAAACTTTCTTGATTCAGATGGCCTGATGTACCAAAACAAACAAAAAGTTCCTTTAAAAATACTCAAGTCGGGTGAGTCACTCTTCACCCTAGATCCCCCTCAGACAGGCTCAGATCCTTTTTCTACCACAGTCTTTAGTTTGGATCTCCCTCAGCCAGGCTCAGATCCTCTTCTCCAATATTTATAGAATATATTTTATCGGGCGACTACCGGTTCACCCCTGGTCCCTCTCAGCCGGGCTCCGATCCCTTTTCCACAATTGGTCTCCCTCAGCCAGGCTCGGACCAATAGCAGTTTGTATTAGCTATCGAAGACTTTCGAAATGTGCACAGGGTTTAGCTTGACCCGTTTTCCGGACTACTTCGATTTCACAGTTCACAATTTTTACACTCTCCATTGGATACCTAACGGAGACCTTTGAATGAGCACCCATGTGGTGCCGGACCACTCTGTATATGGTATCTATCTTGGTTGTAAAAGTTCAGTCACTCCTTGGATATTCAATTATATTTGTGTCGCTCATCACATACGCCTCACACTCTATTTGCAGATTTCTTCATACAATGTTACTGCTTACATCCTTGGTTCTGTCTCCCCGACTCAACGGCTGTGCTGACTTTACTGTTGCTGCTTTGTTGTAGGAGCCAAGGACAGTACCACAGCTGCAATCGCTTCTCTCCGCCTCGGCTATCGATACGGGAGAGCCTTGGGTACCGTCAACACACAAGGCACCTCTCTTAAGCTTTAATTCCCGGTCTTATGTTTCTTATTCTCGAGGGCTCGTAAAAGTAGTGGTTTTCCTCCTAAAAGGCCAAGGGCAGTTCCCTCCTTGCAACCCTTTCTGGTCTTGCTGTCTTTCTCCCCGTATTAAATTGCCATCTCGGAACTACTGCTTCTTTGTGCGTTTTGGCCTTGCTCAGAGTGTGCTTCCATGCTCCACCTTTTATCCATGTGGGGGAAGTGTGATGGAAGTCAGGTGTGTGTAATTATCAGTAATTGCCTGACTCTGCCTGAGCCTTGTGTTGGGACATGTCAGGTATACGGCTCAGGTGTTAGTCCATTTTCTTTCACAGAGAGCTGTCGTGAGAAAGTGTTTGTGTTGGGTAAGGGAGCAGGGATTGAATTCGTTTTCTACCTGGTAGGATGGGGAAAAGCTATTACAGGGAAGGATATACTGCGTCTCACCGTCCAGTGTCCCGTTCCCACCGAGGACCCCTCATACAGGTGATCCTCCCACACTGGTCCAGCCCCAGGAAATGGATCCAAAAGGGATGGCTGTGTCCTGGCCACCTGGATGACGGATCCCTGGGGACTAGCAGGTGAGACACCTTCTGGTTTCTCACAAGTCACCCAGCAATCTTGGGCTCTGGTGAACAGACTTTAGCTAGCAAATAGGTGTGATGTGGCCTCCACAGTGAGAAAGCCACTTTACCAGAGGGGATTGGTGGGCAAGGCAGCATAGACTGGGGTAGGATTTGAGAATGGAATTGTAGCAGGCATTGTTTGGAAAAGGAGCATTGGTTGGGTTGACCATTCAGATGGTGCCGGAGTCAGCCGTGACCAGTGGGAATGCTTGGATCACACAGACTTGTGTGGGTTGAGTCATGGCTTGGATTCTGGACCTCGAGGCCTGGAGTTGGACAATCTGAGCAAGGCACAAGAGATTTGTATAGCAATCTTGGTCAATTACATTGTGAAGTCCAACGTCTTGTATCTGTGAGGATCGATCCCAAGTTTAACCCGAGTGCTGCACAAGGGTGCATAATTACTGTTGTACGAATGATGGTTCATTTAAATTGAAAACTGATAAAGCATTAAGGATTGAGAGTGTTTGCCTGAGGAATGAGGATCAAGCCCTTTAAGAGGAATGTGGTGTTTTGATGCTGGTCAATACTGTCTCTGTAGTTACCTAGTCAATATGTTGGTCTATATATCAAAGTTGTTAAAGAAAGTTCCAAGCTGTACCTGCAGATATTATGGATGTAGGAATTAAATGAGAGAATGGATATTGCCTGAAAAATGAATGGCTGTACAGTGCAGGTGAGGATCTGTCCCCGCCTTCTTTGATATTGCATGTCATAGGAAGTGGTGCATGTTACTTGACATCCTTTTATGGACCCCTACAATCTGTATCATGAGTAACAAAACAGATTTTTCAGCTTTGTTCTAAGAAATGCAAAATTGTAAAATGTGAGTAACACTATGTTCCTTTTCTTCTTGCCAGAGTTAAATTTAGGTGAAAAGTGTTTAGATGGAGTGCTGAACAACAACAATTATGAATCTGATATCCTTAAGGTATTGTGCTTTTAATATTTACAAGTCTGTCTGTGTTTCAGTTGGTTCTGAGGTTTAGTTGATGGGCAGGAAGCTAGTTAACCAGGTGAAGGGGAAGAGTTATATTTACAAATCTAATTTCTTAAAACGCACAGGACTTTGAAAATACTTGCATTTCTTTTCAAAATCTTCCTTTGTATTCATTACTGTGTCAAACCTAGTTGTGTGTTTTGCTTATTTCAACCCCCACACCTGCACACATCTCTTGAATTAAGGTTACCATTCATTCCCGATTTACTGCACCTGACTTGTCTCCACAAACCTGTTCCAGAGACAGACATGTAATAATCGTGGAATCTTTTATGTATCCCGGAGAACTGTTGAATTCGGAATGTCCAGGCGTTGTGTAAAATAAACTGATTATACACCCAGGCAATACAGAAAAAGCCTCATTCTAAGTTTGCCAGTTTTGCCATAGTATTTCTATGGACATTCTGCCAAACTCTGTTACCGTTATGACCACTCGGTTTGATGGATTTTACCAAGATATTACAAGTGGTGGCATGACAGTGTTCATCCCCATTTTTCAAGTCCTTCGGACTCCATATGGTATTTGGCGGATTTGCGGCGGGTGGTGATCCTGGCCGCAGAAAATCAATCACATTTTGGCATTGAAATTGAGTTTTTACTTCCAGCTTATTCCTGGAGGTAAATACTCCACTTCAAGGTCAACCTCAAAGTATGGTAGTACGGTATAAATGTCATTAATTCCGTTACATAAAAATGACAAATGGAATTACCTTTTTATTGTTTACTGCACCACGCACTTGAAATGAGACCTTAATTCATAAAGATAGACTTTCTACAGATCTCAAATTGTTCCATCCCAAAAGGGAGTAGCTCACCTAGTCATGCCTTTTGTTATTAACATTTTATTGATTTTAAGACATAACAAAGGAAAATCAAGGAACTACTTCAAATCAACATTATTGTAAACATCAATTTCCCTTCATTCTCTCCCCTCCAGCCCCGCTGCATCCTTCTCAGTGATACCCCATACGGACCATACTTAACATACAGAATTACAAAAATACCACATGGTGTTCATGTACTACCGTCCATCCTCTAAGACAATGTAGCCCACGAGTATGGGGAGATCAACAGGGAGGAGAAGCAGATCCACTGTCCCCTGCACAGTTGGCTGACACCAAAAATAAAAACCCTCCCAACCCCATATATTTATTAGGAAACCCCAGCCAACCCATCTCCAACACACCACTACCACCATGAAGGGCAGCTGTAATCTTTTCCATAAAATAGCCTTTGACCACCGTTCTCCAAAACATGGCAGCCTCTTCATTTTCAACTGGCTAACAAAGCATGCTCTAGCCGCCAACAATAAAAAATGCACCAAATGTGACAAGCCCCTGTATTCTCCGTCCTACTCCTCAAGACCAAATAAAGCGAGCATGGGGTCAAAGGGATGTGACAGCCCCTCCACAACCGTTATCATCCCAATACCTCATCCCAGTATATCTGCACTTTCTTATGCACACTACATGTGCCAATACTTGGTGTGCTCTCCACACTCATGCCAGTAATGCGGACACCCCCACAAACATTCTGGAAAGATGGACTGGGTCATATTGCCACCTGTGATGCAACTTAATACTGTGGAATTTATACTGGCATGATATTGAGGTCTTGAAAGCACCCCGGCCCATGTTACGCCACAGCCCCTCTTCTATGTCCCTGCCCAAATCTCTCTCTCATCTGGCCCTGAGACTCTGTCCCACATCCGGACGCCCTGATTAACAGTCCCATACATTAAGGAGATCAAGCCCTTCATCTCACTATGTGTATCCAGGATTTAATCCATCTGCGCGAGTTCCCTCTGTATCCTCCAGCTCCTGAATAGAGATGCTTTTTCCATCTTGTCACAATTGACCCACTCCTAGTCATGTATTTTTTGTTGTTGTTGCATTCTGGGATTTGTAGTCCACTGTTCATAATGTGAAAAAAAACGACCTAAAATCCTCTTTAGGGGAAATAAATTAGACTGGATGGGCTACACATGCTTTGTTTGTTTCAGCTTGATGCATCGATCCACCATACTTTGTTGTGTAAACGGGGTTGACGGCAGCAGGGGCACCATCCAGGCATGTGTCACGACTCGCTCCCTTCGCTCCCGTTCCCACCATTTGGGGGCATGATTTGGGGTTTATTCCCTACTGGACTTTTCCTCCGAACTTTATGCTACAGTGCTGTGATGATTTGGGAGCGCTAAATCCCTATTTTCCCAGCTACTTCCCTTCCGGATCCATTCCAGGTTTTTGGCAGCCAGCATGCTTCTTTAACCAAATGACTATGCTTCCCAGAATGCCTGGCCCACTGCTCCACCTCCACCCTTGCAACACAAGGTTGGGTGGAGGATAGGTAACAGCTGTGGCGGCAGGTGCAGCAATCAGCACACCCGAGGCGTGTGCTCGTTAAGCAGCTTTAAAAGCATCAGTCTTACTTCAGTCCAGCGCTGGTCATCGTTTGCAGTGTTCCTGTTTTTGACTAGTCCCTGGTTCCTTGCCTTTGTACCTACTTCCTTGTTCCTGTTTTCTTGTTTCCTCCGCCCTGAATTTCGGATTCATGCGCTAATTGATTTCTGCTCCCTTGATTTCCCTTTTTGTCTTCCTCTGTTTGCAGGCAGCAATTCTCAGTGCTTTCCCCTTTTAGATGCAGCCCAGTTTGTCTGTGTTCTATATTTCTTTGACTCTGTCCTTTGCTGCTGTTACCCATTTGCCTTAGCCTTCCTCTTAGTTTAGTTTCCTGTCTTTTCCTTGGAGGGGTAGGGAGAAGTTTGCATAGGTTATTTCGTTTTTTCCCTGCTCCTGATCCTTACTTTCTAGAGGATCCATTCCATGTTTTCCACTGCACTTCTGCATTTATTTTCCCTTTGATTATTAGGTGTGGTGTGCGGTAGTAGCTAGCTCCTGTGTGAATGCTTATGTTTTCCTCACTATTTTGTAAACACTATTCCCACTTAGGTATTTAGTTTTCCTTCCATTGCTGTACTAGCCTTTCGGGGTCCCAGTTTCTTCAACAGGATTCGTGGGCTAGCTGACATTCAAGAGGTTTATCTCGTCCTCGTGAGTACAGTTCTTAGGTTCCCTTATGTAATACCATCAAGAGTGTTAGTACACAGATCCTGTCATTGCTTGCCCTCCACGTGGGTTTAGCGCTGTCAGTACCTGTAACAGCAATTGGGGGTAAGGCGCTTGCCGACTTTCCTCGCGGTCAGGTGCTTACCCCACATCCCTTTTCATATATTGGTTTTGATGTCACACTCTATTTGCACTCCTGGGTTCTAGCATACCTGAGTCGTAGTTCCTGGGTGCACATTTCCCTTGCCATATTCGCTGCCTTTGTACTCGCCTGACTAATCTTGACAGCATGTTATGTAGCATCTAGATATACCTGAGTGTATATGTATGGGATTTATTGAGTTCATCCTAATTTGACAAGGACCATACAACAATGTTCTTTAGCATGCTGATTTTATGGCCACGGCCAGACCTGTTGTCTGCCTCCTTAATAATCTAGACAGCATCCTCAAAAATGTGGGCAGTACCCAGATATAAACTGGCAGAAGCCTGAAATAGGATGCCAACTATATGATATGATATAAGGCATTTATAATGCGCTTGTATATAAGTGTTTCTAGGCGCCATAAGACAAGGCATGGAGGACATGGGGAGGACAAGACAAACAATCCTACTAGGCCTTATGTCATTCGGATAGTTCAAGTGTGACAATATAAGTGCACGGTAATTGCAAGGGAGAGGAAATTAAGTGCGATCAGAGAAGCATGGATCTGGGTAAGTGCAAGGATGTAGGAGGGCTGTAGGGTTACAGTTACGGCCCCTAAATGCGCAGTGTGGCGGAAGGCAGTGCAAATGAAGACTGGTTGTGGAGGGGCCTCGTACCCAGTGAGACCCTGAGGGAACCAAGCAACCAGTCGGCACAGCAGACAGGTAAGTTAGCAAGGGAGCGAGCAAGAGAAGGCAAAGGAGAAAATGATGGTCGTGAGCTGTTTTCGGAACTTCAAGTCTGAGAGCTTCAGGGAGGCCGTTCCAGAGAGAGGCACCTGCAGAGGAGAGAGATCTTCCCCCCACTCTCTGCCTGGAGAAGCGTCTGACCCTCACAGTTGGCGGTAGCTGAGGCGAAGGGCTCTAGAAGCAAGGAATTTCATAAGAGTTGGCTGTAGTGCAGGCCCCGGCCCCAGAAATCCTTGTGGACGATGCAGAGGGTCTTGAACTTGATCCTTGTAGCCACGGGAGCCAGTGGAGAGAGGTCAGGGCTGGAGAGATATGATCCCTGGGTGAGAGGCCAAGGATAAGTCTTAAAGACCCGTTCTGGATTAGTTGCAGGGGGTGAAGCGTAGAGGTAGGCAGATTGAAAAAGAGCCTGTTGCAGTATTCCAGCCTGGAGAGAACCATGCCTCTGGAGACAATGAGCTTCTGGGGTGGGAAGTACGAAAAGGTAGAATACCTCTGAGGCGCAGCTGTAAGTGGGCCTTTTTGGCAAGGTCCGTGATATGAGGAGAGGACGAGAGAGTCGAGTCGACACCAAGGTTGTTCGCCTCACGGGTAGGCGAGGGTGGAGGGCGGCCACAGTGAGAGAGGGAAAGCGGGAGCAGGGGTCCCAATGATAATGATCTCCATCTTACTGGCATTAAGGCGCAGATTGTTGGAGGCACACCAATCCTGAATCGTGGATAGACAGTCAGGAATGAACGAGGGAGGAGAGCAGGCTGAGGGAACCCTGAAAGAGAGCAGAGTGTCATTCCCATAACACTGAAAGTTAGAAGAGAAGGTAGAGATCAGGTGGGTCAAAGGGGCCAGATAGTGAGAGCCACGAGCCCTGTGGGACACCACATGTGGAGAACAGAGGTGGTGGAGAGAAAGGACCCAGGGAGGGACGGTCCAGAAGGAAGGAGGTCAGCAACGCCAGGGCCTGATCCGTGATGCCCAGGTTCACACAGGGTCGGTTGATCAGGGTGGCGTGATTGACCATTTCGAAAGCAGAGGAAATGTCAAGGCGGATGAGGACAGAGAGGGAGAGCTGGAGTTGAGGTTAGAGAGCAGATCTTCACAGGTGTTCAGTAGAGCATGTTCCATGCTTCTGGCTGCTCCGAAGCCAGACTGATGGTCATGGAGGCAGCCAACAGATTCAGTGTGGAGGGTAACCTGGGGGATTATTTATTTGGATTTATAAAGCGCCCAAGCGACCCAAGGGTATTGTGGCACTGTTACAGAGTATTCACTTAATGCACGTTAGGACCAGTATTTCAGAAGCAGTAATACAGGTTATGTCAGATATTTCACAGGTAGTAACACAGGTTGAAAGACAATGCTGAGGGTGTTCCAAGGTTACAGTGGAACGGTGTTGGAGCCAATACATTCGGAAATGGTTTAGTTAAATAGATTTGTTTTTAGCACCTTTCTGAATATTATGAGGGATTCTTTGTTTCTTAAGCTGTGTGAGAGCGCGTTCCAGGCTTTTGGGGCTAATACTTCGAAGCTGGTGCCTGCCATCTTTGCCTCTGTTGAATGCTGGGACTGAGAGGAGTTGAGAGTATTGGTCACATTTTGATCTGTAGGCAGGGGCCTGGTGTATTCTTTCTGCTAGGTAGGCTGGGTCGGTCTGGGTGAGGCATTTGTATGCGATCGTGATGGCCAGCTTTTGCAGGAGTTTGCCCAGGAAAGGAGTGATAGAAATCAGGCGATAGTTTGCCGGACATGTAGGATTGGCAGAAGGCTTTTTTAGGAGGGGTGCACAAGGGAGTCCTTGAGAGAGGGGACGGATCCTGTGGCGAAAGAGTGATTGCAGAAATCGGCCAAGGCTGGAGCAAGGGTGGCAATGTGGTCCTTGATGGTCCTTGATGGTCCTGGAGGAGCAGGGGGGAGCTCCTGTTTGGACGACACTTTCATAGATTTGACTTGTCTAGAGACATCGTCGGGTGTTGTCAGGGAGAGGCGGCCAAAGGGGGGCTGAGAGAGATAGAGGGAGAGGAAGAGCAAAGCAAGGACAGGATGTCATGAGTTTTAGTGGTGAAATGAGAGGCCAGAGCCGTACAGAGGGCCTGGGAGGGAAAAGGAGAGGTGGAGACTGCAGTAAGATTGGCCAGCTCCCTGTAGATTTTAGTGTTTGACTGTGTTAGAGGCTGCAGAGACTCCGGCTTGGATATGCACCCTCCTCTTGTAGAGTGTTAGGCAAGATTTGGTGCAGTACCCTTTGGGTGCACTACAACAACCTTGTCCTCCTTGAAATAGGAACCCAACCTTTGGTATAAGTCTGTTCTACGCAGGTTAGTAGTGTGGCTGAGCAGCCAGGCTTATCTCAAGAGAGGCAATGTGAGTAGTAGGGTGGTTACACAGAGATCTACAGTGACAAGTATCCAAATAAACACTTATACTCAAGATTTCTTGATTAAACAATTATTAATGTATTTAACAGTCAGTTTGAATAAGCCTTCTTCAGAAGGGGCAATATATAGGTAATTCACAAATACACTCAAAAATAAACATTGTTGAGGAGGAACGAAGTACCCCCCACCCCCTCAACCACCTTACTGAGAATGCCTATATGTTGGAAACCAGAGTATTTGACATATGTAGAACAATTAAAATGACAGAGGCCAAAGGAAATCCTGGATGCAAGGTTCCCATTGAGAAAATCATACCTGGATTCAAGACCGTATGATGGCTTTTTAAATGAGATCCCAGAAGAAGCAGGATGCCTGTCTAACGAAGCAGATTGGTGACATCATGCGAGAGTCGAGTTGACATACATAGAAGCGATGCAGAGACGAGAGAATGCAGATATTCTATAAGGCATCCAGAAAGTATCAAAGATAAGCAACATCTTGGGCTCAAGTTGAAGAAGCTTATGCTACAGAAACAATGAAGATATTAAGCCAGTTCACACGTGTACAAACGCAAAGTAACGCAAGCAAAAGAAGTTTTCATGAGCCTAGCTTTATAGTGAATAGATTGCTGCAAGGGCAATGTATGGATACATAGGAATGAGTAAAGAATGGATGGTTCCATTATGAACTATAAATGGAGCTGAACTATAGGAGAAAGGCTACTTTTTTCAGCATGGCAAAGTAAGAAAATAACTGAATTACAAGCGGATTTCAGAAAGACGAGGTTGAATGAGCCAAGATGCCAAGGTCGTATCCGGCTGAGAAGAACAGAAATTACTTACAATCTTGTAGAGGAATGAACCTCCTGTTCAGAAGCTTGAAGAGGACAAGGAAGACGTCAGAGGCTCGATGGAATAATAGTCTTTAATACACTGAAAGCTCAATTTCGTGGTCTGCGGTCATGTGAATAGAAGGAGTTGGACGAGCAGGATGGCCACACCTGCGTACGAGGGCAGGGCGCGCCTCTCCTCCCCTGTATGTTCCAGAGGAAAAGAACACGCCCAAGGACACGTTCAAAGGCCCTATTTGACAACTGACCACTGAGGTGATGTTCCAATTTGTGGGAAGCGGGTGTTTAAGACGAACTCGCCAGCACCTGGATGCTTGGCCTGCGTGCGGCTGGCGTGGGCTGAAGGATGCTGACCGAGGTTAGAAGCCAACCAATGATAGGATATGGGGTCCTATAATTTCGTAGCCAATAGGGCATTGTGTATTTAGTGATGTTCATAATGACCTGTTTTGAGGGAAGGGCTTAGTTGCCCCAGCTGATGTTAAGAAACCTATCTTGTTCTCACTCCCATTAGATGTGTATGGATTGTATATCTACATGATCCCTTAGAGCCTATCACTCTCTTCGGTATGTTTTTATAGTTTGCCACGTAGGATGACGTTAGTAAATAAGCAGGTTGTACTTCACCTGTGATGGAATATTAGTATAAAAGAGCTCTTTTTTTATAAAGTTCGTTGAGACCCTGCTATGATACGTCCGATGACGTTCGTTGTACTCCCTTTTTTAGATAATTGATATTAAAACAGTTATCTTGTAACCCCTGCATCCCCATCCCTCTCCAATGTATTTCTGACCCATCCTAAAGGGCTGGAAGTTCTCCAGTTCAACACTCTTAGTTTCTCTAAATCAGTAAATACCCATTGGGGATGGCACACACACTCCCTACTCCCTCAGGTGACTTAAATAGCTAGGACACTGCCGACATTAATATATCACTAGTGCATTTAGAGCAATACTGAGATGAGTGTCAAAGAAAAGGGTTATAGAACAAAACAAGAGATCACATAATTATTCTGAAGCAGGTAAGTACTTTTGAACCCCCAATGCAAAGTAAGTTAACCCCTTCCTGGAAGGAAAGGTAAAGAACAATGTCCGAGGTAAGAAGAGTCCTTCAGGGAGCCAGGCCAGCCAATGTCAATTGGGCAAAAGTGGAGGTGAGCTGAAGCACTTTTTGCAGGTAAGTAAAAGTCTAAAAGTCTTGCACAATGTTTTAGAATTCTTTGTAGAAAAAGTAGAATCAATGTAGGGCCACAAGCTGGAAGGCTTGTGAGAGGTAGAAGATGCAAGCAACTCTAGAGGAGCAACCAAGACAAGTCTCAACTGAGAACAAGTAAGGCTACACAACAAGAGGTAAGTCCTTTCGAACTTTACAGTACCTTTTGGTTAGAAGAAATGGTCCCAGCTGGCGTCTGTTCCTGTGAAGCTCTGCAGATCCTTGTGTTCCTGTTCCTCAGTCGTGGGGTCAGGAGGGAGGAGTTCTGGGGACCCCTGCACTGCAATGGGGCGGTCAGCAGCAGCAAAGGGCAAACTTCAATTCAGCAGCACTTTGCGGTTTCAGCTCCTCGTATCTTAGCAAATAGCACCACTGTGGTCTCTCAAATACCACTCTGGACTTTCCTCGCATCTGGGGTCCAGCACTCTGTTGAGGTGGCTCAGGCTTGGTCAGTCTTGCTTACTGGGAGTCTGGAGGATCTTCCACAAGCTTGGGTCTGACTTAAAAGTGATGCACTTAGTTTGGTGTTCCTTTCCCTGGCACTTCGGTTCCCGCAGCAGTGGAAGTACCGCCAGCTCTGATAGGATGTCGAAACAAGTTCACTTTGGAGTTGATTGGTCCCACCAATTCAAGGGGAGAAGTCTTCTTTGCAGGGCTTCTCTAGTTGAGGCGAATTCGGAGTTTCAGCACAGCAGCCGGGCTTCACCGTGCAAACCAACGGTCTAGGAGTTGCAGCAGGAGTCTCTTCCAAGTTCTTCTTCGGATTCCTTCGTCCAGTGGTCGACTCTGCCTTCCAAGCCAAAAAACCTCTCCTTTTTATGCAGGTTTCTTCCATTCATTCCAGCCCAGCTGTCAGTCATCCAGCAGGGTGGCTGTCCTTGCTGGACAGCCAGCTGGTCAATCACCTAAGAGTGCATTTCTTTCTCATAGGAGACTAAGCACAGGTAGTTGCGGGTGCCTCCCTCGCTTCCTGCCCCTGCCAGATACCCTGGAGCCAGAGGCAGGCTTCACTAAAGAATCCTGCCAAAGACCAAATGAACAAAGGGTCCAAACCTGGTTTGTCGCGCAGAGTAAATCTCAAGGACCATTCCACAACGAAATGGTGAAAAAAAGACGACCAGTGCCATTTTGACAAAAATTGCACCCTTGGGTGCTTTACTGCAGCTGCGAACGCAGCCCGCGGTAAAAGCACACCACGGTAGTCAAAAGTAAACCACTGCCACCAGCCATTCATCGAGGAAAGGGTTACATAAAAATGTTACATGAAAATCTAGACAAAGGCGATATTAAGTAATCCCTCCAGCACCCTATTGTAAGATAGTGTGTGCTGGGTCTAGAAAGTTAAAAGTGTAAGTAAATTCAATTTCACTTCACTGGTCTTGGAAACAGTAGTTTATCCAAGATAAGGTATTTAAACCTTTGGGAAATCTAAAAGATTTCCCTGTGCCACTGCAGTGAAGGTGCTGTGTGTAACAATGCAAAGATGATGCCTATGGAGTTTGTCAGACTCCATAATTAACAAAGAAACACAGAGTTCAAATCACATTAAAAATACATGAAAGAGTGGGAACAACGGTCTCGCTCTCTCGAGGTTAGAAATTAAAAGTCCTAAAATCCAGCAAAGTTGCTGGGGGTCTCTAAGGTAGGGAGGAATTTGCACATTTCTGAGAATTCTCCTAACAGCGATCGTTGGTCTCCATCGGAGTCCAAACTACACATCAACCTTTTGGAGCTGAGGGCAATCAGACTAGCGCTGAAGGCCTTTCTGCCCTCTGTACTGGGAAAGAATGTCCTGATAATGACGGACAACACAGGTGGTGTAGGGTCACTACCATTGTGTAGAGAGGCAATGCAGCTCTGGTTCTGAGCAATACAAGAAGGAATCTCTCTGTTGGCAGTTCACCTAACCGGAGAGCAGAACACGGCGGCGGACGCTTTGAGCAGGCAGAGCACAGTATCCCACGAGTGGGAACTAGCTCAGGAAGTCCTTCAAGAGATCTTCACACTTTGGGGAACCCCACAAGTGGATCTGTTTGCGACCGGAATTGCGAACTGTACTGCTCAAGGGAATTTCCCCCAAGAGGAGCTCTAGGAGATGTAGGAGATGCGTTCCTGGTGGACTGGGAATTTCCACTCCTGTATGCATTTTCTCCAGTCCCCGTGATTCCTCCTGTAATCAGGAGGTTGAGAAACTTCTGGAAAACCATGATCCTAATTGC
Source organism: Ambystoma mexicanum (assembly GCF_040938575.1). Lineage (NCBI taxonomy): Eukaryota > Metazoa > Chordata > Amphibia > Caudata > Ambystomatidae > Ambystoma > Ambystoma mexicanum. Next base: position 1,622,697,830 of record NC_090932.1, on the reverse strand, counting down.
TCTGGATTGGGCCAGGAAGACTTGGTACGCGGACCTTCTGGACACATGTCCATCTGCCGTCCAATACGTCTTCCACAAAGACAGGATCTTCTCTCGCAAGAGGAAAGTTGGGTTCTCCATCCAGAGGTCAAGACACTCAGCCTTCACGCATGGTTTATGAGAGGCTGAGATATAAGTATTGGGACCTCCCGGAAGACATAATGGAGATTTTGCTTTCGGCCAGAAGGCCAGCGACCAAATCCTTGTACCAATGTCATTGGAATAAATTCAATAATTGTTGCAAGGATAAGAATGTGGATCCTTTTCAGTGTGGCACTCCTACAGTGCTTTCTTTTCTGTTGCATCTTGCCAATCTGGGGCTTCAGATTGGAACCATAAAAGGATACCTGGCAGTGCTTTCCATTTTTTAGCGCTCCTCTGAAGAGGTCTCATATTTCAAAATACCTTTTTAATTGTTTAATTTCTGAAGGGACTCACTAATGTGTACCCTCTAGTCCCATTTCATGTCCCTGCTTGGTTTTAAAGTTTCTAACTTGTATCCCCTTTGAGCTTTAAATTCCTGCCCGTTAAGGCTCTTAACTCTGAAAACTGCTCTTCTTGTGGCATTAACATCAGCCCGCAGGGTGAGTGAGTTGCAGGCTCTTTCATGCAAGCCTCATACTATGTTTCATAAGTACTTGGGGTTAAACCATCATTTCTGCGAAAGCTAATCTCTGACTTTCATCTATCGCAAAAGATAACACTCGCAACTGTCTACCCTCCTCCTCATTTGGGCAAAGGGGAAGGGAGGCTGCAAAGGCTGGATCAAGAGTGCTCTGAGTTTTTATATTGCAAGAATGGCAAAACTTTGCCATGATGATCAGCTTTTTGTGGGATATACCGGTCCTAAATTGGGACGAGCAGTCGCTAAACAAATCATATCCCAGTGGATTACACTGGCTATTGGAGAGTCCTACAGGCTTGCTGGAAAGGACCCTCTGGAAGGGTTTTGAGCTCATTCCACAAGGTGCATGGCAACTTACACGGCTCTTCAAAGCGGTGGGTGTCCCTGTAATTTACTTCTGCTCAGCGGCAACTTGGGCATCAATTCATTACTTTGTTAAGCATTATTGCTTAGACTCTTCTTCTCAAGAAGGTATTTTTGCTAAGGCAGTCCATCATTCCATTCACAATAAATCCAAGTAGTACTCCCTCCTCCAAATTGCCACTGCTTTGGGAGTCTATCAAAGATGAGGAATACGTGGGAGGACACAATCTATTCGAAGAACAAGTTACTTACCAACTGGTAACGTTCTTTCGACTGGATGTTCCTCCCACGTATTCCTCATCGCCCCTCCCAGCCTACCCCACCGTACAATTTACGTGATTTACACTCCATGCTTTCTGAGAGCTTGCGGTCTTGAAGTACCCCTGATCAATCCCTCGATTGGTGGGAACGAATAAAACAGAACTGAAGCCATCGGGTGCGGCTCAAGCGATTTGTACTGCTGATGACGTTGACGCTCTACGGTGGTCCTCGAGGAACATCGACACCATGATATCGAGCACAGCACACTCTGGTATGGGGGTGGAGGGGAATCCGAAGCAGCAAAGCTGAAGTTACGAATATATCAAAGATGAGGAATACGTGGGAGGAACATCCAGTCGAAAGAACGTTACCAGTTGGTAAGTAACTTGTTCTTCTTTGCCGCTTTGTTGAATGATGATCCTGCCTTTTTCACCGTTTTAGGTAGCAGACCTTTGTGAGCGATTCCTTTTTCTGAATTTTGCCTCTTGCAGTGCATTCTGTAGAAACATTTGTACCATCTCTACCCACTTCGGTACCACCATGTGCATCCCTACCCCAAGAACTGCCCTGTTGAGGTGTAAATGCAGTGTGATACTTTGCCAGGTTCTAGAAACTGAAGCCTCCAATATCTCGACCACTCTCTGGCGAGGGAGATCCATTACATGTGATCAACTTCCCCAAAGAAATCTGTTTGCCAATGGGTCAAACTTGTTTGTGTCTTAGATTAACATCTGATTAGGAGATTGCACAATAACTATAGAGGCTTTGGTAACATATTCATTTTCATGGTGCTGGTCTTGCTCCGTAAGGATAGCTGTAACTTAGCCCACCATCTGTCAGCAGCTTGGAAGTTGCAACAGCTGCTCAGGGTCACCAAGTTTCCCAGGCTGGTGGGAATGACAATGGGCCTCATTACACGGACGGCGGTAAGGGTTAACGGTCACCGTTAATGGCAACGGTGACCGTTAACCCTTACCGCCGTACTACGAGGTCCCTTTGCGGGTTGGAGGAATTAACGCCTGCTTCTTGCAGGCGTTAAGTACCAACCCGCTAAGGGACCTCGGAGCTAATTACGGCACCGCAAAATTGCGGTGCCGTAATTAGCGCCTTCCCCATTCCCATAGAGCCCTATGGGGCAGAAATGGGAATGGGGAAGGGCAATGGCGGAAAGGGGATTTACCGCCCCTCCAACCTTGGAATGGGGCGGTAAATCCCCTTTCCGCCAAGGCGGTGCCGGTAATTTACCGGCATGGTCCAGGGTGCTAATAGCACCCTGGATTACCGCCTTCCGTGTAATGAGGCCCAATGACGAGGTATTTGTTCTGCACATTTACCACTTGAGAGTCAAATCTTTTTAAGATGTCATTTTGTCCAGTTTAATTATCTGTGACTTGCCTTCATTGCTCTTCAACATTAAAGTAACTTGCTTTACATCAATAATGTGCTAGCACGGGTGTGGCTAAAAATATTGAAAACACTTGAAAGCAGTTGACTCCCTCTATAGAACTCTATTGAATGTGGAAAACCTGCATTGGAATGCACCACTGTGGGTTGTTAAAGCAAAATATTCTTGAGTATCCCTCCCCAAAATCATCTTTGAAAAAGAAGAGCTTGCTCGCTGCCCCTTCTGTAAATGGCACATAGATTCATGGTGTCCCAGAATTCCCTGATAAAAAAAATTGTAACCTTGCTCTTCAGGCTATTGATGCTGTAATTAATCCTCATGATTTTAAGAACCCCTTTCTTAAGCCATACCCCAATCCAGTAATGTGTAATGTGCCCCTTTTTGCTCTGTACAGCAGTTTGTGGCCTCTCTGAATGAGGCCTGCACTACATAAACGTCCAAAAAAGACAATTCCAAGCCTTAAGGTAACATTTCCATTTGTGAGTTCTCCTGTCTTTTTTATGGGACTCTTGCTTTCTTTTAGCTTTCAAAGGATCTGTGACGAATCCCAGGGTATTGTCACTGCTCCCATGGGTGAACCCCCTTCCCATGAGGCCAGGTGGTGCTTCTACCCTGTCCTAAGGTGCCTTTTAAGCACCTCATTTTGGCTCTCTGGTGATTACACTAACCAACACAGATTCCGAGAGTAGTGTAGATTGCGGTTGTAATTTAGTTTGACTTCGCCAGGGGTGGAAGTGGATATACCACATTATTAGCCCAATGTAACTTATTGGGGGGATGTTTTTCTTTTAAAAGTCCTGTACTCTTCCATTTTGTTTTTGGGCTATTCCTTTGTGCGGAGGAAACCACAGAAAAGGCCTAAAATATCTATTATGCAAACGTGGGCTCATTCTGAGCCCAGCGCTGTACCCGCTGTACTGGTTTGGACTGTTTTTGGACAATCCCTACCAAGGCCTATACACATACTGTATACATGGACCTGGTGTTTGGTGATTTTTGTGGCCAACCTATTTGAATGGCCACCAAAACCTTTGAATTCCCCTGTGTGTGATTGAAAGGCTGGTTTAAGCAAGCCTACGAGTGTAGGAGTTTATCTAGGGGAGATAAAATGCGAACTCGTTTCTACTGATTTATGCTAGGGTCCTGTTGAACTAAGGAAGTTTATTTCCCTGCTGACAAGAAACTGCTGCTGCAATTTTCGGAGCAAGTTTGCTACTCCCTTCATTCCGGTTTAGTTTAGATTTTTAGCTCTTGGATGTCCTTCCTGGACTGTCCATTTCCTCAAGTGCTGGAACTGTCTCTGGGACATTTTACCACAACTGCATTAAAAATCGCTCTTGCTCAGAAGGGTATTAGGACATCAATACACTGCCACTCCCATTTGTTTGGAATGTCCTGTCACCTTAACGGTTGTTTCCATGGTAGAATGTTTTCTGCTCATTGTCTTTATCTAATTTATTTTCAAATAAAATTTTTATTACGATTACAACCACAATACAATGTATAATGCACTGTTCACTGGTGCTGGAATACACAAGAACCCCGGAGGGCACATAGCATTCAACAACTGCAAATAGCTCCCCGGCCCCTCCCCCATCAAGACCCCTACCCCTCCTCTGCTTTGGTACTTCCTCCTCCTTTACAAGTAGCACTACTAGTTTCCTCTAGGCACGTTACTTAACACAGCTTACACTCTGAGTCTGCATTATAGTCCCTCATTTTACATCAGACCCTCAGTGTTTCAAATCCTTACTTTGACTTTTCCTCCTTAGTGAGCATCCCCATAACAATCCTTATAGTATATTCTGTGGCCCGAGAAGTTCCTATATTGTCAAATTTCCCTCCACCCCCTCCAGACGATTCAGGATACTACACACATGAGCTATGGACTCTGATTGACATGTTTCTCACTGAATTCGTCCCGTTCCATCTCAAAAGGGAACGCCAGGCCATGAAGCCCTGCAGTAATTATCTCCATTACATACAAGTTTCTAGCTACATTAATCCACTCACTCTTACAAGGGGGGGGGGTCTCGGACTTCCATCTGGTTGCAATGCATGCCCTTCAGCTAGGAGCAGTGATGCAGCCATTTTGGGGAGCCTTGTATATTCTCCCCCACACTCCCCCCACCTCCTCTTTCTCCTCCTGGAGCCCAAACAAAACCAGAAGGGGAGACTTCATCCAGTCTATTCTGTCTGTCTTTTATCCACCCCAGGACCTCGTCCCAGAAGACCTGCACCCTTGGGCAGTCCCACCACACATGCCAGTAATCTGCATTCCTCCCGCACCTCCTCCAGCACTTGGGGCTTGTATTTGGGAACAACCTAGAGAGTCTGACGGGGTTGTAGTGCCATCTATGGAATAGCTTAATGGAATGGAGTTTATATTGACAAGAGATGGATGTCTGTGCTATGCCCCTGCACAATCTATCCCAAAGGTCATTTTCAATGTCGATTCCAAGGTCACGTCCCCATCGACACCTCATTTTATCTTTGGAGCCCTTACCCCACCCAGCCAAGGCCCCATACATAGCCGAGATCAACCCCCTAATTTCTGTCCTTTTATCCAGGAGCGATTGAAGAGGCATGAGTTCCCTTTGTATCTTTTACCTCAATTGCGCCCTGGTGAGGGCCCCTTTCAATTGGAGATAGGTGAATACGGATAACTTAACTATTCCCAGTGACTCCTCCAACTCAGTTATGGTGACAAAAGCACACCCCCGCCCCCCTCCAGAGTTGGCCTATCCTCTCGAGTCCAGCTTCGTACCAATTCTGGAATCTTTCGGGATTCGGTATCATGTCCCTCACCCCCGGGACCCATAGATGTCCTGGCAGGGAGGGTTATGTGGCGACTCCTTTCATGTCCCGCCCCTGTTGCCCGATATCCTACAAGGTATCCACAATATGGTGATCACAGATCCTCGTTGGGATCCTATTCTTAGGTACCCATACCCATTTTCCCACCGTAGCAGGGTGCAGCAGCAAATTATCAAGCACGATCTCCCTCTGAGATCGGAGATGAGGTATGAGGACTCTTAGTTGCGCTGCCTGGTAGTATAGCTTCATGACTGGGAAGCCCACCCAGCCTTTCTCTTTGGGTAAAACCAGTGTCTCTCTGAAGATCCGTGCCCTTTTCCCCTGCCAAAGGAACCGTGAGATAGAACACTGAATCTCTCCAAAGAACCCGTCCGGAATGCGAATGGGAAGCATCTGAAACGCATAAAGAACCCTGGGGAGAACCACCATTTAGAGTGCATTGAGACGCCCCATCCAAGAGATCATAAGCTGACCCCACTTCGAGACCTCTGTCTTTATTTTGTGTATCAGGGGGTGAAGGTTTGCCACCTATAGCTCCCCACAGGTTCTCGTAACATTTATACCCAAGTATTTCATCATAATCAGACTTATCTTCATCCCCAATGGTGTGAACCTGTTGATTTCCCATCCCTTTCCCTATCGAGGGGGGAAAAGCACTGATTTGGGCTTGGTGATTGTTAGTCTTGCCCCTCGGCTACTGCTCGATGAGACAGAGCACCGTGGGTATGGATTGCAATGTTTACCTCACATACAGGAGCATATAGTGCAATTTGATGTTCTGCCCCTCCGACCCTAAATCCTGCCACTCCTGGGTTGTCCCTAATCCTTTGGCCTAGAGGTTTTAAGGAGACTTTGAACAGTATTGGTGATAGAGGGCAGCCCTGCCTCGTTCCTCTCCCCAGTTTGAACCAACAGGAGTGTCCCCCATTCACAATAACACTCGCTCTCTGGGACGAATAGTGGGCCAGTATACCCCAGAGCACGTTCCCCCCCCCCCCCAATACCAAATTTGATGAGGACAGCCTTGAGAAAGCCGCACTCCACCCTATCAAATGCCTTCTCGGCGTCGAGTGATAAAAGGGTTGGGTCCCCCGCATGTCTGGGGAAGCATGAACCATATGAAGGGTCTTTCGCATTGCATCTGCTTCCCGTCTCCCCCTAAAGAATCCCACCTGATCTGGTTGGACTAGTACTGGCATATGTCCCTTCAATCTGGTCACCAGAATCAGAGTGTATATTTTCACATCTATATTCTGTGGGGAGATCGGATGGTAAGAAGCGCATCCCCAGGAGTCCCTCCCCTCCTTATCTATCACTGTAATGAGTGCCCTCCCAAAAGATTCTGGGGCCTCGCCCGTAGTTGGTATTTCATTGAACAATTGCGTCATGAATGGTAATATGACTGGGAGAAGGGACTTATAAAACCCTGCCGTGTATCCGTCCTTGCCCGGGGCTTTACCCATTCGTAGTCTACTGACTGCCCTCCCTACCTCTTCTTCATTTATGGGGTGATCAGTGCCTCAGAGTCTATATGGGAGAGCTTGAGAAGGCAAATCTCTGCGAGGTACCGGGATGGATCGTCCGCTTCCTGCCCCACCTCTGAGGTGTACAGTGACTCATAAAAGATTGCAAAGGCTTATGCAATCCCATGACCCGGTGAGTCAATATCCCAGTCTGCCCCATCAATGCCCATAACCCACCTTTCAGCCTGTTGCCCCCCCAGCCTAGCTGCCAGTAGTGCATCTGCTTTTTCCCCCTCCTCATAGAACTTTTGCTTCAAATACTGGAGGTTTCGGAGTATTTTACCTTCTGATGTTTGTTAATCAGCTTAGAATCACATGCTGTGCATAGTTCCGACATCCAGTGGTCACTGCGGAGTATTGCATTTTGTTTTTCGTAGTCGAAAAGGGACGTCGACAAGGCGTGTCTGAAACACTATCCCTATAGTGACGTGCGTTGTACCCACAATACCTCACGCGTCGAGGTCCCACAGATTGTTTTTTTTCCGCCCAGCTACTGGTCGCCTTTACGCGGAGCTCCTCGAGAGACATTGCAGATTTCATCTCCTCGACCTTTGGTCGTTTTCCTATATTAATATAGAACATATCAATCCCCCCCCTCGACGCTGTTGTGAATCTTCTCCGCCGAGCAAGATCTTCGACGGAGGGGACGAGCGGAGGAGATCCTTCGGCGTTGCCGAACACGTGGCCTGGCCTCGCAGGCCATATACAGTAGGGAGAGTGGGGGTCGTGGGACATCTCTGGTTCTTTTCTGAGAATGCCTTTCCTTTTCCCCTTCCTTTCCCTTGGGGTGGTTATCACGATTTATTGCCTCGGCTATGGAGAGGACACCCTTTAGGTTTTGCCCGCTTTGCAAGGGCAAGTTTACTTGGAAGGACAAGCATTCACGGTGTAACCGCTGCTTGCCCCTCGATCACAAAGAGGAAGGTTGCACGGCTTGTCGGCTTCTTAAGCCTAAGACTCTAAAAGACCGTAGGGTCAAGAGGTGGGCGGCCTACGCTATGTCGAAGGCCGACGCTTCACCCACCGTTGCTACCACCGACAGTGACGAGGAACGTGATACCACGACCTCCGCTACGGAAGTCGAAAACCCCCCTAAAGAGCGCACACGCGCTTCGTCGTCTGTCCCTGGCCCCGACGGGCTCGGCTCACACCCTGCTTATGGGGATGAACACCCCGGCGACATTGACGCACACAAGACCACACATAAGCACATAACCCATGGCTCTTCTTCGTCGAAGGCGAAGAGAGCATCAGCGCCCAAGGAGACGCAGGTTCCACCGGCGGTCTCCTCGGACCGTTCGGGTTCGAAGCCCCTCTCGCAACCGCAGCCGTGACCAGCGACTGGGCTTTCGGCAAATAAGGGCGCCGCCCCCAAATCATCGGCCGGCGCGCATGCGCATCAGCAGAAAGCGCATGCCGCCGTAGAGCGATCGACACCCATAACGTCGAAACCACAGCCCTCCGCTGACAAACGAGTCGCTAAGAGCTTGGCGAGGATCGTGGTAGCCGACGCCCACAAGCCTACGCTGAAAGACACGTCGAGCGCTACGCAGAGGTCGAAAGACACGCCGAAAAAGCCCGAAGAAAGGCAGGGACTATCTCCTTCAGTCGAGGGGATTCCCAACACACCTGAAGGCTTTTCGGAGGGCGACGGGACACTTTCCTCGACGTTGTGGGAGAGGTCGAGCCGTTTTCAGCTACAAGACACTGAGGTTTCGGAGTATTTTACCATATTCCAATAAGCAGAGTTCCTCCCGTTTACCCCTTCCGGCCGCAATATGTTCCTCATGTCTTCCAGACTGTTCATGTGCTATTTTGTCCAACCTTTGGATTTCTTCTCGTAACCTTCCTTCAATTCATGCCCTAGCCCCTTCTCTAGATCCCGCTTCAGGTTGATTTTCCCACCTCCCATACAACGTCCCACGCCACCTCCCCCATGTAGATTGTTTTAGAATATTCCCTAATTTCCTCATTCAGCTCAGTGTGGAATATGGGATCAACACTGAGCACAGAGTGACTGAGCAGCCAGATTTCTCTCAAGATGGGTCAATATGAGCTGTGGAGGTGCAACATGGAGATTCACAGTGACACCTATACTCAAGGTTTCTTATTAAAATAAGTATCAATTTAAGTCAGTTTTAAAATAAGCCTTCTTTAGACACACACACACACACACACACACACACACACACACACACACACACACACACACACACACACACACACACACACACACACACACACACACACACACACACACACACACACACACACACACACACACACACACACACACACACACACACACACACACACACACACACACACACACACACACACACACACACACACACACACACACACACACACACACACACACACACACACACACACACACACACACACACACACACACACACACACACACACACACACACACACACACACACACACACACACACACACACACACACACACACACACACACACACACACACACACACACACACACACACACACACACACCACCCCCCCCCCCCCCCCCCCCCCCCCCCCCCCCCCCCCCGAGGTGACTTCAATTGCTAGGACACTGAATATATCACTTTACTTTAAAACTTAAATGCAATACTGAGATTGTGGAAAAAGGAAAAGGCTTGGGGAAGGAAACAAAGGTTAACCAGTTCTCTGAACAGGTAAGTACTTTACAACCCCCCAATGAAATGCAGATTATCCCTTCCCCAGCTATACAAGTAACTTATGTATGACTTTTTGAGGGACAGATGAACAAAGTCAGAGGGTAAGAAGAGTCTGCAGGACAGCCAATGTCAATGGAATAAAGTCTAGGGCAGCTGAGGCACTTCTTGAAGATAGCACAAAAGCCTTGCACAATGTAATATGGAGAGTTTGTAGAAAAGAATCACTGTTGGGCCATAAACTGGGAGGCTTGTGAAAAGCAAAGATGCAAGCAACTCTGCAAAGGGCAGCAAATGCAAGTCGCCAGTGAGTGTAAGCAAGCTACACACAACAAGAGGTAAGTACCCCTAGTTAGACAGTAACTGAGGTCTAACGAAAAGGGTCCAGCTGGCTTCTGTTCCTGTTGTAGTCCTACAGATCCTGTGTTCCTGGGCCTCAGTCGTGGGGACAAGAGGAGGGGACGTCTGGGCACTCCTGCACTACGGTTTGAAGGTCGGCGGCAGCAATGGGCTTACTCTAGATCAGCAGCACTTCATGGTTTCAGCTACTGGTCAATAGCACCAATGCAGTTTTTGGACACCTTGTGGGCTCCCCTTGCTCCTGGGGTCCACCACTCTGTATAGGTGGCTCAGGGCTGGGTCGTCCTGCTCGAGGGAGTCCTTGGGATCTTCCTGGAGCTCAGGTCTGGCTTAAATACTATGCATTTGTTCCTGGTGTTCCTGTCCCCTGATACCCGTTTCCAGCAGCAGCAACGAAGTACAGCGAGCAGGGAGAGGGGTTCCAGTCTAGTTAGTCTTTGGGTCAGTTGGTTCCACTAAACCAAGGGAAGAAGTCGTCCATTCCGGGCTTCTCTAGTCAATACGAAAATTGAGGCTTCAGCACTGCAGCAGGGCTTCACCGGGCAAACCAATGGTCTAGGAGGGTGCAGCAAGCTTTTCTTCCAGTTTCTTCTTTGGTTTGTTTGTCCAGTGGTCGGCTCTGCCTTCCTTGCAAGAGACCTTGCCTTTTCATGCAGGTTTTTCCTATTCATTCGCAGCCTAGCTGTCACTCACACAGCAGGATGGATGTCCTGCAAGGGCAGCCAGCCAGCCAATCAACTTTGGGTGTTTCCTGCAATCAAGGAGACTAAGCACATGGAGTTTAGAGAACCTCCCTCGCAGACATGATGGAGCCAGAGGCAGGCTTCACCCATGAATCCTGCCAAAGACAAAACGAACAAAGGGACCAAACCAGGTTTGGCAGGCAGAGTAAAATCTAAGTAGGATTTCACAAGCAAGAAATGGCGAAAAAAGAAGACCGGGCCATTTTGACATAATGGGCAACTATGGGTGCAATACTGCAGATGAGGATTCAGCCTGTGGTAAAAATGCACAATGGTAGGAAAATTAAACCACTGACACCAGCTATTAACTTTAGTGAGGGTAACATAAAATTGTTACATGAGAAAATAGACACTGGGGATACTAAGTAACCCCCCCAGCACTCCAGGATAAAATTTAAGTCCCAAAGTCCAGCGGTCTCTGAGGTAGAAGGGAATTAGCACAGAAAAGACAATTCTCCCCAACAAGGAGAGAGACAGAGGGCGGGATGCCAACAGTATCGAGAAGCATGAGATCCAGAGCGGAGGAAGACATCGAGAACAAGCGCAGAGCCTGGCAGTGTTCCCCTGCAGATACAGATGTAATGGGGAGAACGGGAGCATTGGGAGGCCGCCCGCATTGTTATGAAGCAGGAATAACTCGTCCCAGTGAAACTGACGAGATACTGAATATAAAGCCATTTAAGTGGAACTAAACTATGATAGTGCGATAGAGAATAACCAATAGGTTTAAGTTGTAAAGAGTAGAGCAAACCAGAGTTAGAATCCTATAATTAGGAATGCCAAGTGAAATCAAGTGAGAATCCTCAGGAGAGAGGGCAGGGGCATGGGGGAGGGTGAAAGTACATAAAGGTATACCCAAACTAAAAAACTAAAAAGGCCTGGGTAACAAGAGTCAAAAAGACATACAAGCTTGGAACAGACTGAAAATAAAATGGTGTCATGGAAGACTGTCAGTAAACTGTCCCTAGAGATAAAACCGAAACGTATTGTAGTAAAAAGAACTTATTGAAATAGCCTTTTGCCACTTTCTTGATAAGACACAACCAGGAGAAAGGCGACACATTCTCCTGATTTTAAGTTAGGTAAAATAGAGGTAGGGTCCGTTAGAACTCGTTCGGACCATGGCCATATTCATTTCGGACTTCCTGTCGACTTTCGAGCACCTTTAGTTTATTTAGATATGCAGGGATACCCATCTAGCAATATGGAACGTTTGACCTTATCCGTATTATTTTAATAAACCTCAGTAAAAATGTCCCTCAAGTGGCCGACTCCTTCTGCTAACCCACCACATGATCCTCTTAGGCAGTGTTGGACATTGTGTTCCCCTATTTACTACTTTGAAGTGTGATGTAGTCTATGTATATGTTTTATGAACAATACTTTCTTTCAGCGTGTCGCGGGAAATCTGTGATTATGTTCTGCGTGGCATCTTGGATGCTAATCATGATGGTATCACTGTATTTCATTGTCCAGGGATTAACTCCGTACTAGAAAGACTACATGCAGAGTGTCTGCTACCAGGTATGGGGATTCATTTTAGGGTAAAGAGTGAGAAAGACATTTAAGTAGCCATTTACATATTGAATGGTGCAGATCCTTACCATTGGTGGTAGCTGGGGTTGGGGTGCCAACTTGATTTTGGGATGACAGGGCGGCTCTGCTGCCATTCTTCAGATTGTTATTGGAAACAAGACCCATTCGAAGAAGAGCATCCTGCTTAAGACCCAGAACTCATCATTTCAGCCATTCAGCACTGTCTTCAACCGTAAAGACAGAGGAGCCCTGTTCCTTTGCTGCTCTCTCGAAGACCTTAATCTGTGGTTCTACCTGAGTACTGGTGGGAACAAGCATTCTCGACCCCTCTTTGAGGATACTGCTTTTGGAGCGTCCCAGAACCATCCTGTGGGTTGACCAGCTTCCTCCGGGTTAACTTACTCTATTGGTTGTCGTCCTGAGTTTGGATTTGGAACACTGCAGACCCTCGACTTGTGAAACGGGAGCTCCCCTTCCCACGTGCAATTGAAGCTCTGTAGAATGAGGAGAGCCTTGCAGGATCAGTTCCTTCGATTTTACCATAAGGGTTGACTGATTTTCACCTGAATAATGTCTTGTGGGGTCGTCAACGTCTTGATAGTCCTTTCGTCATTGTACCTGGGTCCTCCAGCTGTCGAATGCCAGTCTTGCCAGAACGGTGAACAACTGAATAGCCAGACCTTAATCCTGATACAAAAAGTGACCTCTACACCAATGTAAAGAAAATAGCAACCCAAACGATAAAAACAAATCCAAAAGACCAAATAATCACTGCAACTCTTTGCAAGGGAAAACTAGGTTCATTACATGCAGGACAGTCCTGTAGAACCGAACTGACATGGAGTTTGTCATTTCCCATAAAGTTACAAGTTATATAGCAGTAAACTGCAGAATTTGAATATATAGGTTACAATGTTATCCCACCACCCTCATTGGCTACCACCTAGCATAGAACATGCTGATGTTCCCCTATAGTCCCTGGAACGATGGCCACATCTTATCTAAACCCATTCCCCTAAACACGTGGTCTACTACATTATCACTATTGAATCCAGGTACGGTATTAGTAGTTTAAACTAATTGACATATTGATGAATCGTGACTGCCACGTTATGTGCACCCTTCCCATCCAGGCGCAATCAAAGTAAACTGGCGACGCAAACTTTGCTTTGGTAACGCATTAGTCCACAGGCCATGGCGCACACACGCTGCCTCCAGACCTTTTACTAAATGTATTGACATCACCTCTGTTGCTGCTATCCCAAATCACTGAATGGTCCAGAAATACTCCCCACCCCCCCTGATCTCATTCAAACCCCAGGTGCCCAGTAATGACGTGATTGGGGCACCATTTTTGAATCTGAATTTCAGGAATGTATTGTTTTAGTTTTGTGTCTACTTGTAATTCGTATGAGATGCCCGCTCAATAGGGAGGGCAGTAGTGCTCTAAATCTTCTCCTTACCCATTGGCATCCCAAAATCTAATACCCTATTCTCATGAGTGCATCCTTCAAAGGGTGCATCCGTACCAGCTCTCCCAGCAGCACACACATTCCCAACACATTTAGACCCTGCAGCTCTATATACAGTTGGCATCTGTCTGTGCACCGCGGGTGCCTCTGACCTCTGCTTCTCTCCTGGGTTACGGAAAAGGGAATTTGTTTTTGGAGCTGAGCTACACTGAGCTGCAGCTCCATATCAGGGCATGCGTTCTATTCTGTTCATGTTCTACTAGGCCTTAACATCCAATATCGTAATACTTATGCCATGTTAACTGTGATGAGTCAGGAATGATAGGGTTATGTTAAAATTAGACATTTTGTTAAACAAAAAAGGATTGGAAAAGTGCCTCCCTAGCCCTATTCTACAGAGGGATTTCACTGACTAGAAACTAAAAACTAAGGAGCTGTCTGGGTAGTCAGTAACTTAAGAACCGTCCTTGTGTCCAAACATTCTAAGCTGACCCTCACACTAGAACCTAAACAACAAATCCAAGGAAATGTTTTTGGCTTGGTATTAACAAACCAAAAATATAAGGAGCACTGCAACAAAACAACTTCCAAGAAAAGACCCTTGGATTCAAAGGATGTTTCCCTTACCTTGGAATTTAATGTAGGGTTGCAAAAGTGTCTCTTTATCCAACTACTATTTTTGTGTATTTATACCGGACTCACAAAGTTCTTGTTCAAATAATTCCATAACTAACAATACGTTCCATAGCACCTTGTCTTTAACTTGGTCAAACCATAAATTAAATGACAACTTGTCTTTAACTTGGTCAAACCATACATTCCAATACAGTGTTTCATTAGATCTTCTGGTAACATTTGAGGATTACCTGGTATACCTCCCTGCCAGGAAACCTCCTATGGGCTTTTCAGATAGCTTGGTATACTCCCCTGCCTTGTAGCTTCCCACAATGTCAGGAACTTTATACGACTTTGGGTGCCTGGTATTGTTGTTGGCCAGGACTTCCTCTGTGGGCTTCTCAGAACCCCAAGTATACTTCTCTGCCAGGTATCTTCCTACAGTAACGTTTTACAACTTCATGTGCCTGGCATTCTTGTTAGCCAGTACTTCTTTCATGGGCTTCTCAGATCCCCTGGTATACTCCCCTGCCAGGTGTCTTCCCAAAATGTCAGAAACGTTATACAACTTGAGGTGCCTGGTATTCCTGCTAGCCAGGACTACTTTGATGGCCGTCTCAGTTCCCTTGGTATACTCTCCTGACAGGTATCTTCCCACAGAAACTTTATACAACTTCAACAGCCTGGTTTACCCCCCTGCCAGATGGTCTTATTTGTTTCCATGTAGTGTCTTGATATATTTGCTTATGGCAACCCTTGTTTAGCTTTCCCCAACATTGGCATTTCATGCATTTATATTTGCTTGGGGCTTTTTGTTGCACTTGCTCGTCAGTATTCAAATATTCTGCTTATTGGATATCGGATTAATAATGGGGTCAGTCTGCATTCAAACCACTTGTGAGTGTTGTCTATATTAGCAATCTCATACCATTCAATTACATGGTTACACGCACGCCGGTACACTCCTTGGTCCCCAATGACTTTTGGCAGACTCACTGGTCGATCACAGTGTTTCCGACCCTCGGTGTGCCTTTTCGGTGAAGCTCCCTCGCTGGGTCGGCTTCTTAAATAGTGCAGACGTTCCCCGGCGTTGTCTGCACGTCTATGATCACTCGCTGGCTTCCCTCTGTGACCTTGACCGGAGAGCGCTGATTCTCGGCACAACCGTACCTCCAGGAGCTCTGCTGCAGTTCCCAGTGCTTCCACGGTCCTTCAGGTGTGCCGTGTGCTTTCTGCACTTCTCATCCTCTCTTGCCACGCCGATATTTGTGCCTCGCGTTGCAATCTGCCGCAAGGAATGGGACGGCCTCTTGATCACTGCTTTCTACTGCACGGTTCTCTTTCTCATTTCATCTGCCATTTTTAAATATGCTGTGCATTTTAGGCCCCGTCAAACAACTAGTCTGCATGTTGGGCTTTATGCTTCTCTTTATCTGCATAGCTTCCTTCTTCATATTCTTCGTCTCAGTACCTGAGAATTTATGGACGTTGAAGTCCATAGATGTCATTGGATTTCTTGGATGTGGTTCAAACGTCTCAAATAAAGACGCATCAAAATCTGAAGATGTTATTACAGGAATCGTGAATGCCTGAGTCATGGATAGAGGTTTGACTAGGAGTCAGAGGAAAGGTTTTCTGACTTACATTATAGGGTGGAACTGTTAAGTGACAGCCATTAAGGACTTGATATGATATATTTTATTTGTATCGCACTCATACACAAGTGTTTTAGAGCGCAATGAGGCAAGGGAGGGGGAACAAAGGAGGAAAAATCAACGATCTTACTAGCCCCAGTGACATTGGGAATGCACAGGTGCAGGGGAGAGGGAAGGGGGAAAGTGTAAGAGAAAGTTGCATTTGCCACCAGCTGCCCACACTTTTATTTATTGTCCTTATTTATCTTACTGTTATCCTATGTACTGCACTGTCCCCTTTCCCCCTGTACTTTTCCCCTCCCCCCTCCCCCCAGTGCGATCTCAAAGTCACCTGGCCTAGTAGCATCTCTCTCTGTCCTCCCTCTGTTTCTCCTCCCTTGCCTCGATGGCCTTGAAGCACTTGTGTATAGGCGCCTTATAAATGCCATACCATATAATATCGTATCGGAGGGGAGAAATGGTAAGTTCTGAGCAAGGTATAAAACCAACAACTGGTAGTGCAGCCAGCAAGGTGGCAAGTACAGGATTAGAGCGCAGACAAGGGTGTCTGATAAGTGCAGGTAAGGGGACTTTAGGGTTACAGATACAGAACCAAGTGCAAGGGTTTCCAGGAGGTAGTGCGGGTGTCTGGCTATGTAAGCAGGGAGGAGAGAGGAAGAGCGAAGGCAGAGGCAAAGAAGAATGTCTTGAGGTGCTCCCGGAACCAGAGATGGTTGGGTGCTATTGGGTACTATATAATACTTGGGTATTATAGGGTCTTCCTCAAGGAAAAGGGGGGTAATACCACATTTCATCTGTTGGATTGTCCACCCGCCACCCCCCCGCCCCTGATAGTTGTCTCTGCCCATGTGATCCTCCCTCATATAGCCACCCCCAGGGTCAGGATCAGGTAGCAGTTGCCGTCCCCTGGTCACATGGGAAGAGTTCGCCGCATGGAAATCAGTGATGACTCCACCGGATTCATCGCATAACACACTGACCTCGCCTCTGCCACAGTACCTGTCGGACTCCCTCTTCCACCTGTTTCTGCTCTTCCCGCACACCTCAATACAGACCATAACTTTGAATATAACAACTAAACACGGGGCCTATAATACTTCCCAATCTATATAACCTCTGCAACCGCAACAATGATACATGTGTTGCTCTTTCTGTGTTATCTAACGTGTCAAACCTAACTAAAAAGAATACATGCTCCTTCTTCTGTGCAAACCTGTCTACTCCCACTCTGTGCTAATAGGTTTTTCTCAACCTGAACCTTATTGCCTGGCTGAGACGGGATCCATGTGATTATTGTGACGGCCGAAAAGGCAGACTTTTTTTTTTTTTTTTTAACCCTAGACCCCCCGCAGCCCCACACCATATTAATATTATATTCTATACCCCCCACATATATATGTGGTGTAAGGAGAGGTAAAAAATAAAAGTCTGCATTTTCGGCCGTCACAATTGTCAGGTCAATATTTTGGTACGATTCCCTGAGAGGCTGCATGTGAATCCCAACAGTCTCCCCTGTAGTTAATAATCCATTAACTAACCCTGCTGCCTCCTTCCTTCTACAGTCATCCTTGGGTCCCACGCCCTATACACATAATGTAACCACCCTCCCATCGGCCATATTCTTCTGGGGTAACTGTCATGTAACAACACCCTGCTGGGTAAGAATTGATGTACTAACACTATGTGAGACTACACAACACTTACCGGCTTGGTATTAGGTAGCCCACCTTTTGGAATAGGTCTGTACTACACAAGTTGGTAGTGTGACTGAGTAGCCAGATGTATCTCAAGAGTGGTAAATGTGAGCTGTAAAGCTGTAGTAATGAAATTCTTAAACACAAGTAACCTAGTAACACTTATACTCAAGGTTTCAGTTATAAATAGTTTATTTAACATACATTTTTGAATAAGCATTCTTTAAAAAGGCAATTATTGTAACCATGTAAATACACTTTAAAATCACTTATAAGAATCAGGCTAAGTTAGTGGATAATCTTTTGATATGCTCTTTATACAGTTCCTACACCTTGAAGTGACTTCATTCACAAAGACAGTAATGGCATTTATGTATCACACTAGATATACTTTGCAGATTCTGAGGTTGCAGAAAGGAAAGGTTTAAGGGAGGAAAAAGGTTAAACAGGTTCTCAGTAGATGAAAGAACTAAATCTTCCATTGAAATCTAGACAAGCCTTTCGCAGCAATAACAGCCTAAAGCAAGTTACCACGTACGAGGGACACACAATATAAAGGTCAGTGGGTCAGAAGAGTCTGCAGAGAGTCTGGACAGCCATAGTCAATTGGAGCACAGTCTATGGCACTTCTTAGATCAAAGTCTTGCTCAACGTTAGAGAGTTTTGTTAGGCCTGTGAAAAGAAGAGTTGGAATCACTCTAAAGGTACGCCACTGCAAGTCTCAACTGAGAAAAGGACAGCTCGAAAGAAGATCGGGTAAGTACCCCAAGTCTAAACAGTATCTCTGGTTTGAAGAACAGTGGTCCAGCTGGATTCTGTCCTGTTGCAATGGTGCAGACCCAGTGCCCCTGAGCCTCAGTCATGGGGACAAGAGGGAGGATGTCTGGAGGGCTCCTGCAGTGGCAATTTGGAGGTAGTCTGCAGCTATGGGCTCTTTTTGAATCAGCAGCACTTTGCGGTTTCAGCACTTGGAAAACAGCACCACCGCGGATCTCGGATACCGGTTGGGCTTCCTTCACTCCTTGGGTCCTGCACTCTGGTGAGGAGACTCGAGCTCGGGTTGTCTTGTTTCTAGAGGGTCCTTATGAGACTCCTGGAGCTTCTTGCCGGATGTCAGACGTTGTACTAGACTACAGATTTCTTGACCCCTTGCATTCGGTTCTTTCAGCAGCGAAGAAGTACAGCCAATCAGGGAAGATGGTCCAGCGGGGTTCGTCTCGGGGTTAGTTGGTCCCACTAACCCAAGGGAAGAAGTTGTCCCTTCTGGAGCTTCTCTTGTTGATCAGAAAAAGGAGTTTCAGCACAGCAGCCGGGCTTCACCAGGCAGTTCAACAGTCCAGGGGGATGCAGCAAACTTTGTACACGGTTTCTTCGTCAGGTGTTTCTCCCAGTGGTCGACTTTGCCTCTGATCCCAAAACCCTTGCCTTTTAAGAAGTTTTCTCCCATTCATGCACAGCTTAAGTTGTCAATCGCACAGCAGGGTGGCTGTCCTAAAAGAACAGTCAGCCAGCCAATCAGGACTGGTTGCATTCAGGCGTTCCTAGAGACAAAGGACAGGGGAGTTTCGGGAACCTCCTTCACATCCTGTGCTTCCACACACACTGGAGCCAGAGGCTGGTTTCAGGACTGAAGCCCGCCAAAGGCAAAATGAACAAAGGGTTCAACTCTGCTTCGATGCACAGGGTAAAACCCAAGAAAGACCTGACAAACGGAAAATGGCAAAAAAAGACGTTGGGCCATTTTGACAAAATGGTCACTGATTGGGTGCTGTACTGCAGCTAAGGGTTCAGCCTGAAGTAGAAAAGCACAATGGTGGGAAAATTAAACCACTGCCATTTAAAGTAGTGAGGGTAACATACAAATGTTACATGAGAATGTAGGATAAGGCGCTACAACCCCCAGCACTCCACATATGATGGTGTGTGCTGGACCTACAAAGAGAAAAGGTAAGTAAAGTCAATTTCACTTTTACTATTCTTGGGGACAATAGTTTGCACAAGAAAAGGTATTTAAATCTTAGGAGAAATCTAAAGGCTTGCTCTGTGACACTTCACTGAAGGTCCTGTGTGTCACAATACAAAAAATAGATGCCTATAGAGTTTGTCAGACTCCAAAAAAAGAGGAAACACATAATCCAAATCAGGTTAAAACACGAGTGAGAAAAAGGTCCCACTCACTCCAGGATTAGAAATTAAAAAGTCCTAAAGTCCAGCAAAAGAGGTGGGTGTCTCTAAGGTGGCAGCAATTTAGCACTAAAATGAAAATTCTCCCCAACACACCCTCCTTCTCCTGCTAAATCATCGCAATGCTCAACGTAGTTCAATGGGTCTAGTGGGGGTGTGGTCAAGGTGCCCAATTTTACAGCTATTTCAAAAATGACGGGCCCACGAAAACATGGAGTCGAACCAATTGTCTGCATTCACACCTGCTTCTTTCTCCATTGCAATCCTCAAATTGTACAACACACCTATTGCATGGGACAAAGACCCATTATCTGCATCATTTGGGTGGGCTATACGTACAGCAAGACAGACCAATTTTCTTGCACGCAACCCCTTCCGTATGTGTGAGCAAATCCAAAATGTGTGTTGTGGAGGGTCAAAAGCTTGATTGCTCGTAACTCAGTCTTTATCGAATTAAAACACGACTTCCACTGTTTCACCAGCTAAAGCATCTCACACCTGGTGATCTGCAGCTGCTTGGTGTTTGCAGCAGTCTGGATTCCTGGCACCAGGAGGGAGGTGAAAAAAACTGTTTACTAAAACAGTCTGTATTGATCAGGCATCGGCTTTAGTTTATCTGGGGAGTCTTTGGACAGTTCATTTGATCTTTGACAACAGTCTTAGTGAGCCGCAGGCACACTTGTCGGAAGGGGGCATAATCGATTCTGTTGACGACACAGTTACAACAGATGGGTGTCTGGTACTACCAAAACTGCTGAGTGCAGAGTGGTTAGTAAACATGCGCCCCTCCATGATGGCGGGAGGTATAGGCACATGTATTGTCCACACACCCAGTACACCTCCTTCAACGCTGCTGTGCCTTTGGTCAGGTCAGGGATGAAAAGTGTCTTATTACAACAAATGTTTGTTCCTATAGGTATAGTCCCCTTTCCTCAGAAGCAAAAGGAATCCTCTGCTTGCCTCTGTACTTTTCCTGGTGTTTCAAGTAACGCCTCAATTTTGCCACATAATTTCCCCATGTCCTGTCATAGTCCTCTTTCACGCGTGCCACTACATCTTCTGAAAACCCAATAAGCTCCCCGCTGCACTACTCCTGCCACCCATATATTGCTGGAATCAACGCTCCTTCCAGCTTGACAATGGTCTTATTTTGCGACCGCATTGTTTTCTTCTTCTTGGCACATTCTTCGTCATGTCCATTATTACTACTTGGACAGTGTGCCCATGGAAAATACTTCGTACTCTGCACAGGGCCAAGTGTACCAAGCACTGGGCTATAAGGGGCAACATTTCTTGAGGTATAAACTACTTGTGTGCGCCTGTTGCATGAGGTATCAAAGAGCATACATAGCACCTCTCGTTTGGCCTCTCTCCCCACTTCTCGCATTTTGATTGTACTGTATGTTGTCCAATTGCATTATATGTTGTCTGATTCGGGGTGGTGCACATCAGCCACAGTGTTATATTCTATCTCTGCCTCAGTTTCCCTCCTGGTTCATGTTATCCCCAAAGATAAATCATTTTCACACCCATAACCCCCTTTATATGCCCCAACCATGTAAAATAACCAGACAAAAACACTATACCTGCTCCAAAAAGAAAACCGCATATACAACATAAAAAATATATTACACAATGCTTGTAGTGTTGAGCCTACAGAGGGAGAGAAAAAACATGCCACCATACAGAAAAATGCAAACTCTTCATCGTAGTACAAGGATTGACCAACTGCAATATCGTAAGGAAACATGCTGCAAAGTATATTTTAATATCACAGAGTAATGTAATCATTCTCGTGAGAAGGAGGTGCAGTGCCAGGTGCTTTCCAAACATCGTACTCATGCTCTTGAACTGCAAAGGGCACGACAAAGACAACGGTGTAAGGCCCCTGGAACCTCTGCTCGTTCCAGCAGCGGACAGAATTTCTCACGAAGACCTGGTCCCCTGGATACAGTTGTGGTGCTAGTAAATTCAAGTCAATCTGTTGACAAAACTTCTCTTCTCTTCTGTTATGTTATTTTGCATTTATATAGCGCCTTATATACCATTGCTATGGTCTGAAGGCACTGGTAGGTTGAACGCCCTTGGGAACCGAAGTTCAGATCAGTAGAGAGAGTAGAGAGTCAAAAGGTGCGTGTGAGCACCGGCTATGTGTGCAGCTGGTGCGGTATTTGTGTAATAGCTGCTTCTTAGCGGTAGGTGTGGTGGTTGAGAGATCATGAGTATGTGTTCGTTCTGGCAGGATTTATCCATACCAAGTGTGGCTGTGTTATGCCTGAGAAGAACGCCTGGCTGGGGGCGTGTAACCAGCAGTGTTTTACTTAGAGTGCTGTGGAGTATGCGGCGGATGTTAGTATGACAACAGTTATACCGAATGGTGTCATAGTATCTCTGTGTTCTAGTTGAGTGGTGGTGTAGAGGGGAGAGTTAGCATGGTGGTGTGATATGATGCGTTGTATGCTTATTATCTTCTAGGAGCAATCTGCTGAGACAAAATGTTTATACTCCTTGTTAACTCCTGCAAATACCCCTGAAACTCCTCCCCCAAAACTCCTGCTGCCCTGTGCGCTGGGTAGAGCAGCTGCTCAAAAGCAACCATGCTATGTACTGAAGGGAATACCCCTATTAACGTTGGCTGGGGCAAGTATTGATCAATAACCAACCTACAGGTGCCAACGGTAGTACACACAATATACTACTTTCTTACTATTGCCTTCTAGCCTTATGTGCGTGTAGGTGTGAGAGGTGTGTGCATCCTTCTCCCGTCACGATCTTGGGACGATTGGTGGTCTTTACTGGGCTGCATTCTCAGGCTAAACAAAGCCAAAGGGAGACGGTGCAGTCAGTTCCTCCCTGGCGCATATCTGCATATCGTAGGCAGTTTACTCTTCAATAGTCCATTCATCTTTTCTACAATCTGTTGGCCCGAGGATGATATTTTTAGCACAGTGTGTGCCTTATTCCCAATAGGGATGCTATTTCCTTGAACAGTTTGTTAAAAAAGTGAGTTCCATTATCACCCCAGTGAGGAAATACCTCTCGTACCAAAACTTTGGCTGCCACTTTTGAGGGGCGTGGCCCGAGCTCATGGTTTGAGGCGGCGTTTAACCAGAACTCCTGCCGAGATCCTCTTAAGATCCGAAAAACTTACTAAAAATAACATATTGAGTGGATGCAAGCTCACCTGAGGGCACCGCGACCAATTCCCTGTCCATGGCGCGCAACATAGCTGGAAATCAGATGAAGACCGCTGAATGAAACGTCGGCAAAGAGGAGACCCGACAGTGAAGAGGAGGAGTGACTGGTGAGGGCGAGGAAGCGAGACAAACCGAAGCGCCTCCGTACAGCAAACTGACTACAGCCGGAGACACAGACCTGCGCGCAGGACGGATTAAGGCGACGGTGAAGCCCGGCACACAGCACCCCGCGTAGCGGCTGCCTGGGTCCTATAAACACTGAGGCAAAGGAACAGCAGAGTGGCAAGTGGGTGGACACACTGGCACAGAGCTGCACACTGAGCGGCTAACCGATTGGAAGGTGAGAGCAGCGGCGCACATCGGAAGGTAGCCCCACCATGTCAAACGCTCACGTGGTTGACAAAGCAGGGCTCGTGGAACACCAACGCGGGTTGCAGGCGCCTGGATGAGGTGCTGCCTGGAGAAGGGATTAGCGGGAGAGAGCTGCAACCAACACACGCAAGGGAGCTAGGAAGCGCATGTTGGAAGTACTGTCCCGATAAGGACGAACAGTCGGAAACTGGCAACAGTCGGGCTACGGAACCCAGCAGCGGAGGAGACACGCAACTAAAGGGCCACAGAAGTGGCACCCAGTGGGCTGCACTGAAGAAGACCCGGGGTGGGAGTCCAAGACACAACGGGAGGAGGAGAAGAAATACCGGAAAACGATAATCCTGCTACTGGCGGACCTGTGTGGAGGTAACGAACAGCAGATCAGGCCCAACACAAAGCAGGGTACCGGGGTAACGCGACGAGGAGCACAGAGAGTGCAGGTGGGCAATCCAGACAGCAGCCATCATACGCTACTACTGGGACACCCCCCCCACCCCGAGTGCGCCGACCGAACAGGTGGGGAGTTGGGCACAGAAGGGACGCTAAATAACACGGTCAGTGGGACGCCCTGGTTCCGTACAGTAGTGCCAGGCCTGCACGAAGCACGGCTGATAAAGTGAGATGCAAGCACAAAGATACATGGACCGGTAGCCTGGTGGCAAGTTGCTGAGCTGATCTGAGGCCCCCCCCCACGAGAGGGATATCTTCATAAAAACAGTAATGCAGCCACCAAACGGACATCACCCACCAAGTGGCCTCACCAGAGCCATAGCGAACATGCCTTCCACTAGAAACAAGAAGGACCCTACGATCATAGACTCCTTCAACGCTGCTAAGTCGTAAGGGCAACCACAGGGTGGCTCAGAGATACAAATCGAGCAACTAGACAAAGAGGCTGTCACTTAAGAGAATCAAGTGCCGGAGGCAATTGACGCCCTACGATCCTTCATAGATACAAAAATTGAGGAGGTACAATCTGACGTGCAATTGATGCAGCAAGATGTTCGCAACCTCACGGAGAGAGTCACGTCGGCAGAAACGGAGCTGAAAGAAACGGCTGAAACCACCAAAGACTTGGAAAAGCTGTTGACGGAGCTGGAAAGGAGAAATGTGGCAATCGAGGCCCGGGCAAAAGATGCAGAGGGGCGTGCCCGGCGAAACAATGTACGTTTGCTGGGAATTCCAGAAGGAATGGAAGGATCTAACCCAACAAACTTTATCGAGAACCTGATACTGCAGGAAGTTGGGGCAGGAGCTTTATCACAGGGGTTTGTAGTGGAGAGGGCCCACAGATCCTTGCAAAAAAGACCGCTGAAGAAAGATCTTGAACTTCCGCGAAAGGGAGACCATCTTGAAGTGCTCCAGAGAAAGGGGGGGGTGATCCGGCGAGATAACGCTAACATAGCCATATACCCGGACTACACGCCCGCAGTGCAAAGAGCAAGAAACGCATTTGTGCCAATCAAGACAAAGCTTAGGAAACTGAACCTCAAGTATATGTTGATGCAAAGGACGGTCTGTATTCTTGGAAACGCCGGCGGCAGCCACAATATGAATGGAACACAACAATCTGGACGAAGGTGATGAGTCGGGGCCATGAGAAGCGGCCGGCCAGAAGAGCGGCTGGGGAAAGGGATGAACACACAAATGGAAGGGCGTGGGGGTGAGCGGCAAAGAAGCCGCTACACGGCAGGAGCAAGGCCGGAACCTCGATCAGGTCAAACAGACACACCCTACAACTTGTTCAGCGTTGGCCAGTTGCTGACGCCACATAGCCCGCACGCCATGGCCCGGATGGGTCAAGCAGATGCGGGGGTGCTCGAGTGCCACAGTTGGAGAGTGGCTGCTGAGCACAGTGTTTTTGGTTTGGTTTGTAGTTTGTAATGTTCTGAATCCTGCACGTGACAAGGTATGTGCCAAAGAATCCGTGCATGAGTTATGCTGTGAATGGGAGGGAGCGGGGGATGTCTGGGGTGTGGAGAAAATGGACAAACCCAAGCTAAGATACTGGGAGCGAAGGGATGGGGTAGCTGGGGAGGTGAGGCTCAAACACTGATAATGACGTTAAGGTATTGACATGGAATGTTCAGGGGCTGGGCACGTCCTTGCGTAGAATTTGGGTGAAATCCTACCTCAACAGGAAGGGGGTGGCTATTGCAGCGTTACAGGAGACCCACCTGACACAACAATCTATGGCTGTGATAGCGGAACACTGGGATGGACAGTGCTATGGGGCTCCCTATTCCAAATATGCCCAGGGGGTCCTCACCTAGATACATCAGGCGGTGCCCTTTAAATTGCTGAGCTGGGAGGCGGATCCAGAGGGCCGGTACCTGATACTAAGGGGATGTGTTGGACAGGTGGAGGTGTGCATAATAAACTCGTACTTCCCCAATCACGGGATCCCGAAACACCTAGACGTACTGGGGGCCAAGTTAGCCCAGTGTCAAATGTTTTTTCATATGGGGAGGCGACTAATTGTGTGGGAGATTTGGAGCTGGACAGGTCAAAGCCAACGGCAGCCAGGAACGAGGCAGCAATGGGGGCACTAAACGCGCTGATGGGCACCTTGGACCTGGCGGATGTGAGGAGGGAACTGCATCCGACAGATGAGGGTTATTATTCTTACTTTTCCGCACCACACACTTTACACACCAGAATCGACTACTTATTAGTGTCTAGAGATCAATTGACACAAATCAAATCTTCACAATACTTGGGTAGGTCAGTATCAGACCACTCACCATTACTGATGACCTGGAAAATACGTAGACGACCCATTCCATTGTGGTGCATGGCACCTAATTCCTTAACAGACCAGGCTTTCAAGGAAGAACTGCGGGGCAAACAAGAGGAATATGTTGAGAGAAACGTGGGTAGTGTTGAGAGATAGGGCACAGTATTGGAGGCAATGAAGATGGTGGTGAGGGGGAGACTATTGCTGGAGCGGGAGGCATCTGGAAAATGTTGAGGTTGGAGCTGGAGAAGCTAGATGGAGAAATAAAACGCACAGAATCCTGCATACAAGGGACACGAGAGGAGGAGCTAGAGTTGGCACAGCTCAGGGGGAACTGCCAAGAAGCATGGGGAAGGCTCTCTAAGTTCAATTACTCCGTCAAAACCGCCAAAGTGCACGCCGAGGGTGACAGGCCAATCAGGCTACTAGCGTGGCTGTGTAGAAGGGAACATCCACTGAATCCAACTACAGAACTCAGATGCCACGGGCACTGTGCACAAATCACAACAGGAAATTAACAATATATTTCAGGACTTTTATTCCCGCTTTATAGTCATGATCAGCAGGGGCCTCAGGCGGACATACTAGACACACTAGAGGAAATAGGTCTTCCAAAAATAGGGCCATCACAGCGGGAGGCATTGGAGGCGGACATAACGGGGGAAGATGTCTGAGGCGATAAGATCACTTACCTCAAACAAAATGCCGGGAAGTGGACTCCCCCCGGAGTTCTATAAAACATATGAAGCAGTTCTGACGCCGGTACTGCTCGAGGTGTTCAAAGAGGCATACAATAAAGGCGTGTTACCAGATTCCATGACAGAAACCCTGGTCATACCAATACCTAAACCTGGGAAACCAATGTATGAATGAGATTCCTACCGCCCATTGACAATGCTGAATTACAATGTTAAGTTCCTGACCACGATATTAGCCTAAGTAGAATAATGGGGGGTTTAATACACAGCGATCAAAACGGTTTTATACCAGGGCGCAGCACTGCGTTGAACCTGCGCAGACTGCAACATATCCTTACACAGACAGCTGGATGCCAGGCAAAATATGCTATATTTTCACTGGATGCAACAAAAGCGTTCGATTCAATATATTCGGAGTGGTTGGTGGTGACGCTAAAGGAATTCGGCTTCGGGGAGAAATTCATTAAGTGGGTACAAATACTGTACACGGATCCAAGAGCTAGGGTAAAAACTGGGAGAATGGGGTCATCGATCTGGGACATAAAGCGGGGGACTAGACAGTGATGCCCGCTGTCCCCAATGCTGTATGTGCTTGGCCTGGAGCCGATAGCAATAAACCTCAGGAAGCAATACCTGAATGCTGGCCTTTGGGTTGGAGGAGTGTATATTTGTATTTATTTATTTGTAGCGCGCCGCCTTGCCCTGAGGCATATGGGCGCGTAGTTACAAGAAGGTGGTTACAGGTAAGCATAACTTGATCCCTTAGTGGAACAGTCTTACAAGAAACTATATAGGAAACAAAATACAATAAAGCTTATAAAGATACAGGTAGTGAAATAGCGTAGCCGGTTACACATAGTTACTCCAGGAATGTATAAAAGTTACTTGAAGCTAAAGTAGGGTCTGCAGGGGGAGAGAGAGAGCAAGAGTTGGACCGGGGAAAGAGATGCTGGTGTACTACGGAGAACACCTAAAGTGGGAACGATGTAGGCTCATCAAGCTTGTGAAGCCAAGATTTGGTTTTGGTTTTGAAGGGGTGGAACGTGGGTTCTGATCTGAGTGTGACGGGGGTGGTGTTCCAAAGTTTAAATGCAAGGACTGGGAAGCTTGATCCCCCCCGCAGATTGTAACTTAAATCTAGGAATAGAGAGAGTGTTGATATAGGCTGATCTCAGTGGTCTGAGCGCAAGATGCTGTGAGAACCGGCTGGTCAGATAAGCTGGTGCCAAGTTGTTCTGGGCCCTGTAAGTTAATGCTAATGTTTTAAGCGATATTCGCTGCACGACAGGGAGCCAGTGAAGGTTGCGTCTAATGTCAGAAATGTGAGATCTTCTCGGGATGTTGAGGGCTGCCCTGATGACATTGTTTTGTGTGACTTGTAGCTTGTCCAGGTTTTTTTTGCTAGTTCCTAAGTAAAGGGCGTTGCAGTAGTCTATTTTTGACAAGATTAGTGTTCTAGCTAAAATGATGCAGTTCTCGGTGTTCAGGAAGGGTCTGCAGGCTGTGATGAGTTTGCACGTATAGGCCGAGGCGGAGGCTACGGCATTGGTTTGTCTGGTTAGTGACAAGGTTGCGTCAAGATACATGCCTAGAGTTTTAGCTAAGTTTGACACTTTGATGATGTTACCGTCTATGGTGAATGATTTGTATGCTGGGTCAAGTTTGGCCAGTTTGGAGTGCGTTCCAAGGATGAGTAGCTCTGTTTTCTCATCATTGAGGCAGAGGCCATGATGAGCCATCCACGCCTGGATGATTAGGTAGACATCATTAAGTGCCTTTGCATCGAGAGCAAAGTCGCCTGAGATAGGGATGAGTATATGGGTGTCATCAGCATAGTTGGTATATGAGACACCCAGATAATCGAGTATGTCAAAGAGGGGCTTAGTAAACATGTTGTATAGTGTGGGGAGACGCAGGGTCCTTGGGGGACTCCACAGGGGACAGGTGCAGGTTCTGCTGAGGCAAGAGGAGAGAAAGCCCTCATGGTTCTGTTTGCTAAAAAGGAACTGATCCATGACGATGCTGAGTCGGAAAAATGCGCAGCAATTTTGAGATGGTGGCAAAGGATCTTCTGGTCGACCAGGTCGAATGCTGCTGACAGATCGAGCAAGAGGAGGAGTGCCAGCTTGCCCTTATCTTTAAGGTCATCAATTTGCGTTTTTAAATCAATCAAGCAGTCTCTGTGCCATGTCTAGGGCGAAAGCCAGATTGACGAAGACCAGGTAGTTGGTTTGATTCAAGATAGTTCTGTATTTGCAAGTAAGCGGCGCGGTCTAGAATTATTAGTAGGTAAGGTACCGTAGTAATAGGCCTGTAATTAGCAGGGTTACTTGGGTCAAGGGAAGGTTTTTTTATTAGTGGGATAACCCAAGCATCCTTGAGGTTCTCTGGGACAATACCCGATCTGAAGGAGGCATTTATAAAAGTAGTGATGAATGGTGCAATGTCATGGGCAGCTTCCTTGATAATAGGTGCAGGACATGAGTCGCCTTGACAATTTGAGGGTTTAAGCTTTTTGATGATATTTTCCACTTCCTCAATGGATAGCGGAGAGAAGCTAAAAGGTTTGGGAGGGTATGTAGGGACTGGGAGGTTATGCAGTGGTTAGTTCAGGGGAAATTCAGATAGGGTGTTCTTTTTAGCATTAATTTTCACTTGCAATAAGGCAATTTTATCTAGTAGTGCTTTTTGAATATTCGAGCACCAGACAGCGTCAGGGGAGCAAGTCACCAAGGGGGCTACAGGGGACTCTAGTTCCTTAAGGATCTTAAAGAGTTCCTTCGTGTTTGATTGGGCCTGCGTGATGCGTTTGTTGTAGACATCTTTTTTGGCTGCAAGAATAGCGGCTTTGTATGAGGCGGTAACCAAGGTTAGGTTGTTTTTGTTAACAGTGGAAGGTATGTTTTTCCAAAGGGACTCAACTTTTCTTTTTTCTTTGCGTAAGTCTCTGAGATGCGGAGTGAACCAGGAGTTCAGATGAGAACGAGGTTTCTGTTTACGCAATTTGAGCGGAGCAATAGTGTCGAGGGCTTTGAGCATGGCTTGGTTGTAAATATCCACTAATACTGTGGGGTCGGAACTGGTGGATAGAGAGGTATTTAGTAGAGGAAGGATAATGGGAAGGAGTTTCTTAGTCGAGATATCCTTCTTATTGCGGGTTTGAATGGCCGGGGCTAGATTAGGTTTGCACATTGGAGGGCTAGAATTGATAGCGAAGGTTATTTTGTAGTGGTCTCACCATAGGCACTTGGTCACTTGCTATCACTCTACGCGAGAGATCTGCACCTAAATGTCCCAGTGATCCTAGATAAACTGGATAATTATGCGAAGGTGTCAGTAACTTCAGCAGAAGCAAATCCTGCATATTCCCGATAGGTGGGCTACGGGGGAAGAATGTAGGAGAACTACCGATAGTGGGACTTATTTGGGAGCTGGACTCGTTCAAGTACCTAGGGGTAAACATAAGACACACACCAGAACAGACACACAAACATAACACGGCAATGCTGGTGAAGGGTTTTTTAAGGAAATCAATGAAATGCTTGTCTAAGCTGCCGCTATCGCTGTTGGGAAGAGTAGTCTCCAAAATGATTATTCTGCCGCGATTCCTGTATTACTTCAACAATGTGCACCGTTATGTCAAGGCGTCCTTCTTCCGCATACCGGAAGTGCTTCTACGAGAATATTTGTGGGGCACAGCCCGCCAAAGACTCTCGCTCGCAACACTATACCTGCCATACGATAAGGGAGGGGTGAAACTGCCGAACCTTGAAAGGTATTACCTGGCAGCCCAGCTCAGCCACGTGATTAAATGGCTGGCGGATGAACACACCTCAGAAAGTGAACTGTTGCAACAACCAGTGGCTCCAATCAAACTAAAAGAAGTACTATGGGTAACGCAAGGCGGCCTCAAACATACCCTATTCATGGTAGTACTGGGAAGGAAGATATGGAAGAGAGCATTAGCTTTACTGAAACTCGCACACCCCATCTCATCGGAGTTGCCGATATTGGCAGACACATGCAAAGGTAGCACAGACATGGTGGTAGCGAAAAAATGGGAGAGATGGGGAATATGCACATGGGGCGATGTATACGAAGGCAAGGTTTTCAGGGAGTTTGCCCGAATGCGGGAGAGCGAGGAGGTGCCAGGCGCGCAGTTTCTTTGGTACCAAAGAGTCCGAAAGGCGGCCAAAGATGAGTGGGAGAATTGGCCGGAGGAACCACTGTTAACCCTGATGTATAACCTGAGCGATGGCTGGCGGCCGGTGTCAAGGCTGTATAGCATGCTAATGGATATACCCAACCCTAAAGGTATAGCACTGAAAGAGCAATGGGGAAAAGATTTGGGCGTAGATATAATGGAGACAGAATAGGAGAGGATACTGGGGTACCACAAAGAAGTATTGAGAAACCATTGCTTCAAGCTAATACAACTGAACGTGCTATACCACACATACATGACCCCGCACAGGATAGCTATGTTCAATAAAGATGTGAGTCCACAATGCCCATGGTGCGCGAGCAGGGAAGCAGTCCTAATACACATGTTTTGGGGGTGTGTGCGTGGGTTCTGGGTTCGCATAGAGCAGGCCTGCAGGGAAGTGGGGATAGGAAGATACGAGTGGTCACCGTTGGAATGCTTGCTTGGAGCATACCCCAGAATCAGCAAACCTAAACACGCGATAACATTTTATGGACATGGCTTGCATGTTGGCCAAGAGAACTATCGCCATGGCCTGGAAATCTGCTGGGGGGCCACAATATGTAAAATGGTGCAGGGAGTTTGAATGTTGGGCAGAGACCAAGGTGTTGATGGAAGGGGCTAGTAGATTGGAGCCCGACAGTAACGATAAGTGTGCGGCCCGGAAAGCGCTGGTCTGGGACATGTTCCACCCATCCGATGACAAACCCCTTGAACATGTCAGTCAAGACAAGAGTCGCTCATTTTCGACTGGGCGGTCACCCTAACGCACCCAACCAGACAATAACCTTCCTGAAACCTCATGATGGGAAGGTAAAACTGAGCCCCAGACCAATACCTGTTCGCTCTAATGGATAATACTGGTGCACAGTAATACACGTGTAGGAAGTTGTTTGTTTGTTGTTAACTGTAACTGTTAAATACATTGATGCGCTGGATGACGAGAATTTGATATGCAAAATTGAAATGCTTGGTTGTACCTATATAAACGCGAATAAAAATAGGTTAAAATAATAAATTGGCTGCTGATTTTGCATCAGGTTGTGCGCTGGGACCAGCCTCAACATGGTATCTTCCTAAAACCCCAGTAAGCTCCCTGCTGCACAGCTCACCACTCCTACCATGCAACGGGTGAACGGGCACATTTGCCACAAACATGTTGAGTAATTCCTACAGGTTGGGGACCTCCTGCGTATCTGCAGAAATGTGATGTTTGGAAACATGGACTGGGTAATGTAGCTGCTCCAAAGCAACCATGCTATGTACTGAAGGGAATCCCCCTACTAACGTTGGCTGGGGCATTTATTGATCAATGTCTAACGTACAGTTGCCATTGGTAGTACATTCAATATCCTACTTTCTTACTTTACCTTCTAGCCTTATATAGAGTGCTATTATTTAGAGACTCGGGCCTTTGCTGAGAGGTACCCCAATTGTGTTATTTTACTTTTTCAGGAAACAAACCCGAAAACACAAACCTTATGTGTAAAAAGTGTTTACTAACATTTAATTCAACTGAAATATAGCAGCTTCTATTTCTTGGTTGTAATAAGATGTGACAATAGTGCTTCTTGGACGCAAAAGACATAGAAAAAAAAGGAGATTGAAGATAGGAGTAAAGCCACCACCTAACCCTCGTGAATTTCAATTTAAAAGGTGAAATACAAAGACCACAATGAAAGATCTTTTGTCGAGAACTGAAATACCAGGACCACAGTTTTGTCTGAAAGCTTTTATGATTTTCTCTGGTAGCTGCTGTTAAATGTATCATTTACTACCCATTCAAAGTCAACTATAGGAATACATTTTTGTTTTTGTGTGCATCTTAAATTATTATTTGCTAAGCACAGAATTGTCTTCTATTCCCATTCAATGAAACATTTCATAAACTCTTAAGCCCAACGATTTGATTCTTAAAAAAGACACCCTATTTCTGTCAGAGCGTGCACTTATTCAACAATCCAAATCTAGTGGTATGGATCACTCTAAGCAACCATGAGCAACCCCTGTGGCATTACTACTTCTAGCTGCAACTGTTGGTTTGCCACCTCGGAATATGCAGTGACATCTGGGTCCCTGTGATAAGCTGCTTCTTGGATGGCCTGATCTGCTCTGTCGTTGCCAAGAGACAAGTCTCTATTTTGGGTATGGGCAGCGCATTGTGACAATCTGCCAATTCTTCCTGCGGGAGTGACGTTGGCCCACCAGACCCCCAAAGTCTGCCTGCCCAACAATTCCTCAACAAACAATTATTTAGCTGGCAAACCCTAGGGCAAAGCGGATGTGGAGAAAATAACAAACGCAGAAATCTTCTACTGCTTGACCCTCCTGCTCTCTTAATCTACTGGAATCTTCAGTAGAAGCCCTATTGAAAAATGGACAGTTGATTACTATCTTGTTGCTACAGTTATCTATTGAACCAGTCACAATATTTATACCATCTCAGTACCTGCTGCCTAAGCTGATATAGCTGTTAGGCTTACAAATGTGTCTTTCACTGCTTCATCGCTGGAATGGTGTGAAATGCTGAGACTGCACTGAACTGTTTCTTCGCTGCTTCTTGCAGTAATATTTTATTAGAGTTCTTTTGAGTTAAGACAATGGGCCGCATTATGAGTCTGGCGGTAACCAGGCGGTAAGACCGCCTGGTTACCGCCAGACTCGTATTACCATTCCGCCTCTGTGATTCCTGGAATTACCAGGCATTACAACCCCGGTGACCCGGGAATTCCGGAGACGGAATGGTGTAAATCCCCATTCCCATTGAGTCCCCGCCTGCAGGAGTCGTGATCACCCGGTGTGGAAACAACGGTGGCGGCGGGTTTACCGCCACCGTTGTTTCCATACCGGGTGAGTTGTAATGAGGCCCAATATCTTTAATTAGTGATTATTGATTCACATTTTTCATGTGTATATTTATCTTCTCTACTGATGACACATTCTCAGCACCTAGCTAAGCTTTAAACCTACTTTTGTTTTTTTGTGAAGAAATTCAAAGTAATTGTCCACGGCTGCCAGTTCTTCCAACTTCAAGCTTCCTTTTCTTTAAGCGAACCGCCAGATAAAAACGCGTACACAGATTGCTGCCGTTACAGCCTGAACGTGCCTTAGAGCGTATGATGTCTTCTGGAGGCACGCACGTGACGTAGGCGGGTGCCTTACTCTAGTGCTCTAATGCGCTCAGCTAGCAGCACCCGAACACGTACAATGAACCGAAAAATTACACGGAACTAAAAGGTTGCTACAATTAGTTATATTAGTACCGATGTCGCGACGCTACCGCCTGCGCTTCAATGTTAATTGAAAATGTACACGCAACTAATTCAAAAAATATTTAAACACGCGTGCAAACAAGCTTAAGAAAAATTGTCTCCAAAGTTGCTTCAAAATCCTAAACTTCAAACTGGCACATTTTTTTCAGTAGTTATTTACATTCAACTTTTTCAGATTGTACAACATACAAGCACTTAGCTAAGTCTTGTTCAGTTTCTCTTCTTTCAGCTGACTGAAATCTTCTTCTCTGTTTCCATTCCAGAAATTCTCTTCCTGAATTCATATATGGCTCTCCTTATACTTGAAATGGGAAAAGCTCTTTCTCAGCTATATTTCCTTCAATTATAGGAGTTTATAACTCTAAATTCACAGGAACTATGGAGGCTATGACCTACTTGGTTACAAAATTTAATGAAAGGCAGTTTAGAATTCTTTTCAGAATTCCAAGTTACATCATAAACAACATTAACCAATCACTGCTGAACATTCGCCCCTCCATCTTGACTTGGGACAGCAAAAGCTTCCTGAGAAGAAACATTAAGGAAACTTTTTTCTAAACCAACTCAAATTCACAGTTTCTACCCAAACCATTCTACCATTCTCTCTTCCTACACCTCCATAGAGAATGCTTAAAGTGCAGACTGTAACATGGACCCTTGACGGCCCTGAATTTATGGGAAAGGAACTGACCAACCCTGACAGCATATAATCACTTCTATTAGTAGTGGATGGGACAAGGCATAAATCAATCTCTCTAACAAGACCGCATGCTGTACCGGTGTGCCGCCCAACCTCCGAAATCCCCCTTTTTCCATCTGGGCAACCCTGAATGTATGGTGGTCGTCACGTACGCGATATCTGAACAAATGGTCACTAAACACCGCTGGGATGCTTCTAATGTTTCAATAAATGCAATCAGTTCTTCTGCCTGAGCTGAATAGTGTGTTGGTAATCTTTATTGAACTCCAAGCTCATATTCCCCATCTACAATGTGCACTTGTGTGTCTCTGGCTAATTTTCTGATCAATTGCTGATGACCCATCAAAGAAGATGACCTCCCCTTCCTCAAGTGCAGCCTCCCTTGCTCGTATTAAATCATCTTCACGAGCTTCATAGGTAACCCAATCCTGCACTTCCCCCACCTTCCTCAACCGGTATCGCAAAAAACGTGTCAGGGATCACTGTGCAACATCTCACAATGTGAATGGTTGGGCTTGACGAAATGACTTCATATGTGGAGGCCCTTTGTGTGGCTAGTGGATTTACAAGGCTCAAGGATTGCATGCGCTGCACGCTCTACATGTCGGTGAGCACCCAAAAGTGATGGGTGAGGACTTTTCAATGTTAATGTTAAAGGTTATTTGTACCACGCACTATCACCACCGGAGTGGTCGCCTGACAAAAGCTGCAGCGGCCAATGCCTGTTTACAAGGGAATTGACTGTGCATCACTGATTCTAAAATACCACTATAATATGCTTCGGGTTTGTGTCCTAAAGATGTGTGCTGAGCCAATTCAGCAGTCATTACTTGTCCATTGCAGTGTGAGAACAGATACAATTATTTCATGTAATTGGGTTGCTCGTACTGGTGCGTTACTTATAGCATTTTTGAGTTCCTACAAACAAGTTATCATTTCTCCTGTCCATGTAAGTGACCCTTCTCCAGGATGGGGTCTGGCATGGATTCACATGCTCATGAATATTCCCTGTCATCAGGCTGGGAATCCTCTGTAAAAGAAAAGTGTGTTTTGTATCTAAACTGTCTTTCTCCTATAAACCAATCACAGAGTTCTGGGTCATAATGCCCCGGATCATGTCGGAGGAGAAGGACAACGGTTCTTCCCTCTACAAGCTGTGCACCAGCTGCGGTTTGCAGAATGACATCTTCCGAAAACCCCAGTAAGCTCCCTGCTGCACAGCTCGCTGCTCCTACCATGCAACTGGTGAACGGGGATTTGACACAAACATGTTGAGTAATTCCTGCAGGTTCTTCTTCCGGTTAACGGGGACCCGTTTTTCGTCATTTTTCACCACCCCTGAAGGGCAGAAATCATAAAGTGTTCTTCTTGGAAGCTTCCAGAAGTTCTTCAGGCCTACACGGATCATGTCGGAGGAGAAGGACAACGGTTCTTCCCTCTACAAGCTGTGCACCAGCTGCAGTTTGCAGAATGTTTATTCAGATTACAAGCATTCCCATTGCCTATATTGTTTACACCCGACACATAAAGAAGAAGATTGGGAGATCTGCTGTGGCTTCACCAAGCGCACGATGAAGGATCAACGTGTCCGTTTGGCATGGCTCCAGGCCAGGGCCTATACCCCGGGTGATTCTCAGGGACATGCCTCTTCTAGATCCAGCCAACCTGAGCGGGCTTGTAAGTACTTTGAGGGCGCCCCATCCCTGGGGGCCCAACACCAGGCCAAGCACCGCGAGTATGCTTCCGTCGGGGGCACCGCTCCAGCGGGTCCTGCGACTGTCAGGGCGCATTCGTTGTCGTCTCCATATGCCTCGATCTCCAGCTGCCGCTCCAGTTCTTCAGCCAAGACGAAGTCAGCTACCCCAGAGAAACTGTGGTAAAAGGGTATGGTGTCCGAACCGCCTTTGAAGGAGTAGACCAAGCAGAACAAGGTGTCTGAGCTGCCCGTGACAGAGAAGGCCAAGATGGCTGACCTGCTTGTGAAGGCCCAGGTGGTCCAGGCCAAATCATCCTCCTCGAACAAGATGGTGGTGGCCTCCCTTTTGAAGGCAAAAGGGGCTGACCCAGCCACAGCCAGAGTGTCCCTATCGGCCAGGAGAGAGTCTTTGTTCAAGCCGATAGTAAAGACGCTGGAGAAGAGGATGCTGGACCTCAGTTCTTGACCGACCCCTCAGGACCCGAAGAAAGGGGGTAGTGGGGCAGAAGAACTCCAGGGCACTGACATTTCTTCATCTGACAAGGAGGAGATACTTTCCATCCACACCATCCTCGGTGGTGACGACAGGCAGCAACGACATCGATACAGTTGACTGGGACGATATGGGCGCTGTGCCCAGCGACCCTGTTCCCCAGGTGACCCCTAGAGATTTGTCGCAGGATATCCTCTAAACACTCGACACGTTGGTGTTGAAGATTCAGAGGAGGTTGCTGATGACCCTGCCAGCACCAGGTTGACACTGGTACTGCCACCGGCGAAGAAGAGACGACGCCCTACTCCTCCATTACAACCCAACTGCTGCTGCCCTCACCCTCCCTGGGGGGACAGGGACGGACACGGCGATGACGTATACGGACAATGACGCAGGACTGGGAGACCCTGCATCACCAGCGCTGAGAGCCTCTCCACCGGATGAGGTGGGATCTTTTCATTCCATGATGGCATGGGCGTTGGAGCTCTTCCAGCTCACCAAGAGGAGAAGGAGAGTTTCCTGTACCAACACCAGGAGGCGAAGAGAAAGACTTTCCTGTCGGTACCGCTCCTGGGTGACGTCTGGGGTGAGGGGCTGGTGCTGCTGAAGAATCCTGCTTCAGCTCCAGCAAAGAGACCGGCTTCAGAAAAAGTACCGGGTGCCGGACTCTGCGCCCAAGTGTCTTCGGTCCCAACCATCGCTGGACTCTGTGGTCTCGGCGGCTGCCAGGAAGAAGTCGTCTAGTTCATCATCCTCTTCATTCATCCTTACCCCCAGACAACGAGGGGAAGACATTGGATTCCATGGGTAGAAAGGTAATCTACTCGGCAGTGACGGCAGTGAAAGCAGCCAACGCCTTGGCGATCGTGGCCAGATACGAACAGGAGCTGTGGTTCAAGATGGCTCCACTCCTAGATTTCCTCCCCGATGACAAACAGGTCGAGGCTTTGGAAATCCTCCAGGAAGGCGAGGTGGCGTCGGACCATGCCATCACAGTGGCACTGGCCATTGCGGACACAGGTTTCCCCCAGATGGGCAACCGGGTTTGCCTTTGCTGGTGTGGCTGGCTCAAGGCCACCAACTTCAGGCAGGCGGTCCAGACGAGGGTCCTGGATACCGTTCGGAGACAACCAGTTTAGGAAGACAGTCTATGAATCCCTCCAGGCCATCAAGGCCGACGCAGAGACGGCCCGTGTCTTGGGCACCCTGCAACAACACCGGCCATCCTTTCGTTACTCGGGAGGAAAGTCTAGCAGGTCTTCAAAGGGTTTCGGTGGGGGCTCATCCTCTTACCGCTAACCGTCCCGCTCCTCGTCCCAGGAAGCCAACCGGGGTCGCCGGCAAACCGACCACTGCCTGGCCGCTCGAGAGCCCATTCTACCAGTGCGATGGCTGCTACAAAGGCGTTCCTCTCTGGTGTGCCCCTGCTAGACATTT
Source organism: Ambystoma mexicanum (assembly GCF_040938575.1). Classification (NCBI taxonomy): domain Eukaryota; kingdom Metazoa; phylum Chordata; class Amphibia; order Caudata; family Ambystomatidae; genus Ambystoma; species Ambystoma mexicanum. Next base: position 1,622,659,039 of record NC_090932.1, on the reverse strand, counting down.
GAAGGGCTACTACGTGGAGGTTGACGCACACCTTCAAGAAATTCTACTGCATCGCCAGGAATTCCAGGGAGGAGTCAAGGGTCGGTCAAGCAATGCTGCGCAACCTGTTCGCTTGAAGGTGAGCCTGGTGAGGAGGTAAGAGATTGCTTCAGTTGAGCCTTGCTACCTCCTGTGATTTTGCATGTATGTACTGTTATGTATTCTTTATTCATGAGCATGTGAATCCATGGCAGACACCATGCTGGAGAAGGAACAAGTTACTTACCAGTAACTGTTGTTCTACAGCATGGGTCTGGCATGGATTCACATTCGAACCCTCCCTCCTGCCCCTATGCGGCTTTTCTCTTGGTCCTACTGCCCCTTTACATGCTACCAAATCGGAATATGGCTGCCAGAGGAGGGGATTAGGTAGAGGACAGTCATTGGCTGGTGGCAGTATAACCCAGAGCTCAGTGATTGGTTTATAGGAGAAAGATAGTTTAGAAATTAAACTGAAACTGTTTTACTGAGGGTTTCCAGCCTGACTACAGGGAATATTCATGGGCATGTGAATCCATGCCAGACCCATGCTGAAGAACTGTTACAGGTAAGTAACTCGTTCCTTTCCTCCTTCGTGCTTCTTTGAGTCCCTGCAGTAAACGTTTTGGGCAACTAGAATAGTCAAAGATCCATGCTCTACAAATAACCCCAAACACTGCTGCATTTATTTAACTGTAGTGGGCTGTGGTATGTTCTGTACTACAGCTGCTCTTTCTGGGGTTACTCTTTTTCCTCTGATGATATTTGTTCCAAGTATTTCATTTTGTAGTGCATTTTGTAATTGCATTTTGTCCTAGTCTACTTTGTATCCTTTGTCCGCAAGCAGTGCCAGCAGTGCAATTGAATCTGCTCTACATCGGTCTTCCGTCGTGCCGCACAGTAGGAGGTTATCTACATACTGAATGACCGTACTCAGTACATGGGTATTGCCAAAATCCATGTGTAGAAGTCTGTTAAAAATGCTGGGGGACTCGTACCCCTGAGGAAGTCTGGTGTGTTCCTTTGTCCGCGATGGGTAAAGGCAGTAAGATATTGAGAATCTGGGTGCAATGGAATGGAAAAGAATGCATTTTTACAAATCAATGACAGTATACTGTGTGTACTCAGTTGATATATTGCAGTGGATTGTGGTGGGGTTTGGTACAACTGGGAACTCTGCTTCAACAATTTTATTCAATGGGTGTAAGTCTTGTATCATCATCCAACTTGACCCTTTTGCTTTTTTTCGACATGGTATATAGCTGTTACATGGGGACTCTGCGGGCACTATAATGCCCTGCTGCCACAACACCACAATTGTCTCATGTATGCCCTCATTGCTTGCATTGACAATGGATACTGTTGCACTCTAGGTAACCCTGCGCTTTGCTTCAGCTTAATGCGTACTGCTCCTATGCTCTTCAAGAGCCGTACATCATGGGGGTTATCAGTGTATAAAGTGCTCGAGACCTGTAGCAAGTCCTCCTGTAGGTTTTCTAAGGAACTCATGGTGGCAACAGTAAAGACAGACACAAGTAATCACAGTTCAAGGGTGTTTATTAAACTGTATGTAGGTTGGAAAAACACCTAATCTAAATCTAAGATGGGAGCAATTGTCGACCATCAAATGAAAATAAAGCAGTCCTAGTGGTGTTGTGTCAAATAAGTAAAAAGGGCCTATACTAAAACATATTGCCAAACCTTACAACTAATAGAAAACGGGTGTGGAATAGTAGTTTTCAAACAAAGAAAGAAGTGTTCTCAAATAATATATCAGGATGCGGTAGCCTGGGACTCCCTTCCCCACATTCTGAGCACTGGGTACGGCGGGATCTTGGAGCACAGCACATTCTTGGCTTCTTCAGCACGAGATGACCGTTCTACTTGCAGCTCTCAGGACCCTCAATGGTCAAGTCTTGTTTCTTTTGAAAGTCTTTTGCCTTCAAGGGCCTGACGTATTCAATAACAAAACAAACACAAGTTCCTTTTCACGTATTCTTTGGGTGATGGATTCATCCGTAGGTCCCCTTCTTCTGGATGTTGACCTTTCAAAAATTGTGTTTCATAAATCTTAATGTCTTTTTAAACAGCTCCAATGGACATCCCTCGGCCAGGTTCACTCTTGTCAACACACTGTTTCTTGGGACTTTGGACTAGTCCCCTACTCGTCCGCATCCCTCTTAAGGGTTCACTCTTGGCAATTTCACATTCACGTTCGTTTTACATTTTTGCGGGATTCACTTCCCTTGCTTTCTCACAGTTCTTGGGTCAAAGGCTTTCAACTGTATGGGGATTTTGCTTGACCTAATGTATGACCACTTTGACGGCTTTCCTATGGGCTTCTGCTATCTGTAGTTTCACTCAGAATCTGTAGTTTCACTCAGACGGGGATTGACCAGGGTTTTCTCGGAGCAGCACCCACGTGGTCCCGGTCCACTTTTGCAGCTGGTCTCCCCTTCACAATGTTGGTTCTTTTAATCTTCTTTCAATTTGCCACTTTGCGACTTTCATTCACCACAGCCTGGTTTTTATTGGCTCTCCCTTTCGACTTACCGGCTGTGATGAACCGCTTGGCATTCCTCTTTACTGGAGTCAAGGCCGGTACCACAGAAGCAGGCGTCTCCCTCGCTCCGGCTTATTGGAGTCGATACGCTCCATGTACCGTTGACATCTGTTGCAGCACACTTGGGCTATTGTCCTCGATCTGAAGTTTCTTTCAGCGTAGGGTTCGCAGGGTTTTGTCGAAAAAGGCAAGGTCGTGTCTCTCCTTGTCAGCCTCTCGATATCTGCCATCGTTCTCCTCCTCTTGAACTGCCGGTTCTGGATAGCTGTCTTGTTGTGCAGTCTGCCTTGCTCGTACTGTGCTCTCTTGCTCCACCTTTTATCCCTGTGGGGAAGGGAAAGGGCCGTCAGGTGTGTGTAATTCTGATCAATTGCCTGACTTTGCCTAATCCTTGTATTGGGACATGTTAGGTAAACGGCTCCGGTGTTAGTCCATTCCCTGGTTTGTCGTGCAAAAGTGTTTGTCGGAAAAGGGGGAGGAGAGTTAGTGGTTTTGTCCTATGTGGTAGGATGGGGAAAAGGTGTTGAAAGAAGGGGGTTACTGTGTCTAACCCTGTCGGTGTCCCACTCCCCGAGGACCCCCCATCCAGGGGATCCTCCCTCACTGGTCCACCCCCAGGAAGTGGATACAATAGTGATGGCCGTGTGCTAGTCACCTGGATGACAGATCTCCGGGGACTAGCTAGGGAGACACCTTCAAGTTTCTCAAATGGTGCAGGTAATAAGTATAGGGAAAGGGACATTCCTATGCTAGATCATTATTTTATTTTTTTTAACTTTTTTTTAATTATTATCTGACTCGACAACACACCAGAGAACAACAGGAGCCACATGGCACCAGCAATAAGAACCAAGCAATACACATATTGAACAGCATATCCTGGATCATCTGAAACTTACCAGAGGCCAGGCAGCAGACAATGCGATAACAACTGTTGCAAGATGGACAACATCTAAGGGGAACCATCAAGGGAGGAAGAAGAAGAGTTCGATGGTGAGGCCATGGCGGATATATAATCTCGGAATTTCCGCCAAATGTCTCTTGGCCTTGAATGTGGATGTTGCATTGTGTTCCAGGGCTCCTCAGTATCATGAGCCCATGTGATTGTCCTGAGCCACTGTGTGTAGGTAGGTGCCATAGGGCGGAGCCAACATAACAATATGCAGCGAACCGCCAACAGCATACAGAGACCTGCTAGTTTCTTAGAGTCGCGGGACAATTGAGGGAGATCATGGAACAAGCAATGCAATGGAGTGGGGGCAATAGTGTGTTCCAAGATGTCTCATAGTGTGGAACAGATAGCCAACCAGAATTGGGACAGGCGGGGACAGTACCATAGCATGTGGATGTAAGAGGCCTGATCTGTGCCACACCTGGGGCAACTGGGAGAAACGCTGCGCAACATGCGATGAAGTCTCATTGGTGTATGATGGTACCTGTGTAGCGCCTTGAATTGGATTCATTTAAATTTAGTGTTGTAAGACACGTCGTGAGTGCGGGCACACATTCGGGACCATCTCTCGTCAGTAAGCTCAACCCCGAGACCCCCTCCCACCTGTGTCTCAGCTTGGTAAAGTGGGGGCTGCCCTAGTCTGCAACAGGGAGTAGAGTCTCGACACCTTGCCCCTGAAGGAGAGAAAGGTACAGAGCTCCGCAACTATCGGTTCATCTGGCGGCAAGGAGGGAAAATCGGGGTATCTGCATTTAAGATTCTCCCGGAGCGAGGAGTATTGTAACCACACTGAGGGCCGGTGTTTGAGGAAGACAGGTTGGTCAGGCCACTCAATAAAGTTCCCCTGTTCGTAGGCATCACGGAGTGTCAGGAAACCGGCATCCGCCCAGTGAGATACCACTGATTGTGGAATATGTGGAACATCGGGAAAGAAGTTCCATAATGGCAGGTCCCCGTGAAATGGATGAGGTACCTCGACCATTGTCCAGAGTTTGGTCAATGCTAACGATGTGCTAGTTACGGGGTCAGCGGAATCTAAGTCCGGGGGGATTGGCTTGTGGATCAGGGAGCCGATCACTCGGTCACAGACCATTAGCTTCTCCAAGCGAACATGTGGGGGAGGATCAATGGTATTAAACCAGTGGGCTGCGAACTGGGATTGGGCTACCACCCAGTATCTAATGAAATCTGGGGTGCTGAATCCGTCGAATTCCTTGGGGGCGGACAGTGTGGACAGTTTGAGGCGGACTGCCCCAGAATGCCAGAGAAAGGTGTTGCTTATTTGGCGTAGTGTTTGGAAAAACGCGTCCCAGGCCACACAGGCAGATTGGTAAATCGATAAAGTAGTTGTGTTAATACCACCATTTTAAGTATTCCGATTCTGCCTGCTAGTGAGATGGGGAGTCTGGCCCAGTCGGAGGTTTTTGTAGCTAGGGTAGTTAGGTATTTGTCCTTGCGTAGCTGCGCCGTGTGGTGGGAGACCACCACCGCCAGGTAAGTGATACTAGATGGCGACCAGATGAACCCGCATAGGTCCGCGGGGGGCTGTGTGGAGTTCGTGAGCGGGAATAAGGCAGACTTGGAGCAGTTTACTTTCAAACCAGAAATGTCTCCAAAACGGGCAACATCTGCAAGTATAGGGGGAGGTTGATTTCAGGGGAACGGATGTATAATAGGGCATCGTCGGCGTAGAGGGAGACTATATCGGATTGGCCGGCTGTACGTAAACCCCTGTGCGAGTGTGACTGTCGAACCATGTCAGCGAAGGGTTCCATGGCTATGGCGAAAATGAGCGGGGAGAAGGGGCATCCTTGACGTGTGCCTCTGGATACCTGGAAGGGGGCGGAACACCTGTCCTCCATGCGGACTCTAGCCGATGGGGAGGTGTAAAGCAGTTTAATCCAGGCTCGGAAGTTAGGGCCGAATTTGCACTTCTCAAGGACTCTCCATAGGTATTTCCACAATACCGAGTCAAATGCCTTCTGCATGTCCAGAGTGGCTGCAACCGCCTGTGTGGACGGGCTGACCCTGCTAATCACATTGAAGAGCCTTCTTAAATTCAGGGCTATAGACCTACCCGGAACAAATCTCGCCTGGTCAGGATGGATAATATGGGGCATGTATGGAGCTAAGTGGTTGGCTAGCAATTTAGCATACATTTTAACATCGCTGTTGATCAACGATAGTGGTCTGTAAGAGCCGCACTGGGTGGGAGGTTTACCAGGTTTGAGGAGCACTGTAATCGGTGCCCCTCGGAGAGTCTGGGGGAGTATACCCCTATCACATGATTCTTCCCAAAGGGCCAGCAAGTGTGGGGCCAGGTGGGATTTGTATTGTTTATAAAAATCCATGGGGAGCCCATCCGGGCCAGGGGCCTTCCTGGACGCCAGTGACTCAATGGCCTCCGTAGTGAGAGGTCTCTCAAGGAGGAAGCTGGCGTCCGCTGACAGGACTGACAGAGGAAGATTCTCTAAATAGGAGTCCATTTCTGGGACCTGGGGGCCGTCGGCCTCCGCGTACAGGGAGGTGTAAAACGAGAGGAACTCAGAATTGATATCTTGAGGGGAGGTGGCCAGAGAGCCATCGGGCCACACTATGGCTGGGATATTGATGGGGCCCCAGGTTCGCGACGCAGCAGTCTAGCTAGCATTCGACCGGGTCGTTCTCCCTCACCGTACTTCCGCACAGACTGTGGAGAGTCCAGGAACCTAACCTCGCGCTCTGCAAGGCCTCGGAACCTATCCAGCTCCGCTCCCAGTGCCGCCAGGGTAGTTGGAGAGTGATCGTGGGCATATTGGGACTCAAGGATAGCCAGGGCTGATTCACTGGTGACAATGTCTGCACGGATTCCCTTCAGGATGCCACAGCCTTTGGAAATGGCGATTCCTCTTGTGTGCACTTTAAAGGATTCCCAAAGGACAGCTTGTGTTGATACTGAGTTTGTATTGAACTCAAAGAATTCCTCGATGGAGGACTCGAGCTCGGTAACGAAGTCCTGATCGAGAAGCGAATGAGGGCTCATCCACCACTGCCTGGTCCTATCGGCATCTAGTCCCCAGTTTAAGGAGTCGAGTACCGGTGAATGGTCTGATAGTGTCCTGGGGAGGATAGCCAGGTGAGATAGGCATCTGACCAGCATGTCTGTGATGAGCCATCTGTCTATTCTGGAATATGAATCATGCACCGATGAATAAAAGGAGTAAGCACGTGAATCAGGGTTCATCAGGCGCCAGGCGCCCACTAGTGCCAGGCAGGGAAGTGTTGTAAGGACAGTATATGCTGCTTTGGATAGTTGGCGAGGCCTAGAACCCGATCTATCTAGGGTGACATCCAGTATCATGTTAAAATCACCACGCCACAGAAGGGGAATTGGGGGGGTAGCCTTCAAGTAGGGAAGCCAGGTGCAGGTAGAAATCGGGGTCGTCGACATTGGGACCATATATATTTAGGATGGCTACTTCCTGGTGTTGCAGGTTGCCGATGATCAAAACATATCTACCAAGAGGATCTATGTGGGAGTGATGAACTGTGAACTTCAGGCTTTTGTGTATCAAGGTAAGGGTACCACGCCTTTGAGTAGAATAATTGGTATAGTACCTCTGAGGCCCCCAACACTTAGCGAATCGCTCACATTGCTCAGAGCGGGCATGGGTTTCCTGCAAACATAGGATTTTAACCCTGTGTCGTTCAGCATGCAGTTGTATCTGCCACATCTTTTTGTAATTGCCCAACTCCGTATGTTCCAGCTCATAAAGGTTAGGTCAGTGCTAGTCATAACTCTGGGGGTATTGGTAGTATTTCTGCAAGGGGGTTATCTGCAACAAAAAGTGCAAAAAGTGGACTAATAGGCCCGGGCACCTAAAAAAGAAAACGTGGCCCACCTCTAACCTCCAAAAAAGCGGCCTGCAATCCATCATCCATGAATCGCGTCAATTCACGACTTTACAGAAAATGCTACTTAAGGATAGTGGCGTAAGTATCTGGGCATATAATAGCAGTGTCTGGCAAATGCCTAATACTTGGGCACAAGCCAAAACTGTTGGCTTTACCAATGCTTGTTTTTAACAGGACTTAAGTGAAGTAATGCTTATAAATCGAATGGCTGAAGGCAGTATCAAGGTAACTTTGGTGAGAATCTGATACCCCCTTGCCTCCCATAATTGGGAAAGTGCCTAGCAGCACCACACATGCCTTAACTTTTACAAGTTAAGCAGCCGTTTGTTCATATTATTGAAGAAAGTGCCCGAAGCCTGGTAGTAGCTGCACGTGCCATGGAGCCAGAGGAGCTATCTTGGATACAGAGGGACCCCAGACACGGTCTATGGTGGATATGCAATACTAAAACCAATTGGGTTCATGATCTTGTAGCCCAATCACTTCTCAGAACCTACTTCCCACCCAAACCTGTCACTATCTAGTGCAGCGCCCTTGCTGACGGAACCAGTGTAGTTGAAACCAGCTCTAACTACGGATTCACTATTAAATCATACCATACACAATTATGGGACACTCCAACCACCCATCAGAACCTGCTCACTCAACGGTCCTGTGCTGTGTTGAGCCATTAATGCAAACCCACCTAAAACAACCCTTCCTGCATGGCACCACAGGCTGGTGATTGACTATACATGGATGCCACCAGTGCAGCCAGCCCACACCTATTTAAACCAGATTCAAGAGTCCTAATATGCAGTTTCTTATACCAAGAACGGTGGACCATCAGGTGGAAACTCTAACACAGAAGGGCACCACAGATCAAATTAAAAGTAGTGCTGTGTAAGTTCCTGCAGTCAATGTACCTCCCCAACTCCTGCTCTTTACCTGGAACCCCAAAACAGGAGCCCCTACCAACTCCGGTTCACCACTGAGCAGAGATATCCGGAGTCCCACCGCTCCGGTCATAGGCTGGGCTGGCCTGCACTTCTCTGCCCTTTACAGTCTATATGAAAAAGAAATAGGTTGCATCAGAGGCTGTGATTGTCAATGCAGATTTAAAAATCATGTTTTTGCAAAAATATTCATTGACAGTCTACAAACATATCCCTGGTTTAATCTCTGTGTCGGCTGCAGCCGTTTACTTTTACATTCAGTGCATAGGCTGGGGAGAAGCTCATTCTACAGCAAACAGCATAAATGGAGGGTGAAGTGGGCATCCGGGCCCCAGAGGTTAGGGTGCAAGCTTTATTTTCAACTACAGAACAGGAAGAAAACTGTAATCAATAATTTTTTAAAGGGCAAAGTATGTTTCTTGGGCGGCCATTTTAATTCAGACCATTTTCCACTTTGTTTAGCAAATGGTGTAAATACTGCTTTGCTTTTATGCATGGCAGGTACCAGGTACATGGGCTTCCTATGAGGTTTCCTTGCTTTTAACAGGTGTAAAAAGCATGTGGAATCGACAGGAATCCTGGGCATTACCCCCATCATCAAAATCAGAGGCTGGCGTTAATGCATGCAGATAAGATGACAGAGCAGGTGAGGGTGGTAAGAGCGGCAATTCAACTCTGTGTCCCTGCTTTGCTATACAAATGTGGCAGAACATAAAAAGGATTGTATAAATGTTACTATCTTTTTTTTTTCATACATACTTTTAACGTTATGGTAGTAGGTAAATGAATCACAAAATCTCCCAACATATTTACCACATTGGCCTAAACGTCTCAAAAACATATGTTCCGAAACATATTTGTGAATGATAATATAACAGCACTATCGAACTAGGGGATAATGCTCACCCAACTGGGGGTTATAAGGCCAATAAATTTGCTAGAAACCAACCACGGTATCGCCCCAGAAACTAGACAGTCAGTAAAGCAAGAGAAAGAATATACATACCCAATATGACAACCTGATACACAAACAAAACTACAAGAATTATGAGACATATAAGCCACTAACCAAAACCTCAAATATCTGCATACTTCACATAAAAACCCACACAACCACCTCTCTCAAAGCAAACGGCACAGACTTCACCACACTGCAACAACAATCCACACATAGATCGCAACAACAGCACGTAAGCACTCGCTTCGATCCTATATGCACACCCAAGCTCACGCACAGTGAAAACCGAACTGAAGCTGCCAACAGTACACCACCTCTCACTTTCCTACGCCCTCTTTGTCCACTAACCCACCCCCCCACCTTTTTTGTTTACAGATCCGCTTGAGCGCTTGGAGACCAACTCTGTTGGTGACGGTGCGCAATATAAATACCTTTAACATTAACATATATTTACCTATCCTTCCCCCGATCATCTAAACCATTGTTCTTTGGCCTTTTAACTCACATCTGAATACCTGCCACAAATCTTAACATTTGAGTTAAAAGGCCAAAGAACAGTGGTCAGGCCTTTAAACATCCACATCATCACTCTGGCTGACACGCTGTTAGGTAGTCAATCCCCTCACATTCTTCAGTGTGTCCTTGCCACAAAAATGTACTCAACCCAACAAGTCTGGCGACAAGACAAATAACATCAGGAGCACATATCCTACATTTCCAAGAAATCCCAGCTTCAACAAGATTCCTCATACCACCCCCCCCCACAGTCTGTCCTACTTAAGCAAACCCTAAAAAGAAGGGGGAACCTGGGCTTCACTTGTCAATGCCGTCGCGACTCGCCAGTAATGACGCTTGTCCCTTGTATGCTCCAACACTGCCATTCTAGGCCCACAGACCCATCAGAGGATGAGCAGGTGCACACCAAGTGATCTTATGCTTATGCTGTAAACCCTGCTCTGCTTTGCCAATGTCCCTGGACTCTGGGGAGTGTTGCGTACTTATACAGGTTTGCCATGCAATGCTGTTGTATTAGCTCCAAAAGCGCAGACACACATGCGCACAGGTACATCACTGCTAGCTGGATAAAGGGCTAACAAGAGAGACCAGAAGCAGACAGCAATACAAATGGAATTTGTTTAGTGCTGTATTATTGCTGTGTCCCATTTTTCTGTGACGTGCCCACTCCCACTACATGTTACCTACAAGGATGCAGGAACTGCTGACTCAGCCGTTTGACTGAACCTTCACCACCACCATGCCCGTCATACTGAGGGTCACCTAATGTGCAATGAGTCACACCCTGAGAAATATTTAACATGAAGCTTCCCTGATTTCCCTGCCATGCATTGCAACGCATACTTCTTACAGAAATGTGTGCACACATTGTTGACGAGCGAAAGCATTTTGTTTCTATGTCCATTATTGCCATTTAAGACACATCGTAGGGTAAGCTATGAACAATTGCAGAGAACAGAAACCTAAAGTGTCCCATGGCGGGCTGCCTAGTGGGCCCAGTCCTGTGTTTTCTGCTTGCATTCTCATACTCGTAGTTTTGCTTTCTCAATTATACATGTAAGACTACAAGCAGCATAATGCAAAACAAAACAGGGCTTTGCTAGTAATAGCTACTCACAACGATCTACAGAGTTACTCATTTATAATCTTAGGTAGAGCTTGTTAGGTAAGATTTCCACAGGGCTGGTAAATCTTCCTTGCCTGGTTCAACTCCAGAACTTTTTGCTTTTCTAGTGAGATATTTTCCATTAATACCTCAGTGAGTGGGAACCTTTTTCCACACTCACCTGTCTTTAACTCTTTTTATGGGTGTCATTTTTAAGACTCTCCATAGTGTCTTTTTAAGGTTATCATGTCTAACAACTTATTGGCAATAAGTGCCTGTTGTTGCTGGGTTGCCCTAGGGGCTCCCCCTTTAACTTTCTTGTGCTAACCTTGAGTGAACTACAGTTCCCAAGGGTAGAAAGGATCTTTGGATCCCTTTTACATTTACTTCTGTGAAACCAGCACACCCCACCTTATGTGGAGTGCTGGGGAGATACAATGTATCCCCTTTCACATTTAAACTGTAACAATTCTGTTACAGTGACAAGCTCACCCTTAATGGCTGGTGGCAGTGATACCTTTTACTAATTTGGTGCACCTTTACCGCGTGCTGTAATCACAGCTGCAGTAAAGGCACCTAAGGGTGCTCATTTTTACCAAAATGGCCCCTGTCTTCTTTTTCTGCCATTTTAGTGTTTCTTGTCGTTTCTTGTTCCTTCCCCTGACATCCAGGGCGGGAAAATCCTTTGTTTGAGTTTTGTCTTTGGCGGGAGTCCCCTGGACCACCCCGCCCAGGCTCCAGTCAGTCTGTAAGCACAGGAAGTGGGGGAGGGGTCCCAAACTTCCCCCTCCTTTGTCTTAGGTCTTCCTTCAACTGGGCCAAATCCCAGTGGGGTGTTGGCTGTCCTGATTGGACAGCCAAACGCCCCTTTCTTGTAAAATGCGGGGAGAGAATGCAGAGGTTGTGCTGCAGTTCCTGATAAATACTGGAAACCTGGAAGCTGAAGTCATGTCGACCACTGGAACTGAAAACCGAAGAGGATGACGAAGGAAAAGCGGCGGGAATGATTTCCAGCGGCCGGAGAGCCTGCTTTGTAACCGGAGCCTGCTGCAGCCCTTCCTTCCGATCGACCTGGGGTCTCCGAAAACGACGACCCGAACCCAGAGCCTGGTGAGACCCACTAGACTCAAGACGACCTGCATTTTGAGCCATCCCACGGGTTCCTGCGACCTTGCGTTCTTGCAATACCCCAATACCCTGGGACCTCCTGCCACTATGCGGTGCACGGTCTTCCGAATTCCGAATCTCGCTGAAACTTTGTGGGCATCTTGGTCTATCTCCAGAGACACGAATCGAGTCCAAAAAGTCCCCTCACAAGAGTGCTGGACCTTTTAAACGATGAGAAATCACCCGCGATTTTCTGTCTTCATCTGTGCTCCTTGAAAAGGCGCCAAACCCGCAGAACCGCATTCAGCCGCGAGAGAAATCTTGCCTAGAGCCTTCTTCATCGATCCCTGCTGCAAAGTCCCTTCTGAGGTCTTGTGTTCAGTCTCCAGGACAAGGAATCCAGTGACCAGGTATTTGGCTGCAGTCCCTGAAGTTCTCCTGCTGCAATCTCTTCTTCATTGCTGAGGTACTGTGTTGGCTTGGGTATATACTTACCTTAAGCCTGTTGGGATTTCTGTGTAGTCCTGGGGTGTTTTCTGTGATTGGGAGGTCCCTCGTCCAGTACACCCAGTCCCACTGCTAGAATCCTGCTGGGGTGTCTTCTGTGAAGCCCCTGGACCCTCTTCTAACCCTAGAAGTAAAGTACTCACTTGTTTGCCCAGTTTTCCTAAGGAAACTCTGGCTTTTGCTACTAAAGAACTTATTCTAACACTGCCTGTTGGTCACTAGTCCTAGTTACCCCCTTCTGCCACTGAGGACACTCATATTCTAAGGGAAAGACTTTGAAGGGATTGGGACTTCTGCCTAGAAAAGAAATCAAGTTTTTTTACTTACTTGTAAAGAGTTGGTTGGTAACTGTAATTCTAAGAGTGAACAGTTACAAAAGTTCTTACTGATCTTGGATGTGTGATGCACTATTCTTAAAAGTATGGTTAACATCTTTCCTTCCTTAGCCACTGTTTTGCCAGTCTAAAAGAAAGTAGATGTGAAGGTATTTTACTTTCCTGTGATTAGGTTGTGCCTCTTTACAAAAGTAATGTGTTGGTATCACCAGGTTAGTCCTGCTAGGATAACTGTATGAGTGTCCCCCAACTGGGTCTTGCTTCCCCTGACTTGCTGCTAGCTGTCGTTAATAAGTCTACATTAGGTTGTTGCCTACCTAGAATATCTATTCAGTAAAGTGTGACATTGGGTTTTACTTTCCCCTTCATTGTGAAGTTAAAGTAAGTGGGTTTTACTTACCTTGTGTTAGCTGTGTGCCATCAAAAACAAGTTACAAGAGTTATTGCTTATCTCCATCTGGGGTTCCCTGATTTCCAAAACATTAGTAATTGTATATTACATCCATTAGGTTTTGCTCACCTGGTATAACTGTGTGTTATGACAAAAGTAGTGATAGGTTTTTACTGCACCTAGAATAAGTGTTTCACTATTCACCAAAAGTATATTGTCCGGTTGACTGTTTATGTGATTTGTTCCAAGAGTCACTGTACAACTGGAAGGGCCTACTGTCCTTGTATTACCACAAGTAATCTAAAAAGTAACCATTGGTCTTTTACTCCCAAGGAATAGGCTTGGCCTATACTAAATGTGTATAACAAGGTTTTGACTTCCCTAGAACTACTGTTAGGTGTTCCAAATAAGGTCTATACTTGGGTCTGTGTACTTTCAAGTATAGTGTTGTGCTTTATATTGTGATTTCATATAATGTTTCAGTATTTACTTAACCCCTAGATTTATCTGGGCCTACTTGTATTTAAATAAATCCTTTATTTTTATAATACATAGTGTTTCAGTGTTTCTTTGGATCATTTGTATTACAATTTTCACTTGTACTGTATCTACTGCCCTCTCTCCCTCCTAAGATAAGCCTGGCTGCTCTGCCTACGCTACCATGTACTCAGGTGGTACAGTCTTATACTAAGAGTGGAGTCTTGTACTGCCTCAGTTGAATGGTTTTACTAGGCCCTTAACTGGACTTCAGAAAAACTGTCCTAACAGAGCTAAATGAGGGAATAATTTCCCATAAAACGCATTTCCCTAGATTCTTGATTTCAATTAACACACTAATACAGTCTGGCAGTTGTATTGCATGCCCATATCACTTGAAACAATTCAACTCAATTACCAGATCATATTAATTCGTAAAAGGAACGCCAAGGGCAGCATCACCGAGTCCCTGGTGACAGAGCCCTCTGGTAACCATACATCTTTGGCATAACATAGTACAACCTGCTTAACAATACAAAAACCCTGGAGTAGGCAAACCCTTAACTTGGGCACGTAAAGCAAGAACATATGTATTTTGGCATCCTGCAAAATTATCCTTAGACGCTGAATAAGTTGTAGCTTGACCTAATGGGACATCAGTAGTCCGGGAGTGGAGAAGGCGGCGCTCGCTTTGCTTATCTCTGATTTATTCCTGCCTAATAGGACCTCTTATGCAATGCTGAGATAATGAGACTCAGGCATTGCGTGTAGAGACAGGAAGAGTATCACGCCAGTAAGAGGGCTTTTGAAGACAGGGCTTCATAGGTAGTGCAACAGATTTGAGGTCACCAGATAACTCTGTGTGACTTTTAAAGTACAAAGCTTTTATTTAACTGATGACTTCTGTGGAGTGTCATCTTAGTTAACGTGCATTTAACACATTGTATTTACCTCTGAGACCAATGTTTGGCAACAGGCCAGGACTAGAAAATAGTGCAACATGCTGGCCTCTGGTTAGAGAAAACCGATTGTAATCTCATTTTTCTAATGGATTGTGTCCTCCCACGTATTCCTCATCTTGTGATAATCGTTATCTCCACCTTCGCTGCTTCGGAACACATTTTTCTCGACAGATGGCGCTGTGCTCGAGGTCGTGGCGTTGATTGTCCCTCGACATACTCAGTACTCTGTCGACGTCACCGATGGTATAAGTAGCTCGAGCCGCGCCCGCTGCTTCAGTTTCGTTTTTCCGATCGCTTCGCTATCGAGAACGGCGCGCTTCTATTTTCTGTGAAGAAAATGTCATCATCTTCGACACCTTCGACACCCAGGACTGGGTTCAAGAAGTGTGCAGATTGTGGATCTAAGATGTCGATTACCAATCCCCACCGGATTTGTCTCTGGTGTCTCGGTTCCAGTCACCGAACCGACGACTGCCAATCGATGACCGAAAAAGCTCTTTGTGAGAGGAGAGGTAAACTGTTGGTGGGGCGTGAGGCCTCAAAAAAGGTTTCGTCAAAAAAACATAAGAAAGCAACCGATTCTAAGGGATCGGATCGCCATAGACCCTCTAAGAGATCTCGATCTAGAAGTAGATCGAGACATTCTTCGTCGTCATCGAAAAAAATGAAGAGAAGACATAGATCTTCCTCATCATCTTCATCATCAAAGTCGACCGAAGAAATTCGTTGTCCGACTAAATCGGATTCTCCCAGTAAGTGGGAAGAATTCCGCAAAAAGATGATGGAGGTTTTCGAGAATGCGGCCTCGACCCCCTCGAAAGAACCTCGAAAAAGCCATACGCCTAAGGTCGCTCCGTTGGACGACAAAGGGAAGTCCAAGGCTACTATGGCTAAGACCAGTAGCGTCGAGGATGTCAAGCTTATAGGGAGTAGGGATCTCGATCCCCTCCTCCGAACCACAGAAGCCAAATAGATTGACCCCTCCCACCGTGGTTGGCACGGGCGCCTGAACGTATATCACAGGGAGCCACATGGCAGCCAATGGGGGGAAGATGGAGTTAGGGAAAGGGGATGGAGTGACAAAGGAAAGGAAGGGAACATAACAAACCAATACATACAACAGCAAATCCTCCTGTACCTGAAACCGTAATTCTAAATCACCTAGCCTAATCTCTTATTCCTGAAGTAAACCTGCTAAATTATAACCATGGTGGCTTTACAAGTTTTCACTTTGCATATCACAAACATAACCTAGAACACAGACCTTGAACGTAACATGTTACTGGGGACAGTAATGTATGAAAACTCATAAGATAGTTTAGACGCAAATGGCACAAACAAGGGTTGTCCCTTTCATGAAGATACAGACACATGGCCCGTTGAGCACAAGGAAAACCACAAACAGAGTCTTGGGACCAAACATAACACATAACAGGCCCTTGTGATAAGTGGACTCCAAAGACTTATTCCAATTACATACACATAGGATAATCTGCCCCTAGGGCACTCTTTTATCAGTCCTGAGTTCTTATAACATGTTTCCTTTCACATGGCGTGTATCAAGTGGAACGTGTATCCTAGAGCGTGTTACCTCACACACTCACTGCATAATGGATAATGAATCAATACATGAACATCAACGTATTATAACCCCAGTATGTAAGCACCGAGGACCAACAACACTTAACTGATGGCCCGGATGCCTCACGAGGACATCCGGACCCTGAAGAGCGATGCCCAACACCGGGTAGTAAGAACCGCTTCACCGCCGCAGCCCGCGACAAACTTTCTTGTGTTCTTCAGCGTTACCGTCGAGGCCCGGGGAGAAGGGAAGCTCAATAAGTCCTTCGGCGTCGGATATGCTCCCACATGCCTGCTCCAACCCTGCTGCCGCCCATGCTGATAATCAGTAATTACCTGCACCGAGGCATGGGCGGCGGCGGCGGGTTTTAACAGTTGCTGCTAATGAGCAGCTGGTGCCGCGCGCGATAGAGGAGAACTACACTTTTCCTAAAGCCTAATGGGAAATGTAGTTTATCTCCTCCTGCCAAGCACCAAGCGCCGTCCTCGGCCTTTCCACAGATTCCTGACAGGACCTCCTCTCTCAAGGCCTCTCCCAAGTTTTGTTTTCTATGCTTGCTGCAAATGAAACTGTCGAACCAATCTAGGTGCATGCACCGCACTGGCCGGTTCCCATGAACAATCCTCAGGTCCATATCCTACCCACTGTATGAGATACCATAACTGCTTCTGTCTCCATCTTGAGTCCAGTATCTTCTTGACTTCATATTCTGTCTGCCCATCCTTAATAATTGCTGGTGGTCTCTGTACTCGCGTTCCCGGAGCTGCGGGTTTAAGCAGAGACACATGGAACACTGGATGTATCTTTAACATGTGAGGCAACTTTAGTTTACATGCCACTGTAGAAATACATTTCACAATTTCGTAGGGGCCAAAAAACCTGGGGGCAAATTTCCAGGGACCCTTTAAAGGCAGATTGTGTGTCGAAAGCCAAACCTTATCCCCCACTTTATACTGAGGAGCCTCCCGCCTTTTTCTGTCGGCATATTTCTTATACTGTTTCTTAGCCTGATCTAAATTGGCTCGTGCTTTCTGTCTGAGTTGTAATAGTAACTCTTTTCTATCCTGAAGCATAGGGATATTCTCCATGTCAGGTAGATGTTCTGGTAACATATTCTGTGTCTGACCATACAAACATACATTTGGAGACATTCCCAACGAGGCATGTTCAGTGTTATTATAAGTGATCTCAGCCAACCATAAAGATTGTACCCACGATTCACGACCATCACTTAAATAACATCGTAAATATTGTTCAAGCGTCTGACTCTCTGTTTGTCCGTCTGTCTGTGGGTGATAACTGGTGGACAAAGCACACTCCATGCCTAACATTTTACAAAAAGCACGCCAACATTTGGAAGTAAATTGTGGACCTCTATCCGATACAATACTTTGAGGCAGACCATGTAATCTGACCACATGTTGTAAAAACAATTCTGCCAATCTGCCTGCTCCAGGAATACCTTCACAAGGTACGAAATGGGCTTGTTTAGAGAGATAATCCACCACCACCCAGATTGTGTCATACTGATTATCCGGAGGCAAATCAGTGATGAAATCCATGGATATATGTGTCCAAACCTTCTCCGGAGTGGGTAGTGGCTGAAGTAACCCTGATTTCTTTTGGTGATCTGACTTACTGCGTACACAGGTTTCGCATTCTTGAATATATTTAATAGAATCTTGTCTTAACTCTGGCCACCAGAAATATTTCTCCAGCAACCCTTGTCTTTTTGCTTCCTGAATGTCCTGCTAAAGGTGAATTATGACACCAATGCATCGCCTTCCTTTGTAAAGCGAATGTCGGTAAAAACAATTTCCCTGCATAATGGTGAAGTCCCTTGTGGAATTTTTCTGCGGGATTCTCTCCCCATTTCAATTTGACCTTTCCTTTCATTTCCTGTTTAACCTGTCTTAGTAACTGAGTCATTATTGCTCCTACTACCTTTTCCGCAGGAATGATAGTTTTAACTTCGGTTATCATGCTTTCCATATGTTGCTGCCGAGATAGAGCGTCAGCTTTTCCATTTTTTCTTCCTGGTCTAAACGTGACTACAAAATTGAACTCATTAAAGTACTGTGACCATCTTAACTGCCTTGGACTTAATGTATGCGCTGTCTTGAAATATTGCAAGTTCTTATGATCAGTGACCACTGTAACCTGATATTTGGCCCCCAGCAAATAATGTCGCCACTCCAAAAAAGCTGCTCTAATTGCCAATAACTCTTTATCGGTGATTGAATAATTTTGTTCACAGCTAGTAAGCTTGCGAGAGTAGAAAGCTACAGGGTGCCATACTCCTTCTTCATCCTTTTGAGACAATATAGCTCCCACAGCCACATTGGAACCATCCGTTTCCACTTGGAAAGGTTTTTCCGGATTAGGGTGTCTCAATACCGGAGCTGATGTAAATGCTTTCTTTAACTCTTGAAAAGCTACTTCTGCCTCATAATTCCAATCAAATTTAGTGGTCTTCCTTAATAATTTGGTAATAGGTGTAACGATTTGTGAAAAGTTTGAAATAAAGCGCCTATAAAAATTTGCAAAACCCAAAAAGGATTGGATATCTTTGATGCATTGAGGCGCTGGCCATTCCGTAACTGCTTGTACTTTCCTTTTGTCCATCACAATACCAGAGGGAGTCAAAATAAAACCAAGGAATTCCACTTGAGTGGTATGAAAAGCACATTTTTCCAGTTTTACATACAACTGATGGTCTTGTAATCTTTTTAACACTGCTCTTACATGATCTCGATGCTGCTCTTCAGAAGATGAATAAATCAAAATGTCATCAATATAAACTATAACAAACTGATCTAGGAACTCACTCAACACTTCCTGCATAAAGTATTGGAATGCTGCAGGAGCATTACATAAACCAAAAGGCATCACAAGGTATTCAAACAAACCAAACTTCGTCCTGAAAGCTGTCTTCCACTCATCCCCTGCTTTCACACGGATCAAATGGTAAGCCCCTCTTAAATCCAATTTGGTGTAAACCACTGCTGTCTTTACTTGATCTAATAACACTGAAATCAAAGGCAAGGGGTACCTATTTTTCACTGTCACCTTATTCAATGCTCTATAGTCAATGCATGTCCTAAGTGTTCCTTCTTTCTTTGGAACAAAAAATAAGGGTGACGACACAGGTGAGGTGGAATGTCTAATAAATCCCTTCTTTAACATGTCATCCAGATATTCACGTAAATGCTGGTTTTCTTTTTCAGTCAACGCATAGATTCTACTGCAAGGTAACTTAGCCCCTGGTTCCAAATCAATTACACAATCATAAGATCTATGGGGTGGTAATTTGTCTGCTCCCCCTTTGTCGAATACCTTAGCTTAATCTTGGTACTGATTTGGGATACTCACAGCCATTGCTCCCACCCTTTGTGGTTCTGCCACTTGATCTGCCAAATACAATGCGGGTCTCACCTCTTCCTCAAGGTGACTCTCGCATTCCACTCCTGCAAAAACCACCTCCCGCTTAATCCAATCAATCCTGGGATTGTGCTTAAGCAACCACGGCATGCCCAAAATGAGCCCAAATTGAGGTGCCGCAATTAAATCAAAGACAACTTCCTCTGTATGTCCAGACTCACACCTCATTATAAGTGGCTCAGTTTGTTGACAAATGGGCCTGACACCAGTGGTGAACTATCCACTGATTGTACTCCCTCAACCTGAGATTTTTCCTTCAATGGTAAACCCAATTTTTTCGCCAAACCAATGTCAATAAAATTACCAGTGGCGCCTGAATCCACCATTGCAGACACTAGCTGCTTAGTACAGGCAAACAGTAAAGTCACCAGTATGTACAAATGTGAATTTCTTTTCCCTGTCGTATTTGCACTCCAATTGGGGAACCTAATTGTGTCTGGGCCTGTCGCCTGAGTTCCCCCTAAGGCCGGCCCAATCCTTTTCCCGACTCAACCTTGTTTCTATCCACCCCTGCTCCTTTCTTGGGGGTATTCGGGCAAGTTCTAATAAAATGTCCTGGTTGTCCACAATAGAGGCACAAATTATTAGCCCTTCGTTGCTCCTTCTCAGCAACAGACAAAGGCCCCCTTATTCCACCAATTTGCATGGGTTCTCCTTCTGTATTTCTGTTTCCCTTCCCCCGATCCAATCTAGCAAAAGGCAACACTTCTGGTCTCTTCTTCTCACCCCTGCGCTCTCCAATACGATGATCCAATCTTAGAGCTAAATCAATCATGGCGGTACATGTCATGGGCTGGGGTTCTACTTGAGCGATAGCATCCTTCAATTCCTCTTTGAGCCCTTGATAAAACAACACCGTCTGTTTCTTTTCAGGCCAATCTGTCTCAATAACCAACCTGTTAAATTGTGTAACATATGAAACCAAGTCGCGGGTTCCTTGTCTTAAAGCTAACAATTCTTTGTCTTGAGCCAAAGAAACCTCCCGGCGGTCAAATAACCTTCCAAATTCCCCTAGAAACCCATCCCAATCATATAATAAAGGATCATCCTTTTGCACCAAAGGCATTGCCCATGCTGCCGCATCTCCCGTTAAATAGGAAATAACAAATGCCGTTCTAGCTTGTACTGTCTCAAACGCCTTAGGTTTACACAAAAAATGAAGTCGGCACTGCGTTAAAAAGGTCATATATTTCTTAGGGTCTCCTGTGAATCTTTCAGGTGTGGCTAAGGGCACACTACTAGAGGGCTGCACAATCACAGTAGACGTGGCTCTACCAGTTTGCCCTCCCGTAGAGGTTCCAGCCCCATCAAGCGGGGTGCCTGGTGCGACCAAACCCTGTACCTGAGCTTTCAATATACTCGAATCCTGTCTAGTCTGTACCAATTCTACTTGTATGTCATGTAGTGCCTTGAGCATATCCGCTAAAGAGGGAGGATTCGTATCCATTTGGCCTGGGTGGTTCAATTACCCCGAAATCGGGGGCAGGTAATTCTGTCAAGCTTATAGGGAGTAGGGATCTCGATCCCCTCCTCCGAACCACAGAAGCCAAATAGATTGACCCCTCCCACCGTGGTTGGCACGGGCGCCTGAACGTATATCACAGGGAGCCACGTGGCAGCCAATGTGGGGGAAGATGGAGTTAGGGAAAGGGGATGGAGTGACAAAGGAAAGGAAGGGAACATAACAAACCAATACATACAACAGCAAATCCTCCTGTACCTGAAACCGTAATTCTAAATCACCTAGCCTAATCTCTTATTCCTGAAGTAAACCTGCTAAATTATAACCATGGTGGCTTTACAAGTCTTCACTTTGCATATCACAAACATAACCTAGAACACAGACCTTGAACGTAACATGTTACTGGGGACAGTAATGTATGAAAACTCATAAGATAGTTTAGACGCAAATGGCACAAACAAGGGTTGTCCCTTTCATGAAGATACAGACACATGGCCCGTTGAGCACAAGGAAAACCACAAACAGAGTCTTGGGACCAAACATAACACATAACAGGCCCTTGTGATAAGTGGACTCCAAAGACTTATTCCAATTACATACACATAGGATAATCTGCCCCTAGGGCACTCTTTTATCAGTCCTGAGTTCTTATAACATGTTTCCTTTCACATGGCGTGTATCAAGTGGAACGTGTATCCTAGAGCGTGTTACCTCACACACTCACTGCATAATGGATAATGAATCAATACATGAACATCAACGTATTATAACCCCAGTATGTAAGCACCGAGGTCCAACAACACTTAACTGATGGCCCGGATGCCTCACGAGGACATCCGGACCCTGAAGAGCGATGCCCAACACCGGGTAGTAAGAACCGCTTCACCGCCGCAGCCCGCGACAGACTTTCTTGTGTTCTTCAGCGTTACCGTCGAGGCCCGGGGAGAAGGGAAGCTCAATAAGTCCTTCGGCGTCGGATATGCTCCCACATGCCTGCTCCAACCCTGCTGCCGCCCATGCTGATAATCAGTAATTACCTGCACCGAGGCACGGGCGGCGGCAGGTTTTAACAGTTGCTGCTAATGAGCAGCTGGTGCCGCGCGCGATAGAGGAGAACTACACTTTTCCTAAAGCCTAATGGGATATGTAGTTTATCTCCTCCTGCCAAGTACCAAGCGCCGTCCTCGGCCTTTCCACAGATTCCTGACAGAGGAATACAAAAAACCTCGAGTCGACGTAAAACCGTCGAAGAAACCTCGAGAGTTGAGCACTTCTCCGGTGCCGGCCAAGAAACACAAATCGTCGAAGACTTCGACGACTTCGTCGACGCCCTCAACGTCGATAATTTCGACACCAAAACCACATACGTCATCGACGCCATTATCTAAGTCATCTTCGAAAACTTCGAAGACTTCGAAGACACCCTCGAAAACTTCAAGGGATTTGCCATTTCCTTCGAAGCAGATGGAAGAGGAAGAAAGGAGATTCACTCCTTTGCCCAGATTAGACTTTTTCAAGTCTATGTCTGCAATTTATGAAGAGTCTGCTTCAGAAGAAGACGAAGTTACTCCTTTGGGAGTTACCTATGGGACAAGACAAGTTCATGAAGAACCTATTGACCAGGAATTCAGAATGAGAGACCCGAGTGATACTCTACATTCTGCCAGTGGAGTTGACACATCCCCAGAATTAGAGTTCGCGAAACCTGATCCTGCAGAGCATGTAGATGCTGGGTACAGGGGTTTTATGACCAGGATAGTTGAATACATGGGTTGGGGTAATACTTCACCCATTTTTGAACAAGATGACATGACGGATATTATCGTCAAGGGACCTCAGAAGGATCCTGTTCTCCCTTTTCACAGGGCCCTTCAAAGGACTGTGGAGAAAAACTGGCAGAAACCAGAAACTATTGCTGCTGCAGACAGCACTTTTCCAAGAAAATATAGACCAGCTGGATCAGATCCAGAATATTTGAATAAACATCCGACTCCAGAGAGTTTAGTCATTCAAGCAGCATCCACTTCGAAACAAACTGCTTATCCAACTATCCCTCCAGATAGAGAGGATAAAAAAATGGACGCCTGGGCACGTAAAGTTTTCATGTCAGGCAGTATGGCACTTAAGTCGGCAAATGTCACCTGTACCCTAGCCAGGTATACCCATACCCTGTGGGACTGTATTTCGGCGGCGGCTGATCATATTCTGGAAGGCGAGGAAAGGGAAGGCTTCCTGAATATAGTCAAAGACGGGAAGGAGGCAATGGGGGAATGCCTCCAGTCTGGACTGGATACTGCTGATAGTATCAGCAGATCCATGGCTGCAAGCGTTGTGCTACGCAGATTTGCGTGGTTGAGGAAGTCGGGATTTGCACCGGATGTGCAAGCTGGACTCCTCGACATGCCCTTTGATGGCTCGAGGCTCTTTGACAGAAAGGCTGATGAAAGCCTTGAAAAACTTCAGACCTCGAAAGCGGCAGCTAAATTACTTAGAGCCTCTTTGCCCCAGCCTCTAAAACCCTATCCCGGCTCATCTTCCTGGAGGGGTCGTTCTTTTCGATACTACTCCTCTTTTGGTAGAGGAAGAGGACAGGCCTCTCAAAGGGGCAAAAGGAACTTCCCTCGTGGAACACGGGGAAGAGGTGCAAAATCAGCCTCAGGAGCGGCATCTGTACCCTCAGCCACTCCTGCAACCGCCTCAAAATCCCTCTGAGACCTTGTTACACAAATCACCAGTGGGAGGCAGGATCTCTCAACATCTAAAGGAATGGCGGGGCATTACCTCAGATGCTTGGGCACTGGAAACAGTAGCCCAAGGTTACTGTCTCCCCTTTCTAAAAAGGCCTCAGAATCATCCACCGGGAGCCAATTCCGTCAAAATTCCGGATCCGCTCCTGTTGCAGGAAATTTTAACCCTGCTAGAGAAAGGTGCCATAGAACTGGTACCTGTAGCGGAGAGGAACAGGGGTTGGTACTCCCCATATTTTCTCCTCCCAAAAAAGGACGGAGGACTGAGACCCATCTTGGACTTGAGAAACTTGAACAAGCTCCTCGGGAAGGACAAGTTCAAGATGGTGACTCTTTCTCAGATCCTTCAGGCTCTCCAACTCCAAGATTGGTTGGTATCATTGGACCTTCAGGATGCTTACTTTCATGTGTCAATCCATCCAAAGCACAGAAAGTACCTGAGGTTCGCGATTGGCAATTCTCATTATCAGTTTCAAGTTCTGCCATTCGGGTTGACCTCCGCCCCAAGGGTTTTCACCAAACTGTTGGCAGTTGTGGCAGCAAGTCTCAGGAAAGGAGGTATTCACATATATCCCTACCTGGACGACTGGTTGATCAGAGCAAGTTCTCCAGAACAAGCTCAGGAACATCTTTCGATCACCTGCCACTTCCTCCACAAACTGGGCTTCTCCCTCAATTTCAAGAAGTCCCACATGATACCATCCCAGAAACTCCAGTTTATCGGAGCAGTCTTGGACACTTCATCGGGAAAAGCCTCGTCTCCCGAAGTGAGAGCTCTCCACATCCAGCAGATGGTAACAAAATTCCAGAATGCCCAACGTCTACCGGCCTTCGATTTTCTCAGGTTGCTCGGCCTCATGGCATCCTGCATTTTTCTTGTACCAGAGGCCAGATTGAGAATGAGATCCCTTCAATGGCACTCAGAACTCAGTGGTCCCAGTTCTCCGGGAATATGTCGGATCTTCTGCAAGTCCCGAGCGCAGTTGCTCACGATCTTCTATGGTGCTCTTGCAACAACACCATTCTCAAGGGAGAGACTTTTTGGCAACCAAGTCCGGAGATAACGGTAGTGACGGACGCCTCACTCACGGGTTGGGGAGCACACACCAACGATCTGACAATCAGCGGTCGTTGGTCTCCATCGGAGTCCAAACTACACATCAACCTATTAGAGCTGAGGGCAATCAGACTCGCTCTGAAGGCCTTTCTGCCCTCTGTACAGGGAAAGAATGTTCTGATAATGACGGACAACACAGTGACCATGTACTATCTCAACAAGAGAGGAGGAGTAGAGTCCCTGCCACTGTGCAGAGAGCCAATGCAGCTCTGGTTCTGGGCAATAAGAGAAGAAATCTCTCTGTCGGCAATTCACCTAGCCGGAGAGAAGAACACGGCAGCAGACGCTCTGAGCAGGCAGAGCACGGTCTCTCACGAGTGGGAGCTGGCTCAGGAAGTCTTTTTCGGAGCCCCTCAAGTGGATTTGTTCGCCACCGCGATCAACCGGAAGTGCGATCAGTACTGCTCAAGGGAATTCGCTCAAAGAGGAGCTCTTGGAGACGCATTCGTAGTGGAGTGGAAGTTTCCACTGCTGTACACATTTCCCCCAGTCCCCGTGATTCCACAAGTAATCAGGAGTTTGAGAAAGTTTAGGAAAACCATGATCCTAATTGCCCCGGATTGGGCCAGGAGGACGTGGTACCCGGACCTTCTAGACATGTCCATCTGCCCTCCAATACGTCTTCCGCAAAGAGAGGATCTTCTCTCGCAAGAGGAAGGTCGGGTTCTCCATCCAGAGGTCAAAACACTCAGCCTTCACGCATGGCTTCTGAGAGGTTGAGATACAAGGATTGGGATCTTCCGGATGACGTAATGGAAATCTTGCTTTCGGCCAGAAGACCAGCAACAAAGTCTTTGTACCGATGTCGCTGGAATAGGTTTAGTAACTGGTGCAAAGACAAGGATATGGACCCTTTTCAGTGTGGCACCCCAATGGTGCTTTCCTTTCTGCTACATCTAGCTAATCTAGGGCTCCAGATAGGAACAATAAAAGCATACCTTGCTGCGCTATCCATTTTCAAGCGCTCCTCGGAAGAGGTTTCATATTTCAAAATACCGTTAATAGTTCAATTCTTAAAGGGGCTCACTAATGTGTACCCTCCAGTCCCTTTTCATGTACCAGCCTGGGACTTAAATTTAGTATTAAAATTCTTGACTTGCATACCTTTTGAGCCTCTGCACTCATGTCCATTGAGGCTTTTGACTCTAAAAACTGTCTTACTTGTGGCCCTATCATCAGCCCGCAGGGTTAGCGAACTTCAGGCTCTCTCATGCAAACCACCATATACTATTTTATATAAAGATAAGGTAGTCCTTAAAGTTAAACCTTCATTTTTGCCAAAAGTAGTCTCGGACTTCCATTTATCACAAAAAATAGTACTTCCTATGTTTTATCCTCCTCCTCATCTGGGCAAAGAAGAGGAGTGATTACACATATTAGATCCTAAGAGGGCTCTTAGTTTTTACATATCTAGGATGGCTAAATTGAGACAAGATGACCAATTGTTTGTGGGTTACACTGGTCAAAAATTAGGCTTATCTGTAACGAAACAGACCATTTCCCGTTGGATCATATTGGCTATAGTTGAATGCTATAGATTAGCGGGAAAAGAACCACCAGATGGGCTTCGTGCCTATTCTACAAGGGGAATGGCTACTTCTGCGACTCTAAAGAGGGGAGTCCCGGCAGCAGACATTTGCACAGCTGCAACCTGGAAAACAATACATACCTTTTGTTAAACAGTATTGTCTGGACGCTGCCTCCTCTAACAAGGGTTTATTTGCAAAGGCAGTTCTGCATTCTGTCCACGAAAACTGAAATGGTACTCCCACCTCCAAAAATTGATACTGCTATGGGAGCCTATCACAAGATGAGGAATACGTGGGAGGACACAATCCATTCGAAGAACAAGTTACTTACCAACTGTAACGTTCTTTCGACTGGATGTTCCTCCGACGTATTCCTCATCGACCCTCCCATCCAACCCCACAGTACAGTTTACGTGTTCTTACACTTTCCTCACATTCTTCGTGAATCGGTCATGGGACACGCCTGGGTGTTCCTCCTATATATATTTCATCGAAAAAACAGAACTGAAGCAACGTGCGCGGCTCGAGCTACTTATACCATCGGTGACGTCGACAAAGTACGGAGTACGTCGAGGGACAATCGACGCCACGACCTCGAGCACAGCGCCCTCTGCCAAGAACATTTTTTTCTGAAGCAGCGAAGCTGGAGATAACGATTATAACAAGAGGAGGAATACGTGGGAGGAACATCCAGTCGAAAGAACGTTACAGTTGGTAAGTAACTTGTTCTTCTAATCTTTTTCAGACCACAGTTTAGATTATTTTCAAATATTTGAACTTGTCTGTGCAGAGGACAATCTGACATAGTTGCATAGCGCACGCCCTGCCACTTGTACACTAACGGCGAAGCAGAAATCTGAAAAAAGGGTGTTGGACTCCTTCATCCAGTTATAGTTTTTGAGCTGGCAACACTGTGCATGCAGAGATGTGCTCTTTCATATTTTTTCAATACATCCCATGAAATGCAATACATTACTTTAGAGCCTACCGAAATCAGTTGGCAGCTTGGAAAATATTCACGTTTAGGGGTAGTGTGCGACAGACACCCCGCTGCATTCTGCTGTGTTGTAACCGCCCCTATATGTTGGACACCCTGCAGGCCAAAATCCTTGTCCACCAATGGGCACTCACCAACCTGATAGCCGACAATCACAGTAGCCCACCACCAGTAACCAACTCCAGTCGATTCCCTCTGTTCGACTTTAAGACATGAGTGAATCAGAAGTTATCGCACTCCTCTGTTCCATTAAACCACCCAATTGTAAAGAGGATGCCTGCCCGGCACAGGTCATCAAGGACTGTGCCCCTTCGTTAGCACCCATAATCACTGCATTTATTAACACCTCATTCTGGTCTGGCCATGTCCCTGTGGGACTAAAGGAAGCGTGGGTTTGTCCGCTCCTTACAAAATCCTCCCTAGATCTATCCATCCCAGGTAACTACAGGCCTATTACCACCGTCCCTTTCCTATTAAAAATCTTGGACAAAGCAGCTTACCTCCAAGTTCAGAAATTCCTAGAAGACGACCGACCACCTTCTTCGACCATGGCAATCTGGGTTCAGGCCACGTCCCGGCACTGAAACGGCCCTCCTTGACCTAAAAAACCAGATGGATTACCTCATATACGCAGGCAAACCTGCGCTCCTCTGCTTCTGCACCTCTCCGCTGCCTTTGAATTGGTAGATCATAAGACCCTCTGCCACCACCTCTCCACTGCAACTAACGTCTCCACCAGTGCCTGTAAATGGATAGCCTCGTTCCTGCAAGACAGAACAATGAAGATCTTCTCCGAATCCTCCTGTGCCAACCCTAGCACCATTAAATGCGGGGTCCCTCAGTGTTCATGCATTGCTCACACCCTTTACAACCTCTTCACGGGGCCACTGTTCAAATTCTTGGACGCCCTGGGTATCTCATATACAAACTATGCTGATAGCACCCATGTGCTCATCCCCCTCTCTGGTGACTACCTGTCCGACTTGAACACTCTTAACTCCATCTATTCTACAATCCAATCCTGGATGGCAGAATACGGGCTTTGCCTCAACAGTGAGAAAACTGAGCTTCTGCTCCCCATCCACCTTGAGCAAGCTGGACAAACAATACTCCTCCTTTACCATTGGCAATATTCCGATCACTGTTTCACAAGTGATTCAAAACCTTGGGTGTGTATTTGGAACAGTTTATAGTGATAGTACTGAAAAAAAGTGCCGACGAACAAAAGTTTTGAATAAAAAGTATTGAAAGTAAAAGTTTAGACATCAAATAGAAATCATGTAAACAGTCATTCCATCGAAACAAAAGCTTTGAACGTCAAAACAAGATAGTACAAGAAAACCCGATCAATTAAGGGTTAAAACACTAGTAACGAACGATGAGTAAAGAACCTTGTGTGGACACTGACACGAAAACAAAATTAACCCGTACTTTCGATATTTCAGATAAATGAAAGTGCCACAATTGATTATGTATAATCACAAATGGGAGGATACCAGTTGGTATATGGAGGTTATACGTACAATCGAGAAATGAAACATAAAGAAACAACATATTGGAAGTGTATGGAGTACCACAAATCAAAATGTACGGGAAGAGCCATTACGGAGGGGGAAAAGATACGAAGCACCGGAGAGCACAATCATATGCCAGATAATACTGCTATTTGATAAAAAAAAAAGAATATAAATGAAATTAAGAAAAATGCGGAAACACATCAAAATGAGGCGAGTGGTTTAATAGTAAGCAGAACATGTGAAAAAATACTGCTGCATGTAGCGGCTCAAATGCCTAATACAAAACTGCTCCAACGTAGCGTTAATAGAAAAAAACAACTAAAAGAAAACCTACCAATGGCACCGCATACATGCTGAAATAGATATACCAGAAATATTGCAAAAAACTGAAAAGGGGGAGCAGTTTCTCTTCGCCACATTAGAATTGAAACAAGAAAAAATACTAATTTTTACAACTAATGACGATTTACTACATCTCGGAAATTCAACAGTATGGCATGGCGATGCAACGTTTAAATCATGTCCTGAACCATTTGTACAGTTTTATAGTATACACGGCAACATAAACGAGACAGTAATACCGTTGGTATATCGATAATGCCGAGTAAAACAGATGAATTTTACAGATGTCTGTTTGGAAAAATAAAGGAAGCGATTCTAGAAAAAAAGCCAAATACAGTAGTAATGGACTTCGAGCAAGGACAAATAAAAGCATTTAAATCAATATACCCAGAGACAAATATCCAATGATCTTTGTTTCATTTTGACCAAGTCATTTGGAGGAAAATACAAAAACTGGGTCTGCAATCAAAATACATTGAAAACAGTGATTTTCAACACAACATAGAGCAAATATTTTCATTAGCATTTGTTAAAGAAGACCAAGTAATTGCATATTACGAAACACTAATTGCACGGAATACTTTAAGATAAATGAGGAACAATTTGCGGATTTACTAGACTACGTGGAAAGCACCTGGATAGGGCAACTAACACGGAATGGTACAAGGAGAAAAGCAGAATATGCACTTTCGGTATGGAACTGTTACCAAGCCATGAAAGAAAACAGCAAGAACCAACAACATTCAAGAAGGATGGCACAGTAGAATAAATAAACAATTTAACGTAAATAACCCAAATCTGTGGCATTTTATAAAGCAACTTAAAATGGAACAATCAGCACAAGAAAATTAAAATCGCTCAGACAATTTCAATGGAAAATACACATTAAAAAAATACAGGGATTATGAAGAAAGTATAGTGAGTATCGTAAATAAATTTGAAACAATGGATGCTATGAACTACTACAAGCACCATCCTATAAATTAAAATGTTGAAAAATAAGTAGAAACTCACCAAAAAAACTGAGTTTCAGCATAATCCAAATTCCACAGCAAGAAATAACCATAATTCCGCAATCCAAACAAGGTTCCACATGAAACAATTTGCCAACAAAATCCAAGTTGTTCATGATGATCCAATCCAAGTAATCCGGAATCTGTGCCAAAAATCCATCCAGTATTAGGGAAAAAAACTGCATTCCACGATACCAAACCATCCAAAAAAACGAAATCCATCCATTAGTACCAAAAATAAATCCATTCCACGATACAAAATGCCACATCCTAGAAAAAAAAACATTCCAAGTCGAAAAAACAAAAAGGATCCAAAAAAAATCGAGAGAGCACCAGCAGAAGCACCTGACACAAAGAAAGGAACTCTCAAAATGGTGTCCACATACGAATGCGTAAACCTCATACGTTGGACTACAAAAATATACAAAAACAAAACTTCACCAACATTATAAACGATCCAATGGCGCCATCTACTGTTCAAAATATATACGTTTTAAGTGAATAAAAGCTGAATCATACAGTTTATATATTAAAAAAGTTATTTAATACAGTATATATATATTAAACATTTTTAATACAGTATATAAATTATAAAATAAATGTAATATTAGAAATAAAAAAAGTTAAATTCAACCAATAAGTAGCCATGTAATTATTTTAGATGTAACAGTCGAACATGATTCTCAAAACTTACTATTCGAAAAAAAGACTATTAGGAAGAATGTATCCTCAAATAATGTATTCAAAACTTTTGTATTCGAAAAAATGACTGGACACCATTTGAAACCTATCCTGACCATGAACAGGCAGGTTAATGCCATAGCTTCCACCTCAGCATACCACTCTAAACTTATCAATACAGTGAGACCATTTTTGTCCCAACAGAACTGCCACACCATCGCCAGGGCTATAATTAGATCCAGATTGGACTATTGTAACACCCTCCTTGTAGGAACTTCATGCAAAAATCTTACCAAACTTCAACTTGTGCAAAACAATGCTCTTGGGGCCGCCACTGGCCTTTCACATAGGGATCATATCTCAGGGCTCAGAAGACAGGTCCACTGGCTACCAGTCAAGGAAAGGATCATTTTCAAACCCCTTGCCCTTACGCACAAGTGTCTCCATGGCCACCCCCCCCCCACTACCTTGTCCAAAGGATCTTCAAACCCCCTGTTTCCAGGCCATCCAGAACTCCCTACTAAAACATGATTAATGTTCCCAGGACACGCAAAGCCTGTGCCGGCAGCACCAGTTTCCCAACCATGTCCACCACCTACTGGAACGCCCTCCCTCCTCACATCAGGCTAATGGATTCCCATGCAGCCTTTCGCAAGGCCATCAAAACTAGACTCTTTGTATGAAACAGCCTGTTTTCCAGACTCCACTCTGTACTTGTAACTAATCTGATGTGCCCCTATCTCTGTATTTGTAACCATGTACCCTGCATTGTACCTTGCTCCAAGTCTACTTACGATGGCCAGCTTCACTGTAACCCTGAATCAAGCCTTCATAAGCACTGATTATAGCGCCTCAATGCCTGCGGGCTGCAGTGCGCTCTACAAGTCCAAATAAATAAAATAAATCTTGCCCACACTGTCACTAAGCACGACAAGTACCAAGAGTCTTGTCATCCTACCTCGACGCGACTCCATCGACACCTGCACTCCCACCACAATGACAAATAATGACAAGGACTCTGAGGTTTCTGGCTTCCGAGGAGGGAGCAGGTGGAGAGCCCAGGGAAGAAAGCCAGAGTGAAGGGAAGAAGTGCTGGGATCCCAATAAGAAGGATCTCCATTTTGCTGGCATTGAGGCAGAGATCATTAGAAGTACACCAAGCCTTGATGGCTGAGAGGTAGTCTGGATGATGGAGTGTGCAAGGGCGACTGCAGGAAGTTATAAGAAGAGTTGTGTGTCGTCAGCATAGCACTGGAAGTTGGGGGAGAAGGAGGAAATGAGGGGTGCCAGCAGAGTAAGGGAGATGTTAAAGAGCCAAGGCGAAAGAATGGAGCCCTGGGGGACGCAATAGGAGGAGAAGAAAGTAGGGGAGGAGAAGGTGCCCCATCTGACTTTGGAAGAGTGGTCAGTTAGGAAGAAGGCCAGCCAGTTACCCCACTTTTCCAAGAACAGCTGAACTGTCAAACAGCAGCACTAAAAACGATTGGTGTGGGAAATACATTACCCACAGCACACTAGTCTACATTTATTGAAAAGAAAATCCACTCACACAGAGCAATCTGTGTTATACCATCAAAGGCCTGTCTCGGGGGTTCAGGAATAGGACCCAGCTGTACACACAGAATGTTGTATACATATAAATAACACTGGTATGTTCTAAAAAAGATTTAAAAAAAAGATTTACTTACTTATTTACTTTACTACATGCCATCCCACGTGCACAAATTCTGTCTCCAAGACCAGTAGACATTCTCCTCGCCTGGGCCAAGCAAGCAGCTCGAATATAGGTTGTTGTCTCCTTGACTAGGCCTGCTGCTTACACTGGTGCTTTACAGTACGCCCTCGTCCTCCTTCCTGTCAGTGGCTTGGCTTCCTTCCTCGAAATGCCCGAGTCCCCGCATGTGCTGGGGTGTGGTGGCCGATTGACGCCGGGCCTGCTGCACATAGTAACACAGTCAAAGGCCCCCTGTCCCTCGAGGCTCAGACAAGCAGTCGGCAGCCCCAGGCCAGCCCTGCCCCCCGCATCCTCAAGCAGGATACGGACAGCAATTTAGCAAAGAGAAAGAAACAAAGAACTTTACGAGGTGAGTGAGCGCACAGCTCTGCCTCAGCCCTCACCAATTTGTTAATTGCTAACTTGGTTCATGACACTGACTCTGAAGTAGAGAGAGATTACGGCTAGAGTCACTGAGCAGGCCTGCCTCCTGGCTGTCGGGCCTGTGCAAGTCTGCCAGTGCTTTGCTTTTGTGATGCATTCATCAAAGCAAAGTTAACACTTGGGAAGTAAGTGTTCACATTCTTTGATGGATGTCCACAGTGCACACATCTTAATGTGTCAATCCATCCATGTGGCGCACAGCAGCAGGGCAATGTACGTATATAAAAAAAAAACCCTGCAATATATCCATAAAAGCTCAATACATCTCGCAGCTAAAACCGTCCCCAGGGTGGCTCATAAAACCGGTCCAAGGCCATTCCTATGGTCAGTTTCAATTGGCCCATGGCCGAACGGCCGATAGCCCAATCCGCCCCCTGACTCCTATTTTTAATAATTGTCTCCTGGTACAGTGGGAGCGCTATACACATGTACTCAAGTGGTGAAAAGGAACTCAGTTACGTCAGATCTGCACATGTACACATGTAATAATCTTTTGTTTCCTAGACACAGATCCAGCGTGCAGATCTACCCGCCCCCTCCCAATGCTGTCAGTCCTCGTCACCCATCCTCGTGGTCTTTAAACACCACACGCTTAGCACATCACACCTCTCTTCACAAAACCCAAACACCATCAGTCCACACTATAACAACACTCCTGAAACACCTTAAGTCAATAATAACACAAATATATACACAATGGTTTAGACCCTTCCTCAGTCTTCTCCTTGAGATGAGGGATTTTACCTCCTTACGCCCCTTTATGCCAGGCGAAGGGATCCCAGGCCCGCCATATAATGTGCCTACACAACAAAATCACATTTATTTACACAATGGTTCAGACTCTTCCTCTTTCCCCTTGCCTCAGGAAAAGGTAATTTATCTCCTCACACTCCCTTTTGCCGACTGGAGGGATCCCAGGTCCTCCATATACTGGAACTCTTCCCTATTTTATTTGCAGTGCTGCCTTTCCTCCGCGATGGAGAATATCTAGTTTCCTCTCTTCTCTTTTCTTTTTCTCACAAGATATAGTGTGATGTTACCTTTCCTCTTGGCTATATATATATATATATATATGTATGTATGTATATGTATATATATATATATATATATATATATATATATATATATATATATATATTCCACATGGTTTTTCACAAACCACACACTCACTATCTACTCACTCCACACAAAGGCACTCTCCCCTTGTTGTTTTCTCCAGCAAAGGTGCACTTACATCTGTGTTCTCCTGAGTGCCTCCGATATGGGGTCCTGGTAATGGCCTACACAATCTGGGAGCAGCGCCCCACTCCAAGGCAGGCCTTCTGGCAACATGGTGCCTACAAACCTCTCCACGTAGTGCATGGGGGACTGGTTGCTGCAGATGGGCGCCGCACCCCAGATGCGTCCCAGATGCGTGGCTGAGACACCCCCGACTTCACAAAGTCTGGGATCATGTCAGGGTCATCAATTTGTAAAGAAAATAGCAACCCAAAACCCGAACAATGAACAATAATCCAAAAGACCAAATAGTCACTGCATGTTTTTGCAAAGGAAAACAAGGCGTGTTGCATACAAAAGGGCTCAGATTGTCCCTCAGAACCAAATTGGCACAGAGCTCATCACTTCCAATGAATTTACAGGTTATATAGCGGTAAACTGCAGAATTTGAATATATAGGTTACAATGTTATCCCACCCCCCCCTCATTGGCCACCCATAGAATATGCTAATGTCCCCCTGTGACTAGTCTATTTCCAAGGTACAAGTGGTCCAATGGTGAATATTGGTTTCTAAACCATCATTCAGCCCCACACCACTAATACACCAGAAGGGATCCAAACTGATTGGAATACCAAGCAAATTATAAACCTCCTTGTCCAATTTTGGTAACGTGCATCGAACGGTAGGCTTATCTCCGAAAGGTTGTGTATCATTGATTAGTTGCAACACAGCAGAAATACAATTATAACCCAATGATAAAAGGGACTGTCCAGTCAAAGTTGTATCAATAATATCTACTTATTTATCTCACAACGGATAGTCCTAGCAATTCCATGAAATGCAACCTAATGCAGAGGACAGACCGTTTGGAAGAAGGAAAAGGGATGCACTCTGGATACTGAGAGGAGGGTAGTGAGTTTGGTAAATAACACAACAGATTGTTAAGGTTCCTTGTCTTCAGCACAAAGGAATCATTGGGTCTAAAAATGTCTCAAGGGCCTTCAGCAAAGGACCAGGGGACAGAACCACAATGTACCTTGTGTTATAGATGTCCTTTGTTCTCGACAGGGTCGAGTTGGATTCAGGGCGCTTGGCAGGCTTCTGCACCAGAGTTCGAGATGGGTATCAGCAGCAGGTATCAGGTGCAAGACGGTTCGGTGAGCGAAGCTGGACGGATGGCTTCAGGCTGGCCAACATGGCGGCTCAGAGTCGGGAATCGTTGTCTCAGTGCTGATCGACAGTTCTGAAGCACTGGTTGACACGTCTCTGGTTTCTTTCAGTGAATGCGGCTTGACAACAGTCAGCGTTGTAGTCCATTGCGGATCGAGGAACTTGACTGGCTCGGAAATGTCCTTTAAGGTGGACAACCGTAAATGCTTATCGAGGCACTTCTCCCAGCTTCAATGGGTTTGTGTCATCCTTTAAGGCACATGGCCCAAATCTGAGGAGTGTGTTGCAGGTAGCTGCCTTGTCCTTGGTTGTAGGTTCAGAAACGTTCTGGCAATCCCTATCCAGGGATCTTGTTGCAGAACCTAGCAGGGCACGTTGTGTCCTGGCTGGGTACTGGTTCTCAAGTAGCTGGAGGGTCCTCTGAGTTCTTTTTCTCCATCTGTTCCCTGGGAGAAGTAAAGGGTAGGGATTGTGCTTTCCTCTGTGGATTTCTTGGCCTTCCTTTGCTGGCAGAAGCTGTAAGGCAGACTACCTTCAGCCAGCGTCCAAGTATGAGTTCTACTTTCCTACTTCTTTTGAAGTCTTCAGATGAGTTTCCAAAGTGGGCAGAAGATTAAAGCCAAGTGGGCCAAAGTGATTGGTGTAGGCTAAGCCTATCTTAATGAACCAATCCTGGGGTCCCTACCAACAACCTCCTGCATGCGTGAGGTCATAACCAGAGTGCTTTGCAACAGGAAAGGTAAAGCAGTGAAAACATGTGCTACTAACACCCACCCGTCTTCCTGTCTGTTCATCAAAGAGTCTCTCTGGTGATGGATCGCTTTGTGGTTCCTGATAAAACCAGCAGGTCTCCCTTGAAGCTCCAGCAAACCACGTTCTCGTACCTTATGAATGGGGTCCCCCTACCGGGGTGGCCTACTGCAAACACCAAACCCCGAAATGACAGTTCACTGTTATTGATACTGAGGGTGGGAGCTGGCTTCAGGTTGATAGTTACATATCTAAGGTTGTTGGGTTTCATGTCTCCTTTGTTAACCTCTGCAGCCCGACCCATCTGGGCCTGTTTGAAGTACACTCTATTATGTTAATCGCTGCCACCAGCTTCAGGGCCTAACAAAGAAGCAGGGCAGATCCATGGAGCCTTTGTTAGTTAAACAGGCTGGCCGTGGCACGGGGAAGATTGTCAATCCCCCATCTAGGAGATGAAATGGTGTGCTCCTGGCTGTCACATTCCAACTAAATATGACGGGCAGACTGTGCCAGTAGGCTCTCTCCACCCAGAGTACGTGGGACAATGCGTTTGTCATGGTGTGAGTATAGGACAATGTGTGTGGATTAGCCCCACACATTTTCCTGAGGTTGGTCTACCATCATTCCATTTAATTAAACATTTCAAAAAAGCCCAGGCGAGCGCACACGCACCATGCAGATGGTTGAATTCCTCACTCCCCCCTGTAGTCCCTGGACCAATTAACATCTTATCTAAACCTATTCCCCTAAACACGTGGTCTACTACATCGTCACTATAGAATCCATGTACGGGGTTGGTAGTTTAAACAGGTTCTAGGTCAAAGTTTTGAATGCAAAGGATTGAATGACCAAAGGGTCGAATCAAAAGGACCGAAAACCAAAGGGTCGAATTTTTTTTTTTGTTTAATTTTTGTTTATTTTTGGGAGGGTCCCCCCCCCCCCCCCCCCCCCCCCAAACCCCATTTTTTTGTGGTAAAAACCACGTTTTTTCCCAAAACGGAAACCCCAAAAAAAAAATTCAACCCTTTTGTTTTAGGTCAAATTGACTCACCTTTGCTATTCGATCCTTATGAATTCGGTACTTTGACTGGACACCGTTTAAACGTATTGACACATTGATGAATTGAGACTGCCACGTGATGTGCACTCTTCTGATCCGGGAGCGATCAAAGTAAAAAGCGAGGCCAGCTCTGCCTTTTTATAAGACAATAGGGCTTCGCATTATACCAGACGCCATGATGCACACAGGCTGTCTCCCTGAACCTGTACTACATTTATTGGCATTACCTCTGTTCCTCCTATCCCAAATCACGGAACTTCCCAGACACGGCTCCCCCCCTGATCTCCTTCAAACCGCAGGTGTCCAGTACTGACCTCACTGGGGCATCGCACTTGAGTCTGAATTTCAGTGATGTTTTAGTTGTGTCTCTACTTGTAATTCATATGGCATGACCGCTCATTAGGAACGGCAGTAGTGCTCTAAATCTTCTCTTTACCCATTGGCATCACACAACCTTATACCCTATTCTCATGAATTTGTCCTTCAAAGGGCGCATCCCTACCAGCTCTCCCAGCAACTCACATTCCATGGCCACCACATTCGGGCCATACAACTGGATACAATTAGTGTAGTGTTTATCTGTGTACTGCGGGTGCCTCTGACCTTGGCTTCTCTCCAGTGGAATGAAAAAGGTCATTTGTTTTTGGAGCAGAGCTACACAGAGCTGCAGCTTCACATTAGGGCCTGCGTTCTATTCTGTTCATGGCCTTAACATCCAACATGGTGACCCTTCTACCATGTTAACACAATGACCTCCCCTCCACCACAGTACTTGTCTGACTCCATCTTCCACCTGTTTCTGCTCCTCCCACACACCTCACTACAGACCTTTTGTATACAACAACTAAACACAGGGCCTATACTATCTATAACCTCACCAACCGCAACAATGATACCTTGGTTTCTCTTTGTGTTGCTATATGTTAGTATCTAATATGTGTCCAACCTAACTAAAAACAATACATGCTCCTTCTGCTGTACAAACCTCTGTCTACTCCGATAGTCTGTGCTAATGGGTTTTTCGCAACTTGAACCTTTTTGCCCTCGCTGGGATGCTGCACATGCATCCCAACACCAGCCAACCTCTAGATCTTAAATGGAACCAAGATACAAAGCACAAGGGGCGTAGCGAAATCAGGAGCCTCTGAAGTGGTCCCTGTCTGTAATCCGAGTGCATGGGGTGAGTTTATATAATAGTTTGAACCCGCCCCCCCCCCATCTCCGTAGGGTTTAATGGTGTAGAGTCCTTGCCCTACCTCTAATTTACCTGACCATGATCGGTGGAATTCTGGTCAAGGATCCTCCCCTGGACTTCTCCTTAGAAGGTGGGATTAGGAAAGGACCTCCTAAAAACATGAATTTCTATTTTTCTTCAACAAAAAAGTACAAACTGCCTGTTGGCTTGGCCAACACTTGATTAGATAACATTAATGACTCCTAGCCTCCTGCAAAGCCTTTTATTGGGACTTGCGACTCTAACAACACTGGGCCCTCTCTCTTCTAGCAAGGGGAAGGACAAGTGTTGAACTGTAAAATTATAAGGTTGTGTATTGTGTTTTAACTCCTTTCTTACAACCTATTACTGCTCAACTTGTTTTATTACCTTTATTTTTTAATTGGATATTTGTAAGGCGCCTATACAACAAATGGTGTTTCAAGGCGCCACAAGGCAATAATGCGGGGGAGGGAACAAGGGAGAAAGATAACAATAACAGTCCTACTAGCCATTGTGACATTCGGATTGTGCAAGTGCATTAACAAGTGCGAGGGAGAAGGGGGGGTGCTGGTATGCACGAAATGCGAAATGTTATGGTGGGAAGGGATGTGAGGGGTAGAGAGGAGAGAGTGCAAGTGAAAAAGGGAGGGGGCTGGGCAGCATGGGCTAGGCGAATGCTAAGGGGAGGGCAGGAGGGCAAGTGCCAGGAATTGCATGGGTGCATGGGGTCAGGGTCCACATGCTAAGTGCTAGGAAAAGGGTGGACTGGGCGGGTGTGGACCTGGAGCCCTATAGAGCTCAGAGGGAACCAGGCAGCCAGTCACTGCAGCAGATGGGGGTTTTAGCGGGGGATCGGGAGAGGGAAATAAGAAGAGAAAAGGAGGGTCTTGAGGAACTCCCGGAACTTGAGGAGATCCGGCTCAAGCCTGAGGGGGGCAGGAGACCATTTCAGAGGGAGGCTCCTCCTGCGGAGGAGAGAGATCTACCCCCACTATCTCCTTAAAGATGCGTCTGATAGCAGAGAGTTGCAGCTAGAAGACCAAAGGGCTCTAGCAGGGAAGGATTTATGGAGAGAGTTGGATGTAGCATGCTCCCAGGCCCCAAAAGCCGTGTGGGTGATGCAGAGGGTCTTGAACTTGATCCTAGGAGCAACCGAGAACCAGTTGAGAGATTTTAGGGCTGGAGAGATGCGGCCCCTGGGCTTGAGGCCAAGGATAAGTCTTGCAGTCCTATTCTGAATTAGTTGAAGGGGCAAAGGGAGTAAAAAGGAATATTGAGAAATATTGAGGAATAGACTTTTGCAGCAGTCCAGCATAGAGAGGACCAGAGCTCTGGAGACATTGAGTTTCTGGGGGAAAGGTGAGGAAAGGGAGAATGCCTTTAAGTAGGTGCAGCTGATGGTGGACCTTCTTAGGAAGTAGGAGAGAGAGGAGTCAAAGATGACGCCAATGTTTTTTGCCTCCCAAGAGGGTGAGGGCAGGGGACCCATAGAGGGAGGCCGAAGGGAAGGAGGGAGCTGGGTTCCCAATGAGGAGGATCTCAGTCTTACTGGCCGTAAGGCAGAGCTCATTGTTGGCACACCATGCCTGAATAGCGTTCAGACAGGGATTAGCGAGGAGGAAGAGGAGGCAGTAGAGGGGAGCTTAGATGCGTCGTCTGCATAACACGAAGTGAGGAGATAAGGTGCTGATCAGGTGGGCCATAGGGGCAAGGTAAATGTTGAAGAGCCACAGCGAGAGGATGGATCCTTGAGGGATGCCGCAGTGGAGAGGGTGAAAGGGGAGAGAAAAGGGTCAAGTTGAACCTGTGAAGGTCGATTGGAGCGGAATGAGGTCAGCCAGTCCCGTGCCATGCCCGTGATGCCAAGGGTGTCAGTGCCAATTTGTCAGGGTGACATGATTGACCGTGTTGAAGGCAGAGGAAAGATCCAGAAGGATAAGAATGGATGGAGGGTTGGAGTCCAGATTTAAGAGCAAGTCTTCATGTGTGTTCAGCAGAGAGGTTAACGTGCTTGTGGCTGCTCTGAAGCCAGACTGGTGGTCGTGGAAACAACCAACAAATTCATTGTGTTGGATCAGTTGGAAGATGACCAGTTTCTCCCGGAGATTACCCAGGAAGGGGGTACTGGAGATAGGCAATAGTTTGCCGGGCAGGAGGGGTCGCAGAGGTCTTTTTGAGGAGATGATGCACAAGGGAGTGCTTGAGGGGTAGTGGGAAGGAGCCAGTGGCAAAGGAGTGGTTACAGAAATCAGCCAAGGCTGGCACAAGAGAGGCAATGTTGTCCTTGATATTTCCGGAGGAGCACCTGTTTGGCAGTGACTTTCATAGAGAAGACTTGTCTAGAGACCACATCTAGTGCTATTGGCGGGGCCAGTGGGGGGGCCAAGGGAGACCAGAGAGCTGAGGAGGGGCAGGGGGGAGTAGAAGAGAAAGGACAGAATGTCCTGAGTTTTGTTTTAAGTGGGAGGCCAGTGAAGTACAGAGTGTCAGGGATGACGGGGGAGCTGGTTTGGCGAATTCCTTGCAGATTTTAAAGAGTTTGCCCATGTTGGTGGCCCCAGAGATGCACGTATGGATATGGACATTCCTCTTCGAGTA
Source organism: Ambystoma mexicanum (assembly GCF_040938575.1). NCBI lineage: Eukaryota > Metazoa > Chordata > Amphibia > Caudata > Ambystomatidae > Ambystoma > Ambystoma mexicanum. The sequence continues at coordinate 1,622,617,719 of NC_090932.1, read as the reverse complement.
GATGGAGAGTATGTATTGCCTTTGGAGGACGCAGCAGACCAGTCTGTCTGTGGATGCGCCTGATGCCTGTTACGCCCACCTGGACCCCACAGGGGTGTCGATCGGACCCGGACAGCTGCGGTCTCCGTCAACGTGATGCGTAGTGCAGATATGACTGTCTGGACTGGCCCGCCTAGTCTTGTCTGCTGGACCCGAAGAAGTATTTTCCTGCAAGTGGAGACAGGGATTAGCCACCTGTGGGTTTTAGTGATGGCCTCCCAACTGTTCTCGCTCTCCCCCACTAATCACCTTCGATATCCCCTTAGTAACCTCACCTTATGTTTGTAAAAGATGAGCTCTCCACCCTGCGTGTCTTGCAGGGGCGCGTAGATACCAGTTCTCCAGCATGGGGTCTGGCATGTATTCACATGCTCATGAATATTCCCCGTCGTCAGGCTGGGAATCATCGGTAAAGAAAAAATCAGTATCAGTTTCGTTTCTGATCTGTCTTTCGTAGTAGTAACCAATCACTGATCTCTGCGTCATACTGACCACAGCCAATGACTGCCCTCTACCTAAGCACCGCCTCTGGCAGCCATCTTCAGATTTTTACCGCACGTTCAAGTGTTGGGATCCTCGTGCTATTGCTCTCGAGCGTTAGTGCTTTTTTTCGCGTTTTTTCTCAGACAAATTTCTCTTTTTTCGGTCAAAAGAGCCTCAAGCTCCACCGTTTCTTCATCCGATCAACGGGGACCCGTGGCGGATTCGTCTACGCCCCTCAAGGGTGAAGATTTCGTCGAGCCACGCTTTTGGAGGACTCCAGAAGTTTCTCAGGCCCATCTCGGACATGGTCCAGGAGAAGGGAAGCTCGACGCCCGGAAAGCTGTTCAGGGTCTGCCCTGGATGCCAGCTTCAGAATGTCTTTAAGGAGGACGAACACTCCCTTTGCCTTTACTGCCTACATGAGGACAAGACGCACGTGGAGAAGGACTGTGCGTTTTGCGGCAATATGTCGGAGCGGACCATGAAGGACCGCCATCAACGTCTCGCCAACTGGCTGGAAGGAAAGAGCCCGTCAGGCGAGAAGAAGAAGTCTGAGCGGTCTTCTAAGACCTTTGAGGGCGCCCCGGCGACAGGGGTCCAACAGAAGGCCAAGCACCGCGAGTCCGCTGACACCGGGAGTACCGAACGATCGGGCTCTACGGGCGCCAGGCAGGGCGCACCCTCCCCGGCGCCATCACCCACGAGCCAACGCTCTGGCTCGGGTAAGAGGAAGGCCGAGCACCCGGCGAAACTCCTGGAGAGACCCCGGTCGTGCCCTAAGGCCCCATCGGAGGGGGAGCGAGGTGGTGACCCTCCCCCCAAGGAGAAGGCGGTGAGCGCACCTAAGGTGGTGAAAGCCTTGATCCATCCGGCCAAGGCCTCTCTCGAGACAGTCGCGCCGGCCCTGGCTCAGACTGTGGAGGCTACACCAGTGGTGGCGACCCCGGGGCCCAGAATCTCCCTGCCACCGCGGAGGGAGTCCTCTTTCATGCCCATCGACAAGACCCCCGTGAAACCTCTGACGGAGAAGAAAAAGGGGGGGGAGGTCGTCGTGGACTCGGCCTCAACCTCTGAGGAGGAGCTGATCGAAGTCTTAGGCCACGGCTCTGGCGTGGAAGAAGGCTTTCCTGTCGGGAGGGACCCCGACATGGAAGACGACAAGGGCGTTGAGGGTGCCGACGGGGCTCCTGATCGCCCGTCGGAACTCCCTCAACCAGTGCCGCAAGACAACTCGGCGGCCATTTTGTTGGCTATACAGTCCTTATGCTCGGAGATCAGGACGAGACTGCCGTTGCCACCAACGGAGGAACCGCTCCCGACTCATCGCGCCCTGCTCAGCCCTCCTCCACGTCCACGACACGTGGGGAGGATACGGGGACTGACACGGCCGCGACGGGTACAGACGACGAGGTTTACGACGAGGATCTCCCGTCGTCACCTCCCACCCGGGCTTCCCCGCCCGACCAGATTGGATCGTTTCACTCCATGATCGCCAGGGCATCCGAGCTTTTCCAGCTCTGCCCGGAAGAGAAGAAGGAAGGTTTCCTTTATCAACGGCGCAAGACCAAGAGGAAGACGGTCCTCGCTGTACCTCTACTAGACGATATTTGGGATGAGGGCCTCGCCCTCCTCAAGAACCCATCCACGACGCCGGCTAGAAGGGATCGGTACGAGAAGTAGTACCGGGTCCCGGACGCGGCCCCCTTGTGCCCTCGGGCACAGCCGACCCCGGACTCGGTCGTCTCCGCGGCGGCTAGGAAGAAAGCGGGGTGGGCGCAGCCTCTACATCAACCTCCCCACCGGATGGCGAGGGAAAGAAATTAGACACGATGGGACGCAGTCATCTCGTCGGCAGCGACGACGATTAAGGCGGCCAACGCCTTGGCTATCGTAGCCCGCTATGACAGGGAGTTGTGGTACAAAATCGCCCCCCTGCTGGACTTCTTACCAGACGACAAGAGGGCGGAAGCCCTAGAGATCTTGCAGGAAGGAGAGGTGGCGTCGGACCATGTCATTACGATTGCGACGGACATCGCTGACACTGGATTTCGCCAGTTGGGCAACAGCGTGTGCCTTAGGCGGTGTGGGTGGCTCAAGGCTACTGACTTCCGTCAAGACGTGCAGACCAGAGTCTTGGACATGCCGTTCGACGGAAACAACCTGTTTGGGAAAACAGTGGACGATTCCCTTCAAGCCATCAAGGCGGACACAGAGACGGCCCGGGCTCTTGGGGTTCTCCAGCAATGGCGGCCGCCCTTTCGGAGCGGCGGAGGCAAACAGGGTGCCTCCAAAGGTTCCAGCGGCGGATTTTCCACCTACCGTCAAGCGGCCCGTTCGTCGTCACAGGAAGCTTACAGGGGACGAGGCAAGTCAGGCGGACCCTTTGTCGAAGCAGGACTGAACCGGCCGTGGGGTCGGGCCCCCACCAAAGCACCCCGGTGGGAGGCCGGCTGGCGAGCTTCGTCAGCGCGTGGGAGTCCATCTCCACCGACCGTTGGGTGCTGGACGCCCTAGCTCAGGGTCACGCGCTCGAGTTTCTAAAGAGGTGCCCGCGCGTCCCCCCTATGGCCAGGAAAGAACATCACGTCCCTCAACTTCTCTTGGAGGTAAAGGCGATGCTCAAGAAGGGCGCCATCGAGCTCGTCCCAAAGAGGCTTCAGGGCTCCGGAGTTTACGCAAGATACTTCCTCGTGAAGAAGAAGACTGGAGGATGGCGTCCCATCCTGGACCTACGACGACTGAACAAATTCATCAAGGCACAGAAGTTCCGGATGGTCACCCTCCAACACGTCCTGGGTCAACTGGAGGAGGGCGATTTCCTGTCATCGTTGGATTTGGAGGATGCCTACTTCCATATTCCCATCCTAAAGGGACACCGAAAGTTTCTCAGGTTCGTGGTCCAAGGGCGTCACTACCAGTTCAGAGCCCTTCCCTTCGGATTGAGGTCGGCACCCAGGGTGTTCACCAAGTGCCTCGCACCGGTGGCGGCGCAGCTGTGCCGAGAGGGGATCCACGTCTACCCCTACCTGGACGACTGGCTAATCCGAGCAAAGACGAAGGAGCTCGCCGTGGGGCACACGGCAAGGACCGTCCAACTACTCACGGACATGGGATTCTCCATAAACTACGCCAAGTCCCACCTGGTGCCCGCGCAAGATGCACTGTTTCTGGGAGCGAAGCTCGACACAGTGTCGCTTCTGGCCTCTCCGTCGGAGAAAAGGACGAGGGCCATTTTGGGCAAGGTGCAGCGGATGCTGGTTGCGGACGCGGCCAGGGTGAGGTCCATCAAGTCCCTCCTCGGAATGATGTCTTCTTGCATTTATCTCATCCGTCTGTGCAGGCTCCGGATGCGCCTGTTGCAGGAGTTCCTGGACGCGCGCTGGATCCAGACGACGGGCAGCTTGGAGGGGAGAGGATCACACTCGACGAGAGTTTCCGACGAGCGATCCGGTGGTGGGGCACCCGCACGCATCTGACAGCGGGCATGGACTTCCAGACCCCTGGCCACCAGGAGACAGTAACCACGGATGCCTCCCTGGAAGGGTGGGGAGCGCACACCGAAAATCTGCACGCGAGAGGCCTTTGGCTTCCGACGGAGAAGTCCCTCCATATCAACGTCCTGGAGCTCCGTGCAGTGTTTTGGGCCCTCAGGTCTTTTCTTCCGTCCCTCAAGGGCAAGGTGGTGAGGATCTTCACCGACAACACCACCACCATGTTCTACATCGGGAAGCAGGGCGGTACCAGATCCCCAGCCCTGTCCAAGGAGGCGCAAGATCTGTGGCATTGGGCCGTCGCCCAAGGGATGTTTCTGCTGCCGTTTCATTTGGCAGGGATAAAAAACACCATCGCCGACTCGCTCAGCAGAGAGCTGCGCTCGTGCCACGAGTGGGAACTACGACAGGATCTAGTGGACCGCCTCTTCCGACGGTGGGGCACACCCCAGATCGATCTGTTCACGACGGCGACGAACTCCAAGTGCCGGAGGTTCGCCAGCAGGTTTCCCCAGCCAAGGAGCATGGGTGATGCTTTCTCGTTCCCCTGGGAGGGCCTGTTTCTTTACGCGTTCCCTCCATTGCCGTTGCTGATCCGGCTCATCAACCAGCTCAAGAGGTCACGGTGCAGGATGATCCTCGTCGCACCTGCGTGGCCGAAGCAGATATGGTTCCCGGACCTTCAGGACTTGTCAGCGTCCCCGTCAATCAAGCTGCCAGTGGACGCGGATCTTCTCTCCAGGGAAGGAGGCGCCATCCTCCATCACGACCCGAAGTCGCTGAACTTGCAGTCCTGGCTCCTGCAGCGTTAGAGTTTGGAGGCTACGACATACCGGCCAACTGCAGAGAGGTTCTTCCAAAGGCCAGGGCGTCCTCAACTCTTAAATGCTATGGACACAAATGGAAGAGGTTCTCTGTCTGGTGCCACGCACAGAAGATTACCCCTCTACGGATTACGGCTCCCCAGGTACTGCCGTACCTTCTGACGCTGGCCAAGGCTGGACTGGCGCACGCGTCCATCAACATTCATCTTGCTGCGATCTCCTGATACACCAGAACCACGGGGCGGACGTCTTTGTGGTCTCATCGTCTGGTGAAAGAATTCATGAAGGGACTGTTCAGATCGTTCCTGCCGGTGAAGGCTCCAGCCCCGGCGTGGGAGCTCAACATGGTGCTGACCAAGCTCATGGGATCTCCGTTCGAGCCTCTGCACTCGGCTCCGTTGAAGTTCTTGTCGTGGAAAACAGCGTTTCTTGTGGCCATCACCTCCGCACGAAGAGTGGGAGAGATCCAGGCCCTTTCCTGGAAGCCCCCGTACTTGACTTTTCACGACACAAGGGTAGTGCTCAGGACGCACCCCTCCTTCATGCCCAAGGTGCCGTCGGACTTCCACCTCAACGAACCCTTGGTGTTGCCTGTTTTCTTCCCGTCGCCTTCGTCGCCGGCCGAAAGGACATTGCACTCGCTGGATGTGTCTAGAGCGCTGAAGTTCTACGTGGATCGCACGAAGTGTTTTCGGAAGACGTCACAACTTTTTGTGAACTTTGGACCTGTCAATCAGGGGAAGGCTCTCTCGAAGGCCTCCATTTCCAGATGGCTCTCCGGCTGTATCATGTACTGTCATTGGTTGGCAAACCGACCGCTGCCTGGCTGTCCAAGTGCCCATTCCACCAGAGCGATCGCAGCTACCACAGCGTTCCTATCTGGTGTGCCCTTGCTGGACATCTGCAGGGCTGCTACGTGGAGGTCGACGCACACCTTCACGAAATTCTACTGCGTCGATCGGGATTCCAGGGAGGAGTCCAGGGTCGGCCAAGCAGTGCTGCGCAACCTGTTCGCCTAAGGTGAGCCTGGTGAGGAGGTAAGAATTGCTTAATGTTGTGTTTGATGTAATGCTTAATGTTGAGCCTTTGCCCCCCTCCCGTGGTTGTTCATGTGTGTACTGCTATGTATTCTTTATTCATGAGCATGTGAATCCATGCCAGACCCCATGCTGGAGAAGGAACAAGTTACTTACCTGTAACTGTTGTTCTCCAGCAAGGGTCTGGCATGGATTCACATGCGAACCCTCCCGCCTACCCCTCTGTGGCTCTTCACTTGGTCATACTGCCACTTCACGTGCTTCCAAATCTGAAGATGGCTGCCAGAGGCGGGGCTTAGGGAGATGGCAGTCATTGGCTGTGGTCAGTATGACGCAGAGATCAGTGATTGGTTACTACTACGAAAGACAGATCAGAAACTAAACTGATACTGATTTTTTCTTTACCGAGGATTCCCAGCCTGACGACGGGGAATATTCATGAGCATGTGAATCCATGCCAGACCCATGCTGGAGAACAACAGTTACAGGTAAGTAACTTGTTCCTTACTTCACTGGTTTGAAGGCGTTGGGAGAGTTCCGGTAAGCATTGACTCTGAATTCCCAGGCGGGATTGGTAAGTATCGAGTTCAAAGAGTTCAATGTGCCCGATGTTCACTCTTGTCCCCTTCCTTCCTTATATTGCAACTGAGTTTGTGAGAAGAAGGTCTCGTAGCTGCTGCTGGCGTTCAGGTAAGAGTCTGTGTTACCCAACGCTGTCCGGTAACTATTACATGCGTTAACGTGTTGTTTTTCTCCCTCTTTACAGATGCGGCATATGAAGATATGGAGAATAATACCGCTGGTGGTAAATCGGATAAGTCTATGGTGGTAAGAGGTATTTGTTGATTCCCTTGGCTCACCTTGTTGTTCTTGTGCCCCTAGGTGCCTGAGTACGGCGAAGAAATGATGGAGACAGTGCCAGATGGAAAGATGCTGTGAGAACTGGTGAGTATGGCGCCGTGCTGGAGCTGGCAAAGCGACGCGTGCAGGACTGATGTACTTCCAGGTCGGGAGATGAAATAGATCCGGAATCAGGTGAGGAATTTGAAATAAGTTTGTTTTCTAACCTTGTCCTTTTCTTCCTCTTTATTCTAGGAGCTCTGGATTCGAGGCAGGCTTGGCAGAAGACTGGATGCTGGCTGCAGGCACGGTGAGAGTCACACTGCTGGATGCAGAATAACACAAAGCATGTGCTGCTGTTCGTGTGTGGTTTAAATAGCCTCCAAAGTAGTCCCAGGAAAGAAGTTCCCGAGGACCACACCCGAGTATAAAATAGACCCTGTAGTAAAATAGTCCCATCCAGGCCTCACATTGGCTTGGATTTATTTGCAGCATGGTCTGCATGAGGTAAGTAATGTCTATGAGCCTGGTGCCTACGGCGCCCGGACTGAACCCAGACAGCCCCTAGCTGGGGCTGCTGGGGTTTTTGTAAATGTCTGGATGCCTGCCTCCGGGGCTGATGGGCTTGATCCGGATGCCCGGGGGTAGGCATCATGACAATGCCTCCCACTTCCGCTCAGCAACTCTGCACTTTCGTTTTAGAGAGGCTAGGTCGGAATCCTACCAGGTTTTGCTCTTGGAGGTAGGCTTCATGCAGATCTTCATGACAGGGACTGGATGTCCAGGATGTTGTTGATAGAGAGGTGAAGATTAGCAAGGGCAGAGTCAGTGTGGCAGACTGTGGAAGGAGTGGGATTGAAAATGGCGGCAAAAGAAACATCTGACACTCGCTTCATCAGTCGAACGACGGAAACGGAGACTTGCAGTGGGGAGACGGCTTAGCCGGGGCACCCAAGAGATTGAAAGTGGTCTTTCCCCACAGTTAAAGTAAAACAATAGAATAAATGGACACCAATGGACACAGCCCAGTAGGGAATGAGACCAGGAGAGATTGCAAGTCAGTAGGGAATGAGACCAGGAGAGATTGCAAGTGAGTAAAAGGTGTTCTTTATATAAAGATAAAGTGGGGCATGCAGAGGACTCTGCTACTCAGAGCGCTCTGCCCATCATTCAAAAACTTCACATTTTTTGTCAAAAACATGTCATCTATTACGTGTGCTATACAGGTTGCACGAATACATTTCATTGGTTAAATCGAAGAAGACAGTATACAATGTTTACGAATACTGGTGCTGGATTGGCTGTGGTTGCACTTGTTGCTTCTTGAGGTGTGTGGGGTGGTTGGGCTTGTCAGGGAGGGGCAAAGGTTCACGCTCTGTCCACGCAGCTATAACTAGATAAGCTTCATAGTAATCATGGGCATGCAAGATTTAACAAGACATGTAAGATTCTTCACAACACATTGTTGTCTACAAATTGTTGCAGTTATGTAGTCACTCTTGACCTGGGCCAAAGTGGGGCAGAGGTGTGGTGGTCCGGGTGCCTCATCTTGGAGGGTACTGTCGAGTTACATTTATCAAATGCCTTGATGATCCAACCGGGGTGTCAGGGTTTGTTAGTACATGGAGAATATATGTTTGCTCGAGATTAGTTATATGGAGGCAATTGAGGGTGGTCCATGGGCAGGGCTCTTACTCCTGCTACATCAAAGAAGTGAGGGGTTTAAGGTTCATGCAGACAGTAACTCTTAAGGTGGGGGTTGTTGGGGCAGGGGCAGGTTTGTGGAGACGTATAGTTTCCATGAGCTTGGCTCTGGCCCGGTCACACACAGGGCAGTGATCTCAGACAAAGAAGAGAGATAGTGTCAGCTTGCAGCAATTCACGGCCAAGCTTCCCTGAGAACAGGACAGCCACAGTGCAGACAGTGGGGAGGAGGTGGGAGTTGCTGGGCTGGCCGTGCGCTGCGTTAGACAGGGGAGAGATGCAGGATTGCTGCTGAGGGTTTCATGTGTGGCCTAGTTAAAGATGGAGTTGTGGTTAATACAAAAGGGAGTCTCTGGGGTCCCGGAGAGGCATTGGATATGTGTCATTCAGTGGCTACCTTGCACCCGTCATCGGGGCTGGGCCAAGGGTACGTTGCCAACCATTGAATGAGCATAACGTACACTTCATCCATAATGTAGGGGGGCCCAAACGACCCTTCCTCCCTTATATCCACCCCTTTCGTTACTTAAGTAACGAAGATGCCAAGGCTTGCAAACGTTGCCATTCTTCTGCCTCAGCCATGGCTTCATCCCAGGCTCGTGTTCCCTTTATTGGCATCCATGCCCTGCATACAGATCTAAGACTTTCACCTCTCTGCATATTCATCTGGAGTGCATGTCCTGTAAATGCACCCACCATCCCCATCAAGATCCACCCATACCTCTTCGTACCATTCTAATTCATGTGGTTCTTTTATTTTGGTGTGGTAAAGGTTATCTATCCTATATCCAGTGCTGTTCACTGCAGTCATTCGATATTTAGGTTCTGGGCTCTATCCGGTTTGCACTTGGGCATCTCATGCAACCTTAAGTACCTTTGCTGGGTTGCCCATTGTCACCATCATCATTGCACTGTTAGGAATGGATTTTGCACAGCATCTGATTCCTGCCTGGCACACACAAGAAATCAGCAGAAAAAAGACGATGACGGGGATCGGGAGCTTCATGGCCATCCCTAGCCACGATGGGACCCACTCGAACGGGTTGTCGAACCATCTTCTGGGCTGCACGCTGCCCTCTTCCTTCATTCTTTCACCAAGACTGTGCACCGCTGCTATCACATTCAACAGTGTCCCATTATCTGCATCGGCAGAAGCACCAATGTGCAACATACACTACCGATTTTTCGACAAACACGGTCGTCCATTGCTGTGAGTAGGTCTAGCACATATCTGTTCTGCATCTTCATCAGCCGCAGGGCCCTGAGTTCCACTTTGATGACGTTGAACACTTCTTCAGTGTCATTGGCCAACTGGATGAGCTCCCAGCGAACTATCTGCAGCCATTTGGCATTCGCTCGAGCCTGGATGCTTGGTATGAGTGAGGTAAAGAATGACTCAGCTGAGTTGAAGAGTTTCTATTTGTTAGGGATTTGTGCCAAGAGTTCTGAGGATTCTGTGGAAATGTAATTTGATGCTCTCTATTTCCCCGACACCCTGTCTTGCAGCTGTTCTTCCGACAACACATACGTTGGGGGTTCTTCGGTTGTTGACTGGGGTGCCTGGGACATCTCGGCTGGCACCATCTCCCCTTGGATATGGCTCTCAGGAATCACCATTAGGGGCGAGTGCAGCGTTTCCGGGTCACATGCACCTCTCCATGACGGTAGGAGGTGCAAGTACGCCTGTTTGCCGCACACCCAGTAAGTGTCCATTAGGGCTGCTGTTTCTTTCTTCATGTCGGACAAGATGAGTGTCCAGGGGCCCCTTCCCTTCACCATGAAAGCAAAGTTTGTATTGTATTTCATGTTGGACCTTGAGCGGCTTTTCGAGAGCTGTTACCCACGTTAGCTTGGCGATGTGCTGAGACCAGATTGGAGTGCATGTCTTTTCTATCCATTGTACTTTTTCATTCGACAATCCTTACAATGCTTCTGCTTTGCACATCATTTGCTCGTTTTGCCACCTGTTGTCGGGGAACATCGTCCCTTTAATAACAAAAAATGGCTCCTTCACGCAGAGCACTCCTTGTGGCTTTCTGTTGCAGGTTTTTTCATTTTGCAGTAATTGTAACGAAATGGTGTGTGCTTGGTAGGTGCCTCTAATTCTACACAGTGCAAGATGGATTAGACACTGAGCCCCTACTATGGGCGCTTCTTATGGTAATAAAACCTTAGGGGTCCCCGAGGTATGGGGAATTAAGGAGCACATATAGCAACTCTCATTAGTTGCTTGTTTTGCCATTGTGCTCATATCTGCATACCATTTGTTTGATTTTCTGGGTGGCGTGGGTCTTCTACTGCATCTAAACCCAGGCCAGGATATGCGTCATACATTTTCCACCCCACCCCCCTTTTTCATCTCCAGTTGCCCCCTAGACCAGTCTGTGCTTTTAGTAACTTCTGATACCTAATGGGGAATATTCCTGTTGCTGCTTTTACACCTCTTTCATTATTCGGCTGCTGGTACATTATGTCAGGTAATGGGGTAGAGGCCTGGGTTTCATCGTACAAGTAATCCCCACTTGAGGTAGGGTGTGAGGTTGTATGGACATTAACATGTGGCGTCATTACTGCATCCGTGCTAGGGTCGTTCATATCATACACATTGAATTCAATGGGGTGTCAATTACAGAGTATTCAACCAGTGGAAGTCTAATGGTTTTGTTTTTGTGTAGGGTAGTAAGATTTGGGGATACATTGTGGGCCCAAATTAGTTTAAAACCCATCCCATACTAGGTGGGTACCTTCGTCTATAATTTTCGCTTCCTCCCCCTTCTTTTATGCCGATAGAAATAAGACACTGCGCAGTACAGACCAAGGCATACCAACATTGTTCAAAACACCACAGCTACAAAGAATAAGCCACACTCGTAGGAGTAAGCTCTAGTTAAAATGTTAAAGGTATTTGTACCGCGCACCGTCACAAATGGATTTGGTCCCCAGGCGCTCTGGCGGATCTGTAAGCGATAAGGTGGGATGGGTTAGTAAGGTGAAGAGGGAGTAGGATAGTGAGAGGAATGGTGTTCTGTTGGCAGCATCAACTCGGTATACACCGGGTGCTGAGCTTTGGTGCGGGTATTGGATCGGTGTCAGTCTGCGTGTGCTGTTGCTCCGGCTTATGTGTTGTGGTGAAGTGTTGTGCGAGAGATGGTTGTGTGAGTTTTTTGAGTGAGATAAGTATGCAGAATTTGAGCTTCTATTGGTTAGTGGGTTACCTGACCTTTAGCATGCTAACATTCACAGTTTTGTCTAAGTGTGGCACCTGTTGACCTTCACAATCCCATCTAGATGCAGCACAGGCTAATGTTTAGAATTCTATCTAGGTGTGGACATGCTGATATTCACGATTCCATCTAATTGTGGACATGTTGATATTCACGATTCCATCTAATTGTGGACATGCTGATATTCACAATTCCATCTAAGTGTGGACATACTGATATTCACAATTCCATCTAAGTGTGGGCATGCTAACATTCAGGTTTTACCTAAGTGCGGCGCTTGTTGACCTTGACAAGAATGTTAGTATGTAATGCAAGGCAACTTCTGCAATCCTGTCGTGAATAGGTTCAGTCTGGTGGTCACAAATCTTTGAGCACACCTGGTGTGAGTCTATGTCAATCTATGTTATTGGGAAGTAAGATAGAGTGGCAGAGATTTTCTGGAGTAGAGTAATTGCTCTACTCCCCACCCATGCCACACTCAGTTTTTGTTGATGTCTGTTGACTGCTGGTTTCATTGGCGTCCCCTGCGGACACCTGTAGACACATCTTGGAGCTGCCAATGTAGGAGCTGCCCTTTGCCTTGTGGTCCTTCGCTGCGGGGGCTGCCGGGCAGAGGAGCTGCCCTGGCATGGACTATTAAGTACTGCAGCCACCCAATCGGGGAGTGTGGCGGGATAGGGGTGTGGGGGTGTGCTCGAGGTCCATGAGGTAAGAGCTACTCTCTTGCCGCCGTGTTTCTGTGCACAAATACACAGACCAATCACGGGTGGTGGGAGGGAGGAGAGGGGGTGGGGTGGGGGGTCGGATTTGGAAGGGGCAAGGTGCCGAGTGAACCTGATTTCACAACTATTGGGCCAAGATGGGAAAAAAGGCAGCATGAGACGCTACTTGCCTGGTTGGAAAGGGAAGGTGCCGAGTGCACCTGATTTCACTACTATTGGGCCAAGATTGGAAAAAAGGCAGCACAAGACGCTGCTTGCCTGGTTGGAAAGGGAAGGTGCTGAGTGCACCTGATTTCACTAATATTTCCCCTATTGCTATCTACAGATATGTCGTTGTCATTGAGGGCCCTCCTTTCAGCCATGTTTGTACCTATACAGTGAGATATAATGGGTTAAGTACACATTCATCTTAATAATTACTTTTCATTCTTTACTTAAAGCATCTTAGTGCCAGGTCAGTTCAGAAGGGGAAGGGCGAAGGAAGAGGAGAGCAAACAAGCTGACAAGTGATATAGTAGCAAATAATAATCTTTTGCATTTATATACATTTCTACCCTACAGTATTTTTCATTATGTTCACTACTTCTCTTGTTGCTTTTTGTATGTCCGAGAGATGTATCCAGTATTTTAGGCCCTTTACTTTCACCACAGTTTGTGTGCAATATACTATTTCATACGGGCCATGAAATCTTGGAGCATTCCATCGTCTCACAAAACTGCACACATACACCATCTCCCCAGACATTAGTGTTGTGTTGGGGCTGTCTGCTGCAGCTGTTACTGTAGTTTCATTTTCTCGTGTAAATGGTGGTGCAATTTGTTTTTCTATACACCTTGCTGGTCTTGTCAACTGTGTCAAGTATTCTTGGAATTCTTCCCCTAAAATTGTAGCTGCGTTGTGAGCGTCTGATGCTCTTCTAATTGGAGATATTGGCGTGTGCATGTGTCTTCCTGTCACCTCATCTCGTGCGGGGACAAGTGGTGGTCTTAGCTTGGCTGTGGTCTCAATTGGAATAATGCTAGCGGCAAGCAATATACCCAGTTTTTCTTTAGAGTGTTGCACAGTTTTGACAGTTTGCTTTTAAGAAGGCCGTTTATTTTTTCTACCATTCCATTTGCTTGCAGGTGGTAAATCGAACACAATTTGTGTTTGATGCCTAATAAGGATGTCACTGCTTTAAATAAGTCATTTACAAAGTGCGTTCCATTGTCGGAATGTATGACATCACAAATTCTGCATCGTGGGAATACCTCTCTGAATACAAATTTCGCTGCACATTTCGCGACTGGGTGGGCGCAGGGCCCTGCCTCCATCCAGCATGAAAAAGGGCAGACCACCACAATGAGATATCTTGCTCCATTGCACCTTTCTCCCATGTCTGCATAATCGATATGCAGTTCACGGAAAGGTCCGATGGGGCGGGGCAGGGTCCCTCTCAACGTTCTTAAAGTCATTCCTGAGTTATAGGTTTGGCACGTTGTGTATTCTATTGTTCTTGTAGTCCTGGAACGAACCAATCTTCCGGTATGTCTGCTGCTATGTGTTGTTTTGCTGTGTGGGCTGGGAAGTGCAGTTGTTGGAATGCTATTTGTACTAGTTCTAGAGGCATTACTACCTTCCCTGTGCAATTTTGGCACCACAGGAGGTCTGTAGCTGACTGCGTCCATCCTTTTTTAACCCATAATACCTGTTCCTCAATCAGTGCTTTCTTCTGTAGGTCAATTATCTGGGCTATGGGCATTGAGTTATATCCTGTTTCTCTTTCCTCTTCCACATTTGTTTTTAGTATGAATTCTCCTTTTAAATCTTTGTTAAAATATGCTGCTTCTTTTGCAGTGGTTTCTGCTGCTGCATTTCCCAATGAGATGACGTCACTGTTATTAGTGTGTGCCTGGCACTTCACCAGGGCCACTAACCGTGGGTTCTGCTAATGCTTCAAAAATTCTTTGAACAATTCTGCATGTTGCACGGGGGACCCATCTGCTCTCCTGAAAACTCTCCTTCACCACCTTGACAACCACTGGGTACTGTTGTTGTTACCGCGCACCCTTTCGCTGCGTGGAGTGCCTCTACTAATGCTACAAACTCTACTGCCTGAGTTGCAAAATGCATTGGTAATCTTTTCTGTACGATCGTCTCATATTCCCCATCTTCCAACCGCACTACTGTTGCACCCACATGCTTTTCTCCTGGTTCCGGGCATACTGATGCTGACCTATCTACAAAGTACACCTCCCCTTCTAGGGCATTTTCGTTTGCTTTGGGTATGTCGTCACCTTCCCCTTCAAATGTGGCACAATCATGGTCTGTGATGAATGTTGCTGGGTTCACTGTTTTGCAACGCACTATGTGCATGTTGGAGCTGGACAATATGATCTTATATGCTGTTGCTCTCTGTATCGTTGGGGTCGATTTAGAATTTTCAAGAATGGCAAACAGGGAGTGTTCAACAAATAGGGTTACTGAGCATCCCATTACAATGGTGGCACTTTTTTCAATGGCGAACGTGTCGGCTGTGAGAGCCTGTTCGCATGCGAAGTGTCGTTGCATTACAGTGTCAAGTGGGCCACTATAGTAGGCTAGGGGCTTATGTCCTAGAGATGTTTTCTGTGTCAATACTGTTGTCATTAGTGTTCCATTGCTGTGTGAAAATAGGAAGGATACGCAGTCATAATTGGGGGTTGCTAGGACTGGCGCTTTGGAGATGAGTTCTTTCAATGTGTCAGAAGCTATGTTCATTTCTGGGGTCCACACGATTCTGAACTCTCCTTCTGTGCTTCCTTTACTGCCTGTAGCAATGGTCTGGTGTATGCTGCATAATCTAGTATCCATGCTCGGCAGTAATTACATATGCCGAGAAATTTCTGCATGTCCTTCACTGTGTGGGGCCAGATGGTGGCACTTACTGCTGCTGCCCTATCTGGGAGTATCCGTTTACCATCTTTTGTTATCAGTTGTTCCAAATACAGCACTTCTCCTAGGCAGTACAGAAAATTTTGTCTGTCCACCTTGTACCCCTTGTAGGCCACTACATTTAGCAATATGATTGAGCCTGTCCTGCACTGTTCCTCATTTTCCCAGCATATTAAGAGGTCGTCTACATACTGAATAATTGTGCTCTTTGTGTCAATGTTGCCAAGGTCTTCATGTTGAATTCTATTGAAAATGCTTGGGCTCTCACAATATCCTTTGGGCAATCTGCAATGCTCATATCTTTTTCCCCCCAGGGTAAAGGCAGTCAGGTACTGTGATTCTGGGTCCAGTGGTACTGAGAAGAATGCATTTTTCAAATCTGCCACTGTGAAACAGGTTGCAGATTTGATGCAGGGTTTGGGACAAGTGAAAATTCTTTTTGTATGACGTCATTAAGTGGGTGTAGGTCCTGTATCATCCTCCAAGCCCCGCCCTTTGCTTTTTTAATTGGATAAATTGCTGTATTGCAAGGTGAATTTGATGGCACAATTATCCCTTGTATAGTCTTTTATTCCCTCCTCAGCTTCCCTTGACAAGGGGTACTGTTTTACTTCAGGCAATACGGCACCAGGTTTAAGCTTGATTTTAACGGGGGTTACTTCTTGCAGGAGCCCTACGTCATGGGGATTTGTCGTCCATAATGTGGTTGGCACTTGTTGCATGTCTTCGTCAAAAATTGTGGGAGGTGCACTGAAAATGGCCATGAGCGGGGTTTTCACTTGTCTATTTTGAATCACTATGTCACAAGGAATATAAATTTCCATTATGATTTCCCCATCAGTGTCACTGTCAGTGAATAATTCCTCATCTGTTAGGTCACACAGCGATATGTTGGGATCTACGCATAGCACTGTTCTCCACTCACACCCATGCATGTCCAACCCTATTACTGCTATTTGCTGTGCGGATACTTGCACACCATGCAAATCTAGGGACAATATTGACCCCGGTACCACCTCGGGTAGCCACGGGGGAATCACAAATTCAGACGGTACACGCCACTCTTGTGTTATTTCAGGCACTGCTTTTGCCAACACTTGTATCCCTTGTATGAACGTGTCTGAGTCAGTTGGCACTCCCCGAACCATTATTTCGTTAGCAATTGTGTTAATCAGCATCATTGCTATCATGGCAAATATACCTGGTGAGATGGTCATGTTGAGCTTACTAAGGAGATCCCTCCCTAGCAAATTTCTTGGCGAGTCTTTGTGGTACAATAGGGGTGCTAGCACTGTTTTTTCCCCCCACTGTTACGTCCAAATCTTTAGTGTAAGGAACCGTGACCACCGGCCCAGAAAATGGCTGCGTTTCCAATTTTTTGTCTCAGAGTGGAAACCGGCCTTCCTTTAGATAAGATTTTTCCACCCCCGAATCCACCATAAAGATTTTTTGGAATTCTTTTTTTTACACACTTTATTTTAAGTTTGAATAAACAGACGAAAAAACATAAACCAAACACAAGTGCCAATACCATTACATTGTACTGGCCGTAAAATGCAGAACCTTAACAATAGTTATAATACATTCATAATAATTAATGAAAACAATAAATCAAGCAAAACATAAAATATAATTTTACAATCCAACCAATTAACAATTTTCGGACACATAGCAAACAATACAAGACCACATGAAAAAGCACAACAAACAACTATGTAGAAATCATTCAATCCAACCCCCCAACCAAAATACATTCTTTATCGCACACAAGTTACAGAGAACCTAAACATACAATTCATTAAAGGACCCCCATAGTCGTGAATAGCAATCTTCTCTACCTTGTTTCAAAAACATAACCTTTTCATAATTTGACAGTTTTCACATCCAGTAACCAATCTTCCACCCCTGGCTTTTTTCTTGACTTCCAAACCCGCAGAATCTGCTTGGACGCCATCACCAAAACCCTATTAATCCAATGTGCTCTGCTCCTTGCCTCAAAACCCCTACCCCTATTTGACAACAAAATAGTAGAAAAAAAAGGTATGCGGAAGTTGTTCCTCCACCACAATGGCCAACCTATCCAACACATCTGACCAAAAGTCAGACACTCTTGAGCATACCCACAACATATGCATTAAAGTACCTCTGCCACACCCACAACCCCAACAGGAATCATTTCCCAAAAGACCCAAATTCGACATCCTAGACGGTGTCCAATACAACCTATAAAGGATCCGTTGCCTAATGTAACGCAGCCCCAGATCCAATTTAGCTTGCACCCCCACACAAAGCAGATATAACCTCCTCTATCCAAGCCTGACGAAGATTATAAGCCATAAAGATTAACTGCTTGTTGCCCATCTCTGCCCCCAACAGTGGTTCCTTGTCTGGGCTTAGGGTTATCGCTGGGATTGGACACGCAAGTGCTCTCTGTGGGCTGTCCTATTCTGAATGTCTGGTAGTTTCAGGGTGGGCGAAAACGTTGCCCCCCCCCCACCACTGCTGCTCCTCTGAACGGCACTGGCGCGCCTTTTGGCGTGGTGACGAATGGGTTACTGTGGGTGTTTACCATGTGGTTCTGTCGTGTTAGTTGCTGCTGTATGCCTTGTGGTGGTGCCCTCTGCTCTTGTGCGTAACGGGGATCAATTTGTTCTTGTCTGTATCCAGCCATACAGGCTGCCTGGGTGGGGGTGGACATTGTTGTTCGTTCTGATAATATGCCATTGGGCGAGTGCGTCATTCCCTTGCAAAGAGGCCCCATCTACCACATGACCAACACACTCCTCTCCCTCCCCCTCGGGGTCCTTGGCCTCCATATCCTCCTCTTTGTCCCCGGTACCCAGCTCGTCCTCTTCCACCCATTCCTTGCCATTGGAGCCCTCCATATTGCTCCTCTCCAGCCCATTGCTCTTGTCCGTTTGCTGCCCAGGTGGCTGCCATTCTTGCTTGTATTGCTATTGGCCCCTCCTCCCCATCTCCCTGCCACTCCGTGGGGAGGGCGGCAGCTACTGCCGTGACCTTCACCAGTTTAGTCTGCACAAGCTTCGCTTCATCTGCCAACCTTTTCTGTGCAATTGCCTTCTCCCTTTCTTTGATCCTCCTACGGTGATGCGCTATGCTCTGTTTTTCTGGCTAACCTTTGGTTTCTATCACAGCAATTTTATCAAGGGCCTTCTGTACCTCCTTCGGGAGGCCTTTCTTAATTATGAAGTAAGAGGAAGGTGGATTGGTCCCAAGCCGTGCCCGTCTCTGCCCTCCACATATACTGCACCCAAAGAATGTAAGTCGCAGCATCCTCATCCTCCCCCATTGTGCATTGTATCACTGATTGTAAGTTGGACGTGTCTGGGAATGTGCTCCTCAGTGCATCCCATACCTGTGTCCTTACATTGTTAAAGGACGCCCCATCATGACGGTCACAATCCAATGTTACCCCCGGGAAACCAGCCTTCACCCACACTCCGTTAGCTGGATCACCCACTGCAGAGACCAACAAACTTTTGATGTCACCAATTGCTAATAGAACACCCGCTGTGTTTTTCTAAAAAGCATATATCCATTTGCTCGCCCCTCCTAAAAGCGGGGCAATGTTTTCCATAAATTGGCCTTGTCCATCTGTGCCCAAGGAACATAGCAAGACCTCCCCGCCCCCTTGTGTATCAGTAGCATCTGTAAATTTGACTTCCCTTTTCCTTTACTCACCTTCGTCCCTTTTTTATTTGCTAGGGCCATTCTCTCAATTCTACTCCTTAGTCTCCTGGTGTGCCATCCTTCCTCTTCTCCCGCATCACTCAATACTGTGCTCCTAGGTCAGGACACCCCTCCTGCCCTCGCTCCCTCCTCATATTCATCCAGGTCACTCCAACATTCTTCCACCCTTTCTGATGTCACACTTCCTGGTCCTGTATTCACCTGCTCTTCTTCTCCTCTCCCTACTTGTATTACCTTAATGGGAGTGTTGTCTATGTGTAATAGAAAGTCTCCTGACTTCCATTTGTCTTCCGCAGTGTCTGCGGGGGTTGTTGGTGGCAGAGTTTGTTTGCCCCCGGGCAAGAGTTGACTTCTCTCACATAGATTTCTTAACCGTCTTAGCTCAGCCTGGGTCATAGTTATCTGACTTTCCAAGTCTTGTGTAAAACGCCCTAAATTCACTGGGGGTGCACACGTTGGCCGATACAAACCTTTAGGGTCATAAGGGGGAGGCGGTGCTGCTGCTGGTGTGGGGGGAGCACTTGGCTTGGACATATAGATAAGGTCACTATATCCCTCGGCAGGTTTGTTTAATAATGGGTACCGTTTTTTGGGGTCTTTCCCACTCTTTCTCTTCTCCCCCACCTTCCCTTAGCCTAGCTGCTTTGGGCAGCTGCTCCTTGACGTTATTGTTAGCCAGGGACACCTCCTCAAACAGTCTTCACAAATCTAGCACCTCTCCTATTTTAGAGCTGTTTACCTTTTGTATTTAATTGACAAATATGTTGCTACGAGGTCCAATACTGCCTTGTCAAATGACCCTGATTCTGCCCATATTTGGGAGGTCCCGTCCCCTATTATTTCTGTTAGCCACTGCTCATGATATTTTTCTATTTTCTCGCTATACACAGGGAGGTGCTGGCATATGTGCATGAAGGGTGTGTCTGCCCCATCACGTTTTCTCTTCACTATCGTGTGTGTGTGTCTGTGTGTCTGTGTGTGGTGTGTGTGGAGGTGTGCTCAGTCTAAATTATTTCTTCTTACAGTACCTTATTACACTGTGTTCACCTCACCACCCACTTAATTTGCAACTTTCCACAAAATCCGTTCAGGTTCACACAAACGGTCAACAGATATGGTGAGGGGGTCCCATTGGAAGGGATGGGAAAGCTGCAAAATCATTCCTAAGAGTTTGAATGTCTTTCAATTGAGCTGATGAAGCACTCGGTGCAAACCCACCATCAGTTTGTGGTGCAGAACAAACATCTTCTTTCTAGAGGAATTTCAGTAAAATAGAAGTGCCAAGTACTTTAGTCACTATATTTTCTCTCTTATATGAAGCCGTGTTTAAAAATAAATGTTACAGTTCACATTAATGCCTTTCTCCCCTCATATGTTTCAGAACTACCTGGCCTCCAGGGGATTGACGTGGAAGGAGATGTTGAACGAAAGCCTTTTAGCTCTGCAGCGTGGCGCTTTCATGCTCACAGGTAAGGTTCTTGCACTTTCTTTCACTTTTCTACCCTCGCTATTTTGTTAAGTGGCATACTGAATTCCTCCCTTTGCGTAAATGATCACCATTTGAAAGCTTAAATGTTTTCCCTTTGGTAATGGTGAGATGAATGACTCATCAAAGGTGGGCGATTTGCCTGAGTTCTGGCAGAGTTCAACACTGTGCAAATCGCATTTCAAGTTGCTGTTTTTGTAATTCTCAGGTGCTATGCTTTAATTTATCGCCTTCAGCATGCAATGTGAAACTGTGAAAATCAAGAGCAAATCTTTTCTAAAACCGAGATCTGATATTTGCTCACAGAAAAGTGACTTTATAGAGGGATTTCGGTATTTCCGTTCTCATTGAGAGTTTGTAGTTTGATTTATTTTCCTTTAGAAACAAACAGTTTATTCATCTGTAGAGATTCATTGACTTGCATTTATTTGCTGATCAGTGGTATCAATTTCCCAAAGTGTCCTTGGGTCTCCAGTTCAATGATGTGATGTAGCTCTGTCAAAGTGAGATCACTGATAATAGAAATAGAGAAGCAACGAGAACGTGCTGGGGCATTTCATCTTCATTCTAAGTACAGAGGCATCTTCCTTGCTCTTTGATAAATTAGAAGGTGTCTGCTTCAGGGTGAAAATGTTTACAGCTCCACGTTGGAGTAATTTCTGTGTAACCTGCTACATTTAAAGATGAAATATCATCTTTAAATAAAAATAAACAAGGCATCAATCCATTGATTTGAACAGTAGTGAGAAAAGTCTATTTATATTATGAAGTGTATGGTTGAACTGGTAGGATGTATCTCGTTTTCAATGACGGAATGTGCTTCCTTCATCCTGGTCCTGTCCCTAAGGGTGGTTAAAAGGACATCCACCGACCTGGAGAAATTCTCAGCTCCCTCCCTTGACGAGATTAGCTTCGGCATTGTGAAAAGCCATTGTTGGAAGTATTTTCTTTTTGCAGATTTCTCCTCCAATGACATCAATGGAACCCCCCAATGTTTTGCTATGACTTGAAACCCAGCCTTACTTTTGGAGGGAAGTAAACCTTTTTTGCTTTGCTTTCCTTGCTTTAGCTCATATATTTGGGGGCATAATGTGGCTGCCAGTGCAGTGGGTGATTTACTTTTGTAGCATTAATGATGTTTTCAAGATGGACTGGTGGCACCGAATATTTTACTGCGTGCACTTGTTTTACTGTATAATGCCATGTTGAGTACCAGATACTCAAAATGTTTGTGCCACGCTTTTGTCGCTCTGTTCCTTGGACTGCTTATTCTTTGGTATTCTTCCTGCCTTCTCATGGCAGGAATTGCCATGCATGGTAAGCTCTTTCCTGTGTGAAGCCTTACGTTTTCTGGGCAAATCAGTGGTGTGTGCGCACTCTGGTTGGATATGGGGGTTTAGGAGCTGTTTTGTTCCAAACTACATACCAGCAAATGCGGCCAGATGGGGGCAAGTGCGCAGCCATGATTGCCAGCCCCTGCCAGTTTGAATGGTGCCAATCCATACCATTAGTGTGTTGGGGCACATTTTTGTTTCCGAGCGCGTCTTGCGTTACCGCAGTAAACTCGCACGATTCCCTCGATAATGTGAAAATGTCTAAACTGTAACTTGCTCCCCCGACCAACCCCAACTCTGCAACTCCACATGTCCTCTTCCCCCTACACACCTCTAGCCTGATGCTATTGCAACCTTGTTCCTCTTCCATATAGCTTTTTTTGCACTTTTCGATTTCGCATTCCCCCTATATAACCGGAGTAGTAGCTTGCCTCAAGCATTTCTGAAAAGCCTCCTTGCTGCAAAGCACCAGGGGAGATAAAACTGTAGTTTTGAGAGAAGGGAACACCCTCTTCCCCATCAAATATTTGAAATACCACTCAACGGAATAACCCCAAACCTGTCCCAGAAATTAAGTCAATGCTTCGTGCCCAAGTAGAATTTTCAAGTTTCCTATGACTTGGTCACCGCTGTATAGTAAAGGTGCAATCTATGAAAGCGGTAAGTACTTAGCATGTTGGGACTGCATTGGACTAACGTTTCCTTAAAAGATTCAAAAACCTCACTGAGCATGTGCGTGGCAGCTGCGGTTTTCCAGTTTATCGGTTCTGGTGGTGGAGAGAGCCGTGGCACGGGCCAATATGCTTGCTACACATAAAAGGTACGAGCTGCGTAGCATCAACAGCGAGGCCTGTGGGAAAGAACTGGCAACTAGTGGGAGTTTAAGAAGAGGCACGAATGGTAAGAGAACCTCAAGGGTTGTCGGGGACTTCATTTCACCAAAATGCCGGGAGCAGCGAAAGTGACATCACACAGCCCTTTACCTCTGACATCACAGGAAGTGATGCCATTTGACCCCGACCCCAAGTGACATCACGGGAAGTGATGACACAACCTTCAGATGCGTCTAACATCCATGTTTCCACACAGAATATTCAAACACACTATCACATTCCTACTCATTCACCCACTAGTCACTCATACACCTTCTCTTACATCCACTCACTGCATTCTCCACACAGGCACATACCCATCCAAACCATTCAAACACACATTTCTTCTCATTCACCCAACACTCACTGACCCATAGCACATGCATACAGCTGACAAGCTGATCACACATGGAAAATACACATCACATCAAAATAAAAGCCTTCTTACCTGTTTTTCCAGCTTCGGTCTATCACTCCAGGCCCACCACACCTCCTCCGTGGTGGTCACAGGCCGGAACCAGGAAGCTGGGAGAGCTTACTAGTTCCTTTATATGAGCCGCGAGGAAGCTGGAGGAGTAGGGGTTGGAGCTGAACATGGCATGTGAGACGAGCCACATGGCATGGTCAGCTTCCCCTACTGAGCGCTTCCTTCTCACGCTGCAAGCCTCGCCCCAGCCTTCACCCTGATGAGTGAGGACTGGGCTGGGGCCCCTCCCCACCCCCCAGATCTGGTGTGGCGAGCCCCCGCTACTCTTGTACCCAGGAGGTTCCATTAAAAAATATATATATATTTTATTTAATAGAGGGGCAGCAAGGGAGACTGCAGGGTGTAGCAAGGGAGATCACCAGGGTCGCGGCTAGGCCCCCTGGCAAACCCCACAAGATTTCCTTGAAGGTTGTAGATTTAGATGGAAATAAGTCTCCAAAAGGAAAGGAAGGAAATGCAAAACATTATGCAGTTCATGGAACAATTGCGGCATATTTAGTCCCGCAACAGTATATTACAGCGACTAAGAGGATGAGATTTTAGAGAATAATCTCAATGTATGTTTTCAGGCTTTTTCTTTTTTCACAGCTGATCGACTACAACTCCCTCTTAAACATGTGCTTATACCTTCAAAGAAAATCAGTGGGGGCTTACACTCTTCTCACCCACCGTAATTATCGATCCTTCATCTAACATTATTGGGTTTGATCGCTCTAATTCACCCAACTTTTGTAAATCTCCTGATTTGGAACGCATAGCCAAAAGTGTGTACGCTTCTTCACCGGCCACTGGAGGATTCTTTCAATTCATTTGACTCCTCAGATAGTCAGGGGACTCTGAATCACTAGTAAGCCTCAAAGCTGTGTTTTCGATGAGTAATAATATGCACAAAGAGCAACAAATCTTAAAAAATGGCCTAGTGAAATTAGAGTGTTTCACTTTGGCGATGTGCACGAATATTGAAGTGGTACATGTAGAACAAATAGTATTTAAAAAAACTCCCTTTGAATAATGAAACCGGATCGGATATGACACATAATGTTCCTGTTATTATTAACACAATAGAAGGAAACCAAGTACAAGCCGAAGAGGCATCTGTGGTGACGATTAGCCAATTGCAAATAGAAGACAAGCCCACTGAGTCTCAAAAATAAACTGAACGAGATTGCGGGCGAAATAAAAGGGGAAGGCGTAATGAGAAATAAAATAAACACCTCAATAAATATGAAGCAGAATGAGACCATAGACTCCTCATTAGATCATGACAATATTGCTTCCCCAGTGTTCTTGAATGTGGGTACTACAAATCTCCTTGACCCTTTGTTAAGCAGGTCTCCTGCGCCGGTATTTAAATCAAGAATTACCAAAAAAGCTGAGGCTGGTTCGTTGGATTCTTGGGTTGTCCACCCTGCCAAAGTTCAGTTGCCAAACAACCCATTGCCTGTCTTGATAAGTCCTAATCAAAATATAACATCTGTACAGATGAAAGAGAAAAGAAAGACGGGAACATTATTTTTGCACATTACAGCTAACCCAACGCTTACTTCAGGTATAGAGGAATCTTTCTCCATTTCGATTGGTATAACTGGGGTGGTAAAAGCATTCATCAATCGCATACAATTTGTGGAACTATTTGCCACTTCTGACAGCTCTTTTTACAATCTTAGCAAAGCCCTACCACTCATACTTAATAAACTGTAGCTTCAAAGAATATCTGAAAAAGATATATCCTTCGTTGAAATTACTGCAACAGAACATGAAACAAACTCGTCCATTATCAATCTTATTTCACCAGTTACACCCCCCCCCACGCACTTTCACTTGCACTCTCTCATGCCCTGCACTCCTCTTCCCAACCTAGCACTTTGAATTTTGTACAAACCGGCACTTCCCCAAGCTCCTCTCCCTCGCACTTCTTGTTACAGCACTTGCATGATCCAAATGTCACAAGGCCTAGTATGACTGTTATTATATTTTTTCCTTGTTCCCCACCCCCTTTTTGTCTTGTGACTCCTTGAAACACCATTTGTTGCATTGGCGCCTTACAAATATCCAATAAATAAATAGTGGATTTGACAATGTCTTATCAATATTTCTAAAGAATGGGGTATGAATTTCCAAAGGGCCTCTTCAAAACATTGCTGGCTAAGACCATTACTGATAGACAACATTTAAATCCTAAGTCACATGTATGTTTGAAAAACGATTGATTTGATTGTGCAGAAAATTGCTTCTTCTTTGAGACATCTTGTGGAGATGGGCTCACATAATAATTCTTGTCAGCAAGAGGTGGAAGATTTTGACGGGTGGCTTGACCTTATTCGGACCTAGGTGAACCATTTGTTATGATCCCATGGAATACCAGAGGCTTTAATTTGTTAACAACAAATTTTTGTGGTCAAGTATTATTATTAGAATCAGATTCCTTTATTTTACAGGAAACATGGTTATTACAGCAATACTGTTTAGATGGATATAATATCATCCGGAAACTGGTCTCACAAAAGCCTCTTGCTGTCATGATGCCCGCTCCAACGGGGAGCCGGTTCAAGCCCTGCGTCCCCGAAAGCGGACATCCAGTCCCCAAGGAAGGACCCAGCAACCCCATATAGGGGCCCTTTGGACAGTGTCCTTGCGCCTATGGCACCAGTCTCATAAAAGACATCAGTCCTGGCGCCATGGGCGCCAGGCTCATTATGGAAGTGCTTGGGTGCACTTACCTGATGCAGACCATGCTGCAGGATCCCGGCCTCCTTGAGGCCGGAAAGGAAATACTTTACCTGTGGGACTAATTTACCATCCGGGCGTGGTCGGGGAAGGATACATACCTGATTGGAGGAAGGATACATACCTGGAACTTCTTCCAAGGCTATTTAAACCCCACCCGAACAGCCACACGTGCTTCGCGTTGTTCTGCATCTAGCAGCTGGACGCTCACCGTGTCTGCTCCTGCATCCTGACTTCTGCCACGCCTGCCAGCATCCTGGATCACCTGCAAAGGAAGAGAAGAGAACAGAAGAAGGAAAAGTCCTTACCTGCTAAATCCGCATCCCGGAGACATCTCGCCGACAATCCTGAAAAGGAAGACTTTTATTTAAAAGCTCATCGCATCGATCGCTGCAGCGCCGCATTCCACTCACCTTTACAGGGCGCCTCCATGTTCAGCAGCGATCATCCGGATTCGCAGTCACGCCCCAGCGCCTAGGCAGAAAAAGACCAGAACAAAAGGTGAGAGAGAGAAGGGAATAAGGAAAGCTAAATCTCCATGTTAAGACTTACCTGTTGATTCATTCCCTCTTCATTTCGGGTCCGCGCCGCATCCTGGCATTTCCGGACCCCGGCCACTAAGGGGGAAAAAAGACATCAGCGTTAATGAGCGAATGAAAAGACATTACCAAAAAAACGCTCATTAAAGACTTACCTGATTTCTACAAGGATTTCACCTCTCATCTCGGGTCGGTGCCTGTTCTCCGGCATTCCGTACCCCGGCCCCTATGGGGAAAAAGACACTAGCATTAGTACATTAATGCATGGACACAAGGGGAACCTCTTATCAAAAAACTTACCTGGAAGCCAAGCAAGTTTGGTTCTCACAAATCCGAAAATCCAGTAAAGTAACTGGATACCAACGCGCCCCTGCATCAGAAGCAGGATGGAGAGCTCGACCTTCCAGACCCTAAGGTGAGACGCTACGAGGAATCACAGAAGGGTTTCGAGGAGGGTGAGAGGGGAAAGTGGGAGGCTGATTGCATTACCCCGCAGACAGTTAATCCCCTATTTTCGCCTACAGAAGGATACTTCTGCGAGCCAGACAAGCCAGATTTGGGGGCCCGGTCCAGTCCGTCTTCCGAACCCTGCGAATCACCTTAGAAGAGGTCACAGCAGCGCGAACCAGGCCAGCACCTCCGTGGGAGTCAGGTGAGCGTTACACTTGGTAGACCTTCTGGGATCTGAATATGGGTGCGAGAAATAATTTATGTATTGAAGGATGTAGCTTTTCTAATATGAATAATTATGTTCATGTGGCTGTTCTAACCACTGAAAGAAGCTTTATTATGCATTGTATATTAGTTATCAATGTTTGACTCACATTAGGTAATGAAACCTTAAATATATTAAAAAGCAGATATTTTGGGATAGTGTTTTCCAGAGGATGGAATTAGTCTTGGGCTTACCTATACCTAGAGAGCCTCTCCTTGGTGTGCTAGGTTTGATTCCATTGGGTATTGGATTGTCTAACAGCAAAATGTTCTGGGTATATAGAGCCCTTATCCTGGCTAAAAAGCAAATTTTAAAATTTTGGAAAAGTTCTGCTTCTCCGAATACTGAGGATTGGTTGCAAAGTTTGTGCCTGCTATCCAGGAGAGAGAGGGTGTCCTTTAAAGCAAAGGAGCAACTTGACAAATATGAGAGGATTTGGGGAGCATTTAATGATCTCTATGCTTAGTTATCTATTGTAGTCTAGGAGAGGTTTAACAATATTTTTTTTATTTATTTATTATTTTTTTCTTCTTTTCTTCCTTTCTCATTTTAATTTCAATTCTTGATTGTTCTTTATGGATAACGTTAATATGATGGAATTGCATAAGTATTCTTTGAACATTGTGTTATTGTATTACATTTTGTTGTCAATGTGTAATAATAAATGTATAAATAAAGTGTAAAAAAAAAGCATTTAGCAGACCATCAATGAAAGGCAAAATACCAACCCCGGTTGTTATATGATTGCAGGGATTTTCATTTCCAACAAGGCTCTTCAGAGCATATGAATCTGATTAGCAATTATCAATTTAATTTGGTTAGAAATACTAATGATATAGTTGCTTTGGATATTGTGCCTACAGATCACTCTGATTTGAGGCCAGCCAGAGGTTGGAACGTGTTCATTGAGAGTCATGATTTATTGCAATTACATCTTGAAACTAAGCACAACTCTACTCCTAGCTATACTTGGACAAATGGTCAATTTCATACCTGGTTTGATCATATTTATTTTAGTCTTTCTCCTAATAATTTTAGTGGTCATGTGGTAATGAAATGCACCTTTCGGAATCAAGATGATATAATGCCTAAATATGACTGGCACACAGATTTAATATGGGTACAAATAGATTGACTTGGTCTGAAAGGAATATAGAAACATATGCACAATGGCACTTTACTTTGTTCTGAAATTGGTGGATATTATAATAGTATTAATGACATACTTCATAAAGATTTTAGGTTGCATGGGAAAAATAATAGTAAGGTCAATTATAAACTAAGTGGTCTTATTTAGCATGCTTTGATTGCTGGAAATAAAAGGTCTTGCACTGCTGATATTAGAAAGGTTAAGAGATCGAAATTAAGCAAAGCAGAAGCGCAACGTGATAATGGGAAACATGTGTGACGCTTTGCGATCAAATGATTACTGTACATTTTGGGACAGTTATAACCGCCACATGACTTGCTGTTCAAATGAGTGGGAGATTAATCCAATCTCGGAAACAATTTGTATATATGTAAATTATACTACAAGTGTTATGCTACCTAAATGGTATTGAACCAGTTGAATTTATCTTCTAACAAGAATTGTATGATTTCACCATAGAGGATATTGAAAACATCATTGACAAGCTGAGACCTTTGCAAGCACCTGGCCGAGACTGGATGGTGAATGCCATTATTAAGAAAGCACCTGTGTTGTCGGCTAACCTGATCTTTAATATCTTTAATATGTTCAGGAAAATTGTCTCTGATGGTGAAATTCCAGAAAGTTGGAAAAGGTCTTTATTGCTTCCCATTCATAAGCAAGGCATACAGGAATGATCATCTAATTACTGACTTCTACCAATGGGTGACACCCTTTTAAGGTCTTCTGTTATCTCATTTTAGAGAAACTTGGATCAGGCAGCCGAACGTTATTAAGAAACAAACTGACTTTCAAAGGGTTGTCAATACCATGACTAATATATGGTATTTGCTTTATTGAATTCGAAATACACTAAATGATAAAAATGGAGAAATATATGCTTTGTCGATTACGCTGGGGCATTCAACACCGTTAATAGGCAAAAACTATGGAGCAAGATTGAAAGATGGGGGCTGAATACATCAATCTTGTATTTGATTAAATCATTGTATTCGGACACATCCTCAATGTTGAGAATAAACCAAGAAGGTCAACTCTCTTCAAAGATCCCCACTGACTATGGGTTAAAACAAGGTTGTGCCCTTGCCCCCGTCCTATAAAATATATGTCTCAGATTTGGATGAATCATTACAAAAATGTCTAATTTTCCTCTGTTTTGCCCGGCAAACAATATCCTAGCTTACATACATGGATGATAATTATTTTTGTTTGCACACCAGTTGGACTACAGCGCAGTTTACAAGCATTTCAAAACGATCCGGTTTTAAATGATTTTAAAAATGAATATTAAAAAAAAACAGTTATGATAATCAAGGCTTTGTTTGGAAAGTTGAGAATATAGCACTGGAAGATGTTACTAACTATACTATTTGAGAGTCCCAATCTATGCTACTTTGAACACCGCTAGTTTGGCTAATCATGTTATATGATTTTATGTGGCATTTATAACACGCCTGTACACAAGTGTTTCTAGGCGCGACAAGACAAGGAGGGAGAATCAAAGGGAGGACAAAATAACATTCTTACTAGGCCTTGTGTCATTCAAACCCTGCAAGTGCGGGGAAGAGGGCAGGGGAGAAGTGCCAGCGGGGAGCACAAGGGGAAAGTGCAGTTAACACTCAAGTGCAGCCAGCGGGTCGCTCATAGGTGCAGAGAGAAGGGACTGTAGGGTTGCAGATTCAGACCCGTAAGTGCCTGGGAGCCCGGAGGCAGTGCGAGGGAAACTGTACATGTAGGAGCCTGGGCCTGAGTTTAGTGGGGGTGACCAGTGTGCGGAGCAGTAGGGTGCATCAGCAGGGAAGAGGAAGAGAGAAAGCAGAAGCAAAAAGGTCTTGAGTTGCTTCTGCAACCAGAGGTGGTTCTACTCCAGCTTGAGAGAGGCAGAGAGGCTGTTCCAGAGGGAGGCTCAATCCGAGGAGATAGATCCGCCCACAACTCTCTTCTTGGAGAAGCGTCTGACCCTCACAGAGTTGGAGGTGGATGAACAGAGAGCTCGAGAAGGAAGATGTTTTGGAAGAGAAAGTTGGAGGTAGAGCAGTCCCAGGCCCCGGAAAGCATTGTGGACAATGCAAAGGGTCTTGAACTTGATCCTTGAAGCCACATGGAGCCAGTGAAGAGATTTCAGAGCTTGAGAGATACGATCACTGGGCTTGAGGCCAAGGACAGTCTTGAGACAGTGAGCTTCTGGGTGAAAGCGAAAAAAAGATTATCTCCGAGGAGCTGCAGCTGATAGTTTGACGTAAGAGATGTGAGGAGAGAATGTAAGGAAAGAAGGAGAGGGTGGAGTCGGAGGAGAGGGTGTTATGATAAAGACTCAACGGTAATTTAATGTGATTAAATATTTTGTCTCCAACAGCAATGGTTATTCGAGGGGATTGGTTCCTCCAACGTATTCCACATCTATGACAGGTAATCACCACAGCTGTGCTGCTTCGGAAAATGTTCTGCGTCCTGCGTCGATAACATTGATATGCTGTCCTTGAGGGGCTCTGTGGACGCACGACGCCCCTAGCCTCAGTTCTGATTTTTTCAGCGAACGTGTTCGCTTTGGAGATCTCGCGCGCCTCGGTTCTTTGAACTTGGTTGTTTGTGAAGATATCATGTCTTCGTCTACCCCGCGGTCAGAATTCAAGAAGTGTCGGGACTGCGGTTCCAAGATGTCGCTTACGGACCTGCACAACGTCTGCCTCTGCTGCCTCGGCGAGGACCACGCCATGGATGACTGTGACAATTGCCAGTCTTTGACGTCGAAGGCCTTGCGGGAGCGGAAGAAGCTATCTGTAGGTAAGGTTACCAAACCCCAAAAGTCGAAATCCGCGGGGCTTTCGACCAACGATTCGAGGGGCGACTCTCCGCGTCGGCATAAGTCCACGGGGTCTCGGTCCCGGAGTGGTTCCCGCCATTCCTCTGCCTCTTTGAGGCACTTGCGGAAGCGCTGTCACTGGTCGCCTTCCCTGTCCTCGTCCGAGGACTCCGCCAGACGGCGGGTAGCTTGTCGCAACAAGCATTCCTCTCCTGCGGAATGGGACGCATTTCGCAAGGAGATGATGGAGATTTTCGAATCGCAGGGCTCCGTTCTGTCTGCGCCTTCGTGAGAAGCCGGCAGGGAACGCGCTACGGCCACCGCTCGAAAGCCTTCAGGCTCGTGCGGTCGGCACGAACATCGGGAGCCATTGCGGTCCCGATCGGACAAGGTGGATCGCTCTAGCCATGCCCGCTTGTTAGGCAGAAACCTGTGCAGTTCCCTTGGGGAACACTGCAAAAGATTTAAGACTACAGGTATAGCAGTAAACCCCTTTGGTAGCAGTCTGCACCACCCAGATTTACCTGGTAGCTGTGGCTGAGCAGTCAGACTTCTCTCAAGAAGAGTTAGGCAGTATGCAAAGTATACACAATAGGTACCAAAACACAATAGCACAAGCAACACTGACCAGAGCTTGGTTTCAAAAGTATATAGTTATTTATTTAAAAACACACATAAGTAAATACACTCTAGCAAAGAATAGGGTAAAAACACTTCAACACAGTTATAATGAAAGTAGATTCAATCCTTTCTCCTATCTAGACAACTCTAGGTTAACACCACTTAATTAAAACAGAGGTGAGTGCTTAACGTTAGATGACACTCTAGTAGTTTCCAAGAAAGGGGGAGAAAAAGCAGAAATGGGTTAAACACACCACTCTAAGGTCCAGAACACTTGCAATAGGCTCAAAGAAGCACAAAGTCACAGGTGAGCAAAAGTCACTAGGCAGGGCCCACTCTTAGAGTAGCCGGAGCGAAAATGTGCCCAAGATCACACCGTTATTAGGGATTCAAAGTCTTGCAAAGAGTTAGAAAGAGGTTAGAGTGGCTTAGAAAGTTTAGCCAGGGTGTCCCAGGCTCTCCCAGGTTCGAAAGCCGGGGGCTAAATCTACCCCGTACAGTCGGTAGCAAGGGAAGCCAGGCGGAACACGGTACCTTAAGCGGAAAGGATCCTCCAGCGGTGGCAGTTGTTCCAGGCAGTGGCAGCAGGGCTCGACGTCGGTCAGGGGAGAAGAAGTTCTCGCTGAAGAGCAGAAGAAGAGGGTCGTTGCACTGCCCGGGAAGAAACCAGCCGCGGAGTCCTCCGGTTAAAGGGTCGTACCGACTTTCGTGGTTGGGGTAAAAGTGGTGGGGTTCCGGTTGCCGGGGTGCTTGGCACTGGCAAGGCGGCCACGAGATACCTCGAGAAGCGAAAAGAAGGCGAAAACTGGTTGTCCCCACCAGTCAAGGGAAGGAGCCACTCCGTTAAGAGTTCTCCTCGGTCGTCGGGAAAAGTGGTGAGACGGTTCAGCAGGGCTCCACCGGGTGGTGTCGTCGAAGCAGGTCGGCTCAGCCCTTCCCTCGTCGGATTCTTGGTCCTGTGGCGACTTCTGAAGTCCCAGTCCCCAAAGCCCTGCTTTTATGCAGCAAACCCCCATTCACCCAGCCTAGCTGTCACTCAAACATGCTAAGTGGTGAGCCGGGCGGCTCACCACTTGGGCCAATCAGGACGGAGTGCGACTTGAGTTACCAAGGTAACTCAGTCCAGGGTGCCTAAATCCCCCTCCACCCCTCCTAAGTACCCCAGACAGAGTGGCACCACTTTGGAGGGCTTCTGTGGAGAAGCCCGCCAAAAGTGGAACAAAGGGCTCCACTTTGGGTCAGAGTTACAGAGGCGAACACCAACGCCATTTTAGAATCAAGTTTTGGCAAAAAGTCCCAACCGGAGTTATAAAAATAAATATATAAACCGGCGGTATGTTTAAGGCTACCGTAAATAAATAATTAAATGTGTTAGCCTAAAACAATGGGAAATCCCATAGGGAAATATTCGCGGTCGAATATAAAAAGTAGTTTCCACTGCCACCAGCCAAAACTCGATCAGGGGGGACGGAGACGTGCCCCCTCGACTAACAGACCCTGGGGCAATCGAATTGCCCCAGCCAGTACGTCCACAATATGATGGTTTGTACTGGTTCTGTTCAGGATTCAAGACTAGCAAAGTCTTTGGTGACTTTACATGCCCTGGGAGACAGTAGTCAGTCCCAGGGTATGGAGTCTATGTTGGGGAGTCCCTAGGACACCCCTGGGTCACGGCACAGAGGGTGCTGTGTGACCCACATCACAAAAATACATGAGGCCCTATGGAGTAAAAGACCCCATAGCCCATTCAACACAAGGTTTGTCCAAGATAACACACTTCAACATGTCCAAGAGTGAGGGTAAAAGAGTCTCACTCTTGGCAGGAGAAAAAAATTAAACCCCAGAAATCCAGCAAAGCTGCTGGGGGACTCACTAGGTAGGGAAATTCAGCCTAAACAGAGAATTCTCCCTAACACTCGCCCCCCCCAGACTAAGGGACAGGAGGATTTAATCCACTCCTGGATGAACCTCATACCTCTAGTCGATGATATACATCCTAGAGAGTCCATCAGCATTTTGATGGTGACACCCTGACCTGTGCTCAATGGTGAAATCAAACCCTTGCAGGCAGATTGACCATCTCAATAGTTTTGGATTTTCCCCTTTCATTTGCATTAACCATCTCAAGGGTTGGTGGTCAGTCTGAATAATAAAAGTAGAACCATACAAGTATGGTCTAAACTTCTTCAGTGCCCACACAATAGCAAAGCATTCTCTTTCGATAGTTGCCCACCTTGTCTCAGGATCCTTCAGTTTCCTACTGATAAAGCAAATGGGGTGCTCCCTACCCTTCTCATCCAGTTGGCTTAGAACTGCACCTATACCTACATTGGAAGCATCAGTTTGTACAATGAAAGGTTGGTGGTAGTCAGGAGCTCTCAATACTGGAGCCTGGCAAAGAGCTCTCTTCAGTTTTTCAAAGGCCTGATTGCACTCCTCATTCCATTTTACCTTTTTAGGGAATTTGGGAGAGGAGATTACATTCAGTGGAGAAGCTATGGTCCCATAGTTCTCAATGAAATTCCTGTAATATCCAGTGAGGCCTAGAAAAGCTCTCACTTGGGTTTGAGTAGTTGGTGTTGTCCAATTTTGCACAGCTTCAATCTTGCTGGGCAAAGGCCTTATTTCTCCACCTCCTACCTCATGTCCAAGGTAGACCACTTTACTTTGACCAATCTGGCACTTACTGGCTTTGATTGTCAAATGGGCCTGTTCCAGAGCCTGCAACACATGTCCTAGGTGGTTCACATGTTCTTCCCAGGAGTGGCTGAAGACTGCAATGTCATCCAAGTATGCCATGCAGAAATCTTCCATCCCAGCCAGAACTTGGTTCACCATCCTTTGGAATGTGGCAGGTGCATTTTTTAGTCCAAAAGGCATGACCTTAAACTGGTACAAGCCAACTGGGGTTGAAAATGCAGTTTTCTCCTTGGCATGGTCTGTCAGGGCTATTTGCCAATAGCCTGACGTCAGGTCAAATGTGCTGAGGTACTTGGCTGCACCAAGTTTATCCACCAACTCATCTGTCCTGGGCAAAGGGTGGGCATCAGTCTTGGTGACTGCATTTAGAGCTCTATAGTCCACACAGAATCTCAAGTCTTTGGATCCTGCCTTTGGTACTAACACAACTGGGCTAGACCATGGACTAGTAGAGGGCTCTATTACCCCGAGATCAAGCATCTTCTTGACCTCTCCTTTGATGTGGGCTCTGATATGTTCTGACATTCTGTATCCTCTGCTTTTGACTGGCAGACAGTCACCAGTGAGTATCTCATGCTGGCCCCAAGGGGTCAAGCCTGGTGACAGTGAGAACAGGGAGGCAAACTGATTTAACATAGATTTGCACTCCTCTTGTTGCTCAGGTGTCAGGTCTGAAGAGAGATTGACTCCTTCAACTTTTTCATCTAAAGGTACACCTCTGAGGAGATCAGGGAGAGATTCACTCTCTTCCTCCTCTGCAGCTGAAGCTAGAAGCAAGGCTCCTACATCAGGTCTGGAGATGTATGCTTTTAGTCGGTTGGTGTGGAAGACTCTAGGAGCTTCCCTGGGTCTGCCCAGATCCACCAGATAGTTGACCTCCCCAAGTTTTCCCACAACCTTGAAGGGTCCCATCCATTTGTCTTGCAAGGCCCTCTGCCTTGTTGGGAGCATAACTAGAACTAGCTGGTCTTGAGTAAACTCAACCATGTTAGCCTTCTGGTCGTGCCAATGTTTGACCAGGGCTTGACCAGCTTTCAAGTTGTCACTCGCTTCTGCCATCATGTGTGACATTCTCCTCCGGAGACCTATCACATAGTCAGTCACTCTGACTGGCTTGAGGGGAGGAGCACCTTCCAACCCCTCCTTAATCAGGGCCAATGGACCTCTGACTGGATGGCCATAGAGAAGCTCAAAGGGAGAATAACCTACTCCCTCCTGAGGGACTTCTCTATAAGCAAAGAGAAGGCATGGCAGTAGAAGGTCCCACTTTTTCTTAAGGGGTTCTTCCAAAGCACCTATCATGCTCTTCATGGTTCGGTTAAACCTTTCAACCAACCCGTTTGTCTGAGGGTGGTAGGCGGTTGAGAACTTGTAGGTAACTCCACAGGTTTTCCACATGGCCTTCATGTAGTGGGACATAAAGTTTGACCCCCTGTCAGAGATTACCTCCTTAGGAAACCCAACCCTGGTAAAAATACCAAGGAGGGCCTTAGCCACAGCCGGAGCTGTAACAGTCCTCATAGGAATGGCCTCAGGGTATCTAGTAGCATGGTCTACTACAACAAGGATAAACCTGTTGCCTGAGGAGGTTGGAGGATCAAGGGGACCAACAATGTCAATCCCTACCCTCTCAAATGGGACTCCCACAACTGGGAGAGGCACTAAAGGTGCCACATTCTTGGAACCAACCTTACCAGAAGTCTGGCAGGTATGGCAGCTCTTACAATATCTATCTACTTCAGCCCCCATCTTTGGCCAATAAAAGTAGAGTGAGAGCCTTTCCTTGGTCTTCTTGAAACTCAAGTGGCCAGCCAAAGGTATCTCATGGGCTAGTTGTAAGAACTGTTGTCTGTTTTCTTGTGGGACTACAAGGCGTTTGTAGTCTCCAGGTTCAGACTCAGTGGGTTCACTGTAGAAGAGGCCATCTTCCCAGTGCAACCTATACTTCCCAGGCTCTTGCCCATCAGCTTGAGAAGCGGCCTGGTGGCGGAGACCTTCCAGAGTTGGACATTCTCTTTGCCCCTTACGAAAAGCTGCCCTGCTAGGCCCACCTTCTGCCAGTAAAGACTGCAGCTCAGGATGGTCCTCAGGGTCCAAATCTCCAATAAGGTTGGGGCCTCCTTCTAGCTCTTCCTCAGAGTCTAGCTCAACCACACAGGGTTGTACCTCCCTCTCAGCCTCAGCTGGAGGGGGAGTTACAGGTGTAACTTTGGACAACCTAGGGGAAGTCCTTGTTGGAAGCACTGGAGTGCTTGCTGCTGGCTTTTTCCTAGGAGTCTTGGGTTGCCCCTTTGCTCCTGATCTGGTAGTTACTGCAGTAAGTTGCTCCAGTGGTAGAGGAGTGATTTCGGTCATCATCTCCTGAGATAACCCTCTCAGGGTTTTCTCCCTTGCAGGTTTTGTGAGTTCCTGGAACCTTTTGCTAGGAGGTCTGGGGGTATGAGATACAACTCCAAGAGCTTTGAGGTCATTACCCAACAGAACCCTACCTGGCACTTCACATTGTACACTGACAGGTATTTTTACAGCCATATCATTACATTGGATGAGAACTGGTAACTGGGGACACATCTGCACAGGCCCACCAGCTAACTTGGTGAGGCATTTGGGTGCCTTAGCAACATCCTCTGCCTTGAAAAATGATTCATCCACCACAGTTATGCTGGCTCCAGTGTCCCTAATGGCAGGAGTCTCCTGACCATTCACCTGGACACTGTCCTTATAATACTCTTTAGTATTATCTGGGATAGAGTTATAGACATCTAAATTCTGTTGCTCCCACAACCCCAGAGAGACTAAAGAAACACTAGCTGAGACTCCAGTGGGTTCATCAGCTAGTAATAGAAAGTTTCCACTTGCCATATGTACTTCCTCTTCTGGAGCGAAGGCTAAGGAGGCAAGCTGGACCCCTGAAGGTTTACCCTTACATCTGGGATCTCCTTTCACATGGTCAGTAGCCTTACAAACAAAGCATGAGCCAAAGGCTCGCTGGAATGGAGGCTTGTTCTGACCTCCTTCTGGTCTGGGACCAGAAGGTACACTAGCCTGATTTGGTTTCCCTTGTGGCTTACCCTTATAGTTTTGTTTGGGGCCCTCTTTGGAATTTGTAGTATTAGAATTCTCTTTGGAGTCCTTCTTAGACTGTTTTTCCCCATCCTTCTTCTGAGTTACCCCAGAATCCTTGTGAGTGGCCCTGTTGGCAACCCACAAGTCAGCAGCCTTAGCTAGCTTCCGGGAATCTAATTCCCTGGAATCAGCCAAGTGTTGTCTGAGCTCAGGAGAGCAGGCATCATAAATAGTCTCCAACATAAACAAATTCTTCATACCTTCATAAGTGTTCACCTTGTAACCCTTAATCCATCCCTCTAAGTTTTTCAAACATTCATTCACCCAGGTAGCCCAAGGGGTACCATCATGCTTTTTGAGGCTCCTAAACCTCTTAAGATACTGGGAAGGGGTCTTCCCAAACCTAGCTATCAAAGCTAGTTTCACACATTCATAGTCCTTCCTATCCTCCTCCCCCATCTCCATTACTACATCAGTTGCAACAGGGGGAAGCCTAGAGAACAACCAGGTGAGTAAGTCATTTCCTGTGATGTTCTGGAGCCCATGATTATATTCAAACAGAGACAACCAATCCAACACATCCAACTTAGGCTCATACATACCAACCAATTCTTTAGGCATCCGGGGTCTTTTAGGACTGGAACTTCTAGAGGAGCCAGAGAGAGAAACATTCTCAACAGATAATTTCTTCATTTCTAAGTCATACTTGAGCTCCATTTCCCTTAGCCTTAGTTCTTTGTCAGTTTGAGCATTAAGTTTCTTATACTCCAATTCTAGCTTCATTTTCTCCAGTTCAAAGTACTGAGGACTAAATGTGGGACCTGGTAAAGGTCCAGTAGGTACAGCAGGTAGAGCAGGCAGAGGCCTAGGGGGGACAGTTACAACAGCCTCACCCTCCTCTTCTGACTCTTCCTCAGAATCATCAACATTTTGCTCCATGTTAATTTCAACACTGTCATCTACAGTTGCTGGAGTGGTAGGTTCCTCTGAACCATCACCCAGACTTTGGTTAGCTAACAATCTTTCAATCAGCTCCATTTTCTTGCCCTTAGTCAGGAGATCCTTATGTTTACAGAGCACTCTTAAACAATCAGCAGTTTTGGCTGCAAGGGACTCTTGACTATAGCTTTCTATAACTGACATGTTAGAGGTTTTACTTTTTCAGTGCTAAGCTTTGTGGTTAGTTGCACTAAGGTATCTAAAGCACAATAAAATGTATACTCCATACAAATCCCACCGCTGTACACCAGTGTTAGGCAGAAACCTGTGCAGTTCCCTTGGGGAACACTGCAAAAGATTTAAGACTACAGGTATAGCAGTAAACCCCTTTGGTAGCAGTCTGCACCACCCAGATTTACCTGGTAGCTGTGGCTGAGCAGTCAGACTTCTCTCAAGAAGAGTTAGGCAGTATGCAAAGTATACACAATAGGTACCAAAACACAATAGCACAAGCAACACTGACCAGAGCTTGGTTTCAAAAGTATATAGTTATTTATTTAAAAACACACATAAGTAAATACACTCTAGCAAAGAATAGGGTAAAAACACTTCAACACAGTTATAATGAAAGTAGATTCAATCCTTTCTCCTATCTAGACAACTCTAGGTTAACACCACTTATTTAAAACAGAGGTGAGTGCTTAACGTTAGATGACACTCTAGTAGTTTCCAAGAAAGGGGGAGAAAAAGCAGAAATGGGTTAAACACACCACTCTAAGGTCCAGAACACTTGCAATAGGCTCAAAGAAGCACAAAGTCACAGGTGAGCAAAAGTCACTAGGCAGGGCCCACTCTTAGAGTAGCCGGAGCGAAAATGTGCCCAAGATCACACCGTTATTAGGGATTCAAAGTCTTGCAAAGAGTTAGAAAGAGGTTAGAGTGGCTTAGAAAGTTTAGCCAGGGTGTCCCAGGCTCTCCCAGGTTCGAAAGCCGGGGGCTAAATCTACCCCGTACAGTCGGTAGCAAGGGAAGCCAGGCGGAACACGGTACCTTAAGCGGAAAGGATCCTCCAGCGGTGGCAGTTGTTCCAGGCAGTGGCAGCAGGGCTCGACGTCGGTCAGGGGAGAAGAAGTTCTCGCTGAAGAGCAGAAGAAGAGGGTCGTTGCACTGCCCGGGAAGAAACCAGCCGCGGAGTCCTCCGGTTAAAGGGTCGTACCGACTTTCGTGGTTGGGGTAAAAGTGGTGGGGTTCCGGTTGCCGGGGTGCTTGGCACTGGCAAGGCGGCCACGAGATACCTCGAGAAGCGAAAAGAAGGCGAAAACTGGTTGTCCCCACCAGTCAAGGGAAGGAGCCACTCCGTTAAGAGTTCTCCTCGGTCGTCGGGAAAAGTGGTGAGACGGTTCAGCAGGGCTCCACCGGGTGGTGTCGTCGAAGCAGGTCGGCTCAGCCCTTCCCTCGTCGGATTCTTGGTCCTGTGGCGACTTCTGAAGTCCCAGTCCCCAAAGCCCTGCTTTTATGCAGCAAACCCCCATTCACCCAGCCTAGCTGTCACTCAAACATGCTAAGTGGTGAGCCGGGCGGCTCACCACTTGGGCCAATCAGGACGGAGTGCGACTTGAGTTACCAAGGTAACTCAGTCCAGGGTGCCTAAATCCCCCTCCACCCCTCCTAAGTACCCCAGACAGAGTGGCACCACTTTGGAGGGCTTCTGTGGAGAAGCCCGCCAAAAGTGGAACAAAGGGCTCCACTTTGGGTCAGAGTTACAGAGGCGAACACCAACGCCATTTTAGAATCAAGTTTTGGCAAAAAGTCCCAACCGGAGTTATAAAAATAAATATATAAACCGGCGGTATGTTTAAGGCTACCGTAAATAAATAATTAAATGTGTTAGCCTAAAACAATGGGAAATCCCATAGGGAAATATTCGCGGTCGAATATAAAAAGTAGTTTCCACTGCCACCAGCCAAAACTCGATCAGGGGGGACGGAGACGTGCCCCCTCGACTAACAGACCCTGGGGCAATCGAATTGCCCCAGCCAGTACGTCCACAATATGATGGTTTGTACTGGTTCTGTTCAGGATTCAAGACTAGCAAAGTCTTTGGTGACTTTACATGCCCTGGGAGACAGTAGTCAGTCCCAGGGTATGGAGTCTATGTTGGGGAGTCCCTAGGACACCCCTGGGTCACGGCACAGAGGGTGCTGTGTGACCCACATCACAAAAATACATGAGGCCCTATGGAGTAAAAGACCCCATAGCCCATTCAACACAAGGTTTGTCCAAGATAACACACTTCAACATGTCCAAGAGTGAGGGTAAAAGAGTCTCACTCTTGGCAGGAGAAAAAAATTAAACCCCAGAAATCCAGCAAAGCTGCTGGGGGACTCACTAGGTAGGGAAATTCAGCCTAAACAGAGAATTCTCCCTAACACCGCTCCAGTTTCCGGTCCTTGATGCCCTCGAGACTGTCGGAGGCTGTGAGGTATTCTAAGAAGACGTTGACGCCATCAGCGCCATGTCCGTCGAGGGACTCTCTCGAGGCTCGGCCTCCGAGGAAGTCGTCGGCACCAAGGCCGTCGAAGGACACGCTCCTGGCACCGCCCTCGAGGCCTGTGTCGAAGCCATCAGCGCCACGCTCGACGTAGACACCGATTCCGTTGATGCCCTCAATGCCTTTTGTGGAGGGTTTACCAGAGGTACCCCGTGCATCGGTGGAAACTCCGAGGAAGGCCCTGAAGAAGTCAGTGAGGCCTGTATTTGAACCTTTTTCTGTGCCCTCATCCAGGGATTTATTCCAGCCTCTGGATTACATCCCTGAGGTGGATGAAGGGTGGTCTGGACACCTCTCCGGAGGTTGAGTTGGTAGGCCTGAGCCTGGCACGCACGCTGAGTCTTGACGGACTACTTGGGGTTGTTTGCGCCACCAGTGGATTTTCTGGAGGATGACCTGACAGCTATCTTGGGTCAAGGTCCACCAACTGACCCGGTACTGCCATTT
This sequence comes from Ambystoma mexicanum, assembly GCF_040938575.1. Taxonomy (NCBI): domain Eukaryota; kingdom Metazoa; phylum Chordata; class Amphibia; order Caudata; family Ambystomatidae; genus Ambystoma; species Ambystoma mexicanum. Next base: position 1,622,576,293 of record NC_090932.1, on the reverse strand, counting down.
CATAAGGCCTTGCAAAGAAGGGTGGCGGCGGCTTGGACTGCTCCGGAGAGTCTCCCGGCAGTGGGTAAGTCGTTGCCGAAAAAGTACCGTCCGGCCGGTGGTGACCCCTGCTACTTGTCAGCGCACCCGACTCCGGAGAGTTTGGTGGTGCAGGCAGCTACGGCCCCAGCAAAGCAGGCGTCGTACCCTACCATCCTCCTGATGGGGACGACAAACATTTTGACGGTTGGGCGAAGAAATTATTTTCTTCAGGGGTATGGCTTTGAAAGCAGCCAACTCCGTGTGTGCCTTAGCACGTTTCACTCACACTCTGTGGAATTGTTTCTTTGGCGGCTGAACACATTCCCGAAGGGGAGGAACGGGATGGCTTTCTTGCCCTTGTACAGGATGGCAAGGATGCCATGAGTGAATCCGTTCAATCGGGTCTGGACGTGGCAGACTGTGTCAGCCAGTCCATGGCGGCGAGCACCGTGATGCGCAGATTTGCGTGGTTGCGGAAGTCGGGGTTTGCTCCTGATGTACAAGCCCGGCTTCTCAACATGCCCTTTGATGGTGAAATTGTTTTTGGCAGCAAGGCTGACGAGAGCCTTGAGAGGTTGCAGATCTCCAAAGCTGCAGCGAAGTCGTTGAGCCCTGCAGTTCGCCAACCTCCGCCTTTTTATCCTAGGGGACAGCAATGGAGGGGAGGTTCCTTGCGATACTACTCTATCTTTGGTAGATTGAGGGGAGCTGCAAGTCAAAGGGGCCAACGTAGGAGTACCAGAGGTGGAAAGGATGGGTACTCGAGGTGCCAAGGCCGCTCGGGCAGTTGCCTCTTTGCCCTCAGGCACTGCCGCAGCCGCTTCAGCTCAGTCATGAGGCCATGTCCCATGGTTCGCCGGTTGGGGGAAGGCTGGCGCAGCATCTTGTAGAATGGCGTGCCATTACTTCAGATGTGTGGGTCCTGGAGATCGTAGCCCACGACTACTGTCTTCCTTTCCGGCAGAGGCCTCACGACAATCCACCAGGGAATCTCTCTTTGAAGAGTCTGGATCCGCTCCTTGCGCAGGAAATCAAATCCCTGCTGGAGAAAGGCTCCATAGAACTGGTGCCTGTAGCGGAGAGGAACAAGGGATGGTATTCCCCATATTTTTTGATCCCGAAAAAAGACGGGGGATTGAGACCCATCGTGGACTTGCATGGTTTGAACAAGCTCCTCAGGAAGGACAAGTTCAAGATGGTTACTCTTTCTCAAGTCCTCCATGCCCTTCAACTTCAGGACTGGTTGGTGTCTCTCGACCTCAAGTATGCTTACTTACATGTGTCGATTCATCCCAAGCACAAGAAGTACCTGAGGTTCGCGGGTGGCGACTCGCACTTTCAGTTTTGGGTCCTGCCGTTCGGATTGACCTCCGCCCCGAGGGTCTTCACCAAGCTCATGGAGATGGTGTCAGCGTATCTCAGGAAAGGGGGGATTCACGTCTACCCCCCTACCTGGACGATTGGTTGATCAGGGCGCACTCTCCCAAGCAAGTTCTGGATCATCTGTCAGTCACCTGCCACTCCCTTCACAGGCCGGGCTTCTCCCTCAACATAAAGAAGTCCCACTTGACACCTACCCAGCGGCTCCAGTACATCGGAGTAGTGCTCGACACATCCCTGGGGCTGTGTTTGTCTCCCCAGGCGAGGGCTTCTCACATTCTGCAGATGGTGAACAAGTTTCAACATGCCCAGAGTCTCCCGGCGTTCGAGTTCTTGAGGTTGCTCGGCCTCATGACATCCTACATTCTCCTGGTGCCAGAGGCCAGGCTGCGGATGAGATCTCTGCAGTGAGCTCTCAAGATGCAGTGGTCAGTCCTCCGGCAGGATGTCGGATCCTGTTCAGGTGCCGCCCTCGGTCGCCCAGGATCTTCTGTGGTGGGCCGTCGAAAGCAATCTGATGAAAGGGGCTCCATTTTGGCTACCCTGGCCAGAGGTGATGATCGTGACGGACGCATCCACCACGGGATGGGGAGCTCATGCCAACGAGTTGACAGTCGTTGGTCTCCATCGGAGTCCAGACTCCATATCAATCTGTTGGAGCTGCGGGCCGTCAGGCTAGCCCTGAAGGCTTTTCTGCCATCTGTGCGGGGGAAGAATGTCCTAATTCTGACGGACAATACAGTGGCCATGCACTACCTCAACAAGAATGTGGGGGGGGAGCAGGGTCTCTCCCTCTATGCAGAGAGCCGATGCAGCTATGGTTCTGGGCCATCCAGCAGGAAATTTCGATCTCGGCAGTTCATTTGGCCGGAGACGAAAATGAGGCGGCGGACGCTCTGAGCAGTCAGAGCATGGTCTCTCACGAGGGGGAGCTGGCTCAGGAGATTCTCCTGGAGATCTTTGCCCTTTGAGGGACCCCATAAGTGGATCTCTTCGCCCCCAGTGTCAACCGGAAGTGCGTAAGATTCTGCTTGCAGGAATTTCCTCCAAGAGGAGCCTTAGGGGACGCGTTCGTAGTGGAGTGGTCCTTCCCAGCGCTGTACGCGTTTCCTCCAGTTTCCGTCATTCCGCAAGTGCTCCGGTGGTTAAGGAGGTTCGGTTCCTGAATGATCCTCATTGCTCCGGCATGGGCCAGGAGAACGTGGTACCCGGACCTTCTCAACATGTCCATCTGCCCTCCATGCCGTCTTCCCTACCGAGACGATCTGCTCTCAGGGGAGGGGGGGGCTCAGGTTCTCCATCCAGAGGTCAAGTCTCTCAACCTTCATGCTTGGCTTCTGAAAGGTTGAGGTATAAGGATTGGGACCTCCCTGAAGACGTGATGGAGGTGTTGCTTTCGGCCAGAAGGCCTGCAACAAAGTCCCTGTACCGTTGCCATTGGAGAAAGTTCTGCGACTGGTGCAGGGTTAAGAATGTGGATCCTTTTTCATGTGCCATTCCTGTGGTTCTGTCTTTTTTGGTTTTGTTAGCTCACAAGGGCCTACAAGTGGGTACCATTAAAGGTTACCTGGCGGCGCTGTCCATATTTAAGCGCTCGTCTGAGGAGTGTTCTTATTTTAAGATTCCTTTGATTTCTCAGTTTCTGAAAGGGCTCACTAATGTGTTCCCACCGTCACCTTTCCAGGTGCCCGGTTGGGATTTGAACCTGGTTCTAAAATTCCTAATGGGAGCTCCGTTTGAGCCTTTACATTCTTGTCCTTTGAGATTGTTGACCTTTAAAACTGTATTTTTAGTTGTGGTTACTTCCGCTCGCAGAGTGAGTGAGTTGCAGGCACTATCCGCTAAGCCACCTTTCACAGTGTTCCATAAGGACAGGGTTGTGCTTAGGGTTCGTCCTTCTTTTCTTCCGAAGGTTGTGTCGGAATTTCATTTAAGCCAGAAGGTCATTCTTCCAGCATTCTATCCTCCTCCGCATCCTGGTAAGGAAGAGGAGAGGCTCCATAGGTTGGATACTTGGAGAGCTTTAAGTTTCTACATCTCGCGCATGTCCCGGGTCAGAGTGGACGATCAGCTCTTTGTAGGATACGCTGGAAGGCGTTTGGGACAAGCTGTTACTAAGCAGACTTTGTCTAGATGGATTATCTTGACAATCTCTGAATGATACAGTTTGGCAGCTAAGGACCCTCCGGTAGGCTTACGGCCCCATTCTACTAGGGGTGTGGCTGCCTCTACTACTCTGCAGAGGGGTGTTCCCATCCGTAACATTTGTGAAGCAGCCACATGGGCCTCTGTCCATACTTTTGTCAAACACTACTCCTTGGATTCTATCAATGGGCAAGATTTGGCCTTTGGTAAGGCAGTCCTCTATTCTGCAATTTGAATGGGCATTCTAAAATTCTAAATTCTTTTCCCACCTCCATACGTTGGCACTGCTTTGGGAGTCTGTCATAGATGTGGAATACGACGGTGGAACCAATCCCCTCAAAGAACAAGTTACTTTCTTACCTGGTAACGTTCTTTCGATGGGATGTTCCGACGACGTATTCCACATCTATGACAGGTAATCACCACAGCTGTGCTGCTTCGGAAAGTTTTTGGCATCTGCGACCTGCGTCGATGCGCTGCCCTCGAGGGCCTCCGTCGAGCCGACGCCACTGGATCTTACAAGTAGGAGGCACGACGCCAGTAGCCTTAGTTGTAGTCTTTTCCCAGAACGCGTGCCACCAATCCTCTGCCAGTATGACTACAGAAAGCCTTGCGGATACGTAAGCTGCAATCGCATAAGAAATTCTGTAGAGGGGCAGGTTGGGAGGGTTCGATGTGGAATAGGTTGTCGTCTATTGAATGCCTCCTAAAAACTTACAGTGCTAGTATTGTTCCCTCTGTTCTGTATGGTCTGGAGGCAGAGAAAATAAGCAGTTAAAAGTTCTTAAAGGCAGGTTATGGCGTTCATCTCGTGGTCTCTAATTCTGTTCCAATAGAGCCAGTTTAGAAATGGGTTTAACTACACTAATCGCCGTTGTAAAATGGCCAGATGTGCCCTTCATTTAAAAATCATGGCTGGGAAAGATAATGATTTCTCTACTCCAACTTCAATGGAATTAAGGAACATGAAAACTCTACTGATACCTTGAAGGTCTGGATAAGGCACTTTCTTTAGCGTGATTAATTTCTCAGTTACCTGTCCCCTTAATTTAGGGCTGGCCTGCAATTACATGAAATTAAAAGCAGCTGATTGAGACAGGAGTAACAATATACATAGGTTAACTAATAAATCTTCTTATCATACTCGCGTATTACAAGGTTTTTTTAATAAACAGGCCTTTTGATTATTTCGTGAGGAAACGTATTTCGAAAATATGAAGATTTGTGATGAAACTGCCTTTTGACCAGTTACCATCTAATGTAAGATTCGGTGCATGGGCAAAAATCTATCCACAGTAAGGCACCACTGGATCTATCCTCCTCTATCCAACTCTGGAGGCCATCTCGTAATCTCTTCTCTGCCTCCTTAACTACCCTTATGGCTCCTCGCTCTCCCTGTGCTTCTTCTCGCTTCCTGCTCTTTCTCTCTTTTTGCTCCACTTGCATGGAATTCTCTTTCCCCGGACATCCAAGAAACAGTCCACATGGGTTTGTTCAAAACCAAACTAAAAGCCGATCTCGCATCTGAGTTACACTCTCAACCTACCTCTCATCTGCCTGCTAGCTCACATTTTTACCTCAGCTCTATCCTGCCTCTGTCCCTCAATTCCTCTGCCTCCACCCTAATACTTCACCCATCATGTTCACCTCTCTAGCACAGCTGGCCGTACCGCCTACATGCACTTAAAAATGTCCAATGTTGGTTGTCCTTAATCCAAGCCGCAAAACTTCCCCTGGTCACTCGCAATTGGCGAGTGAAAAATTGGTCAGGACGCGTCAGGAATTATGACCATGGGTAGAGCAATCGATCTGATGAGTGCTCTGCTGCACGTTCCTCTGAGTACATGTGCGTCCGGATTGGAAACATGGACTTAATGTGCAGTACTTCACAACACTTCCTGGCAGTGGGCTAACGATTGATAGGAAGATGCAGGGAGAGGCAGTGACTGTCAGGCGCCCAGCCAATAACAGCGGATGCCGTGGCCAATGCCTGTCACTCGGTGCAGTCTCTATTGGTTGAGAAGCCCTGGCGGAGGACTTGTGGGTGCGGCTGAGGCTTGTAGAAGACAATAAAAGGGGGGTGGTACCACTTGTGGAGATTTCATTCCAAAAGGATCCGCTGGGCAGATGCATCTTGGTTAAAGGGCGGATGTTTGGGCACTGGTACAACTGTGTCTCGCTTTATGGGCACAACAGTCAGCAAGACTGCTTTTTAAAGTAAATAGCCCCCAAGATAATGGCAGTTAGCGAGGGTCAATTAATGATTGGTGGGTATTTTAATTTGAAGCCAAACCCAGAAACAGATGAAACCTTCCCCCAGACTAGAATGCAATATAGTAATGCAGTAGAACTAGCAATATTTGTAAGGAACTGTTTGGAGGTTATCAAATGAGGGGGTTCTTGATTTTACTTTTTAGTCCAATGTCCACAGGGAGCTCTCACAGATAGACTTGCTTCTTATGCCTGGCCTACTATTTCCATGTCTGCAAGAGGTATACATCACACCGCGTATCATCGCTGACCCTGCATCAGTGACGGCCCATATCGGGGTATTCAATATGCCATACCCCCCCTAAACTACTGTGGAAATTATATGACCCTCTGTTAAAAAAATGTGGCGGCAGTTCACCGGGAATTCTCTACAGCACTAACCAATTATTTTGCAAAAAACACAACCCGTGACTGTTCCATATCTACCACCTGTGATACGATGAAAGCAATAATTGGGGAGGAGGTCATGGCCTGCATGGCGGCTTTCACCAGAACCAATAAGTTGCACCAAAGCAATTTAGGAAATACGATCAGGGACTTGGAAAACAAGCATAAATCCAAACAATCACGTGAGGTCTGGCTGAAGTTGAAAGGGTCGAGAGCCCAATTGGAATTGCACTGAGCTAACAAATCTACACAAGCCCTAGCCAAAAAAAACTATTACGGACACAGGAATAATGCAAACCTCTTGATGGTTTACAAACTGAAGAGAATCCACTCCTAGAACAATAACGAAGCACTTAAAGGGACACGCAGGAGACTGTAGTTCTCAGAACAAGAGAAATTAAATACAATGCTGGAAATACTACCGGGAGATGATGTCTGGTTCTCTGAAAGATAGCAAACAATCAGACTATTTGTCCAAGGTGACTTATCAGTGTATCACCCTCAGGGCTGATGACCCACTGGAAGACCCCATTTCTCCGACTGAGGTTGAAGCTAATATGAAAAACACCCCCCCCAAGCCCTGATAGTTTCTCTACCTTGTTTTCTAAAACCTTGTCATACGTATCGGTTCCCCACATGACAAAATGTTTTAACTCCTTCCAAACCACAGACCGCTTTACCCGCCCCCCCCCCCCCCGCACCATCAATGGAGGAATTGCTCACAGTTCTCATTCCCAAGACGGACAAGGACCACATGGAGTGCAGTGCCTGCTGACCCATCTCCATTATGGACAATGATGCAAACATTTTCTCAAAAATCCTGGCCCAAAGATTAATGGAGATTTTACGGTTAGTAGTGGATCCGGACCAAACCAGGTTTTTAGCCAATAGAACTACCCATGACAGCATAAGGAGGGTATTGAATTTAATTGATATTGCTACCATCACTAATACATAATTGGGTGTCATCTCTATGATGCCCATGAAGCATGACATGGTGGACCAGGTGTACATTGAAAGGGTGCTCACACACTACGGGATAGGTCCCACCTTACTGAGATGGATTCTCGCCAACTACCAACGGCACTCTACGGTAATTGGAGTTAATGGAGCAGTAACACTGAAAATTATAATCTTATGGGGAACCAGACAGGGTTGCCTCCTGATGTTTACATGACATGCATCCCCAGTCTATACTTTGCTCTCTGTTGTGCTTATAGTTGCCACCCACTGGTATTTTGTTTGGAAAATCAGTATTTTACTCCCGTCTCTGGTTGACCAGCTCTTTTATCTGCTTTTATATGTATCCCTAGGGACTAAGAAAGCACATGATCTGGCTACAATCTGAAAACAATATTCACAAAACGAGGTGAAGAATGATGCATGAGATAGACGAGGATAGAGATGAAAGTAAGAGGGATGGAGAGTTAGGAAAAATGGTAGGAAGAGGCATAGGACAGGCAGATAGTGCAAGGTGCAAATAAGGATGGGAAAAATAGAGGGGGGGTAAGACGAAGCAGACAGATCTGAGAGCATGAGTTACAAGTAGGTGAACTGGGAAAGCATGAAGATGGAGAAGATCGAAAAGACATGGAGAGAATAGAGAAAGTGAAGGAAACATGTTTAAAAGTGGGGGATACAAAGTTAAGTGAAGTGTACGAGTAAAACGAGGGACTATAGAAGCCAAGAGACAGAAGAAAGAGAAGACGTGCAATGGACAAAGAAGACATTCAATGGATAGCGAAAAGAGGAAAAATAGGATGTGCAATGGCCATCCCTAGTTGTACGTCTTCATTCTTTTAGAGGGATAGATACTTGTTTGCCATATCCTGTGTCTAATTCCTTACCGATTTTTGACGATTAACCCCATGTGTTGGGTGCGCTTTGTAAGTGACTTAACTGAATATTGAAAGCTCTCGAAAGACAAGCATGCAGAGAGCGCTGTTCTGCAGGACTAAAGCTGAAAGTGGCCTACTGCTGATGAACCACGAACTCCAGGCTAATGTCGTGGCTTTGCAGCAGATTCAATTATGAGATACCTGGTAAAAGATTATCTTACTGTGCCTTATCTTCGCTCTCCCTTGCTCAACGTATAGTGTCCCATCCCCATATCCATTGTAGGCCCACTGGAGGGCCAAATATATGAAGACCTGCATGCAGGGATGCAGCTAATGTAAATCACTCATCTGCATGCTGAAAAAACAAGTTACGCACGTGGATGACATTTTTGCAGTTAACATCTTACAATTATACAACAAGAACATCTCTTCTGTACTGTAACTAAATGGATATGTCTAGTTCTGAGTCATCTGTATAAAACCAGGTAATATTATTAAACACTCTTTGTTTTCTCCTTGTTTTTTAAAGTGTCCAAAATGTAAATCGATTTTTGTTATTGCTTTACTTTGGAGAATCAGATCCTGAGGCGGGCTATGAAATCTATTAGGGCGAGTGAGGGCTGACCAGTTATGCCAGTAAAACTTAAGTAAAATCAATTGAGTTATTGCAGCCACAGACTGGAAAGGAGTTTTTAAAAATGAATTGGGGAAGAAATACAATGCAGCTGAAAAATGTAAAGGAGTGGAGCCTGAAGCTGCCATCAGAACTGCTGGTAATAGGTGACGTTTTGCATCTTGGCAGATTATCGTATTTCGAAGATTAGGTGCATGTGACATGCAGTGCTGCAATAGGTGTCCTATATTATGCTTCCTGTAGGATGTTCTTGCCTTAACCTCATTATGAGAGGTGGGTGGAGGGTCAAAGAGAAGTGGAGCAAAGACATGCAGGGTGAAGGTAGTAAGAGCCAACACAATCTTACTTTTGTACTGACCCAAGCATGTGTTAGGCACACATATATGCTAGGGTTGTTCTTGCTTTAAGGTTCACGCACGTGCGAGGGGAAAGGAGCGGGCAATGTTCACTTACCTTTGCTGCAGGGTAAGTTGAGAACTAGTGCACAGACTTCGGGACAGGGACCATCGTGTGAGCGACGAATCCCATGTTACTGTTGAAAAGACTTTGGTAGGGCAAGGGCGTTAAGTTAGTGAAGGCTAATACTGCCTTACTTTAATTACGGACCAGGGTGGGGTTCCAAGTACAGGCATATGAAAGTGACGCAGATGGGGAGTCAGTGCCTAAATAGCTAATGAGAAGAGCTGCACATTTGGGAGGCGCGGGGATGGGTTGTTCAATCCTGCCTTACCCTTCATGCAGGTCCAAGAAGGTGTGCACGTTAGTGCAAAAGGGGGTTACTGTTAGGGAGATTTATCATTTGTATGCTTCATCCCCTCTACTAGTGAGACCCCCAGCACTTTTTGCTGGACTTCTGGACCTTTTTTCTTTAAATCATGAATGAGTGGAGCCTTTTTCCACTCATTCATTCTTGTGAGCTCTGTCTTTTGGAACTCTATTCTTTGTATCCTACCTGTACTATGGAGTCAGTCTGCTCCATAGCTCTTAAAGGCATCTGTATTTTTACTACTGCAGCACACAGCTCCTTATGGGCAGTGTTGCTGGCGACCCTGAGGATCTTCCTTTGAGATTATTTTCTATATCCTTGAGTAACTACAGTTCTTAAGGATAGAGAGGAGAGATAGTATCTCTCCCAAAACACTATAGCATGAGAGTTTGGCAAACACCACCTTTAGTGGAGTGCCAAAGGGATACTTGGTATCCCCCTTCTCTCTGCTTCTGTGACATTTTAGTCACATAGACAATTCCATACTTATGGCTGGTGCCAGAGGACGTGTTCTACCAACTATTGTGTATTTTTTATATTGCAGGCTATGTCCATAAACCTGGTAGTGCACAGTAGGGGCACCCAAGTACTGACTTCACCATTATTGCATGGTTGTTCTTTGTTAGCCCTTCAACCATTCTGGGAGGGGGGAGGTCAGTGTGTGGCTTTTGCCTTTGGCGGGAGCCCTTGGGTAACCCTGCCTAGACTCCAGAGTGTTTGGGCAGGCAGGAAGTGGAGAAGGTGGTTTCCACCCCCCCCCCCCGTCCATTGTCTGCCACAGTGCCTGAACAGTCCCAGCTCCCACACAGGGTCTGGCTGTCCTGATTGGACGTTTGCTAGGGAGAATTCTCTTATAAGGCTAATTTCCCAAACCTAGTGAGTCCCCCAGCAGCTTTGCTGGATTTTTGGGGTTTGTTTTTTCTCCTGCTAAGAGTGAGACGCTTTTACTCCCACTCTTAGGCATGATTTGAGGTATGTCTCTGACTATTTGTGTGATTTTGGGCTATGGGGTCTTTTACTCCATAGGGTATCATCTCAATTTTTGTGTATGTTTTACACAGCACACTCAGTGCAGCAACACAGGGGTGTCATAGTGACCCCCAAACATAGACCCCATACCCTGGGACTGACTACGGTCTCCCAGGGCATGTACAGTTACCATTGGCTTTACTAGTCCTAAATTGTGAACAGAACCAGTACAAACCATCATGTTGTGGAAGTACTGGAAGGGGTTAATTATATTACCACTGGGTCTGTTTTCAAGGGGCCACTGTCCAGTCCCCCCGTATCGAGTTTCTGGCTGGTGGCAGTGGTTACCACGCAAAATATTCCACCGGAATATTTCCTAAGGGATTTTGCCATTGATTTTAAACACACCACTTTTTGGTGCAATGTTAAAGATACCGCTGGTTTATTTATTTAATACTAAATTCACGGTTTGGTCTTTTTACCAGAACTCTTTTCTAAAATGGCATTTGTGTCCGTCTCTGTAACTCTGAACACGGTCGAGCCCTTTGTTCCACTTTTTGGCGGGTTTCTCCACAGAAGCCCTCCAAATGGTGCGTGTTAGGGAGAATTCTCTGTTTAGGCTGAATTTCCCTCCCTAGTGAGTCCCCCAGCAGCTTTGCTGGATTTCTGGGGTTTATTTTTTTCTCCTGCCAAGAGTGAGACTCTTTTACCCTCACCCTTGGACATGTTGAACTGTGTTATCTTGGACAAACCTTGTGTTGAATGGGCTATGGGGTCTTTTACTCCATAGGGCCTCATGTATTTTTGTGATGTGGGTTACACAGCACCCTCTGTGCCGTGACCCAGGGGTGTCCTAGGGACTCCCCAACATAGACTCCATACCCTGGGACTGACTACTGTCTCCCAGGGCATGTAAAGTCACCAAAAGACTTTGCTAGTCTTGAATCCTGAACAGAACCAGTACAAACCATCATATTGTGGACGTACTGGCTGGGGCAATTCGATTGCCCCAGGGTCTGTTAGTCGAGGGGGCACGTCTCCGTCCCCCCTGATCGAGTTTTGGCTGGTGGCAGTGGAAACTACGTTTTATATTCGACCGCGAATATTTTCCTATGGGATTTCCCATTGTTTTAGGCTAACACATTTAATTATTTATTTACGGTAGCCTTAAACATACCCCCGGTTTATATATTTATTTTTATAACTCCGGTTGGGACTTTTTGCCAAAACTTGATTCTAAAATGGCGTTGGTGTTCGCCTCTGTAACTCTGACCCAAAGTGGAGCCCTTTGTTCCACTTTTGGCGGGCTTCTCCACAGAAGCCCTCCAAAGTGGTGCCACTCTGTCTGGGGTACTTAGGAGGGGTGGAGGGGGATTTAGGCACCCTGGACTGAGTTACCTTGGTAACTCAAGTCGCACTCCGTCCTGATTGGCCCAAGTGGTGAACCGCCCGGCTCACCACTTAGCATGTTTGAGTGACAGCTAGGCTGGGTGAATGGGGGTTTGCTGCATAAAAGCAGGGCTTTGGGGACTGGAACTTCAGAAGTCGCCACAGGACCAAGAATCCGACGAGGGAAGAGCTGAGCCGACCTGCTTCGACGACACCACCCGGTGGAGCCCTGCTGAACCGTCTCACCACTTTTCCCGACGACCGAGGAGAACTCTTAACGGAGTGGCTCCTTCCCTTTACTGGTGGGGACAACCAGTTTTCGCCTTCTTTTCGCTTCTCGAGGTATCTCGTGGCCGCCTTGCCAGTGCCAAGCACCCCGGCAACCGGAACCCCACCACTTTTACCTCAAACCACGAAAGTCGGTACAACCCTTTAACCGGAGGACTCCGCGGCTGGTTTCTTCCCGGGCAGTGCAACGACCTTCTTCTTCTGCTCTTCAGCGAGAACTTCTTCTCCCCTGACCGACGTCGAGCCTTGCTGCCACTGCCTGGAACAACTGCCACCGCTGGAGGATCCTTTCCGCTTAAGGTACCGTGTTCCGCCTGGCTTCCCTTGCTACCGACTGTACGGGGTAGATTTAGCCCCCGGCTTTCGACCCTGGGAGTGCCTGGGACACCCTGGCTAAACTTTCTAAACCACTCTAAACTCTTTCTAACTCCTTGCAAGACTTTGAATCCCTAATAACAGTGTGATCTTGGGCACATTTTCGCTCCGGCTACTCTAAGAGTGGGCCCTGCCTAGTGACTTTTTGCTCACCTGTGACTTTGTGTTTCTTTGAGCCTATTGCAAGTGTTCTAGACCTTAGCGTGGTGTGTTTAACCTATTTCTGTTTCTTTTATCCCTTTCTTGAACCAACTAGAGTGTCATCTAACGTTAAGCACTCACCTCTGTTTTAATTATGTGGTGTTAACTTAGAATTGGCTAGATAGGAGTAAGGGTTGAAACTGCTTCCATTATAACTGTGTTTTTACTATACTTTGCTAGAGTGTTTTCAACTTATGTGTGTTTAATAAATAACTATATACTTTTGAAACCAAGCTCTGGTCAGTGTTTGCTTGTGCTATTGTGTCTGGGTACATATTGTGTATACTCTGCATACTGCCTAACTCTTCTTGAGAGAAGTCTGACTGCTCAGCCACAGCTACCAGGTAAATCTGGGTGGTACAGACTGCTACCAAAGGGGTTTACTGCTCTACCTGTAGTCTTAAATCTTTTGCAGTGTTCCCCAAGGGAACTGCACAGGTTTCTGCCTAACACTGGTGTACAGCGGTGGGATTTGTATTGAGTATACATTTTATTGTGCTTTAGATACCTTAGTGCAACTAACCACAAAGCTTAGCACTGTAAAAAGTAATCCTCTAACATGTCAGTTATAGAAAGCTATAGTCAAGAGTCCCTTGCAGCCAAAACTGCTGATTGTTTAAGAGTGCTCTGTAAACATAAGGATCTCCTGACTAAGGGCAAGAAAATGGAGCTGATTGAAAGATTGTTAGCTAACCAAAGTCTGGGTGATGGTTCAGAGGAACCTACCACTCCAGCAACTGTAGATGACAGTGTTGAAGTTAACATGGAGCAAAATGTTGATGATTCTGAGGAAGAGTCAGAAGAGGAGGGTGAGGCTGTTGTAACTGTCCCCCCTAGGCCTCTGCCTGCTCTACCTGCTGTGCCTACTGGACCTTTACCAGGTCCCACATTTAGTCCTCAGTACTTTGAACTGGAGAAAATGAAGCTAGAATTGGAGTATAAGAAACTTAATGCTCAAACTGACAAAGAACTAAGGCTAAGGGAAATGGAGCTCAAGTATGACTTAGAAATGAAGAAATTATCTGTTGAGAATGTTTCTCTCTCTGGCTCCTCTAGAAGTTCCAGTCCTAAAAGACCCCGGATGCCTAAAGAATTGGTTGGTATGTATGAGCCTAAGTTGGATGTGTTGGATTGGTTGTCTCTGTTTGAATATAATCATGGGCTCCAGAACATCACAGGAAATGACTTACTCACCTGGTTGTTCTCTAGGCTTCCCCCTGTTGCAACTGATGTGGTAATGGAGATGGGGGAGGAGGATAGGAAGGACTATGAATGTGTGAAACTAGCTTTGATAGCTAGGTTTGGGAAGACCCCTTCCCAGTATCTTAAGAGGTTTAGGAACCTCAAAAAGCATGATGGTACCCCTTGGGCTACCTGGGTGAGTGAATGTTTGAAAAACTTAGAGGGATGGATTAAGGGTTACAAGGTGAACACTTATGAAGGTATGAAGAATTTGTTTATGTTGGAGACTATTTATGATGCCTGCTCTCCTGAGCTCAGACAACACTTGGCTGATTCCAGGGAATTGGATTCCCGGAAACTAGCTAAGGCTGCTGACTTGTGGGTTGCCAACAGGGCCACTCACAAGGATTCTGGGGTAACTCAGAAGAAGGATGGGGAGAAACAGTCTAAAAAGGACTCCAAAGAGAATTCTAATACTACAAATTCCAAAGAGGGCCCCAAACAAAACTATAAGGGTAAGCCACAAGGGAAACCAAATCAGGCTAGTGTACCTTCTGGTCCCAGACCAGAAGGAGGTCAGAACAAGCCTCCATTCCAGCGAGCCTTTGGCTCATGCTTTGTTTGTAAGGCTACTGACCATGTGAAAGGAGATCCCAGATGTAAGGGTAAACCTTCAGGGGTCCAGCTTGCCTCCTTAGCCTTCGCTCCAGAAGAGGAAGTACATATGGCAAGTGGAAACTTTCTATTACTAGCTGATGAACCCACTGGAGTCTCAGCTAGTGTTTCTTTAGTCTCTCTGGGGTTGTGGGAACAACAGAATTTAGATGTCTATAACTCTATCCCAGATAATACTAAAGAGTATTATAAGGACAGTGTCCAGGTGAATGGTCAGGAGACTCCTGCCATTAGGGACACTGGAGCCAGCATAACTGTGGTGGATGAATCATTTTTCAAGGCAGAGGATGTTGCTAAGGCACCCAAATGCCTCACCAAGTTAGCTGGTGGGCCTGTGCAGATGTGTCCCCAGTTACCAGTTCTCATCCAATGTAACGATATGGCTGTAAAAATACCTGTCAGTGTACAATGTGAAGTGCCAGGTAGGGTTCTGTTGGGTAATGACCTCAAAGCTCTTGGAGTTGTATCTCATACCCCCAGACCTCCTAGCAAAAGGTTCCAGGAACTCACAAAACCTGCAAGAGAGAAAACCCTGAGAGGGTTATCTCAGGAGATGATGACAGAAATCACTCCTCTCCCACTGGAGCAACTTACTGCAGTAACTACCCGATCAGGAGCAAAGGGGCAACCCAAGACTCCTAGGAAAAAGCCAGCAGCAAGCACTCCAGTGCTTCCAACAAGGACTTCCCCTAGGTTGTCCAAAGTTACACCTGTAACTCCACCTCCAGCTGAGGCTGAGAGGGAGGTACAACCCTGTGTGGTTGAGCTAGACTCTGAGGAAGAGCTAGAAGGAGGCCCCAACCTTATTGGAGATTTGGACCCTGAGGACCATCCTGAGCTGCAGTCTTTACTGGCAGAAGGTGGGCCTAGCAGGGCAGCTTTTCGTAAGGGGCAAAGAGAATGTCCAACTCTGGAAGGTCTCCGCCACCAGGCAGCTTCTCAAGCTGATGGGCAAGAGCCTGGGAAGTATAGGTTGCACTGGGAAGATGGCCTCTTCTACAGTGAACCCACTGAGTCTGAACCTGGAGACTACAAACGCCTTGTAGTCCCACAAGAGAACAGACAACAGTTCTTACAACTAGCCCATGAGATACCTTTGGCTGGTCACTTGAGTTTCAAGAAGACCAAGGAAAGGCTCTCACTCTACTTTTATTGGCCAAAGATGGGGGCTGAAGTAGATAGATATTGTAAGAGCTGCCATACCTGCCAGACTTCTGGTAAGGTTGGTTCCAAGAATGTGGCACCTTTAGTGCCTCTCCCAGTTGTGGGAGTCCCATTTGAGAGGGTAAGGATTGACATTGTTGGTCCCCTTGATCCTCCAACCTCCTCAGGCAACAGGTTTATACTTGTTGTAGTAGACCATGCTACTAGGTACCCTGAGGCAATTCCTATGAGGACTGTTACAGCTCCGGCTGTGGCTAAGGCCCTCCTTGGTATTTTTACCAGGGTTGGGTTTCCTAAGGAGGTAATCTCTGACAGGGGGTCAAACTTTATGTCCCACTACATGAAAGCCATGTGGAAAACCTGTGGAGTTACCTACAAGTTCTCAACCGCATACCACCCTCAGACAAACGGGTTGGTTGAAAGGTTTAACAGAACCATGAAGAGCATGATAGGTGCTTTAGAAGAACCCCTTAAGAAAAAGTGGGACCTTCTACTGCCATGCCTTCTCTTTGCTTATAGAGAAGTCCCTCAGGAGGGAGTAGGTTATTCTCCCTTTGAGCTTCTCTATGGCCATCCCGTCAGAGGTCCATTGGCCCTGATTAAGGAGGGATTGGAAGGTGCTCCTCCCCTCAAGCCAGTCAGAGTGACTGACTATGTGATAGGTCTCCGGAGGAGAATGTCACACATGATGGCAGAAGCAAGTGACAACTTGAAAGCTGGTCAAGCCCTGGTCAAACATTGGCACGACCAGAAGGCTAACATGGTTGAGTTTACTCAAGACCAGCTAGTTCTAGTTATGCTCCCAACAAGGCAGAGGGCCTTGCAAGACAAATGGATGGGACCCTTCAAGGTTGTGGGAAAACTTGGAGAGGTCAACTATCTGGTGGATCTGGGCAGACCCAGGGAAGCTCCTAGAGTCTTCCACACCAACCGACTAAAAGCATACATCTCCAGACCTGATGTAGGAGCCTTGCTTCTAGCTTCAGCTGCAGAGGTGGAAGAGAGTGAATCTCTCCCTGATCTCCTCAGAGGTGTGCCTTTAGATGAAAAAGTTGAAGGAGTCAATCTCTCTTCAGACCTGACACCTGAGCAACAAGAGGAGTGCAAATCTATGTTAAATCAGTTCGCCACCCTGTTCTCACTGTCACCAGGCTTGACCCCTTGGGGCCAGCATGAGATACTCACTGGTGACTGTCTGCCAGTCAAAAGCAGAGGATACAGAATGTCAGAACATATCAGAGCCCACATCAAAGGAGAGGTCAAGAAGATGCTTGATCTCGGGGTAATAGAGCCCTCTACTAGTCCATGGTCTAGCCCAGTTGTGTTAGTACCAAAGGCAGGATCCAAAGACTTGAGATTCTGTGTGGACTATAGAGCTCTAAATGCAGTCACCAAGACTGATGCCCACCCTTTGCCCAGGACAGATGAGTTGGTGGATAAACTTGGTGCAGCCAAGTACCTCAGCACATTTGACCTGACGTCAGGCTATTGGCAAATAGCCCTGACAGACCATGCCAAGGAGAAAACTGCATTTTCAACCCCAGTTGGCTTGTACCAGTTTAAGGTCATGCCTTTTGGATTAAAAAATGCACCTGCCACATTCCAAAGGATGGTGAACCAAGTTCTGGCTGGGATGGAAGATTTCTGCATGGCATACTTGGATGACATTGCAGTCTTCAGCCACTCCTGGGAAGAACATGTGAACCACTTAGGACATGTGTTGCAGGCTCTGGAACAGGCCCATTTGACAATCAAAGCCAGTAAGTGCCAGATTGGTCAAAGTAAAGTGGTCTACCTTGGACATGAGGTAGGAGGTGGAGAAATAAGGCCTTTGCCCAGCAAGATTGAAGCTGTACAAAATTGGACAACACCAACTACTCAAACCCAAGTGAGAGCTTTTCTAGGCCTCACTGGATATTACAGGAATTTCATTGAGAACTATGGGACCATAGCTTCTCCACTGAATGTAATCTCCTCTCCCAAATTCCCTAAAAAGGTAAAATGGAATGAGGAGTGCAATCAGGCCTTTGAAAAACTGAAGAGAGCTCTTTGCCAAGCTCCAGTATTGAGAGCTCCTGACTACCACCAACCTTTCATTGTACAAACTGATGCTTCCAATGTAGGTATAGGTGCAGTTCTAAGCCAACTGGATGAGAAGGGTAGGGAGCACCCCATTTGCTTCATCAGTAGGAAACTGAAGGATCCTGAGACAAGGTGGGCAACTATCGAAAGAGAATGCTTTGCTATTGTGTGGGCACTGAAGAAGTTTAGGCCATACTTGTATGGTTCTACTTTTGTTATTCAGACTGACCACCAACCCTTGAGATGGTTAATGCAAATGAAAGGGGAAAATCCAAAACTATTGAGATGGTCAATCTGCCTGCAAGGGTTTGATTTCACCATTGAGCACAGGTCAGGGTGTCACCATCAAAATGCTGATGGACTCTCTAGGATGTATATCATCGACTAGAGGTATGAGGTTCATCCAGGAGTGGATTAAATCCTCCTGTCCCTTAGTCTGGGGGGGGCGAGTGTTAGGGAGAATTCTCTGTTTAGGCTGAATTTCCCTCCCTAGTGAGTCCCCCAGCAGCTTTGCTGGATTTCTGGGGTTTATTTTTTTCTCCTGCCAAGAGTGAGACTCTTTTACCCTCACCCTTGGACATGTTGAACTGTGTTATCTTGGACAAACCTTGTGTTGAATGGGCTATGGGGTCTTTTACTCCATAGGGCCTCATGTATTTTTGTGATGTGGGTTACACAGCACCCTCTGTGCCGTGACCCAGGGGTGTCCTAGGGACTCCCCAACATAGACTCCATACCCTGGGACTGACTACTGTCTCCCAGGGCATGTAAAGTCACCAAAAGACTTTGCTAGTCTTGAATCCTGAACAGAACCAGTACAAACCATCATATTGTGGACGTACTGGCTGGGGCAATTCGATTGCCCCAGGGTCTGTTAGTCGAGGGGGCACGTCTCCGTCCCCCCTGATCGAGTTTTGGCTGGTGGCAGTGGAAACTACGTTTTATATTCGACCGCGAATATTTTCCTATGGGATTTCCCATTGTTTTAGGCTAACACATTTAATTATTTATTTACGGTAGCCTTAAACATACCCCCGGTTTATATATTTATTTTTATAACTCCGGTTGGGACTTTTTGCCAAAACTTGATTCTAAAATGGCGTTGGTGTTCGCCTCTGTAACTCTGACCCAAAGTGGAGCCCTTTGTTCCACTTTTGGCGGGCTTCTCCACAGAAGCCCTCCAAAGTGGTGCCACTCTGTCTGGGGTACTTAGGAGGGGTGGAGGGGGATTTAGGCACCCTGGACTGAGTTACCTTGGTAACTCAAGTCGCACTCCGTCCTGATTGGCCCAAGTGGTGAACCGCCCGGCTCACCACTTAGCATGTTTGAGTGACAGCTAGGCTGGGTGAATGGGGGTTTGCTGCATAAAAGCAGGGCTTTGGGGACTGGAACTTCAGAAGTCGCCACAGGACCAAGAATCTGACGAGGGAAGAGCTGAGCCGACCTGCTTCGACGACACCACCCGGTGGAGCCCTGCTGAACCGTCTCACCACTTTTCCCGACGACCGAGGAGAACTCTTAACGGAGTGGCTCCTTCCCTTTACTGGTGGGGACAACCAGTTTTCGCCTTCTTTTCGCTTCTCGAGGTATCTCGTGGCCGCCTTGCCAGTGCCAAGCACCCCGGCAACCGGAACCCCACCACTTTTACCTCAAACCACGAAAGTCGGTACAACCCTTTAACCGGAGGACTCCGCGGCTGGTTTCTTCCCGGGCAGTGCAACGACCTTCTTCTTCTGCTCTTCAGCGAGAACTTCTTCTCCCCTGACCGACGTCGAGCCTTGCTGCCACTGCCTGGAACAACTGCCACCGCTGGAGGATCCTTTCCGCTTAAGGTACCGTGTTCCGCCTGGCTTCCCTTGCTACCGACTGTACGGGGTAGATTTAGCCCCCGGCTTTCGACCCTGGGAGTGCCTGGGACACCCTGGCTAAACTTTCTAAACCACTCTAAACTCTTTCTAACTCCTTGCAAGACTTTGAATCCCTAATAACAGTGTGATCTTGGGCACATTTTCGCTCCGGCTACTCTAAGAGTGGGCCCTGCCTAGTGACTTTTTGCTCACCTGTGACTTTGTGTTTCTTTGAGCCTATTGCAAGTGTTCTAGACCTTAGCGTGGTGTGTTTAACCTATTTCTGTTTCTTTTATCCCTTTCTTGAACCAACTAGAGTGTCATCTAACGTTAAGCACTCACCTCTGTTTTAATTATGTGGTGTTAACTTAGAATTGGCTAGATAGGAGTAAGGGTTGAAACTGCTTCCATTATAACTGTGTTTTTACTATACTTTGCTAGAGTGTTTTCAACTTATGTGTGTTTAATAAATAACTATATACTTTTGAAACCAAGCTCTGGTCAGTGTTTGCTTGTGCTATTGTGTCTGGGTACATATTGTGTATACTCTGCATACTGCCTAACTCTTCTTGAGAGAAGTCTGACTGCTCAGCCACAGCTACCAGGTAAATCTGGGTGGTACAGACTGCTACCAAAGGGGTTTACTGCTCTACCTGTAGTCTTAAATCTTTTGCAGTGTTCCCCAAGGGAACTGCACAGGTTTCTGCCTAACAGTGCGACTCTGTCTGGGTTCCACAGGAGGTGTGGGGAGGGGAATTGGCACCCTGGACTGTGTTGCCTTAGCAACTCAAGTCACTCTGTTCTGATTGGCCCAGTGGTGAGCCGCCCGGCTCCCCACTTAGCATGTTTGAGCTAAGCTAGGCTGTTGAATGGGGGGGGTTTCTGCATAAAAGCAGGGCTTTTGGGACTGGAACTTCAGAAGTCGCCACAGGACCTAAGAATCCGAAGAGGGAAGAAGCTGAGCCATCTGCAACGACGACACCACCGGTGGAGCCCTGCTGCAACGACCTCACCACTTTCCCGACGACAAGAGGAGATCTTCTGCTGGAAGAGTCTTCTCCCTCTGAGCTGGTGGGATCAACCAGTTCGCCCCTTTCGCCTTCCAAAGACGTCTCTTGGTCGACTCGCCCGTGCCAAGCACCCCAGTGACCGGATAGCCAAGCTGCACCGCTTTAACCGCAAATAAAAGGAACGCACTTTTTACCGACTAACTCCGTGGCTGGTCTCTTCCCTGGGCAGTGCAACGACTACAAGGTTCCTCCTCGACGAGATCTTCTCTTCCCCTGGTCGAATCCACGACTTGCATGCACTGCAAGGAACAACTGCTGCCGCTGGAGCTTCCTCTCTCTTTAAGGTACTGTGTTCCACCTGGCCTCCCTTTCTTCAGATTGCTAAAGGTGACCCTTACATCCTTGGCTTTCCAACTGGGTTGGCTAGAGACCTAACTTTACTTCTCGAATCACCCCATCCTCTTTTGAACACTCTGCAAAGACTTTTAGTGCATTTTAAACCGTGTGATCCTGGGCACATTTCGCTTTGCTCCATTTAAAGTGGGCCTGGCCTATGAACTTTGGCTCTACAGTATATACTGCCTTCACTGACTTGCTTTGGACTTATAAAAGTGTTGAACTGTTTTTATGCTCTGCCTTTTTCTTTCGCTTTAACCTAACTATTGGAGTGCCCTCTAGGTTACGCGCTCACATCTGTTTTAACAAATAGTGGTGTTTTAACTCTGACTTGTCTAATAGTTATCAAGGGAGTTGTTTATACTTTATCTGACCGTGTTTGAACTTGCTTTTGATTTAGAGTGCTAGTGTGTTTTTAAAGTGTGTGTTAAATACACAATTATATACTTTTGATACAAAGCTCTGGTCAGTGTTTGCTTGTTCCACCGTGTTTTTAGCCCTATTGTGTATACTCTATTTCTGATGTTTGTTAATCTGCTTAGAATCACATGCTGTGCATAGGTCCGACATCCAGTGGTCACTGCGGAGTATTGCATTTTGTTTTTCGTAGTCGAAAAGGGGACGTCGACAAGGCGTGTCTGAAACACTATCCCTATAGTGACGTGCGTTGTACCCACAATCCCTCACGCGTCGAGGTCCCTCAGATTGTTTTTTTCCGCCCAGCTTCTGGTCGCCTTCACGCGGAGCTCCTCGAGAGACATTGCAACTCCTCGACCTCTGGTCGTGTTTTCTCTAATATTTATAATCCCTCCCTCGACGCAGTTGTAAGCTGTTCTCCGCCGAAAAGAATCTTCGACGGAGGGTCGAGCGGAAGAAATCCTTCGGCGCTGCCGAACACGTGGCCTGGCCTCGCAGGCCATATACAGTAGGGAGAGTGGGGTCGTGGGACATCTCTGGGTCTTTTCTGAGAATGCCTTTCCCTTTCCCCTTCCTTTCCCTTGGGGTGTTTATCGCGATTTATTGCCTCGGCTATGGAGAGGACACCGTTTAGGTTTTGCCCACTTTGTAAAGGCAAATTCACTTGGAAGGACAAGCACTCACGGTGTAACCGCTGCTTGCCCCTCGATCACAAGGAGGAAAGGTGCGCGGCTTGTCGGCTTCTTAAGCCTAAAACTCTAAAAGACCGAAGGGTTAAAAGGTGGGCGGCCTACGCGATGTCGAAGGCCGAAGGTTCACCCGCCGCTGCTACCACCGACAGTGACGAGGAACGCGATAACACGACCTCCGCTACGGAAGTCGAAACCCCCTCTAAGGAGCGCTTACGCGCTTCGTCGTCTGTCCCCGGCCCCGACGGGCTCGGCTCACGCCCTGCTTATGGGGATGAACACCCCGGCGACAGACGCACACAAAGATCCACATAAACACACAACCCACGGCTCTTCTTCGACAAAGTCGAAAAGACCTTCGGCGCCCAAGGAGACGCAGGTTCCACCGGCGGCCTCCTCGGACCGTTCGGGTTCGAAGCCCCTCTCGCAACCGCAGCCGCGACCTGCGACTGGGCTTTCGGCAAACAAGGGCGCTGCCACCAAACCATCGGCCGGTGCGCATCAACAGAAAGCGCAGACCGCCGTAGAGCGTTCGATACCCATAGCGTCGAAAACTCAAGCTTCCGCCGACAAACGAGTCGCCGACAAGCGAGTCGCCGATAGCTTAGCAAGGATCGCTGTAGCCGACGCCCAAAAGCGTACGCCGAAGATTTCGTCGAGCGTTACGCATAAGTTAAAGGATACGCCGAAAAAGCCCGAAGGGAAGCAGGGACTACCCCCTTCAGGCAGGGAGTCTCCCGACACACCAGAAGGTTTTTCGGAGGGCGACGGGACACTTTCCTCGACGCTTTGGGAGAGGTCGAGCCATTTCGAGTTAGATAACCCTATGTTTCCCCCGCCAGACCGCTCTGGGGTACCCCATGAAACTATGGAAAGACTCCACCTCTGTATGGAGAGGATGGAAAAGTTCATGAGCACCCAGGCCTCTCAAACACACAAGAGGACCAGAGAAGGGCCTCAGGAGGACCCCAGGGCCAAAAATCCGAGGCTAGTCGATCCCCAGCAGGACAGAGCCTCAGACTTCCAAGATGTATATGACCTCACTGGGGAGGAGCAAGACTTCGAGGAAGAAGATGATTTCATGGACAATGAAGAACAGAACCAGGAGGAATGTCTGGAAGACAGAACAGACATTATAGAAGAAGGCTTCGGGGTTAACCCAGAAGAGGGACCTTCACACCCCTGGCAATCACCATCAGTGTATTCCGACACTGATGTCCTAAACCTAACTCCTCCGGACAATTCTCCAGTTAGGAACACGTCTCCAATTGACGATCAGCCGACGTTCAATGCACTGTTGCGCAGAGCAGCAGCGCATTTCGAACTCGACACCGGGGAACTCTCTCCAGAATTGGACTTTGTAGAAAGAGTGATTAAGGAAAAACCCCCGGTCAGCCAGACCATTCCACTCCTCGCTTCAGTGAAGAGAAGGATCATACCTTCGCTGTCCACTCCCGCTATGATCAGAGGGGTCAATCCACGGATTGAAAAACTTTTCACTCCTTCACCCTCAGACCCCCTCTACATTAGGGGACATTCCATTCCTGATTCCCTAGTGGTTTCTAATACTAGAAAGAGGGCAGGGGTACCACTTTCCACCAGTGAGGCACCCCCTGACAAGGAGGGCAAGAGGCTATATGCCCTTGCAAAAAGAGTTACTTCCTCGGCTGCCTTCTCAGCAAGAATTGCCAACAACAATTCCTTGCTTGCAAGCTACGCAGACGCGCAGTGGGCCAAACTGCGAAAAGACGCCGAGGAAGCACCGGAGCCTTTACGTACGCGCCTACTGTCAACTATTGGCGAAGGAACCCAAGTGAACCAGAGCATTGTTAAAAACTCTCTGGACGCGGCAGAAACAGCAGGACGTTCCTTGGTACAAGGAATACTCCTAAAGCGCCATGTATGGCTGCGCAACTCAGGCTTTAAACCAGAGACACAGGCGTCTTTGATAAATAAACCTGTCGAGGACGCTAACCTCTTCGGAAAAGCGGTAGATGAAGCCCTAGAGATGGCTAAAAAAGAGTTCGACACTATCAAGACTCTCGACCAGATCTCTAAGCCCACTACCAGGCGCGGCTATGGCAACAAACGCTTTTTTCGTGGCCAACGCCAACACCAACAACAAAATCAACATCAGCAATACCCTGCCACCAATTACCAAACCAATAGTGGGCAGTACAGCCAAAGAGGCCAACGCCGGGGCAAAGGGAGGGGTCGGGGATCCACCCCCAGAGGCTCCCAAGCCCCCAACAACTCCAAGTGACGCGAAGATTTGCGTCCCCTCCCATGCAACACCGGTCGGGGGCCGGATAACATCCTTTCTTCCTGCATGGGAGGAGATAACGTCAGACCGTTGGGTACTGTCCACCGTAGCCCACGGATACTGTATCGAATTCAACAGTTCCCCATCCTACAGACCCCCGAGGGGACGTCGCATGACACCGGAACATCTTGCCATCCTTCTCCAAGAAGTACAACAACTACTGGAAAAAGGTAACGGAAGGTATTTATTCAGTGTACTTCCTTGTACCCAAAAAGGATCTAACCATGCGCCCTGTATTAGACCTGCGCCCAGCGAACAACTTTATCAAACCCCAAAAGTTTCGTATGGTAACCTTACAGGAAGTAATCCCACTGCTTTCTCAGGGAGATTACATGACAACATTGGCATGAAAGATGCATACTTTCATATTTTAATGTTGCCAGCGCACAGAAAATACCTCAGGTTCATGATAGAGGGCAAACACTACCAGTTCAAAGTGCTACCCTTCGGCATAGCATCAGCACCAAGGGTATTCACGAAGGTGCTGGCAGTGGCAGCGGCCCACCTGCGCAGGTTGTCCATCCCAGTTTACCCTTACCTCGACGACTGGCTCATAACAGGGGATTCTTACGAAACATGCTTCTCCAATACCCAAAAGACAGTAGACCTTTTGTTCCAGTTGGGCTTCTCCATCAACGAAAAGAAGTCCAGTTTAGACCCCAGTCAAATCAAGCAATTCCTAGGGGCTCTAATTCAAACAAAGGACGGCCTCGTCTTCCCCTCCAGAGAGAGGGTCCAAAACATGCTGTTTCAAATCCCTCAATATGTGACCGGTCGAGAGGTGACGGTACGCAAAGCAATGCGCTTGCTAGGAATGATGGCGTCGTGTATTTATTTGGTACCTCACGCGCGCCTGCGCATGCGCCCAATGCAAGAGTGGCTCAACAGCCAGTGGTGTCAGGCCAGCGGACTATGGGAGGATCTAGTTGTGGTCTCGCAGGCCTTAGTTCTCTCGCTACGGTGGTGGACAAAGGAAAACATGGAAAAAGGGAAACCCTTTGCCACACCCGCGGCGGAAGCCACTCTAACCACAGACGCATCCCTCACAGGATGGGGGGCGCACCTATCCCATCAGACTGCTCACGGAGTGTGGACTCCGAACGTAGCATCCAAACACATAAATCTACTGGAGCTACTAGCTGTGTTCAAGGCGCTAAAAGCCTTCCAGGAACACCTACAAGGCAAAACAGTAATGGTCCTTACAGACAGCACCACAGCCATGTACTACATCAACAAGCAAGGGGGCACCCACTCTCCAGGCCTGTCCAAGCTGGCCCAGAATATATGGAAGTGGGCTCTCAAACAGAACATGTTCCTACTATCACTACATGTACCCGGGGAACTCAATCTGCTAGCAGACAGCCTCAGCAGAGATTTCCCCCTGCCCAAAGAGTACGAATGGCGCCTGCACGAAGACATCGTCTTCGACGTCTTCACACAATGGGGATTCCCAGAAATAGACCTGTTCGCAACCCTGGAAAACTCACAATGCCTAAGTTACGCCTCCAGGTACCCCCAGAACCAATCCAAGGGGAACGGTCTGTCGATGCAATGGTCAGGGAAATTTGTTTACGCTTTTCCCCCGACTCCCCTTCTCAACAAAGTGGTGCACAAGATGCACCAGGAACAAGTAACCATGATACTAGTGGCCCCAATGTGGGCACGACAACCATGGTTCGCTCACTTGATGGAGATGTCTCTATCCCCCCCAGTAAAACTCCCCTGCCCGTACAACATGCTGTCTCAGGACAAAGGCAGGACGCTGCATCCATGCCCCCAGAACATGAACTTAGCAGCTTGGCTCCTGAGATCATAGAGTTCGGACATCTACAACTCCCGCAAAGATGCATGGACATCCTCAGGGAAGCCCGAAAACCGAACACTCGCCACTGCTATTCTAGCAAGTGGAAAAGATTTGTCATCTGGTGCAGGAGTAAAAGCATCAACCCTATTGACTGCTCTCCCACACATGTGGTCCTATACCTCACCCACCTATTAGATTCAGGTCTAGTGTTTAACTCCATTAAAGTCCACCTAGCTGCACTTTCTGCATACACCACTTCCCAACTCAAAGTGTCGTGGTGGAGGATCCCTGTTATAAAGGGCTTCATGGAGGGAGTAAAGAGAATACACCCCCCGATAGCTGACCCAGCTCCCGGATGGGACCTTAATGTGGTACTCACCAGACTCATGGGCTCTCCATTCGAACCCATGCACAAAGCATCTCTTAAACACCTCACGCTTAAGACTGCTTTTTTAATAGCTATCACCTCCATCAGGAGAGTAAGTGAACTTCAGGCTCTTTCTATTCTAGACCCCTTCGTTACAGTTCACAAAGATAAAGTGGTTCTACGCACTCACCCTAGGTTTGCTCCGAAATTTATTTCTAAATTCCACGTAAACCAGTCTATAGAACTACCAACGTTCTTTCAAAATCCTTCCAATTTGGGAGAAAGGACTCTGCACACACTAGATGTACGCAGAGCGGTCATGTTCTACATGGAAAGAACCAGACCACTGAGGAAGACTAATCAGTTCTTCGTCTCGGTGGCAGCAGGAAGAGAAGGAGATGCAGTTTCAAAATCCACTATTTCTAGATGGATTGTTCAATGCATCACTCTCTGCTATACTCTTGCTAAGAGAGAACTGCCCTTTAGGCCAAGAGCACACTCTACTCGAGGCACGGGGGCATCCATAGCATTCATTGCAAATGTTCCCCTTGAGTCCATCTGCAAAGCGGCTACCTGGAGTTCTGTGCACACCTTTACAAAACACTACTGTCTAGATACACACTCTAGATCTGACTCCCAGGTGGGACAGGCAGTATTAAGACACCTTTTCTCTACTGTTCCTTCTCATAACCCACCACCAACTCCGGGTACTGCTCGCTAGTCTATGCACAGCATGTGATTCTAAGCAGATTAACAAACATCAGAAGAGAATGCATTACTTACCGTAAAAGCATTTCTGATGGTTGTATCTGCTTAGATTCACATGCGCCCGCCCTTCCTCCCCGCTCGGATGGAAGGAACATAGACTTCCTTTATATATCTCTCTTTTCTGTACTCACTCACGTCTAGAAGGCTCCCTCAGGGCAGAAAAATACAAACAGAGGGACCTCGACGCGTGAGGGATTGTGGGTACAACGCACGTCACTATAGGGATAGTGTTTCAGACACGCCTTGTCGACGTCCCCTTTTCGACTACGAAAAACAAAATGCAATACTCCGCAGTGACCACTGGATGTCGGACCTATGCACAGCATGTGAATCTAAGCAGATACAACCATCAGAAATGCTTTTACGGTAAGTAATGCATTCTCATACTGCCTTACTCTTCTTGAGAGAAGTCGGACTGCTCAGCCAGAGCTACCAGGTAAATCTGGGTGGTGCAGACTGCTACCAATTGGGTTTACTGCTTACTCCTGTAGTCTTAATCTTTTTGCAGTGGTCCCCAAGGGAACTGCACAGGATTCTGCCTAACAACGTTCAAACAGCCCTTTCTGTAAAATGCTGAGAGAGATACAGAGGAATGTGTGCTGGAACTGTATAAAAGGTGAAGCTTCCACAGTAAAAAAAAAAGCAGGTCGACCACTGGAATCTGAAGTAACCGAAGACGACTACCAGAGACCCTGCAGACCCTTTGCAACACTGAAGCAACCACTGCTGACCTGACCTTGTTTTCTGTGCGACAGAGGAGCTCCGAAAAGGACAACTTTCCCTTTGACTGGTGGGAACAACCAGTCCCAAGACGTACTTTGAAACAAGCCATCTCCTGAGGTCCTAGGAGTTTCCATAGCTGTGGAACCCCAATACCAGGAGACCTGCTGCCCATTTCGAGTGCATCGTTGTGGAAAGGCTGAATCCCTCTAAATCTTTGCTGAACTCATAAGAACACTCAAGAGATCTGATCCAACTCACCCAGATCCCCTCACCAGTGTGGGACTGCAGGAAGTGAAGAAGATTGACCAGGCGATGCGTGTCCTTTGTTGGTGCTGCAGAAAAGGCGCCTAAGCACAGAGTGGACCAAGAAGTTGCTGAAAGTCGTGCTGCAGGCCCTCCATCGTGACTGCTGCTGAGAGGTCACGTCAATTGTCTGCCTTCAGTCATCGGACAAAGGAATGCAAAGGTCGGTTCCAGAGCTGCAACATGGCAGAGCATCCAGCACGCATATTTTCTTCTCACCTAAGCTACTGTGGGGAAAAAGGTATTGCTTACCTGATTCCAAGAAGTCGCTCAAGAGCGTTGAGTGCAAGAAAAGGTGTCCAGGGCAACACCTTCTTACCTCAGACCCAAGCCGCTGCTTGTGTCCCCTTCTCAAGTCCGTTTTAAGGTCTCCCTTGTTAGTTGTTAACTTGCTGCTTCAATAACACTAGAAACTGGAAGAAATCCACAGCAACTCTTTGTAATTCGCTACTTGTCAAGACTTAAAGCCCTCTCTGAACTGCCTTTAGCTAGGGTTCTGTTTTTTGACTAAAATTACTTAGGCGAAGAAACCATCTCTAGAACCTTGAACTAAGCTTATGGTACACTAACCATTTTCCTGCCTTTAAGAGACTTTACTATATGTGTTTGCAGAGTAAATGCTTTACCGTATAAACCATTGAAAACCACATGAATGCGCAATAACCGATAATACGACAACGTTGTCTTTTCCCTTTCTAACGTTGCTACAAATGTGAAAGTGTCCTTTGAAGTGTATTATCAAGTAATCCTAAGTGTTCTCGTATAAACATCTGAAGTATTTAAAGTATTTCCGGTGCAAATATAATAAACATATACTTTTAAAAATATAATTATAAGTGTAAGTGCTTCTTTGCTGTGCCTATTTAAGATTCAGTGTACTTACCTACAGCTCACATCTTCCTATTACGATACGCTCGACTGCTCAGCCACACTACCACGGTCCTGAGCTAGTACAGGCAGATACTAAGAGTTGGGGATCTACAAACCTCTGGGATCGCTTACTAAAGTCTTATTGCCAGTAGGACTTTAGGAAAATTCCCCATCAGTGACTTACTTTAACTTACTTTATTTCTGATACAGTGGAGGAGTCTCTACCCTCTCACCCTTTTTGGAAGCAGTGCGTGGGTTGGAGGGGCAGTGGTTCGATGCTAACCTATGATTGCAGTGGGGGCAGAGGAGAAGGGATGCGGGGGAGCGGAGGGGGTGCTGGGAAGATTAAAAACTCTCTGATGTGTTAATACTGCCTGTTCTGGTTCCCAGATTGGGGAGTGGGGTGTACAGGGAGTTAGGGGTTTGGTACAAATATATGATTAGGGGTGGGCGGTTCCTGCCTTAACCTTGTTATGTATCTGAGGAGTCGCACACAGACTTTGGGAGTCAGGCATGAGGGGTGAGATTTGACCTTGCTTTACTTTAGTTGTGGGCCATGGAAAAGGGAAGTTACATGTGGATGTTGCTTGCACTTTAAGCGGGGGCGGGGGGCTTACTTGGGGAAAGGGAGGCATGTTTCAAAATTAGTTTCCTTTACAGTTTCTATATAAGCTGGGTGACAAACACATGTTCTAAAACCGGCAGATGCTATCTTTTGTGCAAAAGTCGCCTCTCATCCTTGGCCAATAAGAATGTCTCTTGTAGACAAACCATATCAGCGGATAAGTCGACTAACCTACGCATTACAGATTTCATCTGTGCGGGGGAGTTAAGACACAGCACGTTGCAAGTGATCAGATTTAATTGGTGTATTCTATCTTCAGCCATTAAGGATATTACTAAACGCTTGATTACTTAGCGGCTGTGTTCCTAGCCAATACTTTACATAGAACAGGTTAGTTGTGAGCCTAAGTTTCTTTAGACAAGTAGTACAATGGCAAACCAGCCATATGAAATGCCCATGATCTATTCCCTTCCAAACCACATCCCCACTAACTCCCACCCCATGAGGCCCATGTTTAAGTGAGAGTTCGAAATCACTATCGGGGGAGGGGGGATGGGGAGGGGTCCTCTAAGAACCAACAACACTAGCCCAACCTTTTAAATGTAAATATGAACTGTCAAACCCCAACAATGCACCTAAATAAGTGCAAATGCACCCCACCCTTAATTTACTTGATTACCCTTGTACTTTTGAACCGTAAACCATCACCCACAGAGGGACATGCTAAACCAGTGCCCAGCAAATAGTGAGTAGCGAATCCACTCTTGCTCCCCCCAGTTAACTGAGTTGGTCTGTCTTGTCTCTGCGAGATGGGTCCCCCAATCTTCTCCGTCTCAGGACATCAGACCAGGATGCCGTAGCCCAGTCCGATCGAGCTCCCCCAGTCCATGTCCCCCCCCGCCCCGTTCTCCTTCTCAGCAGCCTCTGGGTTAAGGAGGCGCTACGCTTTCTTCAATTTCACGATCTTCCAATTCTGATTTTCAACCGCAAAGAGTAGTAGGGCTGTGGGGAAAACCCCATCGATATGTAATCTTTCTTTCTTGCAACCATTCAGTCATGGGCTGCAAATCCCTCCTTTTGGCTATTGTATCCGAAGCCAGATCTTGATACAGGGCGATAGAGGCGTCCCTGAATTGCATGCTGGATGAATCCCTGGCTGCTTTCATGATGTGTTCTTTGGTGGCCGTGCAAAAGTATACTCTGGCTAAGGCATCAGGAGTGCCTCTCTACGGTTGCCTCGGATGTGTCCGATGGACCCTGTCCAATTCCAGCTCAGCATCATCAGGGAGGGCTAACACAAAACGGACAAAATCCTGCACGAACTCTGTCAGGTCTGCGTCAGTGACTGATATACGAATGCCCCGAAGGTGAATGTTATTACAGCACGACTGGTTCTTTGCGTCCTCCCACCCCACCTCAGGGCCTCACATTGGGCTTCAAGAGCTTCAATTCTGTTGGAGCACTCACTGACCTCATATCCCTGTTCGCAGATTGTAGTTTCCAGTTCCGCAGTCTTGCCCTCAACCTCCTCAACTCGTTTATCTAGGGCAGTGATTTTCTGTAAGAGCTCAGTCGTGCCCCTCTGGTATTCCTTCTTCATTTCCTTTAATAGAGCCTACAGGTCTGATTTTGGGACAGAATGGAGGGGAGGTTGACTCCCTGCCAAGGAGTCAGTAATGTGGACCATCACTTTAGACTTCTCCATGGTATTTTGCAGGAGGGTGGCAATGTCCGACTGTTTTAACCCTTTTGATGATTTGGTCATGATGGTCTCTTAGAGTGTCAGTTCTTGTTACCGACACTGAGCTTCAGCGAGAGGCCGGTGTGATGAATCCTGTGGAGTCCTCACTAAACCCCAGCCTAAACTCTCCTCCCATGTGGCCAGGGGAAGGCAGCCACTACCTGGTCCTAACCCTCGGGGTGGTAACATGAGGGAGGATCACATGGGATGGGACGGCTGTCAAGGGGAAGTGGGGACTCCGCTAGCAGAGAGGCAGTATTCATCCTCTTCTGAGGATGAGATTCCCCTAATACTTAAATATCTAATGGCATGCTGTCAATGTACGGTTCCTGCTTATAGTAATACCAAAAGTACAGAACATGAAAACTCTGTTAACCAGCATAAAAGTGGTAAATTGGGGATTCAGGAAGTTAATATAACAATTTCTAATTTTTATGATTCTGATTTATATATCGGTCCAAAACCCAAGGGTAAACCACCAACTCTTTTAATAACCTCCCCTAAACTTTACAACTCTTAACAAATCAGTTGAAGTTAACAAATCATAAAGAGCACAAAAACATTATGGACTTCAAGACGCATAATGCTTGTGGTACTGGGACAAGGAAAAGGAATTCAGAGTTGAAGTATAATGAGCGGTCTAGTTGTTTTGGCAGAAAGCACCTCAGCTGAAACTTTAAATGTATAAATGAGTTTCAGGTGCAGGGGAAGAGAGAGGAAGGAGAAGCTGATGATGCAGTACTGGCAGCAGCAGTACTACGTGCGGTAGACGCTGGGGATGCAGAAGAAGCGTGACCATGTAGAGAATGCGCAACTTGAAGAGGCTCTGAAGAAAGCTACGCCGTGTGAAAGATGAGCTTCAGAGAACCGGAAAGCACACTGAGCTGTCAGAGCTCCCCTGAAGGACTGGGCATACCGCAGCAGTCCGACCGGAGCTGGCAGAAGGGTTAAAGGACCAAAGAGTTCTGCAACAGCGCCTGTGAGTCGGAAGGAGACACCAAGGCATACCAGTGATTAGGCCTGAAGCAGGGGACTTCCGGCGTCTGGACAAGACGGCTAGGTGAATTTGGTGATGTTTGAATACCGAGCAGATGAAATAAGGCAAACTGGGCACTGCTCTCCTAACAAGGATAACAGTTGGGAGATCATTCTAACATGCATTGCCAGCAACCAAGAGGTAGCATAAACATAAAACGAAGGCTGAAGGAGGAAAGCATTCCTTCTATGAGAGATCAAGGGGGAGAGAACTGTAACCTGCATTTCCTACTTACAAAAGGCAGTAAAGGAATAATAGAGACAGCACAGGAGCAACTTCTCTTTTATGTAATTTCAATTTGGGAAGAGCTGTAACCCACTTTTTCAAGAGTCAAGAGACTATAAAGAGAAGCAGTTGTTGTTCACACCTCCTCGCTTAGAATCCTGGTGTGGAGAGTTTTGGAATAAGCATTACCACAAAGTACAATTGTAGTAGTAGTAGGAGTTTTATCCAAGTCGGCGAGTGAACCAGGAAACGGACCAATAGTAGTTGGTCCTGGCAGGCGAGTATACCAGGATAGATGATGATTTCAAGTACTGTGGTTGTGGTAAAGAGGTGTGTTGGAAAATAAGTGTTAACTCCATCAGCTTGTCTTGATGAACTGATTATTAAGCTATGCTGACTAAAGTGTTTCTTTTGAAGAATAAAGTGCTAACAATTGTTCGACATTTGAGAAATTAACATTTGCCCTGGGTTATGAACATGTGCTTTGAGGAATAGACTTTTGTTTTGTAAAGCAAGAGACTGTGGAAAAATGTATTGCTTTGATTTATGAACAAGCCTTTGAAAGAAAGATATTTGCGTTGCCACGTGGAAGGATATATTGCATGGAAAATACCTTTTGTGCTACGTTGAATGGAACTTTGTTATTACACAGACCTTTCTTGAATCTAAACTTTGCTCAAGGTATTCCTGAATTGATCCAGGGGAAGGGAGTTCAACCCTGATCACAAGGAGCACTTATTAAAGCTTTTGAGTTTTGAATTGATATGTTATTTTGTAGAAATTAAGACAGCCAAACAACCCTTGTATAATTTTGTTGTTAGTATGAGGTCAGATACTTTTTGGACACTAGGTCATTTTTCTTTAGTCTTACTTTGTTTGGCAGGGACATCCTTGTTAGGCTAGGGAAAAATAGGCATTTGTCTCACCCCTTTTTATTTAATAAAATGGCATCTTGTGGGAAAACTCTACCTTTGGGTCTGTCTAGCATTTCTGACTCCTCACACTGGTGAGGAGACACCAGGACAGGGCTCTCATCCAACACCCATGCCAGAGGTGTTCACACCATGCAACAAGCTCCAGCAGGGGCCAGGGGGAGACACAGAGACCAAAAGAACTCCAGCCCAGGAAATGGACAGTGGCAACTTGGTTCCGAAAGAAAGCGCCACTTAACGATCAAAAATCCCCTTGTTGCCGCAGGACTCACTATGGACGTGGGTGGAAGCCTCCAGGTCTTGGAGAGGGAGCCGGGCCCAAGTGCAACTGCCAGGATCGTAGAGGGGGTCCTGCCCGGAGGCAGCAACGAGGCGGCAGCAGTGGTGGGAGGCACCCACACCGGATCCCGGCCCGGGAGTCCGTCCAGGCAAGAGCGTTAAAACAGCGGCGGATCAAGTCTCCCCCCAGAACTAGGGACCCGGAGCCGGGCACAGAGTGCATGGCGCTCGAAGTGTGTGTGATGCCTGGGCAAGGGAAGCCTGACAAGGCCTCAGGGGTCCTCAGGACTGTGCGTAGGCTGCGTGGTCACACAACAGACCTTGGAACTCAGCGGGAGGCAGGCGCCATCTTGGGTTCCCAGAGCGGGGCTGTCTGATGCCAACAACTCGGTGCAGGCAGGCTCTTTTCCAACAGCGTTTTGCACGCAGGATGACCAAATCTACACATATGGCGTCCTGAAGTGTGTGGTGCAGAGCGAGCTTTGAAAAGTGGTCTCGGACCATGTTTGTCAGATCTCGGGCGGCCGCAATCACAGAACCATCCACTTGTTCGGGCTCCAAGCTACGCCCCTCCCCCAGCGGTTCTATGTAGAGGTTGAAGATGACGGTGGACTGGATCGCGCCTTGTGAACCTTTCAGGAAAGTGGACGTTACTGGGTTCTGTTGGGGCCCGTCTGGGTGAGATAGTCTCTGTTTGGAGATGTACACAGCAAACCACTGCAGGACTGTTCCATTGAAGCTCGTGCACGCAGCAAGGATTTTGAGGAGTGCTTCATGGTCAACAGTGTTATAGATGGCAGGTAAGTCAAGTAGGGCGAGTAAGCAGGCAGTCGTCATTTTCCAGGAATTGTAAAGGGCCATTGATAACTAGGATGGTGGCGGTCTTTGGGTTGCAACATAGTCAGAAACTGGATTGGTAGTACTGCAGGAGATTATTTGAAGTGATCCTTTCTTGCAAATTAATGGAGACAGTCTTCTCAATAATTTTGCTGAAGAAGAATGAAGTGTGTGATGAACACTAGTTGGCTAGGTTGTCTGGCCCAAGTGTGGGTTCTTCAGCAGCAGGAGGATCTGTTCCAGTTTCTGGCATCTGGGAAGTTGCCCTGCATGAGGGATGTGTTGACATTGTTGAAAAGGAGTGATTCATCTGTGGTGACCTTCAGTGGAGAAGAGGGGAGTATATAGTCTATGTAAGCAGTGGGTAGGTGGGCTGTGAGTGGGTTTCCAGGTCTTCTGGAGTAATTGTCCTGAATTCAGTCCATTTTGACATGTTTCAGGGCTGGGCCAGGAATTGAATTGATGCTGTGTATTGGGGAGGTTTTTCCAAATCCCCAAAGACGGGCTCGCCATGAAAGCAAGACGACACAGAGCAACACAGGTTTGATCACCGGGTCCGCGCTTAGAAACCTCTGTGTATTAAGCGTGTTCTAAATAACCAATCGTATCATACCACTTGTGGCAAGTGACGAGGATCTATTGTAGAGTTGTTACATTGAATACTTTGCTTGTGTTCAACTTAATCCCACACAAGGCTAAGCTCCATCAGAACAGCAATTGTAACATGCCAAATATGGATAACTTCAGTCAGGAAGCCCTGATCATTTTGACAGTAGATCAATTTAAAGAAATGTGTAAAGTCAGGAATCCTACTGTAAAAGGAAAGAAAAATTAATTGTTTGCAAGGTTGTTAAATCACCAAAGTCTGGGCTGTAGGCATGTAACACCTACTAACATACATGTGGAAACTGATTGAGGATGATGGTTCAGAGTCTAACTCTAATGTCTTAGAAGAGGCAAAGTCATTGCAGGATAGGAGCCCCTCTTTGCCATAGACTGCTCTTTGCCTCAAGCTATTATCACTGGGAACCCCACAAGGTCCATCACCGAGTCCAGAATGTGTCTTTTGCGAAAGAGACTGTTAGGGAGAATTGTCTCTTTAGGCTGAATTTCCTAACCTAGTGAGTCCCCCAGCAGCTTTGCTGGATTTCTGGAGTTTGTTTTTTTCTCCTGCCAACAGTGAGACTCTTTTTCTCCCACTCTTGGACATGATTTATGGTGTTCCTTTGACTGGTAATGTGTTTTATGGGCTATGGGGTCCTTTACTCCATAGGGTCTCATGTGTTTTTACTATGTGTGTTACACAGCACCCTCCGTGCAGTAACACAGGGGTGTCATAGTGACACCCCACCATAGACTCCATACCCTGGGACTGACTACTGTCTCCCAGGGCATGTAAAGTCACCACTGGCTTTACTAGTCCCAAATTATTAACAGAAACCGGTACAAACCATCATATTCTGGACGTACTCGTCGGGGCAATTCGATTGCCCTGGGGTCTGTTAGTCGAGGGGGCACGTCTCCGTCCCCCCTGATCGAGCTTTGGCTGGTGGCAGTGGATACTACTTTTTATATTCGACCACGAATATATCCCTATGGTATTTTCCCATTGTTCGAGGCTACCAACTTTAATTATTTAATTCTCATAGCCTCGAACATACCGCCGGTTTATTTATTTAATATTAATTCGCCGGTTGGTATTTTTTGCCAGGACTCGATTCTAAAATGGCGTTTGTGTTCTCTTCTGTGACTCCAACCCCACTCGAGCCCTTTGTTCCACTTTTAGGCAGGCTTCTCCACAGAAGCCTCCAAAAGTGGTGCCACTCTGTCTGGGTACCACTTGGGGTGTGGGAGGGGGTTTAGGCACCCTGGACTGAGTTACCTTGGTAACTCAAGTCGCACTCTTGTGTGATTGGCCCAAGTGGTGAGCCGGCTGGCTCACCACTTAGCATGTTTGACAGCTAGGCTGGGTGAATGGGGGTGTGCTGCATAAAAGCTGGGCTTTGGGGACTGGAACTTCAGAAGTCACCACAGGACCTAAGAATCCGACGAGGTAGAAGCTGAGCCGACCTACCACGACGACACCACCGGTGGAGCCCAGCGGAAGCACTCACCACTTCCCGACGACAGAGAAGATCTCCCAGCTGGAGAGGCTTCTTCCCCTGACTGGTGGGCACAACCAGTTTACCTTCTTCTCTTTGCATCCCAGGACGTCTTGTGGTTGAATTGCCCGTGCCAAGCACCCCGGCAACCGGATAGCCACTTACCACTGGACCGTGAATAAAAGGACCACTCGTTTTACTTGAGAACTCCACGTCTGGTTTCTTCCCTGGCAGTGCAACTGACTCCTGTCGTCCTCCCCGACGAGATCCTCTCTTCCCCTGGACGAAGCACCGACTTGCATCCGCAGCCGGGAACAACTGCCCCCGCTGGATTATTCTCACCACTTTAAGGTACCGTGTCCGCCAGGCCTCCCTTTCTAAAGATTGCTACAAGGTAATAATAATCCCTTAACCTTCTGGACTGGGCTGGCCGCCTTGACCTTCTAACTGGTCCCTTTCTTTTGGTACAACTCTTTTTGAACCTTTGCAAGACTCTTGTGCACTTCAACCGTGTGACCTTGGACACATTTCGTTCTGATCCTCTTAAAGTGGATCCGGCCTTCTGAACTCTAACTTCACGGTTTTACTTGCCTTCCTCTCTTGTTTTGTTCTTATGAAAGTGTTGGGATCTGTTTCAAATTATATTCTGCTTTTCTCTCCCTTTTAAAACGAATTATTAGAGTGCCATCTGCGTTAAGCGCTCACCGCTGTCTGAAAATAAGTGGGGCTTTACTTAAGACTTGTCTAATATTCTTCTAAGGGAGTGTATATCTTTTAGTGACCGTGTTTTTGAATTGCTTACTATTAGTGCTTGTGTGTTTTTCTAGATGTGATTTTAAATAAATAATTATATCTCTTTTACACCAAGCCCTGGTCAGTGTTTACTTGTTCTACTGTGTTCTTTTGACCTATTGTGAATACTCTGTGTACTGCCTAACTCTTTTTGAGGGAAGTCTGACTGGTCAGCCACAGCTACCAAGTGAATCTGTGTGGTACAGACTGCTACCAAGTGGGTTTACTGCCAAACACCTGTAGTCTTAAATCTTTTGCAGTGGTCCCAGAGGGAACTGCACAGGTCTCTGCCTAACAGACTTCAATTGGACTTCAATTAGAATTTAAAAGGTTGCAAGCTCAAGCTGAAGCCAAACTTCAGGACATCAAGCTCAGGGAATTGGAAATACAATATGTGCTTGAAATGAAAACATTGTCTCTTGAAAATGTTTCCCTCCTAGAGTCCTCTAGGTCTTCCAGTTCCAAGAGGCCTCGCCTGCCTAAAGAAGCAGTGAGTATGTATTATGTCAAACTTGATATTTTGGATTAGTTGGGTGCCTTTGAATACAATCATGGGATTCAGGGTGTCACGGGTAATCGGCATATTCCTTGGCTGTTTTCTACGCTTCTGCAGGTTGCAACTGATGCTGTGATGGAGGTGGGTGAACTTGAAAGACAGGAGTATGAGAATGTGAAGCTGGCTTTGGTAGCCAGATTTGGGAAAACCCCTTCCCAGTACTTTAAGAGGTTTAGGACCCTCAAAAAGACTGATGGTACCCCTTGGGCTACCTGGGTGTGTGAATGTTTGAAAAACGTAGATGGTTGGTTAAGGGTTAGAGTGAACTCCTTTGAAGGAATGAGAATTCTATTTTTGTTAGAATCTATTTTGATGCCTGCTCTCCTGAGCTGAGACAGCACTTGGCTGACTCAAGAGATTGATCCTGAAAAGTTAGCAAAGGCTGCTGACTTGTGGGTTGCCAACAGGGCCACTAACAAGGATTCTGGGGCCACTCACAAAAAGGATGAGGGGAAGCAGAACAAGCAAGATGGAAAAGAGAATTCAAAATCCAACCACCCAAAAGAGGGCCACAAACAGAAAAGGGTAAACACCATGGGAAACCAGTTTAGTCTAGTGAAACCTCTGGTGCTAAACCAGAGGGAGGTCAGCAGAAGCCCCCATTCCACAAAACATTTGGTAAATAATATGTTTGTGGGTCAACTGACCCTGTGAAAGGGGTTCCTACATGCAAGGGTAAACCTTCAGGGGTCCACAGTGTCTCCTTAGCCTTCATTCCGGAGGATGAAGTTCATATGGAAAGTGGTAACTTTTAAGTATTGGCTGAAGTCCCCATTGCAGTCTCAACCAGTGTTTCTTTAGTGTCCCTGGGTCTGTGGGAACAGCAGAATGTAGATGTGTAGAACTCTATTCCAGACAACACAAAAGAATACTACAAGGAGAGTGTACTTTTAAATGGACAGGAGACTCCTGCCATTAGAGACACTGGGGCCAGCATTACAGTAGTGGATACTACTTTTTTTCAGGCCTGAGGATGTTGCTAAGGCACCTAAGGTTCCCACTAATCTTGCTGGAGGCCCACTGCAGATGACTCCTAGACGACCAGCCCTCATCCAGTGCAACAATAAGACTGTAAGACTACCTGTGAGTGTACAAAGTGAGGTGCCTGGGAGAGTCCTGTTGGGGAATGACTAAAGACTTGGAGTTGTATCAAGCACTCCAGGCCTCCCAGTAAAAGGAAACAGGAGCAGACTAGATTGGCCAGAGAGGCAACTTTAGATGACTCTCCAAAGGGAAATTGCACAGATACCTAGGACTTCCAGTCCACAGGGAGGACGCCTTTCTATTCTAGGACAAAGAAGGAGACAAAGGGGACACCCAAGGTCTCGGGCAAGAAGAAAGGTGTCACACCTGTTCCAAGGACAAGGACATCCCTGATAGGACAGTTCAAGGTCACACCTATGACCCCTCCAGTAGCTGAGTCTGAGTGCGCACACTCCATGTGGCCAGGCGAAGGCAGCCACTACTTGATCCTAACCTCGGGATGGTAGCATGAGGGAGGATCACATGGGATGAGACGGCTGTCAAGGGGAAGTGGTGACTCCGGAAGTGGTGATTCCGCAGAACAACCAGAGAATGATGAATCAGTTACTGGTGAAAAGGAGCTAGAAGAAGCCCTTCCCTATGTTGGAGATTTGGATCCTAAAGACCATCCTGAGCTGCAGACTGTGCTTGCAGAATGTGGACCCTCTAGGGCAGAGGTCAAAGAGCGTGTCCTACTCTTGAAGGACTTCGCCAACAGCCAGCTTCCCAGCTGGAAGGGCAAGAGCTGTACTGGGAGGATGGCCTCCTTTACAGTGAGCCTATTGAGTCTATCCCAGGGGACTACAGAAGACTTGTAGTGCCTTATGAGTTGAGACCTCCGTTTCTACAGTTAGCCCATGAGATTCCTTTAGCTGGTTTTAAGAAGATCAAGGAAGGAATTTCTTTATATTTCTACTGGCCCAAGATGGGGTCTGATGTAGATATATTCTGTAGAAGCTGTCACACTTCTCATACTTCTGGCAAGAGTGGAGCCAAGAATGTGGCACCCGTGGTGCCCTTCCCAGTGGTGAGAGTTCCTTTTCTTTTGCGAGGGTAGGGATTGGCATTGTTGGTCCCCTTGACCCTCCCACATCTTTAGGCAACCAATTTATATTGGTTGTGGTAGACTATGCTACCAGGTATCCTGAAGCCTTACCTATGAGGACTGTTACTGCCCAGGCAGTGGCTAAGGCCCTCCTTGGTATTTTTTTACCAGGGTTGGTTTTCCTGAGCAGGTTATCTCAGACAGGGGGACCAATTTTATGTCCCACTACATGCAAGCCATGTGGAAAAACTGTGGAGTGACCTACAAGTTCTCAACAGCCTACCATCCCTAAACCAATGGGTTGATACAGAGGTTTAATAGAACTATGAATAGCGTGATTGGTGCTTTAGAGGAACCCCTTAGATGAAAGTGGGACCTTCTACTGCCATGCCTTCTCTTTGCTTATAGAGAAGTCCCTCAGGAAGGGGTTGGTTTCAGCCCCTTTGATCTCCTCTATGGTCATCCGGTTAGCGGTCCATTGGCCCTAATCAAGGAAGGGTTGGAGAGTGCCCCTTTCCTCAAGCCAGTGAGAGTCACTGACTATGTGTTAGATCTTCGAAGGAAAATGACACAAATGATGACAGACGCTTCCTTCTGATAACTTGAAATCAGATCAGGCTCTGGTTAAACATTGTCATGACCAGAAGGCCAACATGGTGGAGTTTACTCCTGACCTGCTAGTTCTTGTTATGGTACCTACAAAGCAAAGGGCCTTACAGGATAAATGGATTGGACCCTTCAATGTTGTGGGCACACTTGGAGAGGTCAATTACTTAGGGGACTTGGGCAATCCCAAGGAGGCCCCTAGGGTCTTTCACACTAACCACCTAAAGGCATATGTATCCAGACCAGAACTGGGAGCTTTGCTCTTAGCATCTGATCAAGAGGATGAGGAGAGTGAACCTCTACCTGACCTTCTCAGGGGACAGCCTTTAAATGGAAAAATAGAAGGCATTAATCTTCTGATCTGACTCTGCAACAGCAGGAGGAGTGCAAAGTTCTGTTGAATCAGTTTGCCTCCCTGTTCTCACTGACCCCAGGTTTGGCCCCTTGGGGCCAGCATGATATACTCACTGGTGACTGTCTCCCTGTCAAAAGCAGGGGTTACACAATGTCAGACCATGTAAGAACCCACATAAAGGAAGAGTTAG
Source organism: Ambystoma mexicanum (assembly GCF_040938575.1). NCBI lineage: Eukaryota > Metazoa > Chordata > Amphibia > Caudata > Ambystomatidae > Ambystoma > Ambystoma mexicanum. The sequence goes on along the minus strand of NC_090932.1, from coordinate 1,622,534,725 downwards.
AGAAGATTCTTGACCTCTGGGTAATAGTCATCTACAAGTCAATGGGGTAGTCCAGTTGTGCTAGTACAAAAGGCAGGATCCAAGGAGTTGAGATTATGTGTTGACTATAGAGCTCTAAATGCAGTCACAATGAATCATGTCCATTATTTTCCTATGACAGATGAGCTGGTGGACAAACTTGGTGCAGCCAAATTCCTGAGTACATTTGACCCAACATCAGACTATTGGCAAATAGCTCCGACAGACCATACCAAGGAGAAACCTGCATTTTCCACCCCAGGAGGCCTCTACCAGTTTAAGGTTATGCCTTTTGGACTAATAAATGCACCTGCTACATTCCAAAGGATGGTAAATCATGTTCTGAATGGGGTTGGAGGACTTCTGCATGGCATGCTTGGATGACTTTGCAATGTTCAGCCCCACTTGGGAACCTTGGGTATGTTTTGCAGGCTCTTGAGGAGGCCCATCTGACCATAAAGGCAAGCAAATGTCAAATTGGTCAGAGTAAAGTGGCCTCCCTTGGACATGAGGTAGGAGGAGGTGAAATAAGGCCATTGCCTAGCAAGGTACAAGCTGTACAAGACTAGGCCGCCTCTACTACTCAAACTCAAGTGAGAGCCTTTTTAGGTCTCACTGGTTACTATAGGAACTTCATTGAGAACTGTGGGACCGTACCTTCTCCCTTAAATGTGATCTCCTCACCCAAATTCCTCAAAAAGGTCCGGTGGAATGAGGAGTGCACTAAGGCAAGGAAGCCCTTTGTCAAGCTCCAGTCTTGAGAGCTCCTGACTACAACCAATTCTTTATTGTACAAACTGATGCTTCAAATACAGGAATAGGTGCAGTTCTGAGCCAGCCGGATGAAAAAGGCAGGGAACACCCTATCTGCTTCATCAGTAGGAAAATGAAGGACCGTGAAACAAGGTGGGCAACAATTGAAAGAGAATGTTTTGCAATTGTATGGTCTTTGAAGAAGTTTAGACCATACTTGTATGGATCTACTTTTGTAATTCAAACAGACCACCAACCCTCGAGATGGTTAATGCAGATGAAGGGAGATGATCCAAAATTGTTAAGATGGTCAATCAGCCTTCAGGGTCTTTGATTTCACCATAGAACACAGGTCAGGGAGTAATAACCAAAATGCTGATGGTCTCTCCAGAAAGTGTGACCGACTGGAGTAAGGAGTTTCATCCAGGAGTGGATTACATTCTCCTGTCCCTTCGTCTGGGGCGGGGGGACGAGTGTTAGGGAGAATACTCAGAAATGTGCTAATTCCCTTCTACCACAGAGACCCCCAGCTCTTTTTGCTGCACTTTATCTTGGCGAGAGTGTTAAACCTTTTTCCCACTCTTGTATGTATTTTTCATTGATTTGAACACTGTGTTTCCTTTAGTTTTGGAGCCTGCCAAACTCCTTAGGCATCATCTTTTTACATTGTGACACACAGCACCTTCAGTGCAGTTGCACAGGGAAGTCTCCCAGATTTCCAAAAGATTTAAATACCTTCTCTTGGTTAAAATACTGTTTCTAAGAGCAGTGAAGGGAAATTGACTTTACTTACATTTGTAACTTTCTAGACCCAGCAAACACTATCTTACAATAGGGTGCAGGACGGGTTACTTAGTATCCCCTTTGTCTAGTTTCTCATGTAACATTTTTATGTTACCCTTTCAACAATTATTGGCTGGTGGCAGTGGTTTGTTTTCCTACCATTGTTTGGTTCTAGTACGGGCTGCAATTGCAACTGCAGTAAAGCACCCATGGGTGCCCATTTTGTCAAAACAGCCCTGTTCTTCTTTTTCAGCCATTTCTTGTTCTTGTTCAAAGGTTCTTCTTGAGATTTACTCTGCGTGCCAAACCAGGTTTGGTTCCTTTTTTTGTTTTCTTTGGCAGGATTCACCAGTGAATCCCGTGTCTGGCAGGGTAGGAAGTGAGGAAGGTGCCCGAAACTCCCTGTCCTTAATCCCCTTGGTTACAGGAATGCACCCATAGGTGATTGGCTGGCTGGCTGGCTGTCCTGCTGTGTTAGCTAGGCTGCAAATGAATGGGAGAAACCTGCATAAAATGCAAGGTATTTTGCTTGGAACGCAGAGTCGCCACTCGACGAAGGAACTCGAAGAAGAACTTGGAAGAGACACTTGCTGCAACTCCTGGACCGTTGATTAGCCTGGTGAAGCCCTGCAGCAGTGGCTAACTCCGAATTCGCCTCGACTAGAGAAGCCCTGCAAAGGACGACTTCTCCCCTTGGGTTGGTGGGACCAATCGACCCCAAGACAAACTGGTTGCTTTTGCAGAGTTGTTTGCAGCTTTGCCACACACAAGTCTCTCAGCTTGTGGCCCAACAGGGATTTCATTTTCTACAAAGATATCTAAAACGTTGTGCAAGACTTTTTTACTTGCCTTCAAGAAGTGCTTCAGCTCACCTAGACTTTTGCTCAATTGACATTGGCTGTCCTGGCTCACTGAAAGACTCTTCTAACGCCTTACTTTGTGCCTTAACTATCCCTCCAAAATGTCACACATTCTATAACTTGTGTAGCTGGGAAAGGGTACATTTACTTTGCATTGTGGGGGGGGGGGGGGTACAAAAAGTACTTAACTGCTTAAGAATATTTGTTTACCATTGTTTTATTCCCAAACCTTTTTCCTTTTGACACCAAACTCGGTGGTGTTCTAAATGTACCAGTGCTATATTATTGTCCACAGTGTCCTAGTTATTTGTCACCTCAGGGTGTAGGAAGTGTCTGTGTGCCATCCCAAATGGGTATCTACTGATTTATTGAAACTTGAGTGTGCATTTTTGAAGTATATTTTAAGTATATTTTAAAGTGTTACATGTTTGCTCCCTTCTGAAGAAGGCTTATTCAACTGACTGTTAAATTAATAAATAATTGTTTAATCAAAAAACCTTGATTGTAAGGATTCATTTGGATACTTGTCACAGTGAAACTCTGTTACAACCCTACAGCTCACATGGACCCCTCTTGAGATAATAAAAATTTAGAGAGCGCTTTTGTACTCTGTTTGGCTCGGCGACCTTACAGTCCGTGTCTTGAAAAAACATATTGTCGTGTCTTATGTAGTATGACGGTGAAAAAGCCAAATACTGCTTAAACTAGTAATTATCATGGAACTCCATTAAAAACGAGCGCCAAATTGTTTATAATTATCACCATTTATTCTTCATAATCGGCACGGAAGATAGAGCATTCTGAGGAAACAGGGATTTAGCCCAATACCATATCTGAGCGAATCGAACCACAAAGGACTGATGTATTGCTAAACAGTTGTATATGTGAAAAAGACAAACCTTCAAAAATACTAATGACTAAATGTCTATTGCCGAATTTGAGAAAGGCCAACGGCCGAAACACGTGTCATCCTAAGGGCACCCTCTTGAGATAAACCTGGCTGCTCAGTCACTCTACCAACCTGTGTAGTACATGCTTCTACCAAAGGTTGGGTTAACTATTGTCAAGAGGACAAGGCTGGTGCAGTCGCCCACAAGGTACTGCATACAATCTTGCCTAACAGTTATGATATCCACCTAGCTAACCCTGCCGCATGCATGACCGATATAATCAGACCCGCAAAAAATACTACTAGCACTGAATATTATGCCTTAGACCCTGCAGGAAACGTTTCTCCATGCCAGAAACCCTGACCATGCTAGCGCCCTTCTCACGCCACACCGAGATCCACTAAACAAAACAAACCGCCCAGAATACCACATCGCAACAGCCCGCAAGGTAGTGACCCTTCCATCAGCTGTGCACACCCCCTACCCCCAAAACTCTCCCTTACGATGTACCCTCCTCAACACGAGATCTATCGCAGCCCACCCTCATTAAATTTTGGACCTCATCACTGCTAGACACTGTGGTTGTGGCTGTGACTGAGAAGTGGCTCTCCATCGCTGTCCCCACAGGCTATGCCATCCTCTGATGCGATAGGGCAGAAAAAAGAGGAGTAGCCTTTATCTTCAAAGACTCCCTCTTGCTTTACCCAACCAACTAAACAGCAATCCCAAATTGTGAATCCCTTTCAGCCAAGCTCAAATGCGCTCAGAGCTGCTCTTGACATTGGCAAACAGGATCATGTATCAGCGGCTAGGAAAGCAGCCTCAACTTCAAAAAATATTTCCCTCACACACTGATGTATCTTGAACGACGCACCAAGATACCTTGCGGACAAGCTAAAACAACATGACTCAGAAAGACCCATAAGAACAGCTGACAGACATTGCCTTGACACGCCAAGGTTCAAGCGCTTCAAAATGGGGGGGTGATCAAGCTTCCCAGTCTGGGCACCGTCACTTTGGGACATGCTTCCTCCACATTTGAGACGTGAACCCTCCTACAATGTCTTTGGAAAGCATATCAAAACTTTGTTGTTCAACTGACTGCCTCTCCAGTTCTTTATGAAGTTTTGTTCCGTCCTGTAACCAGCGCCTAGATGCCTATGGGCTTTGCACGCTTCTATTAATGTACAAATAAATAAAGTAGGTGTCCTCAGAGCTTGGTTGAGGGTGTTGAGCTGGATTTTGACATTCTCGTTTATTTTAAAAATCTGTTTATTGGCATATACGCAGTATCACAGTACAGAAGAAATGTCAGGCAATCATAGTCCCAAGGTTCAGATTGAATTGCAACAAAACCTACAACCAAACAAACTGAGCATCATACTGACACAATTTTACATTGGTGTTCTGAGAGCAAGCCAGCGAGTCCCAGGAAGTCACCCCAACCCCATTAGCGCAGAAGGATAGAGTCAGGATCCCCATAGGCTCCAACATCTGCACAGACTGAGGACACCATTCAGGAAGGGGGAGCAATCGCACCACCCTCAGCACTCAATAAGGCAGTTCAGGTGGGGAACAGCATTCATGGAGGCTTGTCAGAAGGGAAAGGAGTGCATTCCAGGCCTCTATATTGGTGGTACATTCCCTTAAGCCCATCTGCATGGCTCTGTGCCACACTACAGTTTCAGCAGTGCTCTACCGCTGCATGTCCGCCAGGATGTTGACATTTTCATATGGGCATGGAAAGGTAGTCATTATCGAGTGGTTACCTCTGTTGTGGGTTGGTTCTGTGACAGGGTACATGATGACCCTGGTGTTGCACATTTTCAGTAGTATCTTTCTGACTTGTTTGATGGCTTGCCTTCCAGGCAGCTTGTGTTCTCCAAAGAAGTTGTTAATTGTGTTGTTGACAGTTGCTGCTGGGATGAAGTCTGTGATGTAGAGAAAAGCCTGGCTGGTTTAGGGTGGGCAATATATTTATTGGAAAGTGGCTGTCTGAGAGTCCGAGAGCAGAAATGTGGAATTTCTTTGATGTGTGTGCCGTGCTCCTTGGGGGTGCATGTCAGTGACATCTTGTGGATCATAGCAGACCCTCAGACAATCTTCCCTTTGCTGCTCTTGTGTTGGATGCTGTAGCCTGTAGGAATGAGGACATCAATGGTGTTTCTAGGTTGGGGGAAAAGTCCTGTGCCTGTGATGTGTGTGGCTAGTTTGAGAGTGGTGATAGATCAGCAATGTCTGCTGCATGTAGTACAGCAGCTTGAGCATTTATGAGCATGAGCCTCAGTGTTTTGGAGGTGGTTTGTGGGTTGGGATGAGTGGGAAATGTATGAGTTAGTGTGATAGATCCTAGTGTGAGCGGATTATGAGTTTGGTGTTTGCTTGTGTTGGTGAGGGTGAGAATGTTAATGGCAAGGGAGGAGTGAGCTGGGTTGCACATGCTGCTGTTCCTATTTGAGATTTAGGGATTCGGGTGCAAATCGGGTCCTAAAAATCATACAGTAATTTCCCTTGTCTTCATCTGCCCTTCGCTTTGGACGCCAAACGAGAGAAACCCTTCACTTTATGAAGATTGTGCCAGATGATCCTTTCATGTAGTTGGATGGTTATGATCTTCTAAATGATTTTTACCGAGAAAAGATTAAAACAGTTTTTATGAGTAGAAGTTAAAAGCAGCTCTTGTGTGCTAGACATTACCCAATGAGCAGGAAGAACGTGTACCTATCGTGCCAAAAATCTAATTTCCATGTGAGCTGCACATTTTTATTTTTTGTCCAATATTCACTACATGTTATAATGTAAATGTCTTCTAGGCGTGTACTAGTGCTTCTTTTTATATACATTCTAAACCACCAGTGATAATGTCATGTAAGTGTGTGTGGCACCAGTTGGCCTGATGAGTAAAATGTTGCTCCTCATAGCTGTCGGGGGTCAAGCTAGCCATATTAGTTTGGGCTACAACTAAGAACCTACATGTATCTAGTCAAAATATCTGAAACAGAAGAATGGTACATTTCAGAGTGGACAAAAACACAATCACACTGCGGCCATTAATTAATTAATTAATTAAATAAATAAATAAAGGGAAGTGGGGTTGAAGGGGTTCAGATGGGTTGGGGTGGCGTTTTAAGGGTTCAAAAAACAGAGTTTTGGGGTGGGACCCCCAAATTAAAAAGAAATTAGTGTTTTCCAGTATTTTTCCCAAAATGAAATGTCCCACTCTGTAATTGTGGTCGGTAAGAAGCTAAATAGTTTTAAGCAAATCTGGTCCCTACACCATACATACCACACTATGCTTGGATAGTGATATTTACAGAAAAGTAAATTGCACATTGCAGTTGAAGGTTTTATGAAATTTAAATTGATCTTTAAATGTGTGACTGTTACAATGGCACTATTTTGCTTGAATATACATAATGGACGCTTGGCTTTGTCTAATGTGCAAATACATTTTTGTAGTTTTTGTTTGGCTAACATGCTGTTTTATGAAATGCAAACTTTGTGCATTTTATGCTGATTTGCTTTTTGATTTATTTTTCTAGATTACAGAATCACTGCAAACACAGTCCTGTGCTACTGCTGTGGCCTGCGCAATTTCAGAGAACTAGCCTATCATTACCGGCATAGTATCCCAGCTGCTGAATTACCAGGTGAGTCCAATTGTTTTCTAATTCGGATTTGTTCCCTTGATGTGCCATTATTGTATGTAATATTTATTTTCGGGTATTGTGACGAAAACAAGCAGATCGTCACCTCTCTCCAATGGGGAGCTCCCCCGCTACACTTACCCCCCTCCTATGGGACAGGGTAAGCGAGATCCCGCTGGAGGTGACTCCACTTTTGGGGACAGGGACGCCAGAGATGGATTTGTCACCATCTTAAATCTGAACAAAACTGCTTTTCATTTGCGGGGTTGTTTAGCTGTGATTGACACTTGGATGTAAAATAACTGGTTAAATCTTAATAGAGACAAAACTGAGGTCTTTATAGTTGGCCCTCAGGCCTCTTGGTCGCTTTGGACCACGGATGTCTGGCCCTCTTCTGGCACTGTCCTCTCCAATGGATTGTGTCAAGAATCTGGGGATCAACATTGCAGCCTCTCTTTCCCTTGACCTGCATGTTCGCGCCAGATGCAGTTTGGGTTATTATAAGCAAAAAAATCTTTTAAAAGGTAGGCCATTTTTTTACCTCATGATTTAAGAGGACCTGTGGTTTTGTCTGCTGTCATGGGAATCTTGGATTATGGTTATGCTACCCTGCTGGCCCAGCCTAAATACTATCTTAAAGACTGCTAATTGTACAAAACTCAGCAGCTCGGCTGGTTGCCGGTTTACAGAGGTATGCCCATGTTTCCACAGCCTTGAACAGAGTCCACTGGCTCCTGGTTGAGGGTAGGGTTAAGTTCAAGGGTTTGTATCTGGTTCATTGTTTGCTGCATGGTCAAGGTGCTCTTTATCTTCATGAGAAGATTGTTCCATATGCACCCACTAGAGACCTTTGCTCATCTAATCACCATCTTCTTCCTGTCCCAATTGTCAAGAAAACAACTGTGGGAGGCAGGACTTTTTCTGAGGGAGTGCAAGGAGGCTTTGCGGACAAATATCCAGACCGGGTTGCCGCAGCAGCCCGAGTGAGAACGGAGCGCTGATTCAGAGCCATGAACAGGAGCTGCTTTCAGAACCCCACACTGAGCAAGCGGGAACGAAGAGAAAACACTGGCAGAACCTGGACTCCACTTGATGAGTTGCTTAAGCGGCTCTGATGTGAGAAGAGGATTGGGCGAGCTACACATTCCTCCCAGGGAGCGCTGCTCATCACAAACAGATATGCCATGGCTCCAGAGGGACGAGAGGGGATGGCAAGGCGAGAAAAACCGAGGATCCCTGGTGTGTGGGGAAAGAACCGAGATGCCCGAGAGTGGGGACAAAGGCAAAGACTAGCTGCAGTGTGGGGAAAGAACCAAGAAGCCCCAGAGTAGGAAGAAAAACTAGCAAAAGATAAAAGAACCCCATAGTGGCGACTAAGAAGGAGCTGCGCGCCAGAGTGGGTGGGAAGAGACTGAGAGAAAGCCAGACTTAAGAGACAGACGAGAAATCTCCTTGAACGGAGAACTGTGAAACACATACATTTAATGGAGAAGCAGAGAGATTTGGCTGGAATCCCAGGACGGCCCGCCATCACTGTACACACTATATGAACTTGAACTGTGAACGTAGGCAAAGGTCTATGGTAATGAAACAAAGGGGTGAGGGGTTAGAAGGCAGTAGCCATCCCTTTCCTTGGGCAATTTCTCAAAAGCCTGTCTTGGTGGTTTTGGGTTTCCTTTTGTTTGAAATGGGGGGAAAGAACCCAGGTCAGAATAGGATTCCAGACTGAGGATTTAATTTGTGTTTAGACATCCTGACCATCACCCTTTTACTCATTTTATATTTTGGAGTAGGAATTAGTAATAGTTTTAGCGAAAGATTAGTCCTTTTTTATGTTAAAGAAAGAGTGCAATATTTGAGAATCATGCCTTATTGTCCGTCTCCTAATTCTGTTTTACCGCAGTATTTATGCAGTACAATGGAACCGATGTACATAAATGGGGTCTACAGGTACGCATTTGTTGGTTGCAGGAGAAGCATTACCCTTACTTTCAACTCATCGTTTATTAACGAAATATAGCTTCAGTAGTTAGCACCTACAGTTGGAGGGAAACACAGAACTGCTGAAAGGAGGTGATGGGTGGGGGAATTGTGTTGTTGCTAAGCAGGTTCCTGTGAGCAAGCGTCCTAGAGGTGTCCTGAGGTCGATTGCTCTGCAGAAGTCTTCATCTTTTCTCTGTTTGGGTGTTCAGCTTGGAAGGTGCCTGGAACCGATTTCCATGCACCGTGACTGACCAAAACAAAATCCTTTGCAGAAAAATTACCTGTACGCCCGCGACCTTCTGGTCTCTCTCGACGGGACAAAGCACAGAAGACTGTGTCCCCAACGGATTACGGAACCTCAGCAGTGGTCTCTGGAGAATTCGGAGTCGGGGTAGTTAACATACCTTATTAAGGTGGACAAGATGGCCCTTGTCATTGATATAAACTATTTTCAATATAGCATTAAATTACCAATTTTGGGGACGGGCAACTATTGGTCCTCAAACGCGAGCCCGGAAAGCACAAGCACAGCATTCCAGACCTGCGCATCCATGAAAGCGATATTGATCACTATTAGCACTCAGAGCTGCCATATGGGGTTCTAATACTTTTTCCGTTTGTTTTAAACAGAACCAGGCTTTGTGCAATACATGCTTCCCTTAAAAAGAAATTACCTATATGTCTGTGATTGGAGAGAAGTATTCCCAGGTCCTGAATGTGAGCAAGGGGGTTGTGGTGTTGCCCTCCATTGGCGACTTGGCTTGGGGAACCGCCTCCAAGGACACGCTGAAGGCTGGGTACAGGTGCAGCGCCCCGGCATGAAATGCAAGCAGCAACTTATGGATTCTGCATGCGTTCTCAGCCTTCAGATTGGCCTTCTCTCTCCAGCAGGTGCTAATATAAAATGCAATCATAACCGTAGAGCAAAGCAAGCTCTGTAGGCCATCTGTTGTATGGTATTGCAGTAGATCTGTAGATATACAATCTGGATGGAACTACTGATCATTACTTTGCGTAAACTTCTAGTTAGCTTTGTGTATTCATTATATAAGAGTAGAAAATGTAAGCAACTAAGCAGAGTGGATGGTGTAGCAGGCCGAGAGCTGGGAAAACTAAGTGGAATATTGTCGTTTTGCAGCCATCTCGATTTCAGGAAAGCTGTTATAAAGCAACAGGGTGTTAAGATAGAATGTCAAAGAGTTTCAAATCAGCTCATGGGTTGAGCACCAGTTGCACAGCTGCATTGTCAAGACTTGATATGTCGTGAAGAGTAAAGGGGCCTCCGTCCCCAAGTCCCCCACAGTGAGAATTGAATGTACTCCCTGTGCGATCCTTGCGGCCACAGGTGTGGATGTTGGATTGCCGGAACTTCGCGATGCCGATACCCCAAGGCCGCTGTAAAGGAAACAGGAATTGGCACAAACAAGCACAGTAATAAATGTATAAGCAGAAGTGTAGATATATCGGCTAGAAGTCTTAACTAAACAGGGGTAGGGGGACACTGCTAACCACACAGGACCTGAGAAGGTGCTGCGGGGGCGCCGCGTGAACAGTGCTTCTCAGTTGCCGGTATGCTGGAGAGTGAACGCCAGCTGAAACACATCTGATTAGTCCTTGATGGTAGAACAACCAAAGAATGCAAGACGTGGACTCTGGTGAGTTCGTCATCTAAATCAGCAATCCAAGGGTAAGCAAAAAGAAGTCCGTTAGGAAGATCTGAGGTCGAAGAGCCAGGTAATCAGAGAATTGCACCAATGCCAGGGAGTATCCAAATAGAAGTCCGTAATCTGAAGTCCGTAGTTCCTGAAGCCAAAAAAATAGATCCTGATCAAAGCAAACGGCGAACAGTCGTAAAACAGCTGTGAAGCAATGAGTGCTTGCGAGGATGTTGTTTTATCCCAATCGTTTCCTTATCACGTGAACAAGAGCAGAATCACGTGACCGGGATAACGTCACGTGACCAGGAAATCGATGCGACAGCCTGACTCTGCCTGACCGTACTCGCCACGGCAAGTGCCAGTGCAGAAAGGGAAACCAACGAGACTGCACACAGCCTCCACCTCGGGTCATATGCTGTCCACGCGACCCCCGCGCTGCATGTGCGCTAATACAGGTGGGTGCAGGTGTACTGAAGGTGGGTCTAACGGGGAATTTGTATGGAACAGAGGGTGCTGTCGGGGTCCTAGTGGGGGTGTGGATGTTGTGCATGACATGCATGCAACCAGCAGGTCACAGAACTAGAGTTAGCATCAAAAGCATTTAGCTATGTGTGCATGTACATTTTCAAAAGTGTTCACTCGTTAATGATTTCCTTTCCCCAACAAAATGAAATATAGTTTACATTATGAAATTCATATACACTAACTTAAACTTGACTGAAAAACATGGAGACAATGCAGTGTTCTACAGTAGCAATACTGTAATGATGCATAATGTAACAACTTAAATGTTTAGGAAGGGAGTTGCTGGACTTAACACATACTGGTCTTTGCCAGACAGGATCTAGTTAGCTTAATAAAATTATCATCCCGATTACTTCTGGTGTCCAATTATTTGAAAAAGAGAGAATGCTTCTTGCCTATCACTCCTACACAGGCCTTTGGCAATTTTAATAGTGATATATTTTATTTATATCGTGCTCATGCACAAGTGTTTCAGAGCGCGACCAGGCAAAGGGAAGGGAACAAGGGAGGAATAAAAACAGAAACAACAATCTTACTAGGCCCAGTGACTTTGAGAAAGCGCATGGGAAGGGGAAAAAGGGGAAATTTCATGGAAGGCGGGGTGGGGGTGGAAAGTGCGGTACAGAGGAGAGGCAGAATAAATAATAAGTCAAATAAATAAATGAGTCGATAAACAGTTGTAGTGCAGCCAGCAAGTGGCAAGTGCAAGGTTAAGCAGATAGGGTATGTCTGATAAGTGCAGAAGAAAAATGGGTGGGGGAAGTTATGGGTACAGATACAGACGCAAGTGCAAGGGGTTGCCGGGGGGCAGTGCAGGAGGGGTGGCAAGGTGAGCAGGTACCTAGGCCCGAAGGTCAGAGGGTGGCCAGGTGCACAGTGCCTGAGAGAAAATAGATCAGCAGGGAAGAAGAGGGGCAAAGGCAGAAGCGAAGAGGATGGTCTTGAGGTGCTTCCGGAACCGGGGATGGCTCTCCTCAAGTTTCAAGGTGGCAGGCAGGCTGTTCCAAAGGGAGGCCCCAGCCGAAGACCGACATCTACCCCCAGCTTGTTTCTTTGAAAAAACGACTGAGGGAGTTAGAAGTAGAAGAGTGAAGGGGGTATCTAGTATATCCATCGATGGACTTTCCATTGAATTCATTTGCATCGAGGGATTTGCATCAAAAAAAATATGCATCGAATGCATGTTTTTGAGGGGTACAGGGTTAAATGTTGGGTTTTAAAGGGTAAAAAAAGGGGGCTGTGGAGGAACCCCCATTAAAAAAAAAAAAATGTATTCGATGCAAATTTTTTCGATGCAAATTTTTTCGATGGAAATGTCCCTTGATGCAAACAATTAGATTGAGAGACCATAAACCAGCGAAGGGCACAAGAGGGGAAGTATTTATGGAGGGATAGTTGAAGGTATTTTGGACCCAGGCCGCAGAACGCCTTCTGGACAATGCAGAGGGTTTTAAATTTGATCCTTGCATCCACTGGGAGCCAATTAAGGGTTTGCGGAGCATGGAGAGATACGACCCCAAGGCTTAAGGCCAAGGGCCAGTCTTGCAGTCCTGTTCTGGATTAGTTGTAAAGGGCGGAGAGTCGAGGCAGGTAGATTTAGAAAGTGGCTGTTACAGTAGTCCAACCTAGAGAGAACCAGAGCTTGGGAAACAGTGAGATTCTGAGGGAAGGAGAGAAAAGGCAGAGTACTTCTGAGGAGGTGAAGTAAGAAGTTTGACTTTTTAGAGACGTCTGAAATGTGTGCAGAGAAGGAAATTGTGGAGTCAAAGATGACACTGAGGTTCTTAGCCACACAAGTAGGGGTGAAGGTATACCGATGAGGAGGATCTCAGTCTATGTTCTCTTGCTGGGCCTCTTTGAGTGCTTGCAGCAAAGGTCTGGTGTAGGCTGCATAGTCTAGGATCCATGCTATGCAATAGTTACACATTCCTAGGAATTAATTTTTGCATCTCCTTCACTGTGGCTGGTTCTCTTACTGACCTGATTGCTTCCACTCTGTCAGGTATTATCCTCTTCCCATCTTTTGATATCAGCTGCCCCAGGTACAGCACTTCTGATTGGCAGTATTGTAGTTTCCCTCTGTCCACTTTGTACCCTTTATTGGCCTGCAGTGTTAAGAGAGTAACCGATTCTCTTCTGCACATCTCTTCATTCTGTGCGCAGATGAGCAAATCGTCTACGTACATAATGATCGTGCTTTCAACTGTTACATTACCCAGGTCTTCGTGTAGTATGCGGTTGAATATGCTTGGACTCTCACAGTACCCCTGAGGTAGCCTGCAATGCTTGTATCTCTTCCCCCCCTAGTGTGAATGCTGTCAAGTATCTGCTTTCTTCTGCCAAGGGGATGGAGAAAAATGCATTTTTCAAATCAACCACTGTGAAATGTGATGCCGTTTTCGGGATACTGCACAGTATGGATGCAGGGTTCGGACCAAAGGAAATTCTTTTTGTATGATGTCATTTAGGGGGCGTAGATCTTGGATCATCCTCCAAGCCCCTCCCTTTGCTTTTTTGATCGGATAGATACAAGTGTTACATGGGGAGTTTGAGGGCACTATTATTCTCTGTGCTAGCAATGCACGTACTGTCTCTTTTATCCCTTCCTCAGCTTCACGGGACAATGGGTATTGCTTCACTCGGGGCACAATTGCCCCTGGTGTGAGTTTTATTACTACTGGTGTTACTCCATGCAACAAACCTACATCATGGGGGCCTGTTGTCCACATATTGTTTGGTACCAGTCTCATGTCGTCATCAAAAAATGGCGGCGGTGCTCCCACCACCGCCATCAACGGGACGGGCACTTGTCTTGTTTGAATTAAAATGTCACATGGTATTGCTATTTCCATTATTATTTCGCCATCACTCTCTGAATCAGAAAAGAGATCCTCATCAGACAAGTCACGTAGGGCGATATCAGCATTGATGCACAGTACAGTGCGCCATTCACACCCATCTATGTCCATCCCAATTACTGCAATCCTTTTAGCTGATACTTGCACAGCATGCAGGTCTAAGGATACCACTGAACCTGGTGCTATGTCTGGGCATACTATTGGGCGGAAGATGAATTCTGTTGGTACCCTCCACTCTAACCTTTTTAGCTCGGGTACTACTTGGGCCAGTGTTTTTAATCCTTCAATAAACATTGTTTCGTCCACTGGCATGCCGCGTATTTCTGGTGCTGTTGCTCGGGCATGTACCACTAGCATTACGCGCATTGGGCATATTCCTGGGGTTGAGCACACTATCCCTCTTTCTGTGAACGATATTGTCATATTAAGCTTGCTGAGAAGGTCCCTTCCAAGCAGGTTTATTGGCGATTGTTCATAATAAAGTAGGGGTGTCTTTACCGTTTTACCCCCCACTGTCACATCCAAATCTTCTGTGTAAGGAACTTCAATTACAGCCCCAGAGAACCCCTGCGTCTCTAACTTCCGGTTAGATAGCGGAAACCGGCCTTCACGGATACATGATTTCTCGGCTCCCGAATCCACCATAAATATGAACTGCTTGTCTCCTATCTGCGCCCCTACCAATGGTTCCTCCGCTGCATTGTAGGTGGTAGATAGAACAGGACACGCAAGTGTTCTCTGTGGGCTGTCCTATGCTGGTTGTCTCATTGCACCCCCCCCACACCCCCTGGCTGAAGACATTTCCTGAAACTACAGACACACCACTATAGGGGGCTGGGGCTGGTGCTCCATTGGCACTCGTTGCGAAAGGGTTGCCTGGGGTGTATTGCATATTGTCATTGTTTTGTGGGTGATTCTGTGTTCTATAATGTTGTACTTGTCTTTGCTCTGCATACCCCTCTTCTTGTTCCCTTTGTTGCCCCATTGGAAGACTGTATGGGCTTCCCGGGTGGGGGTTACCATATTGTTCCATCTCTTGAAATCCGTTGTTTGGTCTACTCCTGCACTCTCGAGTAAAGTGTCCCCACCTCCCGCAGTTCCAACAACTTCCCTGCGCACCTCTGGGACCTTGCCATCCATTCTCTCCGTTTCCCCCATACCCTTGTCCACCCCCTCTGCGACCCCTGTGCCCACCTCGTCCCCCTCGAGGGGCCAAATGTTGCCACTGCGGACCTCCGTTCTGCTCCTGCTCGTTCCACTGTGGTTGCCCTGCTCCTGCCCAATTCGTTGCCATCCTCTCCTGTATTGCTACCAGCCCCGCCTCCTCCTCTTCTCCCTCCCTGCTGTGTGGGAGCGCGGCTACTGCTGCAGCGACCTTCACCAGTTTTGTCTGTACTAACTTTGCCTCGTCTGCCAATCTTTTTTGCGCTATTTCCTTTTCCCTCTCCTTTATCCTTTTACAGTGGTGAACTATTATGCTCTGTATTTCGGGCCACCCTTTCGCTTTAATACCTGCAATTTTGTCAAGTGCTTTTTGTACCTCTTTAGGGAGCCCTCTCTTTATTATGAAGTAAAATAATGAGGTTGACTGATACCAGGGCGTGCCCGTTTCCGCTCTCCACATCTCCTGGACCCGAAAAAAATGTAATCCATAGCATCTTCTCCATCATTCATCGTACATTGCATGACTGACTGCAAATCTGGGGTGTCTGGAAATGTTTCTCTTAATGCGTCCCACACCCTTGCACGTACTGTTAAGAGACGCCATCATGGCGATCGCAGTCCAACGTTACCCCCGGGAAGCCAGCCTTTACCCATACTCTATCAGCTTGATCCCCAACTGCCGATACTAGCCGACATTTTACATCACCTATTGCTAGTGGTACCCCGGCTGTGTGCTTCTCAAATGCATATATCCACTTGCTTGCCCCTCCTGATAGCGGTGGTAATAGCTTTAACAAATTGGCCTTGTCCATCTGAGCCCAGGGTATGTAATTCGGCCTCCCTCCTCCCCTGTGTACTAGTGGGAGTTGTAACTTTCCCTTTGTTGCCTTGCCTGTACTCACCTTCATTCCTTTCTTTCCTAGTGGAGCCATTCTCCCCAACCTATTCCTTAATTGTCCTGTCCACTCTTCTTCCATTGTTCTTCCCGAATATGCACCATCCATCCCCTCATTTCCTCCTCCCATAGGATCACTCCATAATCCCGTATGAGTACCCAATAGTCACCTGTTTCATTGCCCACACGTTGTGGACCCCCTTTTCCACACCTTTATAGAGGTTTGGGTTACCCCCGGGTGAAACGTGGTATCCCGGCGCCATTAAACCATTCCAACATGGCCGCCGGTATATAATGATCTGCTGCCTAGCGGCGGCGTCCATTACGCCGCGTCTTTCGCTTTCTTTCTGTCCTGGAGCGACTCAGCAGTCCTTGCAGACCCCTGCAGAACACAGCCTGCACGGAAACCGCTCGCGCTTTGCCGCCAGGTACGCTTACGGCGCTGCGTTTTTCGTCCACCTAGATAATGGTTCTCGTATCAACAACATGGTACTGATTTAGTGACCTCTTGCAGGACTGTGTATCACACAAAATCCTTGCAGATCCAAGTCCTGCATGTGAAGTAAGATTTTATTTCACTGATACAATAAGCTGCACAATCACTCGGTGCTACATGTGTCGATTTTTCACACATGATCTTATCTGAGGAGACTAATACCTCCTTTTTCTTGCCCTAGGAGCCCCGACTGATGGCCCCACACACGAATACCTGGTGGAATTTCTTCCACTCAGGTAAGCTGTCTTCCTTCCATGACATTATATACATGGTACCATTAAGTTGACTTTAATTAATTGCACTTGAACTCTCTCCTAAACAATATTCCCTTTCCCTGTCTACAGCACCCCCGCACAGACCACGTCCTGATGAATGCCGTAGTAGACACGAGGCCCACCTAGCCCCCTGAGATGGCAGAAACACCTTGGTGTAGACACACCTCTTACCTACAGTGTAACATCACTGTTTTGTGCCAAGAATACTATGTTTTTTTCGTTTTGTTTTGTACTAGTCATTATGCTGTTCACTATGTTGTGACTATTACTGAATTGTCCTCGGTTCTGTCGCACAAGCATTCACTGGCATCACTGGTGTCTGCTCTCATGGTCTATATGTGTGGTATAGAAAGTAGTGTTTGGTGAAAAGAAATGTTATCACATCACACCGATCAATCCCATTCACGATGTATAATACATTCCAAACAATCCTTTGAGTAAAATACCATTACTTAAGTGTCTGTGTTTATTTATCTTAGACAACAGGGTATACAGGAGAGTGTGAATGTGTTCCTTCTTTTGACCTGTTCAATTGTATCCGTGTTTATAAGTAGCCTTCCTGGCCAGAATAGGTCCCCCTACAGGAGCCCTAATTCAGAAATCTCCTCCCATCGCCATACTTCATCTTGCACCTTCCTCTGAGTCCTCTTCTATATCGCACCATAGTTCCTCTCTACCTCCTGTGGCCATTATTTCATCGTCAGTATGCTCCTCCCTTTCCTCTAGTTCAATTATTCGAGTTGGTTCTTCTTGTATTCTGAACAGTATCTCCCCCTTCTTCCACCCTTCCTCAATTGTTTTATTATGACTCTGTGTTCTTGCTGTCAGCTCTGACCTAGCAACGTTAGCCCCACTCTGTTCACATATGCTTTTTATCCTCGAGAGCTCATCTTTTGCTAAGGAGAGCCTAGACTCTAAGTCTTCTGTTAGTTTCTCTATATTTACTTTGGGTGTACTTACCTGGTCGCGCTGTCTATGGGGGTGCAGTTGGCCCTCGAGTCGTAGTGACTGTTGTTGGGGGCACATATGTGGGGTCACTGTATCCTTCTGCGGGCACTGGTTTATTTAATATTGGGTACAATCTAGTTACCTCTACTGGTGGTCCCCCTTCTTGCAACACCTTGTCGTCTTCAGGTATCAGCAATGGATTATCAGTTGTAGATGGCAAATCAGTTCCTAGCTCTCTTTTTGGGAGGGGGCACTTCTTCAAACAATCTCCATAGATCTAATATTTCTCTCCTATTATGTAACTGCTTCCCTTTGTATTTTATACAAATGCATGTTGCTACCATATCCAGGACACTCTTGTCAAACGATCCTCCTTCTGGCCATATTTGGGGTAACCCTTCCCCCTTTAGTTCTGTAATCCACTGATATTTCTTAATACGTTCCGCATACCCAGGTAGATTCTTACAAATGGGAGTGGGTGTGCACAGCTTATACTCTGTATAGTTTAGGGGGCACATACAAGAGCAAACCACCTTTTGTACACTACCAATATCTTCAGCACACTTATTCAAAAAATAATCAGTTTACTACATTGGGCTCATCCCCTTAAAATCTCTTCTGGTCACACTTACCATGACCACACCATAATTATGCACATTTTACCATTTTTCCATATTCATCTTAACAAAATATGTTCTGACACACATGATGCATATACACCAATAAGCACCACTCGATTCACAGTTCAACTCGTAATCCTTTTCCTGCCTCCCTAGTTGTCTTCTTCTTTCTTAGTTTGATATAAACTCGTCTTTTCACTTAGGTTATCTTCTCCTTTTTTTTTTTTCTTTCAGCACTAACCCTTTTTTTTCCCCATAAACCCAAAGAGAAGAATAGAAAGAATAGCAGTTACTAATGTATTCACCGTGTCTCCCTTTTTTACCAGACACCTTTATCTTATTTTTCACTTCTTCATATATTCCCAGTACTAGTCAAGATAGCACTATGCGGCGCCGCCTTATACCCCCTTGCGGAGCTAGGTTCCCGTCTCTTTATCTCTTTTCACCTCTTGATCCTAATGGCCATATGCAAAGAAAAAAGAAAAGAAATTCTAGAGTAGTTCTTAGTATTCCCAAAGTGTCCCTTTTTAAATGACCTCGTTCCCTGTCCCGCTCTCCTCCCCTGCTCCCTTTATGGTCGCTCGCACTTAATACTCACGTGCCCGTCTTCAACCTAGAGTCTCCGAACTGGGTCCGTCCAGGCAGCGCTGCCGCATGCTCAACGGTCAGCCCCGGCTCCGGCGAGCGGTACTCAAAGGGGATTTTTCAACCGGGATCCCGTACCCTCTCTCTGTTGAGTGCGCACTTCTAAGCGTACCGGTCGCCGTTGGCGGCCAGCTTACCGGAGCCGGCGCACCGTGCGTATCCCATTTCGACCGGAGATTTTCGTACCAAAGGGACGGTAGGGTTATATTAAGAAAAGTAATCACGCTGTCGGGTCACCACTGAAGGCGAGCGTCCCCAGATAGCACGACCCTCCCCACAATGAGAGGCAGTAATGGACTCTCCCAAGATGGGAATAAGGCTAAGACAAAGTGCGGGTGAGCTT
The DNA here is from genome assembly GCF_040938575.1 of Ambystoma mexicanum. Lineage (NCBI taxonomy): Eukaryota > Metazoa > Chordata > Amphibia > Caudata > Ambystomatidae > Ambystoma > Ambystoma mexicanum. The sequence goes on along the minus strand of NC_090932.1, from coordinate 1,622,515,364 downwards.
AATGGGAGTTTATATAAGTCAAAATAGGGCATGCAACGGACTCTGCAAGCTCTGAGAGCGCTCTGTCTGACACTAGCAAAGATAGGCGTATATATTTACAAAACGCGTCATGAGAACCTACACACTATAGGGGGCACATGTTCGTGGGGATTGGGTGGCGACGACTAACTATAAGTGCAGCTGGGATGCGCTGCGCCGTGGTTGGTGGACGTCACTGGGTGCCAAAGTGGGGCGGGCAGGTCAGCTGGGCTCATCCGGGAGGTGCTGTTGTACCAGGAGTGGCCACTGTCATTGATGAACGTCTTCCTTGGCTTTCTGCCCTAAGGGCCACGAACACCCCATTCATTCAATACAGCAATGCACTTAGAGTGGGGTCCTTTGGTGATACATCAATACATGGTTACCATCACCCTGTTGGCCGGGGTATCATAGGTCACGAGGTTGGGTCTCAGGGCAAGGGGTGAGCTGTCCAAGTTTTCATATCTCGTTAGAAGTCATTATGAATGTGTTCCTACAGTGTTGCTATAATATTGGGTGTCCTAATTTTACAGGGTATAACAACATACAGGGTATGTTGTTGGGGTAAGAAACCAAGGGAGGGCACGGACAAGCCGTTGGATTCCTTTTAACCGTTAAATATGGATCAAGCGTGGTAGCACAAAAACAACGGTTTTGTAGGAAATAATGTTTTATTGCTTGAAAAATCTGAGGCAAAAAGCTGGAGGTGTGTATCCTCTAACTCGTAAGTGCAAGGCGTTACAGGAGGGTAGCAAATCCAAAGGGGTTAGTGCTTCACTGTCCAGGACTGGGGATTAGATTCTGGAGCTGTGAGGTGGTCGTCCGATCTGGAGCGCTTGTCCTTGTTTCAGACACTCTGAAACCTCTGGATTCACCCCTTGTTTTGAACAACGGTCCTGAAGAAGATGGCTCCAATATCATTAGCCATTGAAACCGGTCGACCCTACAGGTCATGAGGGCTCTCATGACCTATAACAAATATCTCAATCGAAAGGAATAAGATATTGCGTAAACAACTGCTCCAGCACACTCCCAGATGATATGAGTGTGAAATTTTAGAAGAGCCTCCCCTCAACACTTGGCCCCTTGGCCAAAGGATTCTTTTTAATCTGTGCATTTCCAAGCGGCAAATATCTCTGATCCTTTGTTACCCACGGGAACCATTAAAGAAACTATACAGAACACAGAATATGAACAGCTAACCCGATCCAGATCGGACGACCACCTCACAGCTCCAGAATCTAATCCCCAGTCCTGGACAGTGAAGCACTAACCCCTTTGGATTTGCTACCCTCCTGTAACGCCTTGCACTTACGAGTTAGAGGATACACACCTCCAGCTTTTTGCCTCCAGATTTTTCAAGCAATAAAACATTATTTCCTAATTTTACAGGGGCCATTGACCTGGGGTGAGCTGGTGGGTCGTGGAGCCTAAAACAGGGCACCTCTGGCCTGCGTTTATGGCCGGGGGTTTACTGCTGGGTTGTAAATAATTCAGGTGGCTGGCCGTGGCCATGTGAGCTACGGGGGGGGAACGTGAATGCTTGAAGCGGCTCCAGCCGAATTGGAGGAGGTGAGGCAGAGCAGCCCGGGCCTCTGCCTTTCGTCTGGCAGGCTTCAATGGAGAGGGAGGGGAAATGGCCTTGGATATGCCCACAATGGTATTCTCCTCGTGTGTTGCAGATTATATAGAAAAGGCATAAACATTCATATAATGTACAATACTCATTGAGTTTTTTAAAAGCTTACATTTCTACATTGTTAGTGCCTTTACATGGCCATTTCAAATGAGTTACCTATACCAATGTTGCTATTGATAACTATATGTTAAGTATTTAACAACCACGACATTTTGTTACTCTATGCATACACGATAAGCGAGGTAGTATTAAGGTTGGTGGAGCGCGCAGGAACAACTGGCCAATAAGACTGATGGCAGTGACACATGATGAGCTTGAACATTCGAATACATTCTATGCGTTTTCTTACACAAATGAGCTCCCAGTGCTGTTGCACTTGTTTTCCGTTGCACTCTAGCAGCATTAGTTCAGTTATGGCATAGGGCCTTGGAGTACATTCTTCTCGGAGAAACATATAACATAAAACCCGGGACACTTCTGCCATTTGCGCATAGCTAAGGGATATGGGTATTTCGATCAGGATGCCACATGAATATTCTGCCATCTTTATGGAGTTCACATATTTTATCAAAAGGTCATGGAGAAAAGAGTTTTATCACAGGCAGTTTGCATATTGGTATTTAGGCTCTCTACTTTTGTCGGGGGACCATTTTACAGTTCTTTTCCACCCCGGCCCTGCTGGCCGGGTCATACTGTGGACAGTGATACACTGCGGAAGGTGAATGTTAGTGTTTGCTTCTAGCACTAGCTCATGTCCGTCTGTTCGTGGGAACGGGCTCTCAGCGGATCTGCTAGGGAGCTGCGGCCACAGGGACAAGTGAGAACTCTCCAAGGGTGGGGGCCGTAATGCGGCGCACAGGGGCTCGGGTCATTCTGGTTTCATAAAATTGTTTCCAGGGCCTAGCTTAATACAGCACGTTTGGTCAATGTGTCAGCCAGTGGTTCACTCACCACCTGAGCCCTGGTGGCAGGGGGGACCCCCGACGAGCCATGGACTCCACAAGGGGGGACTGCAGGGGAGGGGGGTCTCTTGGACCTATCCTCCCATACACTTTTAGAGACGTCCGAAATGTGTGCAGAGAAGGAAATTGTGGAGTCAAAGATGACACTGAGGTTCTTAGCCTCACAAGTAGGGGTAGGTGGAGGGCCAAGCGAAGCCGGCCATAGAGTGAGGGGAAAGGAAGGTGAAGGTATACCGATGAGGAGGATCTCAGTCTTGTTGGCATTTCAACAAAGATCGTTAGCAGCACACCAATTTGCAATGACGATTAGGCAATCAGAGATGAGAGATGAGGGAAGGAGAGGAAATGGCCGAGGGTAATGAGTTCTCATCAGCATAGCACTGGAAATTTGAGCAGAAAATGGAAATGCAGTAGGCAAGAGTTGCCAGGTGTTGGTTGAAAAGCCAGGTCGAGCGGTTGGACCCCTGGGGAACACCACAGGTAGAGAGCGATAACACCACAGGTAGATAGGGAGATAGATGATTGGAAGGCCTCAAGTTGTTCTTGGGAGGGTCGATCAGAGAGGAAAGGGGTCAACCAGGCCAGAGCCTGAAAGGTGATACCCAGGATGTCACAGAGACGGTTGAGCAGGGTGGTGTGGTTGACGGTGTCGAAAGCAGAGGAGAGATCAAGTAGGATAAGGACAGAGGGAATGTTAAGAGTCAATGTTGGAGAGCAGGTCTTCTCAGATGTTCAGGAGAGCAGTTTCCGTACTTCTGGCAACTCTGCAGCCAGATTGGTGGTCATGGAGAAAGCCAACAGAATCAAAATGAAGGTTAAGCTGAGAGATGGTCAGCTTTTCCAGGGGTTTACCCAAAAAGGGAGTAATGGAAATTGGTTGATAGTTTGCCGGGCAAGAGGTATCGGCTGTGGATTTCTTGAGGAGAGGATGCACAAGGGAGTGCTACAGAGGAGAAGGGAATGATCCAGAGGCAAAGGAGAGGTTGCATAAATCGGCAATGGCCAGAGCGAGGGTATCAATGTGGTCCTTAATGTGGTCCTTAATGGTTTTAGAGAAACAGGGATGGACCTATTTGGATGAGGTTTTCATAGATCAGACTTGTCTAGCAACCTCATCAGGGGAGAAACGAGGAAAAGAGGAGAAAGAGGGTGGAGGGGTAGCTGAAGGAGGCTCTGCAATCATAGGCGTGGAGAGTAGGGGGAGCAAAGGAGAGGGTGGACATGATGTCCTGGGTTTTAGAGATAAAGTGAGAGGCAAGGGCATTGCAAAGAGACTGGGAGGCAAGAGGAGGGGTGGGGACCGCAGCAGGGTTGCCCATCTCCTTACAGATTTTAAAGATTTCAGTCAAGGTGTTAGATGCTGCAGAGACACAGGCAGCAGTAATCCTCTCCTCCACTATCTCCCATTAGCCTCTTTGGACTTGCAGTGAACGTATAAAATGGCGGTGGGAGCCCAGATAGCAATATGAATGCCAGGTCAACTGTGCTTCCAGTGAACATGGTATTTTAAATAGCTAGCTGTGCTACACAAGTGTTAATTCCATTAGCAAACCTACAGAATTGCATGGCAAATTGCTATGCGATAATGCTTTTTTATGCCTTGCCTAGTTTCTGGCATTGATGAGTTTACTTACCTCTTCGGCTTGTGAATCCTACTCTCTGGTATTGTTTAATCTTGATAAACCTAACTGCAAAGTATAACTTTATAACTTTTGATTTTAGGGCACAAGGCCCGAAACCATCTTATAGTTGGACTCACTAAATGTTAGACTGTTCTGTGGTTAGGCTAAAGTGTCTTTACTGAATTTCATGCATCTGAATGCTTACCTTTCTCCAGCATATGGGGTCTGGCATGGATTCACATGCTCATGAATATTCCCCGTCGTCAGGCTGGGAATCCTCGGTACAGAAAAAAATCAGTATCAGTTTCGTTTCTGATCTGTCTTTCCTAGTAGTAACCAATCACTGATCTCTGGGTCATACTGCCCACAGCCAATGACTGCCCTCTCTCTAAGCCCCACCTCCGACAGCCATCCTCAGATTTTTACCGCACGTTCAAGTGTTGGGAGTCCTCGTGCTGTAGCTCTCGAGCTTTTGCTGCGTTTTCGCTCTTTTTCAAAGAGAATTTCTCATTTTCCGGTTAAATTGAGCCTCAAGCTTCGCCGTCTTTACATCCGATCAACGGGGACCCGTTTCAGAAGTTTCTACGCCCCTCAAGGGTGAAGATTTCGTCGAACAATGCTTTTGGAGGATTCCAGAAGTTTCTGAGGCCTACCCCGGACATGGCCCAGGAGAAAGGGAGCTCGACGCCCGGGAAGCTGTTCAGGGCCTGCCCTGGATGCCAGCTGCAGAACGTGTTCAAGGAAGGCGAGCATTCCTCATGCCTCTACTGTCTTCACAAGGACAAAATGCACATGGAGGAGGACTGTGCGTTTTGCGGGAACATGTCGGAGCGGACCATGAGGGACCGCCATCTTCGTCTCGCCAAATGGCTGGAGGGAAAGAGCCCGCCAGGTGAGAAGAAAAAGAAGAAATCCGAGCGGTCTTCTAAGTCTTGTGAGGGCACACCGGCGACGGGGACCCAACAGAAGGCGAAGCACCGCGAGTCCGCGGGCAACGGGAGCGCTGAGCGGTCGGGCTCCTCGGCTGCCAGGCAAGGCACATCCTCCCCGGCGCCATCGACCACGAGCAAACGTTCTAGCTCGGGTAAGAGGAAATCCGAGAACCCGGCCAAGCTTCTGGAGAGGCCCCGGTCGATCTCGAAGATTTCGGCTGATGGGGAACGAGGCGGGGAGCCCTCCCCCCAAGGTGAAGGCCACAAGCACGCAGTCGGTGACTAAGGCCTTGATTCACCCAGCCAAGGCCTCCATCGAGGAGGTTGCAGCAACCCTGGCGCAGCCTGCGGAGGTTACTCCCGTGGTAGCGGCCTCGGGGCCCAGAGTCTCCCTGCCACCTCGGAGGGAGGCATCTTTCAAGCCCATCGAACGAACCCCCACGAAGCCCCTGACGAAGAAAGAGGGGGGGGCCAGTGGCCGTCGTGGATTCAGACACAACCTCCAAGGAGGAGCTTGTCCCTGAGAGCCATGACGCAGGCATGGAGGAGGACCAGCCCGTCGAGAGGCATCCCGACGAGGGGGACGATGGAAGCGACGGCGGCGCCGCCAACGGGACCCCAGACCAACCGCCGCGCCCGTCGCAACCAGTGCCGCAGGACAACTCGGCTGCCATTTTGATGGCAATTCAATCCTTATGCTCTGAAATAAGGACTAGATTGCCTTTACCCCCGACGGAGGAGCCGGAGCCAGGCCCGACGGGTGAGCCAGGGGCTGGCCCGTCGGGAAGTCCACCACCCAAGAGGAGAAGAACACATCCTCCTGCCCCCTTCCAGCCCTCGAGGCCTGCTCAACCCTCCTCCCCGTCCACGGTCCGCGGGGATGACACTGGCATGGACACAGCCATGGCGAGGGCGGCGACAGCGGGGTGGACCTCCCGTCGTCCCCCCTTCCCCAGGCTTCGCCGCCCGATGAGATGGGATCCTTCCATGCGATGATCTCCAGGGCATCCAAGCTTTTCCAGCTCTGCCCCGAAGAAAAGGAGGAGGGGTTCCTCTATCAACATCGAGAGGCCAAGAGGAAGACGGTCCTTGCGGTACCTCTGCTGGATGACATCTGGGACGAGGGGCTCTCCCTCCTCAAGAACCCGTCCAGGACGCCGGCAAAAAGGGACCGATACGAAAAGAAGTACCGGGTCCCCGATGCGGCCCCTCTATGCCTTAGAGCACAGCCGACCCCGGATTCAGTCATCTCGGCGGCGGCCAGAAAGAAGGCGGGGGGGCATCGACATTGACTTCACCGCCGGACGGCGAGGGAAAGAAGCTCGACGCGATGGGACGACGAGTCATCACGTCGGCGGCGACGACGATTAAGGCGGCCAATGCCCTGGCTATCGTTGCCCATTACGACAGGGAACTTTGGTATAAAATCGCTCCTTTGTTGTACTTCCTGCCGGACAAGAGGGCAGAAGCCCTGGAAATCTTGCAAGAAGGCAAGGTGGCGTCGGACCACGCCATAACGGTGGCGACGGACATCGCTGACACCGGTTTCCGCCAGTTGGGCAAAGGTGTTTGTCTCAGACGGCGCGGATGGCTTAAGGCGACGGACATGCCCTTCGACAGGAACAACCTGTTTGGGAAGACAGTCGATGAGTCCCTGCAAGCCATCAAAACGGACACAGAGACAGCCCGGGCCCTGGGAGTGCTCCAGCAACGACGGCCGTCCTTTCGGAACACCGGAGGCAAGCAAGGGGCCTCCAAAGGTTCCGGCAGCGGCTCCTCTACCTACCGTCAAGCGGCCCGTTCCTCGTCGCAGGAGGCCTATAGAGGACGGGGCAAGTCTGGAGGTTCCCGTCGTCGTCGCCAGGGAGGTCAAGGCGGTAAGGCACCCTCGAAACAGGACTGAACCAACTGTGGCGTCGGGCCCCCACCGAAGCACCCTGGTGGGAGGCCGGCTGGCGAAGTTAGTCAGTGTGTGGGAGTCCATCTCCACTGACCGTTGGGTGCTGGAAACCCTGGCCCAGGGGCATGACCTCGGGTTTCTAAAGAAGTGCCCTCGCGTGCCACCCGTGGCCAGGAAGGAAAACCACGTACTCCAGCTGATGCTGGAGGCAAGGGCGATGCTCAAGAAAGGTGCCATCGAACTTGTCCCAAAGAGACTTAGGGGCTCCGGGGTCTACTCAAGATACTTTCTCGTAAGAGGAGGGAGGTTGGCGTCCCATCCTGGACCTGCGGCGACTGAACAAGTACATCAAGGCTCAGAAGTTCCGGATGGTCACCCTCCAGCACGTGCTTGGACAGCTGGAGGAGGACGATTTCCTGTCGTCGTTGGACCGCAAAATGCCTACTTCCACAGCCCCATTCTAAAAGGACACCGGAAGTTCCTCAGGTTCGTGGTCCAAAGACAGCACTACCAGTTCAAGGCCCTCCCGTTCGGATTAAAGTCGGCACCCAGGGTATTCACCAAGTGCCTAGCACCGGTTGCGGCGTGGCTACGCCTGCAAGGGATCCACGTCTATCCCTACCTGGACGACTGGCTCATCCGAGCAAGGACAAGGGAGCTCGCTGTAGAACACACAGCGAAGACCGTCCAGCTACTCACGGACCTGGGGTTCTCCATCAATTTCCTCAAATCCCACCTGGTCCCTTTGCAGGTCGCCCTGTTTCTGGCAGCCAAGCTCGACACAGTGGCACGGCTGGCCTCGCCGTCCGACGAAAGCCATCCGGGGCAAGGTGCCACGCCTGCTAGCCACGGACGTAGCCAGGGTAAGATCCATCAAATCCCTTCTCGGGATGATGTCCTCCTGCATCTATCTGGTACGCCTGTGCAGACTTCAAATGCGTCCACTGCAAGAGTTCCTCGACGCACGCTGGATCCAGGCGACGAGCAGCTTCGAGGACAGGATACCGCTCAACAAGACCTTCCGATGAGCGATCCGGTGGTGGGGCACCCGCACTCATCTGACGGCGGGCGCAGACTTTCAGACCCCAGCTCACCAGGTAACGGTGACGACGGATGCCTCCCTGGAAGGGTGGCGGGCGCATACCGGAAACCTCCATGCGAGAGGCCTTTGGCTCCCAGAGGTAAAACAGCTTCATATCAACATTCTGGAGCTCTGCGCAGTGTTTTGGGCCCTCGGGTCCTTTCTTCCATCCCTCAAGGGCAAGGTGGTGAGGATCTTCACCGACAACACCACCACAATGTTCTACATCAGGAAACAGGGTGGAACCAGATCCCCAGCCCTGTCCAAGGAATCCCAGGATCTGTGGCACTGGCCGTCGCTGTTTCTGGTACCTTTTCATCTGGCAGTGATAAAGAACACCATCGCCGAGTCACTCAGCAGGGAGCTGCGCTCGTACCACGAGTGGGAGCTACGCCAGGATCAAGTGGATCGACTCTTCAGGCTGTGTTGCAGACCCCAGGTCGATCTCTTCGCGACGGCGACGAACTCCAAGTGCCAGAGGTTCGCCAGCAGGTTCCCCCAACCGAGGAGCAGGGGCGATGCTTTCTCGTTCCCCTGGGACAACCTGTTCCTCTATGCTTTCCCGCCGTTGCCACTGCTACTCCGGCTCGTCAACCAGCTGGTTGACGAGCCGGATGATCTGAATGAGCCGGAAGGTCCTGGTGCAGGATGATCCTCGTCGCACCGGTGTGGCCGAGACAGATCTGGTTCCCGGACCTTCTGGACTTATCGGCGTCTCCACCAGTCAAACTGCCCGTGGACGCGGATCTTCTCTGCAGAGGAGGAGGCGTCATTCTTCATCACGACCCAAAGTCGCTGAACTTGCAGGCCTGGCTCCTGCAGCACTAGAGTTTGGAGGATACAATATACCGGCCGACTGCAGAGAGGTTCTTGCAAAGGCCAGGGCGTCCTCAACTTAAGTGTTACGGACACAAATGGAAGAGGTTCTCTGTCTGGTGCCGGGCACAGAAGATTAACCCTCTACGGATTACAGCCCCTCAAGTACTGCCGTTGCTACTGTGGTTGGCCAAGGCTGGACTAGCTCACACCTCCATCAAGATACATCTGGCTGCCATCTCCAGATACACCAGGACAACAGGACGGGTGTCCTTGTGGTCTCATCGCCTTGTAAAGGAATTTATGAAGGGACTATTCCGCTCGTTCCCGCCGGTGAAGGCCCCAGCCCCGGCATGGGAGCTCAATGTGGTGCTGACTAGGCTCATGGGGACCCCTTTCGAGCCTATACATACGGCACCGTTGAAGTTCCTATCGTGGAAAATAGCGTTCCTTGTGGCCATCACCTCTGCACGACGAGTGGGAGAGATCGAGGCCCTATCCTGCAAGCCTCCATACTTGACTTTCCACGAGACAAGGGTGGTGCTGAGGACGCACCCCTCCTTCATGCCCAAGTTGCCGTCGGACTTCCATCTCAACGAGCCCTTGGTGTTGCCCGTTTTCTTCCGTCACCGGCCAAGAGGACTTTGCACTCGCTGGATGTAACTAGAGCGCTGAAGTTCTGCGTGGACCGCACGAAGAGTTTTCGGAAGACATCACAGCTTTTTGTGAACTTTGGATCGTTGCCCAGCCGTCCGAGAGCCCATTCGACCAGAGCGATCACTGCTACCACGGCGTTCTTGTCTGGTGTGCCCCTGCTGGACATCTGCAGGGCTTTTACGTGGAGGTCGACGCACACCTTCACGAGATTCTAATGCGTCGACCGGGATTCCATGGAGGAGTCCATAGTCGGCCAAGCTGTGCTGCGCAACCTGTTCACCTGAAGATGGGCCTGGTGAGGAGGTAAGAGTTGCTTAATGTTGAGTTTATGTATTGCTTAATGTTGAGCCTTGCCACCTCCCGTGGTTGTGCATGTGTGTACTGCTATGTATTCTTATATTCATGAGCATGTGAATCCATGCTAGACCCCATGCTGGAGAAGGAACAAGTTACTTACCTGTAACTGTTGTTCTCCAGCATGGGTCTGGCATGGATTCACATGCAAAACCTGCCTCCTTCTCCTCTGCGGCTCTTCACTTGGTCATACTGCCACTTTACGTGCTACCACATCTGAGGATGGCTGCTAGGGGAGGGACTTAGGGAGAGGGCAGTCATTGCTGGGGGCAGTATGACCCAGAGACCAGTGATTGGTTACTACTAAAAGACAGAACAAAAAACAAAACTGATATTGATTTTTTCTTTACCGAGGATTCCCAGCCTGACGACGGGGAATAGTCCTGAGCATGTGAATCCATGCCGGACCCATGCTGGAGAACAACAGTTACAGGTAAGTAACTTGTTCCTTGTTAATCATTATTGAATCATATACATACTTTCTTCTCTTAAGGGTGAACCCATATTTCGAAGGGATTGTGTCCTCCGACGTATTCCTCATCTTAGATATATCCTTCCAGCTCTGCTGGCCTCGGAACATTTTTTCTCCAGAGGGCGCTGCGCGTCGACGTCCCTCGAGTCGATGTCCTTCGACAGCCGCCATATCGACGCTCGACGTCATCCTGCCTATAAAGGCCGCGCGCAGCGTCCGTTGCTCAGTTCCGTTTTTCCGCGCTACTCGGTGCCTCAGAATACCGTTGCTCAGTTCTTAGTCAGATAATACCTATTTACCTCGAGTTATTCGATCCGTACTCGATGGCTTCCTCGTCGGAACCGACAATTCCTCGATCCGGCTTCAAAAAATGTCGAGATTGTGGGAAAAAGATGTCGTTGACCGATCCTCACAGAAATTGTCTGTGGTGCTTGGGAGCCGAACACCATTGTTCGGAGTGCGAGGACTGTATGTCCATGACAGCTAAGGCCCTGAAGGAGCGTAGGGGGAAGCTGGAGAAAGGTAAGACTTTTAAAGCTTCTTCTTCGTCGACGAAGTCGAGACATTCGTCTCCTCGTCACCATTCACGCTCCAGGTCTCGGAGTGGGTCTCATCACTCCTCGAGATCGAAGCACTCGAAGAGGAGACGTCGAAGATCCCCTTCTCCGTCTTCCTCTTCCTCTGTTTCGCCAAAAAGAATCCCTTGCCCCACGAAACATAGTTCCCGGGCTGAATGGGAGGAATTCAGAAAAAATATGATGAGCGTCTTCGAAAGACCCGAAGGTCAAAAACGCCGCGAGTCGCAGTACCCGGCGAAAGAATCCTCTCGAGCGTGTCTTGAACCCTCGAGTAGGACTATGACCTCCAAACCTTCCTCGAAGGTTCCGTCGACGCCGTCGACGAGGGTTCAGTCGAGGTCGATGTCTTCGACGCCGTTGTCGAAGGGACCTTCGACACACGGGTCTGTCGACTCGACGCCGGCCTCGACACCGGCGTCGACGCCGAGAAAAGTCACGGTGACCACACATCCAGTGACGATCCCCAGGCCCTCGACGTCGATGGCGTCGATATTGTCGAGTAGAATTCCAATTCTATCGAGGTCCTCAAGGCCTCCACCTCTGTTTTCGACGCCACGCTCGAAGCCTTCGGCGTCGACGACATCGACGTTCTCGAGGCCAATAATGACAAGTTCGGCACCCTCTGCCTTGGAAATGGGATTTACTCCCTTTATGAGTTCAGAACAATTGAGAACTATATCCTCAATTTTAGAAGAGGGTGATTTGTCTGAACAAGACACATTTGAGTTACAGGGACCTGTAACCCCAGTTAGAGAGGAATTTTCCTCTGAAGAGCGCAGATTAAAGGATCTTCATGATTCTTTACATGAGGCAAGTGGGTTAGACACTTCCCCTGAGGTGGATTTTGCTAAGCCAGACCCGGGGGAGCATGCTCAAACCCCCTACAGAGCCTTAATGGCCAGGATTACAGAGTTCATGGGGTGGTCTACACCTTCACAATCTTTCCAGCAAGATGACCTCACGGATATTTTTGACAAAGGCCCACAAGAGGATCCAGTGGTGCCCTTTCATAAAGCTCTTCAGAGAAAGATCATGACAAACTGGGAAACCCCAGATGTAATACCAGCAGTAAATAAAAAACTGTCTGCAAAGTTCAGGGTATCTTCCACAGACCCAGAGTTCTTGTCTAAACATCCATCCCCAGAAAGTCTGGTGGTACAAGCAGCATCCTCTACCGATGTCAAGACGGCTTATCCTACAGTCCCACAGGACAGGGACGATAAAAAATATGATGCTTGGCAAAGAAAGTCTTTTCAGCATGTAGCATGGCGTTAAAGTCTGTTAATGCTACTTGCACCCTTGCTAGGTTCAGCCATACACTTTGGGAGTGTGCTTCTACAGCGGCTGACTGCATCCCGGAGGGAGAAGAAAGGGATGCGTTCCTGAATATTATACAGGACGGTAAAGACGCTATGTGCGAATCCCTCCAGACGGGCATTGATTCGGCTGACAGTATCAGCAGAGCAATGGCGGCAAGTACATCAACCAGGAGGTTCGCTTGGTTGAGAAAGTCGGGTTTTGCCCCAGATGTGCAAGCCAGGCTCTTGAACATGCCATTTGATGGCTCTTCTTTGTTCGGGAAAAAGGCGGATGACAGTTTAGAGAAACTGCAACCTTCAAAAGCAGCAGCAAAATCTCTAGGAGCTGCAATCCGTCAGACTCCTTTTCGTCCCACGGGAACCTCTGCGAAGGGCAAGTCCTTTCGCTTCTACTCCGCATTCGGAAGAGGTAGAGGACGACCGGCTCAAAGGGGTCAAAGAAGAACTACCCGAGGTGGACGGGGTAGATATTCTAAAGCCGCAGCAACAGCAGGTGCCTCTTTACCATCGGCATCTGCATCAGCCGCCCCAAAACCACTCTGAGGACTCCCTTCACAGGACACCTGTAGGAGGCAGGTTGACTCAACATCTGGCGGTATGGCAGGCTATCACGTCAGATGCTTGGGCATTGGAAACAGTCGCCCAAGGTTACTGCCTGCCTTTCCTACGTATACCTCAGAGTCATCCACCGGGGATCAGCTCTCAGAAAGCTCCAGATCCGCTCCTCTTGCAGGAAATTTTGGACCTGCTAGAGAAAGGTGCCATAGAACCGGTACCTGTAGCGGAGAGGAACAAGGGCTGGTATTCCCCTTACTTTCTCATTCCGAAGAAAGACGGAGGACTGAGACCCATCTTGGATTGCGAGAATTGAACAAATTCCTCAGGAAAGACAAATTCAAGATGGTCACTCTTTCTCAGATCCTCCAGGCCCTTCAGTTTCAGGACTGGTTGGTATCTCTGGACCTTCAGGACGCTTATTTCCATGTGCCTATCCATCTCAAACACAGGAAATACCTGAGGTTCGCAATTGGCAACTCTCACTATCAATTTCGAGTACTGCCATTTGGGCTGACCTCCGCCCCGAGGGTCTTCACCAAGTTAATGTCGGTAGTGGCTGCAAGTCTAAGGAGGGAAGGGATTCACGTCTACCCCTACCTGGACGATTGGCTGATCAGGGCTGTTTCTCCGGAGCAAGTTCAGATCCAGCTAAATCACGTGTGCTACTCCCTTCACAAACTGGGCTTCTCCCTCAATTTAAAGAAGTCTCAAATGATACCATCGCAGAGACTCCAGTTCATAGGAGCGATCCTGGATACTTCCCTGGGAAAAGCCTCGCCACCAGAGGTGAGGGCTCAAGATATTCTACAGATGGTTACCAAGTTCCAACATGCCCAACGTCTCCCAGCCTTCGACTTTTTGAGGTTGCTAGGCCTCATGGCATCCTGCATTTTCCTTGTGCCAGAGGCTCGCCTGAGAATGAGATCCCTCCAGTGGGCACTGAGGACTCAGTGGTCACAATTCTCAGGGAGAATGACAGATCTTCTTCAGGTTCCCGGCAGGGTGGCTCGAGACCTTCAGTGGTGGGCCTGTCAGGAGAACATTCTGAAAGGAGAACAGTTTTGGCAACCCTGGCCGGAGATAACAGTAGTCACGGATGCCTCACTCACGGGGTGGGGAGCCCACGCCAACGACTTGACCATCAGCGGTCGTTGGTCTCCATCGGAGTCCAGACTACACATCAACCTGTTAGAGCTGAGAGCCATCAGACTTGCGTTGAAGGCTTTTCTGCCAGCTGTACAAGGGAAGAACGTCCTGATAATGACGGACAACACGGTGGCCATGCATTACCTCAACAAAAGAGGAGGCGTAGGATCACTACCCCTGTGCAGAGAGGCGATGCAGCTCTGGTTTTGGGCAATCCAAGAAGGAATCTCTCTATCGGCAGTTCACCTAGCCGGAGAGAAGAACTTGACAGCGGACGCTCTGAGCAGGCAGAACACAGTCTCCCACGAGTGGGAGCTAGCTCAGGAAGTCCTTCAAGAGATCTTCGCCCTTTGGGGAACCCCTCAGGTAGATCTGTTCGCCACCAGCCTAAACAGGAAATGCGACCTGTTCTGCTCAAGGGAATTTCCTCCGAGAGGAGCTCTGGGAGACGCGTTCATAGTGGACTGGGAGTTTCCGCTTCTGTACGCGTTCCCACCGGTCCCTGTCATTCCTCAAATGATCAGGAGGTTGAGAAGATTCCGGCGAACCATGATCCTAATTGCCCCGGATTGGGCCAGGAGAACGTGGTACCCGGACCTTCTAGACTTGTCCATCTGCCCTCCAATTCGACTTCCGCTCAGAGAGAACCTACTCTCACAGAAGGGAGGTCAGGTTCTCCATCCAGACATCAAAACCCTCAACCTTCACGCTTGGCTTCTGAACGGCTGAGGTACAAGGATTGGGACCTCCCTGATGATGTTATGGAGGTGTTGCTTTCGGCAAGGAGGCCAGCAACAAAGTCTTAATACCGCTGCCGTTGGAACAGATTTTGCAGCTGGTGTAGAGAACAGAATAGCGACCCATTTTCATGTGGTACACCAATGGTTTTGTCCTTCCTACTATATTTGGCAAATTCAGGCCTTCAAGTTGGCACCATTAAGGGCTATCTCGCAGCGCTATCTATCTTTAAGCGTACTGCAGAGGAACCATCCTATTTCAAATTACCCTTGGTAATACAGTTTCTAAAGGGGTTAACCAATGTTTATCCCCCAAGACCATTCCAAGTTCCCCTATGGGATTTAAACTTAGTACTAACTTTCCTGATGGGTACACCTTTCGAACCTCTCCATTCTTGTTCGTTAAGATTCCTTACCCTTAAGACTGTTTTATTAATAGCACTTACATCTGCTAGAAGGGTGAGCGAATTACAAGCTCTTTCTTGTAAACCCCCTCATACAATCTTTCACAAAGACAAAGTTGTCCTGCAAGTGAAGCCTAATTTCCTCCCAAAGGTAGTTTCTGAATTCCATATCTCTCAGAAGATTACCCTACCATCTTTCTATCCTCCTCCTCACCCGGGGAAAGAGGAAGAGAGGTTACACAGACTAGACCCTAGGAGGGTTTTAAGTTTTTACATTAGTAGACTAGCCAGGATAAGACAGGCAGACCAGCTGTTTGTAGGTTACGCAGGTCACAAGCTGGGGTTACCAATAACTAAGCAGACCATTTCCAGATGGATCGTTCTAGGCATTCTGGAATGTTATAAACTGGCAGGGAAAGAGCCCCCTCAAAACCTTAGGGCTCATTCGACCAGAGGTATTGCAGCTTCATCGGCCCTCAAAAGAGGCGTGCCGATTAAAGATATATGTGCGGCCGCTACCTGGTCGTCTGTCCATACCTTTACACGTTTTTACAATCTGGATTCCTCCTCTAGTCAAGAGACTAGGTTTGGAAGGGCTGTACTGCATTCTATTCATCAATAGAAGACAGCGTGAAGTCAGTACTCCCTCCTCCAAATATAGAATACTGCTATGGGAGCCTATCTAAGATGAGGAATACGTCGGAGGACACAATCCCTTCGAAGAACAAGTTACTTCTTACCTTGTAACGTTCTTTCGACAGGATGTTCCTCCGACGTATTCCTCATCGACCCTCCCATCCATCCCCGCAGTTCTACTTCCCTTGTTGTTGCAGCTTACGCTCCTTCAGGGTGATTAGTCTAGTCCAGACAGTAATTCTGTGGGCTACAAAACGGAACTGAGCAATGGACGCTGCGCGCGGCCTTTATAGGCAGGATGACGTCGAGCGTCGATACGGCGGCTGTCGAAGGACATCGACTCGAGGGACATCGACTCGAGGGACGTCGACGCGCAGCGCCCTCTGGAGAAAAATTTTTCCGAGGCCAGCAGAGCTAGAAGGATATATCTAAGATGAGGAATACGTCGGAGGAACATCCCGTCGAAAGAACGTTACAAGGTAAGAAGTAACTTGTTCATCTGTTTTATATTAATTGTGTGACAATATTTGACTAGTTGTTTTACTTGCTTAGTTTGTATTTTAATGGCCTAATAAAGCATTGTATATTTTTTTATGTGCTTGTTCAACTGGAATTGTTGGTGTTCTCTGTGGACTCATTGTAACGCTAGACCACTCTCACATCCCTCCTGAGACTAAGCCTTGCCGCTCTGCTACCTTAATTGGGTTTGGCTTTTCTGAGTGTCTCACTGTTCACCATAATAAGTTGTCTGCGGGTGGATTTTGCAAATCAAACTTAACAAATTGGTGCTCAGCAGTAGCATAGGGTTTATGGCACACAGTGTAGATTCACTGAAGGGATCCCTTAGTTAATGGTACATAGAACTCTAAGCTTTACATTTTTTAGGGTAATAACATGTACATAACCTAAATTACAGTTTGGAAACATATACTAGTCTTAGTCTTGATATGCATAACGTTGAATATTTGAAAAGGTTCTGTGCAGAGAAGACTCTGCCCACCTCTGGTGATGAAGCTGATCTCATGCAGAAACTAATAGATCCAGCAGGAAGCTAGGAAAAATGCTTGACCCCTTGCTAGTGGTGTGGCTGATGCTGAGGCACGATCTAGCAGTCGTAATGGTCCTGTTCTTTAGCCACAGAAGGAGCTAGTAAATCTGAAAGAGGAGACTTCTTAATCCTCTATTGCAACTTCTGATGCTGAAGCTTGTTTCGATCTAAGAAAAGAGAAGCTGAGGCGCAATGAAATGGATGATGATCAAATATATTATGGAACAAATGGAGACGGAAAAGATGGGGAACTAATAGGACAGAGCATTGCAGTTGGAGTTGACCAGGCTACATGGGCCTTCAGGCTTCTCCATAGGTCCTGGGCCCTCCTCGAATCCAGGATTTCCTAAAGATCTGTTGAACGTTTATGATGGAAATAAGGACATTAATTGTTTAACTGTGTTTGAGTATGTTTGTGTGGTACAAGAGGTGAAGGAGTCTGATAAAATTGTATGGTTGCTCGGCAGATTTCCCCCAGACTGGCTTCAGTGGTATTATGGAGCCTGGTAGAGAATCCTTTTTTTAATGAAAGCAGGCTGTGCTCTTAATCTTTGGGAAGACTACTAAAAACTAATGGAAAAAACGGAATACCACTTGGGTCAGCTATGCAATGGATTCTCTGAAGAACCCGAGTGGCTGGGTTGAAGGTCATAAAGTAACCAGAAATGATCAATCTTATGTTGGAACACATTTTTGCTTCCGGTCCCCTTGAGCTGAAACCGCATTTGGCCAATTCTAAGGAGTTGGATGCAAAGACATTGTCCATTGCTCCTGGTCTACGGTTGTTCCATAGAGTTCCCCATAAGGACAAGCATGTTTCTGGTAAGTGTTAGAAGAGGGAAAATCAGATTGAGAAAGAGGGTGGGTATACTGAAAAACTTCCATCCCATAAGGCCCACAAAATGTTCCAGAAGTCACTTGGAGATAATTTAAAGGGATCTGGGACTTAACATACCATGCAAGTATCCGGTCACAGTAAGCCTCCTTAGAAAGATCCTCAGGATATTGTATAACCTGTGGAGCAAGTGACCATATGAAGGAGGTCTCCAGATGCAAGGGTAAGATCTTAGGGGTCCATTCTGTGAATCTGGCATTCCGAGGCAGAGATATTCAAAGGAGCATGCTTCTCTTCTGACACGCTGCCCAGTGGCATTGGATCAGATGTAGTCCAAGTGTCCCTGGGATCCTGAGAGCCTAGAGTTGCTGAAGCATATGCTTCCATCCCTGACAATACTAAGTCATATTTTAAGGCTAGAGTACTGGTAGATGGTGTAGACACCTATGCCATCAGGAACACTGGGGCCAGCCTGACTGTGGTGAAATACACACTGGTAAATCCACAGGTTCTGGCCAGAGCTCCTCTGATGCCCACCAAGTTGGCTGATAGCTCCCCTCTAAGATTCCCCGTAATGGCTGACACTTTAGTAGTATTTGGAGGAGTGGTTAGTATTCCTGCAAGTGTTCAGAAGCAGGTCCCAGATATATTTCTGCTGGGAAATGAGCTCAGGGTCGTAGGACTTGTGGAAAATACAGCAGAAAGACAATGTACAAGGTCTCCAAATAAGAAGACTACCTTAGCCAAGCCTAAATGGAAGCCTAAGCCCAAGGGGAAACTGGAGGCTCAACAGTCGAACGTTCCTGAAAAGGGGAATAAGAGTACCTCCCCTTAACTACCTACTGAGGTTGAGGTATCTGACCAAACCCTTTAACCTCACAAGAAAGAAGGGTTCTCTAAAGTATTCAATCCCCATGATCACCCAGAAGTGCAAAGTTTCCTTGCAGCAGAGGGACCCAACAGGGAAGAATTTAGTTGTGTCAGAGAGATTTTTCATCTCTGGAATGCGTTAAGAGACATGTCTGTTCCCAGTTTGGGGGGTGAATCCCCTGGGAAACATAAGACATATGGGGAATGTAAAACAAAGGGGGTCTGGGAATCCCTCTACCAGCACGAACACGGCCCATTGACCTGTTCTTGGGTGGATGGCCCATGGGAGAGTCTCAACCAAGTCTTTAGCTCACTGTCCCTTTCAAGAAATATCCCTGCATATCAGTCTTTGTTCTGCCCAGGGGCAGTCCAGCACCGAACTACTAGGCACTAGGCAATTCTCCTCTGAACAAGAGTACCAAGAGCAACTCCAAACACGTGTTTCGGCCTAGTCGGGCCTCATCAGTGAGGTAGAGCTGTGCCTCTCTAAGAACAGTGAGCAAGGGGACCACATCTGGATTACCCTGGTAACTTAGGGTCAGAGCCAAAGTTACTCAATATGCAAAACAAAGGGGGGTCTGGGAGTCTCTCTACCAGCACAAACACGGCCCATTGACCTGTTCTTAGGTGGATGACCCCTAGGAGAGTGTCAAGATTCGTGATCCATGTAGATTATGTATACCTCTGTCCCCAAGCACCGGGCTGCAGGTGACTGGAACAAGGGCACCAGGTTCCCAGGTGGCTGCAAGGAAACAGTCAAGGTATGGATTATACAATACAATACAGTGTGACAGAAATGCTGGGGATAAGGAGTAGCGGAATACCACCTACCAGTGTTCCACCCGGGAGATGAATACCTGGAGGGGTAGATGTGCAGGTCCCCTTCCCTGTGGTGCAAGTCTTGTTCCCAGGATTTAATACAAAGCCACCTTAAGGGGACTAGGCTGATAAACGTCCCTAGCAGTACTGTTTGGTATACCCCCTTGTGTGGTTAGGCTGGATGACCCCAAGGATGGCGAAAGGGCCCTCTGTAAACCACTATGTTAATGTCTGCAGGCGGGAAGCACAGTAGTTCCAGTACTGGAACAGGATCTCCAAAAGCAAGGTCCATGAAACAAGAGCGGAAGTCAAAAGCAGTTTGGGTTATCCATGAGAGAGTTCAAAACGCCGTGACCAGAGGTGAAGCAGGAGGCAGTCCGTGAAAGCAAGCAAAGTTCAAAAGCCGTTTGATCGTCCAGGAAGAAGCAATACGCCAAGGCCAAGGGTGAGACGTGGGAGTATCCGTAACACAGATTCTGAGGGTTGAAGTCTAGATATCCGTAAACCAGGAAGCGCCTCTCTGCCGGAGTAAATCACAGCTGATCAGCCCTGCGTACAAACACCAGCGTCCTTTTACCTCGTTTCCAAGGAAGCACATAACTGTGGGTGGGGCCGCACACCGGCCAGTGGGACACATGAGCGGAACCATGTCCTGTGAGGAGTTCCTCGTAGAGGGCGCTGTCCGTACCGTCTCCAGGGCAACTGCCACCGCAACCAGAACCGCCAATGTAAGGTACATGATTTCATGGAAGAACAGCGAGTCCTTCGAAAATCTTTAGGGCACATCACAGCCTTATGGAGTGAAACGGATGTTGTGTGTTGCCCAGCCATGTGATGACCACCTGTGTTTGTGACAGAACCCCCCCAAAGGGCCACGACCCTGTGGGCTAAAAGGGTTGGACTTATGAAAACGGGAACCCAGTACTGGGGCATGGACGTTAGAGGCGGGTTCCTAGGAGCGTTCCTCAGGGCCAAAACCCACCCAATCCACTAGACAATGAAGCCAGCTCCTAACGATGCAAGAACCAAGGATGTCGTTAACTTCATATTCTTCCGGGGCACTCTGAAAGACAGGTGAAGGGGGCAAGACAATACGCGTGGAAGGCGGATAGGGCTTCAGGAGGGAAGTGTGGAATACAGGGTGGATGAACCATGCAGCAGGCAAGGACACACGATAGGCAACTGGATTGATGCCCCTGGTGATTCTATAAGGCCCAATGAAGCGAGGAAGAAGCTTCCTACAACCAGGGATGCAGAGATGTCTAGTGGATAGCCAGACTCTGTGGCTGATCGCTTATGGGGGAGTGGGAGTACGTTTCCTGTCCGCAACGCGTTGCATGGATGCCTGTGCTTCCTGGAGATGAGCGATGACATGGCCTTGGATAGAATTAATTTCGGAGGCAGGCATCCGCCGCGGGGGTGACTGAGGCAGGGAAGTCCAGGAAAAGGAGGATCCGGGGATGTTGGCCATGTAACACTAAAAAGGGGGAAAAGCAAGTGGCAGAATGTGGGGCATTGTTATAGGCGAATTCGCCTATGAAAAGCAACTGGTACCAAGACTGTTGGTGTTGTAAGGACAGGCAACAAGATATTGCTCAAGCGTCTGACACGTTCCGTCTGGCCATCAGTCTCTGGGTGATGGGAAGAGGAGAACCGGGCATCTATGCCCAAGAGTGACGAGAGGGACTGCCAGAATTTGTAAGTGAACTGGGACCCTTGGTCCGTGGTTATGACAGTAGGAAGACCAAAGAGACAAAAAATGGACTGAAAAAACTATTTGGCAGGAGTGGGGGCAGAAGGAACACCGGAGCAAGGGAGGAAACGGGCCATTTTGGTGAAGGAATCCACAACCACCCAGATAGTGTCATAACCTAGTACTCTGGGCATGTCCGTAATGAAATACATGGATATGGTGTGCCATGGTCTGGGGGGAATCGGCAAAGGTTGTAGAAGACCCAGTGGGCTTCCCTTACAGGGTTTACATTAGATACAGATAGAACAATTGTTCACATATTCCCGTACATCCCTTTTCATTGTAGGCGACCAGCACCACCTCTGCAGGAGGGCTAACGTGCATCTCTGAACGGGTGATAGTTAATTGGAGAATCGTGTGACCATTCCAGGGCACGTAAGCGGATGTCATGATATGGCAAAAACCATCTATTCTGCACAAAGGGCAGGCCATCATGGAACATGGGATCCCATTTACGCATTTGTTCAGGATGTACAGAGATCTATTGGCGGATGTCACTCAGCATGCATGCAAAGGAGGGTGCAGAGACATATGACATGTATCCTGTCTATAATGGTCTCAGGAAAGACAGGGCGTGAGTCACCACCAGGCAAGCGCGACAAGGCGTCTGCCTTACCATGGGTGGAACCAGGGCGGTGTCTGATGACAAAATCGTAAGAGGAGAAGAAAAGATGCCACCGAACCTGGCGACTCTTTGCACACTTTAGTGCTGCGAGATCCTGTAAATTTCGGTGGTCAGTATAAACCGTGATTGGGTGCTTGGCTCCTAATACATGATGTCTCCAGGTTTGGAAGGCGTCTTTAATCGCTAAAGGTTCCTTTTCAGTAACTGTATAGTGTGTCTCTGTGGTGTTCAATTTGCAAGAATGGTAATCAACAGGGTGCAATAGACTGGTAGCTGGACAAGCCTGTGACCGACCGACCGGCCCCCAATGCATAGGAGGAGGCGTCCTCTCTGGGTCAGTCCTTGGAAACACAGCAGCCTTCAGATTGCGAGGGAGAGCCACAGCACTCCTTCTCGTCCAGCGGGGGTTTCAAGGTCAAGCGTCAGTTACTCGACGTAGTGGACTTCAGCTTCTGAACACGATTCCTAGCAGTGAGAGGTTCCCAGATATACTGTTGATCTCCCATTCATTCCGCTGGGTCACACTCAAGCATCCAATCACGACTACAGGCATTCAGGCAGGCAGGCAGCCAATCAGGCACACGAGGTATTCAGGCCATTCACTTCTCTCCAGACACTCACAACAAGTTATGTGTATTGGGACAAGTACCGAGCCATTCAACACTCCAAGCTGCATTCATACCGGTTTCGGGCAGGGGTGTCTCAGTCATTGTGTCAACCACCAGATACTAGACGCCCACAACACAGAATGCATATTCGTCACACACACTATTCACCCAGGTCCCACCCACAGGAGGTACCCACAACATACATCACCGGGAAGGCTCCAGCTAGTCTGGCTGGGCCTTCACAACAACACCATATATGGCATTTCCACCCAACAGCCAGTCAGGGGGAAGGGACAGAGTCAGAGCTTCCCAGGACGTTGGGAAAACATGCTAATGGGTAATAGAAAGCAAGAGGCCACCGGGGCCATCTTGTTTTCCATCAGGAATCAACTGATCCCAATGGCAGGGCCGGGGTATCCCAAAATGGAGGATACTCCGTACACCTGTCAAACTCAGCATGGAGCTGCCACCAGCCCCTACCCTGCGGGCCACCCACAGGTGCCCAAAAACATACACTAGGGGAACAGGGCTGTACCACCACCCATGGGTGCCAAAAGGGTATACCACGGGTCCGTTCACCAAACCAAAAGAAAGAGAGCTGCACCGCCAGGAGTCCCACATGAACTGCTGTGCGGAAAACATGACAGAACATACGATAAAAAGCAGTAAAGGACAAGGATACGGAGGCCCTGTCCCTCCGATGCATTTCCAGCATCACGCCCCCCCACAACATGATCCAGAGGCCCAAGGTCCATTTCCTGGGGTTCGTTTAAAGACAAAAGTGCAAGGGCTCCTAAGGCCTGGGATGGTGACGCCATGTCTGTGGTGGGCACGAGGCAATGTGCCTGACAATGAGGGGACTTGAAGAATAACAGCCCCTGAGCCCAGTCTATGACAGGGTTATGCGCCTGGAGCCAGGGTATTCCAAGGATCAATCCGAACTGCAGTGTAGTTATTAGATCAAACGTGATTGTTTCAGTGTGGGTATCGGAAACAGTCAAAGTTAGAGGGGCTGTTTGCTGCCTGATAGGCCATGAAACCAAGAAAGAGCCATCCACCGCTTGGACCCGTTCGGGTGATTCTTATTCTGCAGCGGCAGTTTGAGGGTGGCCGCCAGAGAGATGTCCACATAATAACCTGTGGCACTGGAATCAACAACTATCTGTACGTGGTGTCGGATGCCATCTGAGGATTGCAAAAAAGCTTGGAGCAGTAAGGGTCTCGTGGGACCAAAAGAAGGCACTGAGGGAACCGGGTAAAGGCTCGCCCGTGCCTCCTGACCTAGGGACGAGCCTTCTGAAAACCCAGCAGCCAGGTTTTTGGACGCCTCGGACACTCCTTCACGAAGTGTCCATTCAGACCGCAGTAGAAACAAGCATTGGAGGCTCTCTGTCTCTCCCTTTCTGTGGCCGTAATGGGACTGCAGATTTCCCCGATCTGAATAGGCTCCCCTGAGGCATCTGGTGTTGGAAGGGATGGGGTAGTAGCTAAACACGGGCCCCTGCCGGATTCTGTTTTACGTTCAGTTCTTCGTGTGTCCACCTGAAGAGTCAAATCTACCAGATCTAGGTATTGAGCAGGTAATGAAGGCACTACCGACAGTGCGTCTTTCATAGAATCGTTCAAACCCCTATGGAAGACAACATATTTTTTGTTTTCTGGCCAGGCAGTTTCTACTGCCAATTGATTAAACCGAGTGATGTATTCAATCAAAGGGGATTTCCCCTGCACCAGGTCCAGGAGCTCCAGATCCCAGGTCCGGGCCTTGTGGCGAGTACCAAAAACCCTGGGCATCTCAGCCACCAGTAGGTCAAAATCATAAAGGACCAGTCTGTCCCCCCTCCAGCAAGGGGTTGGCCCATGCGGCCGCTATGCTGCTGTGGTGTGACAATATAAACGCTGCTTTGGTGGTCGAATCGGGGAAAGCCTGGAGTCGGCAAAGGAAATGTAGCTTGCACTGATTCAAAAACATGTAGAATTTGCATGTGTCACCCTGAAACCTGTCGGGGGCTGCTACTGGAAAAGGGGTTGGCACATAAATGGGGCCCTGTGTAGCTGTGCCACCTGAAGTACTGGGATGTGGGGCGGAGTCACCAAATTCAGGGTCGTTAGGTAGGGCATGGTGCTCACTTTGAATGGGGTCCAGCCGCTGATGGATAACGGCTGTGGCAGCAGAGATGGCGGCTACTGGGTCCCCAGTTGAGGTATCCATAATCTAGGTGGTAACTCTTATCAGTCTGTCAAGAAACGTGGCCCACGTAGATTATGTATACCTCCGTCCCCAAGCACCGGTCAGAAAGACGAGAAATGTACTTGCTGACAAGTTATTGGGGCCACAGGTGACTGGAACAAGGGCACCGGGTTCCCAGGTGGCTGCAAGGAATCAGACAAGGTATGGGTTATACAATACAGTGAGACAGAAATGCTGGGGATATGGAGTATCAAAATAACACCTACCAGTGTTCCACCCAGGAGATGAATACCTGGAGGGGTAGATGTGCAGGTCCCCTTCCCTGTGGTGCAAGGCTTGTTCCCAGGATGTAATACACAGTCACTTTAAGGGGACTAGGCTGATAAATGTCCCTAGGAGTACTGTTTGGTATACCCCCTTGTGTGGTTAGGCTGGATGACCGCAAGGATGGCGAAAGGGGCCCTCTGTAAAACCACTGTGTTAATGTCTGCAGGCGGAAAGCACAGTAGTTCTAGTACTGGAACAGGATCTCCAAAAGCAAGGTCCATGAAACAAGAGCGGAAGTCAGAAGCAGTTCGGGTTATCCATGAGAGATTTCAAAACGCTGTGACCAGAGGTGAAGCAGGAGGCAGTCCGTGAAAGCAAGCAAAGTTCAAAAGCTGTTTGATTGTCCAGGAAGAAGCAATACGTCAAGGCCAAGGGAGAGTCGTAAGAAGTAACCGTAACACAGATTCCGAAGGTCGAAGTCTAGATAGCCATAAACCAGGAAGCGCCTCTCTGCCAGAGTAAATCACAGCTGATAAGCTCTGCATACAAACACAGGTGTCCTTTCACCTTGTTTCCAAGGAAGCACATAACTGTGGGCGCGGCCACGCTCCGGCCGGTGGGACACGTGAGCAGAACCCTGTCACGTGAGGAGTTCCTCGTAGAGGACGCTGTCCGTACCGTCTCCAGGGCAACTGCCACCGCAACCAGAATCGCCAATGTAAGGTACGTGATTTCATGGAAAAACAGGGAGTCTTTCGAACATCTTTAGGGCACATCACAGCCTTATGGAGTGAAATGGATGTTGTGTGTTGCCCACCCATGTGATGACCACCCGTGTTCGTGACAGAGAGCTCAACCAAGTCTTTAGCTCACTGTACCTTGCACAGAGAAGAAATATCCCTGCATATCAGTCTTTGTCCTGCTAAAGCTAAAGACTTGGTTGAGACTCTCCTGGGGGCCATCCACCCAAGAACAGGTCAATGGGCTGTGTTCGTGCCAGTAGAGAGACTTCCAGAACCCCTCTGTTTTGCATATTAAGTAACTTTGGGTCTCACCCTAAGTTACAAGGTGAATCCAGACCTGGACCCCTTGCTCACTGTTCTCAGAGAGGCACAGCTCCACCTCACTGATGCTTCCCAACAAGGCTGTAATATGTATATGGGGTTGCTGTTGGTACCCTTGTTCAGAGGAGAATTGCCTAGCATTTCGGTGCTGGACTGCCCCTGGGAGCCATCCACCAAGAGCAGGTCAAAGGGCTGTGTTCGTGCCAGTAGAGAGACTCCCAGAACCCCCTCTGTTTTGCATATGAAGTAAGTGATTCCACATTTTGCGAGACCCTTCCTCCTACTATTGGCACATGATGCACCCCCTTGCAGGTCATCTTGAGATCAAGAGGACTAAGGAGAGGTTATTCATGCATTTCTACTGGCCTCGGATGGGTGTTCAGATAGGTCATGGCAGAAGTTGTACTACGGGTCGGTTGTCTGTCAATAGTCAAACAAAATTCCAGGCTCCACTGGTACCATTCCCTGTAGTGGGTGTACCATTTAAGAAGCTATTGTGAGAAACCAAACAGTGTCTCACTTGCTAGGCCCCAGGGATCTCTCTCTCTCTCAGGTGGCCAGGACTCGGCCATCGCCTTTAGACCCAGACCCTGAGGGTGGACCAGTGCGGGTGGATCACCTGGGTTGGGGTTCTTCAGGGAGTGGGGGTGAGACAACCGATGGTGAGATGCGTTACCCCCCGCACCTTTCCTGTGCTTTTCCCCCATCCTATTTTTTGCATTCTCCAACGTTCCAAATAACCCCCTCCCCCCCTGCCCACCCCCTTTCGACACACACTGGGCCGAGGAAGAGGAGGACTGAGAGTAAAGAGGCTAACACTTGCATATCCCATTGGACATGTCCTGTTAATAAGGTTAGGCAAAGTCAGGCACTTGACCTTAATCACATATATCTGATACCCAATAGCTTCCCCCACACGTATAAAAGGCGGAACATAGACACACATTCTGAGCATGGTGGGACACGAGAAAGAGCAGATCTTCCGGGGCAAAGGCGAACCCAGTGGAGCAGGACGACCGATCGAGGGACGAGAGCGAAGGGTATGAAAACCTGAAGGTCCCTGCCTACGGGAAACCGTGAAGGATACGCAGATATAGCCAAATCCCAGACAAGAAGCCTGCATTGTGTTTCAAGGACACCTGCAACCCTCTCGGGTGAAAGGCAGAGTTGGGGAGCCGAGGCCAAGCCTGTGGTATCAACCTTGACTTGTGAATCAAACCTGCAAAGGCAAAAAAGGAATGCACACAACCGGTGAGTTAGTGAAAGATATAAAAGGCTGGTTTGTGTCAAGAAAAGATTGAAGCCGCAACAGTGGATCTCCGATTGAAGGATGCGCGCGTGCTGATGAGACGCGAAAGAAAGCAAATGAATGCTGAACTTTATAAGTTATCATTAACTATGAAGCCAGTGATTCAGAGTACAGGAGGGGATCAGCGAAAGGAAATGGCCCACTTGAAAGTCTCAGCAAAATGTTTGATGTCTTGTTGTAAACCGACAAAGCGAATAAACTATGAAATGTGCAATGGTCAAGATTAATCCCGTCGAAAGGGGAAGTCAAAAGAATGTGGGATCGATCTGTTGAATGTGCGCTAATTACCACTCTGTGAATAGTAAAAAATCCGATATTAGATTACAATACTAAACAAGCAATTCTGGGCACGGGTGGCAGCGAGTTAGCCGAAGTCCCTCAAGCCTACCACAAAGCTTGAACTAATTAGACAAAGAATCTTTGAGTTGGGAAGGTATCGCGCGCTCTTAAAACCCGCAAATTGTGTTCAAAAGTCCAATGATGTTGGAAAGTTATTTATCACTGCATTTATTCAGATGGTTATAACTGAATTTATTCTTTGCTTTGTGATCAGCTGACAAGTGTTTCGACCCTTCTGGTCGTTCTCAGGGCACACTAATGAGAAAAGAGGGTCCAATCCCTTGTTCGGGTTGCCGTGAGATTTCCGGGTCTGGAATGACCTTCAAAAAGCAATGAGTCTTGTGGCAGCAATATATTAGTCTGCTATAAAAAAAAAATGTTTGTGGTATATTTTTTTGCGGGCATTAGCCAAGGAAGACTTCTGTGTGAGGGGATTAATCCCAATACATTGGGGAAATAGGCGGACGCCTAAATCAAGTAAGAAGCGGGAAGTGCCTGGAAGCACTTCACAGAATATTTAAATCCATCATTCTGAAGGAGTAGTTGAATTTACCAATTTCGGGAGTACATGATTCAGAGGATAGCAGACTGATATATCACTGCCACAAGACTCATTGCTTTTTGAAGGTCATTCCAGACCTGGAAATCTCACGGCAACCCGAACAAGGGTTTGGACCCTTTTTTCTCATAAGTGTACCTTGAGAACGACCAGAAGGGTCGATACACGTGTCGGCTGATCACAAAACAAAGAATAAATTCAATCATAACCATCTGAATTGACGCAGTGATAAATAACTTTCCAGCATCATTGGACTTTTGAAGAAAATGTTGGGGTTTTAAGAGCCCAAGATACCTTCCCAACTCAAAGATTCTTTGGAAGTCAAAAGGTGATTGCTTTAAGGGAAAGATTTCTTTTAACTTTTCTGAGTGTGTTTGGGAACTACCAAGACCAAGAGATACTGGGGCAAATAAAACAAGGGAAATCTGAATTGAAAGTTGAAGTGGTCCTGCAGCGGTCTATGGAAAAGGCCTTGCACATTCAAGTCTTCGACATCAATGAAAGGTCTGAGCCCGACTGAGGGAGACCCGGGAACAGGAAGTGGGTTAGGGGAAGGGAACCCATAACTAATGTGAATGAAGCTAGGGGAAGTGACCCCCTACAAGTGCAGGGATTGCGAGGTCCGAGCCCGGCGAGGGAGATCTGCGTTGAATCAGGTTCTTTATGTTAAGAGGTCTGAGCCATCAGAGGGAGACCTACATGAACTTTGGTTGAACTGGAAATAAGTGACTTTAATGTGGAAGGCTAAGCGGTCCTCGACCCACGTTTTGAGCTGCCTTTTTTAAATAACCTGAGCCAGAGTCTGTCATCGGGTCTACGGGAGCCGCCTTACTATGTGCTGTCCAACGTGGGGAGGCGAGCTTACCTAGCCACCTTTATCTTTTATGTCATCGCACTGACTTTCCTTTGCATATACATTCCCCTTTATGCAATTGTGTATAAGAGATGGGGCAGGCATTAGATTTTGTTAATATAGGCATTTTTGATTTGACACAGACTGACTAGGACTGTGTTTTCTTTATTATTTGAGGGTAGAAACTACTCCCATCAGATCTATAGGGCAAAGTAGGAGTTTTTCCAAACCCAAAGAATGTAATAAAGGTTTTGAAACGTGTAGCTCTTATGTCAGTGTCATACTTGTGATACCATCTCCCCCTTTAAATAAGGCTTGACATTGTTGGTTCCCTTAACCCTCTAACAACCTCTGGCAGCAGGTTTATTCTGGTGGTTTTTGATCATGCCACCAGATAGCCTGAAGCCATCCCAGCTAAAACAGTGACTGCCAGGTCAGTTGCTAGAGCATTGTGTTAGGCAAAGATTGTATGCAGTACCCTTTGGGTGCACTACACACAACTCTGACTACAGGTATAGGAAACCCAACCTTTGGTATAAACCTGTACTGCACAATTTTGGTAGCATGTTGAGCGGCCAGGCTTATCTCAAGAGGGGTCAATGTGAGCTGTAGGGGAGTTGCACAGAGATTCTCAGTGACAAGTATTTAAATAAACTTTTAAAAGGTTTCTTAAATAAACAGTTATTAATTTATTGATCAGTCAGTTAGAATAAGCCTTCTTCAGAAGGGAGCAATATAAAAAGTAACACACAAATACACTTCAATACTGTACACTCTTAGTTTCTAAATCAGTAGAGGCCCTTTTGGGATGGCCCACAGACACAACCTACACCCTCAGTTGACTCCAATACCTAGGGTGCTAGGGACATTAATATCTTACTGTTTGCATTTAGAACACTCGTAGGAGTTGGTAAAAGGGAAAGGTTATTAGAACTACAAGAGACCACAAATATTCTTAAGCAGGCAAATACTTTTGGATCCCCTCAGAAGAGTCATTCAGTACAGCAGGCTAAGCCAAAGTCAATGGGCAAAAGTCTTATATAGGATGAAGCATTTCTGGTAGGCAAGTAGAAAAGTCTTTGCACAATGTTTTAGAAGTCTTTGAAGAAAAGAAGAATCAAATGTAGGACCACAGGCTGATTAGTCTTGAGTAGTAGAAGATGCAGGAAACTATATAGTAAGAGGCGAGTTCTCTCAGACTTTAAAGTACCTTTTGTATTGAAGAAAAAGTGCAGCAGATGACTTCTGTTCCTGTCTTTTTGCTCATTCTTATGGGGAAACAGATTAGTCTATAAGTCTATTCGTACTGAGGAACAGTATGTGTATCTTAGTGAATTTCTTATATTGTTAAAACTCCACACATCACCCTAAAGTGAAGCTTGGTTAGGATACTTTATATGCTTAACTGTTTCTGTAATGGATTTCGGGTTACTTTTACAATGTGCCTTGGACGAGCTGCTGGCAGCGGCTATTTTTCCACCATTTTGTATACTTTTTAATTTTTAACACTTTCGCATTTACTGCATAAGGCTACTTAAGGTGGCTAACACCCCAAGATGGCCATGCCACAAGGTGTTCACTTGTCATGTGGCCATATTGTTCTTTGTCCTTCTTCCTGCCATCTCAGGTCGATGGAGCAGTGGGAACAACCAGTCTCCATGCTTGCTCAAGTAGTCATTCATTTGGAAATGTCTCTAAACCAACCGGTAAGCTACCGAGCTCTCTTCTGGTCTTGTTGCCTGCAGCTGTCACTGTTCCGAGTGCATCCTTGAAACATGAAGGATCTTCAACGTCTGCTACAAGATGCCCGTTCTGCATTGTTTTGCCTACTAGCCCCAACCGAAGCAGGGCAGGGTCATCCTTTGTTCTCCCATCAGGGGTGGTGGGGGGCAAACATCTTCATCTAAGTCCATAAGGCCAAGGGTGACGTCTTGCAGCCTGGTTCGAGGTTGCTGCGTGGTACAGAACTACGATCCGAGATGTTGTCACCCCCGCACAGGGAAAAGGAGCAGGAAAAAGAAGCACCGCACGAGATCCTGCGCCCCAAGTGGATCCTCACACCAGCAATTCTTCTTCCTCTTCTAAAAAGAAGAGCCTCCGCTCCGGAGACTTTCCAGAGAAGGTAGCTCAGGTACCCTTTCCGATCCAACCCTCCACCCCAGATTAATGGGAAGAGTTTCGTCTATAGATGCTTCACATCTTTGTCAATGAGCCAGTGGCTCCAACGGAAAAACCAAAACCGCTTATTACTAAGCAATTAGCCTGGATGCACTCCTAAGGAACCGTAGTCCAATTCTTTAGGTCCTGACAAATAGGTAAACAATAGGTTCTATGTGGTACTGCGCGTGTTTTACCTAAACAATGTAAATACATAACAATTACAGTCTGGAGTCTATGTTGAAGACTAGCCTCCAAATAAGACAACATTCACAATGGTTCCTAGAGATGTGGTACATTTTAATTGTCCAATCTCTATTAAACGCAATTAAATTTTTCAAAACAAAGTTTCAAAGGAGAAATCATACATTATGTCATAACAAGGTGAAGTAAAACACTACACAATATGTGTTCACAGTGGTATACACTTAATTCAGTGTTACATTGAAAATGGCAACTTAAGTTGTCCTTAATTTGAAAGGACTATCTACAGTCCGAAGCCCTCTTTTTCTTGCAGGTATTAGAAACGCGTTTCGGATCCAATGATCCATCTTCAGGGTGGGGGGCTTCACTCATAAAGCAAATCTTGGGAAGTATAACGAGAACATTTATCAAGGTGCTTGTCCTATAAAACATTGGAGAGGGGCATTATTGTAGGTGGTATAGAGGAAGAGCTGAGTAAAAATGGCTGAAAAGCCAGGCGAGGAAAATGGTACCTCAAACAGGGGGAAGCAGTGTCAAAATTCTGGCCTAATCAAAAGACAAAAGATGTAGGAAATGTCAATATTTAATTTGCATGAGAGTATTCAGATTAAGAGTATCAAATTTCAAAAAGGTGCCAGAGACAATCACTCACCCAGTCCAGAACTCGAAGGTACATAGGACTGGCACGCGGAAAGGAGCAGCTGGAGGGACCCTAGGAGGGGAAATGAATGTCAATACCATATCAAATGGTAGCGTAACTAGGAACTCGTATTAGTGTTAGGGCCACAAAGGGAGGTAATCAAACAGAACAGTATTCCCAGTAAAGAATCCTTACCAGAAAGACAGGGATACGTGAACAGCAACCGCCACCAGCAGCGAACGAAGCTCGACTGCGCGCAGCGTTCCCTGTTGTCAAGGAAAAACCTGCGCATGCGCACGTGGGCCACGCAGATGTCGGCCATCTTAGTGTGGGCATGAGGTGCGTCTTAAGGTTACTATGGTAACCGCAAACGCTAATTGTTATCAAAGCGTAAATAGGAATATACGCAACGAATCTAAGGGTGATTCATGAAAAATATCCTAAACTAAAGTCATTAAAGTGCACGGAATGCAAGTGAGGGCCCCAAGCGAAACTTCCCAAAGGGTAGGTACGCAGGACGCCCCCATCTTGCATACAAATTAAAGTAGGTAATTTGGAAGATAAACTGGGCAGGGGACTCAACAAAAACTGCTCGGTCGCTGATGAAGATCGTGACTGGTCTGGCAAGCGGGTTAAAAGCCTCGATCGAGGCCAACCAACCAACATGTTGGGGGTAAAAATGAACTTTGTAACCAATTTAAGAAACTCATCATGCACACAAAATATAAATACATTTGAATACATCCATATGCAAAATCCAAGTAGCCTTGAATGTGCCCCCAAAAAGAGGAGACTTTCTATTTACAAAGTGTGAATCGCATGTTTATACAACAAATCAGAAAGAGGTCATGTGACGCAACATTGAGTATCGATTGCAGGGATAATCCACATGAACAAATAAATCGTACCATTGCATGTTAACTACTGGCCAGATAACAAATAAAAACCATGTAAAATGCTTCAAGTACTTGAACACTAAATAGTGTTTTATGCTCAGTACATATAGGTGCCTCTTGCATGTAACCTGGCTAATTTTGCAGCAAGTAGTGTACTAACACCCCAAATTACTCAATCAATTAAACAATACATAGTGACAGTATACATTCTATACAGTTTCTCTGAGACCCCTAGTTTCTGAAGAAAGGGGGTAGGCCCTATCGGGAAAAAGGGGTCTCTGTACAGATGCCGTCTAGAGTAAAAGGTTTATAAATAGCACATCATATCAAATTCCAAGTTCATCCCCGAGGGTGTAAAGAGTCCAAAAGCTCTATCCACAGGATTTCATGTTGTGCTAGTTTACGTTGTAAATCACCACCTCCCCCCCTGGTGTTACTTGTTCAAGAATGACACACTTTAATTGTGCCACTGTGTGTCTTGCCTCCGCAAAATGTACTGAGACTGGTGACTTCAAACTTTTGGTACGTATATTAGACTTGTACTCAGTCCATCTTGTTTTAGCCTTTCTTGTGGTCATTCCTATATAATAAAGACCGCAGGGGCATTTAAGTGCAAAAATGACATTCTGTGCATCACAGGTACAGGAGTGTCTTAGCTGTATGTGTTTGCCTGAGTGCTCCAACGACCATGCTTATTTCCTATGCACCGACCAGTCCCACCACGTCTTTAGGGACTGGCCTACAACCAAAGGGGGGACGAAGATCCCCAGCACCACTAGGTCCTGCCTTCGGGCATTGAGGTTTCAAAGTTGGTTGCAAAGGTTTAACGTTGTGGGCGTTGGGGCCCCTCTGGAGTATGCTCCTCTTCCTTTGACACCCTTTGTCTAAGATATGACCTCTACAACGTAGAGCGGGACCAGGTACCCTTTGGGTTGGTACCTTTGCTCTCCAGGGAAGAGCGGTCCTTTCCGAAGAGCTTCTATGAGGAAGATGAAGAGGTCCAGTGGCCTTGGATCTCCATGAGGCCAGTGGTGTGGACAACTCCCCTGAACTGGCCATTCTTCCAGCTCTCACCCTTGGTAAGCCTCCATCATCTTTTCAGAAACTGATGGCTAAGGTGGCTGGTACCCTGGGCATATACGCTCCATCCAGGCCCAAGATTAATTTGGAATTAATGGATATCCTGGATCAGTGGTCTTCAAACTTTTTTGGCCTGAGCCCCCCCTGAGCAAAATTCGGGCAGGCCGGGGCCACCCAAAAATACCAAATGGACAGTATGTACAAATTGCTATGAACGATTGTGTGCCGTCACCGCACCCTACTCCCAGTATAGTCCCTGGGCTCCCCCACCAGTATAGTCGCTGGGCTCCCTCATCCTCTCCTACCCAGTACCTGGGCTATCCCAACCCCATCACAGACCCTGGGCTCTCCCCGCCCTTCTCCCACCACTATCCAGTGCTCCCACCGATCCTGCTCCCGTCACAGGCCCTGGGCTCCCCCCACCCAGTTCCCAACACAATCCGAGGGCCAGTGAGAGATGGTGAATTTTTTAAGTGGAGGGGCATAAATATTTCCCAGAAAAATGCCATAGCGACCGATGCCCTAGTCCAAGGAATACTCCTCAAACGCCATGTCTGGCTGCGTAATTCGGGGTTTACACCTGAAACACAAGCATCTCTAATCAACAAGCCTATAGAAGATGCCAACCTCTTTGGAAAGGCGGTTGATGAGGCACTAGAAACGGCAAAGAAAGAGTTTGACACCATCAAAACCCTAGACCAGATTACTAGGCCTCCTAACAAACGTGGCTATGGCAATAGGCGCTTTATTAGAGGCCAACGCCAGCAGCAATACTCTGGTCCTCTAACCAAGGCACCAGTGGGCAATACAACCAGAGAGGACAACGCCATGGCAAAGGGAGAGGTCGGGGTTCCACCCCTAGAGGTTCTCAAGCCACCGACACCAAATGACTCGAAGATTCGGGTCCCCTCCCATGCATCGCCGGTCAGGGGCGGTTAACATCCTTTCTTCCAGCATGGGAGGGAATAACTTCAGACCGCTGGGTACTATCAACCATAGCCCGTGGCTACTGTATAGAATTCAACAGTTCCCCAACGTACAGACCCCCAAGGGGACGACGCATGACACCAGAACACCTCGCCATCCTTCTACAAGAAGTGGACCAGCTACTGGAAAAAGGAGCTATAAGAGGTTGTGCCTCTATATCAGGTAATGGAAGGTATTTATTCAGTGTACTTCCTTGTACCCAAAAAGGACTTAACCATGCGCCCTGTATTAGATCTGCGCCCAGCGAACAAATTTGTCAAACCTCAAAAGTTTCGTATGGTGACCTTACAGGAAGTGATCCCCCTGCTATCATGAGATTACATGACAACAGTGGACATGAAAGATGCATACTTTCATATTTTAAAGTTGCCAGCGCACAGAAAATACCTCAGGTTCATGATAGAGGGCAAACACTACCAGTTCAGAGTGCTACCCTTCGGGATAGCATCAGCACCAAGGGTATTCACGAAAGTACTGGCAGTGGCAGCGGCCCACCTGCGCTGGTTGTCCATCCCAGTATACCCTTACCTCGACGATTGGCTCATAACAGGGGATTCTTACGAAACATGCTTCTCAAATACCCAAAAGACTGTAGACCTTTTGTTCCAACTGGGCTTCTCCATCAACGAGAAGAAGTCCAGCCTAGACCCCAGCCTAGTTAAACAATTCCTAGGGGCTCCAATTCGAACAAAGGATGGCCTCGTCTTCCCCTCCAACGAGAGGGTCCAAAACATGCTGTTTCAGATCCCTCAATATGTAGCAGGTCGAGAGGTGACGGTACGCAAAGCAATGCGCTTGCTAGGAATGATGGCGTCATGTATTTATTTGGTACCCCACGCGCGCCTATGCATGCGCCCAATGCAAGAGTGGCTCAACAGCCAGTGGTGTCAGGCCAGCGGACAATGGGACGATCTAGTGGTGGTCTCGCAGGCCTTGGTTCTCTCGCTACGGTGGTGGTCGAAGGAAAACCTGGTAATAGGAAAACCATTTGCTACCCCCGCAGTGGAAGCCACTCTAACCACAGATGCATCCCTCACAGGATGGGGGCTCACCTATCCCATCAGACTGCTCACGGAGTTTGGACTCCGAGTGTAGCATCCAAGCACATAAACTTACTGGAGCTACTGGCTGTGTTCAAGGCACTAAAAGGCACACCTACAAGGGAAGACAGTGATGATCCTGACGGACAGCACCACAGCCATGTACTACCTCAACAAACAAGGGGGCACTCACTCTCCAGGACTGTCCAAGCTGTCCCAGAACATCTGGAAGTGGGCTCTCAAACACATGTTCCTACTGTCACAACATGTACCAGGGGAACTCAATCTGCTAGCAGACGAACTAAGCAGAGACTTCCCTCTGCCCTCAGAGTACGAATGGCGTTTACACGAAGACATCGTCTTCGACGTTTTCACACAATGGGGATTCCCAGAAATAGACCTGTTCGCAACCCTGGAGAACATACAATGCCAAGATTATGCCTCAAGGTACCCCCAGAACCAATCCAAGCAGAACGGTCTATCGATTCCATGGTCAGGGAAATTTGTTTACGCTTTTCCCCCGACTCCCCTTCTCAACAAGATTGTGCACAAGATGCACCAGGAACAAGTTACCATGATACTAGTGGCCACTATGTGGGCCCGGCAGCCGTGGTTCGCTCACCTGATGGAGATGTCTCTATCTCCTCCAGTGAAACTTCCCTGCCCGTACAACATGCTGTCACAGGACAATGGCAGAACACTGCATCCATGCCCTCAGACCATGAACTTAGCAGCCTGGCTCCTGAGATCATAGAATTTGGACATTTACAACTCCCGCAGAGATGCATGGACATCCTCAGGAAGGCTAGAAAGCCTAACACTCGTCACTGTTATTATAGCAAATGAAAGAGATTTGTCATCTGGTGTAGAGGAAGAAACATCAACCCTGTTGACTGCTCTCCCACACAAATTGTTCTGTACCTAACCCATTTACTGGACACAGGTCTAGTATTCAATTCTATTAAAGTCCACCTAGCGGCACTTTCTGCATACACCACTTCCCAACTTAAAGTGTCATGGTGGAAAGTCCCAGTTATTAAAGCCTTTATGGAGGGGGTAAAGAGAATACACCCTCCGATAGCAAACCCAGCTCCCGGCTGGGACTTAAATGTGGTACTTACCAGGCTCATGGGCTCACCCTTTGAACCCATGCACAAGGCAACTCTTAAAGACCTCACTCTTAAGACCGCCTTCCTAATAGCTATCACCTCCATTAGGAGAGTAACTGAACTACAGGCTCTTTCTGTGCTAGACCCCTTTGTAACGGTTCAGTGGACAATGCGGCTGATCACATCCCTCAGGGGGAGATGAGGGAGCGCTTCCCGTCTATGGTCGGTGAATCCTCTTGTCAGATTTTGCAGTCGGGACTAAACACTGCTGATTGTCTCAGCAGATCCATGGCCACAAATACATTGGTAAGGCATCACTCCTGAATGAGGACGTCGGGCTTTGCGCATGATGTCCAGGCTAAGCTTTTGGATGTGCCTATTGATACACAAAACTGTTAGGGGATGAAGCAGAGATCGTCCTCGAAGTGCCACTCATCAAAGGTTTTGGCAAAGTCCTTGGGCCTGGCAGTACAATAACCCTCTGCACCTTCTGCGAGATGTCGTGATTCATTCCTTCAGCTGGCCAGGCAGCCCTGGGTAGACTGCAAGGTAGGCGATTCCTGAAGGGGAGGCGTAGAGGTGCCCACAGAGGGAGATTGTCATCGGCCACTGTCCTCTCAGTATCACAAGATGCAAAATCCCGTTGAGATTTTCGGCCACAAATCCCCATTTAGATGGGAGGCTCTCCCTGTTAGCTAGGAATGGTTCAATAGAATTTGCGATACTTGGGACTTGCAGGTCATTCGACAGGGCTACTGTCTCCTCTTCGTGTAGCGTCCCCTGCACCATGGCCCTCACTTCAACTCCTTGCCCCAGACCCAGTCATTTTGGAGGAGGTATGTCAGCTTCTCTGAAAGAGCGCAATAGACCTTGTGCCACGCTTGCAACGAGGCATGGGATGGTATTCCACATACTTTCTAGTGCCCAAGAAGGAAGGGGGCTTGTGTCCAATACTGGATTTGCAGATGCTGAATATGTCCTACGCAAGGGCTAGATCAAGATGGCTACTCTGGACATGATCCTGCAAGCATACAATCTGAGTGACTGGTTGGTATCAGTGGACATTCAGGGTGCCCACTTCCATGTGCCCATTCATCTAAAGAACAGGAAGCACCCAAGGTTTGTGATGGGCCAGCATCACTACCAGTTCAAAGTCCTGGTGTTCTGTGTTTTTCTGGCTGCCATGGATTTCCCCGAGCTGCTAGCAGTGATGGCGACGTGCCTCCGGAGTGAGGTCATTTATGTCTTCCCCTACCTGGACGACTCTCTCAACCAAGCTTGCTCCTCAGATGTAGTGTCTGAGCACAGGCTCAGCACATGCACTCTATTGCACATACTGGGCTTTTCCCTGAACTTCAAAATGTTTCAGGTTTGGTCATCCCAGTCTCTCCGATTTATCAGAGCAGTCTTGGACACTTGCCTGGGCTGGGCTTTTTCTCACGAGGGCCATGTGGCGAACATCTTTAGGATGGTCAATGTCGTCCAATCCCAGGAACAAGTCCCTACCTCAGCCTTTCTGCTCTTACTGGGCCTCATGGCCTCCAGCATCCTTCTGGTTACAAAGGCATGGCTGTCCATGAGATTGCTTCAGTGGCTCCTTCCTTGCCAGCGGTTGCAATTTCAGGGCCACATGTCAGACCTTCTACATCTGTCAAACCATGTGCCTCAGGATCTTCTGTGGTGGGCCCTGAGAGCTACATTGTTTTGTCAACCCGGTCCCCAAGTGACATATCCAACAGGTTGGGGCACTGACCTGTTGGATCTGACAGTGAGCGGACTGTGGTCTTACTCTGAGTCATGGGAGCACATCAATTTGCTGGAGCCGACGGTGATCAGGGTTGCCCTGATCGCCACCTTCTCTGTCGAACGCAAGACTGTGCTGATCCTGATGGACAACAAAGTAGGTATGCACTACCTCAACAGACCCTGTTGTGTGGGTTCCTTGTCACTATGCAGAAAAATAATGTGCCTGTGGTTCTAGGATCTGGAGAATGGTGTCTCCTTTGAAGGCTGCCCATCTGGCCGGACGAGAGAATGCTGGTTTTAAGTTTTTCTAATGCGCCTTAGGCCCAAGGGCAAACAGGCGCACAGATAAGACAATACAAGCATAAACAAAGCTAAAATAGATCAGACTAGAATAAAATCAAATAGAAAAACAGACAAACTTTGGCCACCCGCAAGTGAGATCTCTGCCAGGAAGTTCTAGAGGCAATCATCTTCTTTTGGGGAACTCCTCGGGTAGATCTTTGTTTTCAGTGTACGCAGGAAGTGTGAGTTGTTCTGCTCAAGGGCATTTCCAAACCAGGGAGCTCTGGGGGACCCCATGACGATCAAATGAATATTCAACCTCCTTTACACATTAGCACGGTCCCCAAGTGACATATCCAACCCTGTCCATACCCTGTCATTCCACTGGTTCTCAGGAGATTGGGCCCGGAGTACATGGTATCCCGAATTGCTGAAAATGTCCATCTGCCCTCGTTGGTGCCTACCGAGGAGAGTCAAGTCAGCTTGCACTCCCAATTGGAGGGGCGGGTTCTCCACCTGAACTTCAACATCCTAAACTTCTTCCTTGGCTACTGAGAGCCTGAGCTAGAATGAGTGAGACTTGTCATATGACATCCTTGAGGTTCTCTCCGCTCATAGTCCTGCAACACTGTTGCTCCTTTATATTGTCCGTTATCTCCAGTTTGGGATTTTTTGATGATTTGAGTTTGGTTTTCACCTTCCTTATGGGAGCTCCAATTGAGCCCTTCCATTCCTGCTCTATTCCTTTGCTCACATGTAAGGTGATTTTCCTGGTTATCATCACTTCCAAGAGACAGGTGAATGAGCTCCAGGCATTTTTCTTAAACATACCTATTTGGTTTTCTGCAAAGAGAAGGTGACATTGCAAGGGAGGCCCTCCTTCCAAAAGTGGTCTCGGATTTTCATCTTGCAATTGATCCATCTTACTTTGTTTTTTCCTCCTCCTCATCTCCAGTGGCAGAGGAACGATTCCATGGTCTGGACCTGGTGCGGGCCCTCAGCTACTATGTTTCTCAGACGAGAGAGCCCAGGAAAGATGTTCAGCTTTTCATTAGTTATGCTGGGGCTCGTGCAAACAGGGATGTGACCAAACCGACCCGGTCAAGGTGGATCATTCTCTGCATCTCGGAATGGTATGGTTTGGCTGGTAAGGATGTGCCTGAAGGGTTTGGCTCAAGGTTTGGCTGCCATCTATGCCCTACAGAGGGCGATGTCCCGTCGTGGACACCTGCCAGGCGGCGACGTGGGCATCTCTGCACACGTTTGCTAAACTTTACTGCTTGGATTCCCTTTCAGGTCAGGATGCCCGTTTTGGTAGGGTGGTCCTCCTTCGTTTTTTGGTCTAGTTTGTGTCCCTGCTCTCCTCCCTCCTCCATATCCTCATACTGCTTTGGGAGTCTATCATAGATGAGGAATCCGTGGAAAGGAAAGAATCCATTAGAAGAACACACTACATACCTCTCAGTGATGTTCTTTCTGCTGGATGTTCCTCCCACGGATTCCTCATCGCCCTCCCTACACGACCCCCATGGCAGATAGCCCCTACAGCACCGGTTCCGCTGTCCCACGGCGTCGGAGTGCTAGAGAAAAAAGGGGGAACTCGGATCATGAGGCACAGAGCCACAATATATGCTGGCCCTAACGTACTGTCCTGCCCGGGCCACGTAGAGGCGTTGAACGTAGCAGATGCGTGGCTGCGATGTGCCCCCTGGGGGCAGAAAAGTTTCTGAAGAACAGCTACGCTGTGGATAGGATATCATATATGTGGAATCCATGGGAGGAATATACATCAGAAAGAACATTACGGAGAGGTGGGTAATTTGTTCCTCTAAAGTACTTGTGTGAACTTTGTGCGACTTCTGGGGATGTCCCTCCCAAAATGGCTTACATGAATGTTTCTTATAACCTGTTTTCCAAAGCTGTGTAAAGATTTCTATTTTCATGTTTATACTGTGTGGCTATTTGCTTTTTGTTTGCTCGTTGTATGCTGCCCTGTATCTTATTTTCTTTCCCACTCCCCTCTTTAGAATAAATCCTTGACAGCTCAGCCACTTTTACCCCTTTAAGAGTCATGCATTATTCAGAGGTGCAGAGGCGCTCTCCAACAAAGGTGTGGATGTAGGGTCCAGGAAAATCCTACTATTTCATTTTCATTTCACATCACACAAGATGGATAGATTCTGAGTCCTATATTGCATGGGCATTGCTGTCTTGTCTATATATATATAAACTGTGTTAGCACCTTTTACAACTATGAGTCCAGTGGACCTGAGGGTAACCGGTTGCTTAGTTGTGGCCCAAGTCCTCTCATAACTTGATAGAGGGGGGTTTTCATAACTTGGGTGTCAGACAGAAAGGAAAGCCATGGGAGGGGACAGTATAGAAAATGAAAGTGTAATGGAGTGGGTGAAACGGCAAACGAGGAGGGGGCGGGGTTGGGTGAGGAGAAACCATGAAGGAAAGTGAAAGTAGAACCCTGTGGGAGTTGCTGGGATTGTACAGTGAGCTGCAAAGTAAAGGTGGGGAGACAACCATAAGTACGGCAACAATCTGGGGTTAAAAACATTCCTTAGAGAACAAACAACAAAAAGGGCTGAAGCTGATGAAGGAATTGGGCAAATTGTTGAACATGTACATTTTAAGTATAGTTTCCAGAGCTATTGAACAGGATATTAAGCTGAAATGTTTGTTCTTAAAACTGTAAATTCCAACTTTTAGACCTGAAACTGGTATAGTCCTTCACCACATTATCAAAACCACTGGTTCTTTAGGAAAAAAACTCATGACTCATTTATTACAAAAGACCTTGGCACATAAATTTAGGGCTGGGAAACCAACGGGAAGGAAAGTATTCGACCCTCAAGATGTCAGCAGCACCTTAACAAAGTCTCACTCCTGATTCAAATTGCTCTATGCTAGCACTTCTCTTCCTAACTGTTTATTGTGTAGCATTTGTTTTCTTTTGTTCACTTGTTGCCCTTCTCACCGTCTCCCCCTCCACTGCCGTGCATTTCACTCATCTGGAATGTTCCAATACTTCAACTGATGAGTCCCTGCCACACCTCGCACCTGGTACCTTGACCCCCCTGCCCTATCCCCCCTGCCCTCCAACGTGGAGGTGGGAGAGGGACAATAAAAATGCAGCAGCAATGTAGGGGTAAAACATCCCTTAGAGAGCAAAAAGTAAAAAAAAAAAAAAGCCTAAACAGATGAAGTAATTGGGGCATATTATTGAGCGTGTGAATTTTAGGTAGGGCCCAGTCTTCCCTCACCCCCCTCGCCTTCCTTCCCACCCAGCCCACTTTTTACCTCCTTGCACTTGGGGAACTACGAAGCCACTCGGTTGGAGCTTTCTAGAACACCAATAAATAAATCACTAATGCCATGCACCATCGTTTGTTTCTTGCAGTGTCAGTCACGTCGCGCTCTGACTGTTACTGGGGACGTAACTGCCGGACCCAGGTGAAAGCTCATCATGCCATGTAAGTTCTCCTTACTTTATTTGTGCAACTGATGATCATGAAAGAATGTTGTCGCTCCTCTTATTGATTGGGGCTTGAAATCTACTTGTTCCCTATTTT
The DNA here is from genome assembly GCF_040938575.1 of Ambystoma mexicanum. Taxonomy (NCBI): domain Eukaryota; kingdom Metazoa; phylum Chordata; class Amphibia; order Caudata; family Ambystomatidae; genus Ambystoma; species Ambystoma mexicanum. The sequence continues at coordinate 1,622,472,671 of NC_090932.1, read as the reverse complement.
TGCATCTACTGGTGAGTATTATTCTGAAATTTACAGAGTTTAGCATGCATGGCATGCATGTGAGAGACCAAGGTAGCACTACCAGTCCATTGTGAATACTATACGCCATCAGCCATTTTAGGATCCAATTACATTAAAATACTGAACCTGTTCTAAAACTTGTTCACTGTACCCTGTAGATAGATAAAACTGGAAAATCTTATAAGTTTATGTAAGTTCATTTATCAACTGTAACCACCTTCTCACGCTGCCAGAACATGGACATGTGAAAGGCAGAGCTCTCTGGGATGGCCTCCAAACATGTCAATAGGCAACTAAACAGATAGCCTGTTAACTAAAGAAGACCTTTTTTTTTTTTTTTTTTAAAGATGCTTTTGCTCGTCAGATTTTGTAGCTCCCCCGCTCCTTTGTTAGGAAGGTATTTTCCAACCATATTTCTAGAGCCTGATATCGTTCTTGGTTATGTTTGAGGGTGCTGCTTTGTTTGAATTCCTGACTGTTCATGCGATTGATTGGCCAGTGCAGTCAGCGCCACTTTCCAGGAGATCATCTGCGCAGGTTTAAAGGCACAGTAAACAGTTTTGAAAACAATAAGTTAAGGACTACACAATGCATCTTTAAAAATGTATTCCTTGTGCATATGAAATAACTACAAAAAAAACAGGTATTTCGTAGGGATTTTGTCCTCTGACGTATTCCTTATCTTTGATGGATCATCTCCCAGCTTGCTGGCCTTGGAAATTTTTTTCAGTAGAGTGCGCTGCGCGTCGATGTTCCTCGAGCCGATGTCCCTCGACAGCCTCCGTATCGGCGCGGACGTCATCATGCGTATAAATAGACTTGCACAGCGTCCGTTGCTCAGTTACGTTTTTCCGCGCTTTGTGGGGCCTCGGAATATCGTTGCCCAGTTCTTTAGTCAAGATATACTTCATTATTCCTCGTGAATACCGACTTGTACTCGATGGCTTCCTCACCCGAACTGATGACTCCGCGTTCCGGCTTCAAAAAATGTCGAGTCTGTGGAAAGAAAATGTCATTGACGGATCCTCACAGGATCTGTTTGTGGTGCCTGGGAATCGAGCACCATTGTTCGGAGTGCGAGTACTGCATGTCCATGACGGCGTAAACCTTGAAGGAGCGTAAGGGGAAGCTCGAGAGAGGTAAGGCAGTTAAAACTTCTTCAAAAGTTTCCTCGGCAGAGTCGAGACATTCGTCTCCTCGCCATCACAAAAGACATTCTCGTTCTAGGTCTCGAAGCAGTTCCCATCACTCTTCGAGATCTAAGCATTCAAAAAAGAGACGTCGAAGATCCCCTTCCTCGTCTTCTTCTTCCGTTTCCCCAAAAAGGGTCTCCTGCCCCAAAAAACATAGCTCTCGGGCTGAGTGGGAAGAATTCAGGAAAAAGATGCACAGCGCCTTCGAGAAAGCGGCCTCGACTCCCCTCAAAGACTACTGAGGGTGATACCATGGGTGAAAGACCCGAAAAAATCAAAACGCCGCGAGTCACAGCACCCGGCGAAAGAAGCCACTCGAGAGCGTCACAAACCCTAGAGTAAAGGCAAAGTCGCATCTTCGTCGTCATCATCGAAGATCCCTCCGACGCATAAATCGGCGTCTTTGACGCCGTTATCGAAGGGTTCTTTGAGGCAAAGGTCAGTCGAGTCGACGCCATCTTCGACGTCGACGCAGAGAAAGGACAAACCCATGGCCGCCTCACAGCCAGTGGCCATACCCAGAGCCTCGATCACGAGAATGTCGTCGACAACCTCGAGTAGAATTCCGATACTCTCGAGTTTGAGGCCTCTACCACCTTTCTCGACGCCTTTTTCGATGGCTTCGAAGCCTTTAACGTCCGCGTCAACGTTTTCTCAGCCAATCATGACGAATTTGGCCCCTTCTGCTCTGGAAATGGGATTTATACCATTTTCAAGACCTGATCACTCCAGAGTCTTATCTATTTATGAAGAAGGGGAGGATTCGGATCAGGAAAGACTTTTTGATTTGCAGGTATCTGCAACTCCTGTACCAGAGGAATTTACCTCTGAGGAAGGTAGGTTGAAAGACCTCCAAGAATCCTTACAGGAAGCAAGTGGGTTGGACACTTCCCCAGAAGTGGAATTTGCCAGACTAGACCCATGGGAACATGCTGAAACCCCTTATAGAACCTTGATGGCAAGGATAATAGAGTTTATGGGGTGGTCCACACCTCACCTGCTTTTCAGCAAGACGACCTCACAGACATCTTCGTCAAGGGTCCACAGGAGGATCCATTTGATGCCATTTCATGCGGCATTACAAAGGAGAATATTGGCAAACTGGGAAACACCTGAGGTAATCCCGGCGGTGAACAAAAAATTATCAGCTAAATATAGGGTGTCTTCTGCTGACCCTGAATATTTATCCAAACACCCAACTCCGGAGAGTCTGGTTGTTCAGGAAGCTACTTCATCAGGTAGTAAATCGGCTTACCCTACTGTTCCACAGGACAGGGATGATAAGAGATATGACTATATGGCCAAAAAAGTATTTTCTGCATGTAGCATGGCGTTGAAATCCATCAATGCTACTTATACGCTCGCAAGGTTCAGCCACACACTTTGGGAGTGTGCTTTATCAGCAGATGACTGCCTCCCAGAGGGAGAAGAAAGGGAAGCGTTCCTAAACATCATCAAGGATGTTAAAGATGCTATGTGCGAATCCCTTTAAACTGGCATCGATAGTGCTGACAGCATCAGCAGGGCCATGGCGGCAAGTACAACAACCCGGAGATTTGCTTGGTTGCGAAAGTCTGGTTTTGCTCCAGATGTGCAAAGCAGACTTTTGAATATGCCCTTTGACGGCTCTTCTTTGTTTGGTAAGAAGGCGGATGACAGTTTAGAAAAACTACAAACATCAAAGGCAGCAGCAAAATCCGTCAGACACCATATTGCCCCTCAGGAACCTCTTGGAGAGGTAAGTCCTTTCGCTTCTATTCCGCATTCGGAGGAGGCAGAGGACAGCCGGTTTAATGGGGTCAGAAAAAGTTCACCGATGTGGACGGGGTAAAAATACAAAAGCCGCAGCAGGTGCCTCTTTACCCTCGGCATCTGCATCGGCCGCCTCCAAACCGCTCTGAGGACTCTCCTCACAAGACACCAGTAGGGGGCAGGTTAACTCAACATCTGACGGAATGGCAGGCTATTATGTCAGATGCTTGGGCATTGGAGACAGTTGCCCAAGGTTACTGCCTGCCTTTTCTACGCATCCCTCAGAATCATCCACCGGGGAACAGCTCTCCGAAAGTTCCAGATCCGCTCTTCTTGCAGGAAATTGTAGACCTGCTAGAGAAAGGTGCCATAGAACCGGTACCTGTAGCGGAGAGGAACAAGGGCTGGTACTCCCCCTACTTTCTCATACCGAAGAAAGACGGAGGACTGAGACCTATCTTGGACTTACGAGAATTGAACAAGTTCCTCAGGAAGGACAAGTTCAAGATGGTAACTCTCTCTCAGATCCTTCAGGCCCTCCAGCTCCAGGACTGGCTGGTATCTCTGGACCTCCAGGATGCTTATTTCCATGTGCCTATCCATCTCAAACACAGGAAATACCTCTCATTATCAATTTCGAGTTCTGCCATTTGGGCTGACCTCCACCCCGAGGGTCTTCACCAAGCTAATGTCGGTAGTGGCTGCAAGTCTAAGGAGGGAAGGGATTCACGTCTACCCCTACCTGGACGATTGGCTGATCAGAGCTGTATCTCCGGAACAAGCTCAGAATCAGCTAAACTATGTCTGCCACTTCCTTCACAAACTGGACTTCTCCCTCAATTTAAAGAAGTCACAGATGATACCATCACAGAGACTCCAGTTCATTGGAGCGGTCCTGGACACTTCCCTGGGAAAAGCCTCGCCACCAGAGGTGAGGGCTCAAGATATTCTGCAGATGGTCACCAAGTTTCAAAATGCCCAACGTCTCCCAGCCTTCGACTTTTTGAGGTTGCTAGGCCTCATGGCATCCTGCATCTTCCATGTGCCAGGGCTCGCCTGAGAATGAGATCTCTTCAGTGGGCACTGAGAACTCAGTGGTCGCAATTCTCAGGGAGAATGACAGACCTCCTTCAGGTTCCGGACAAGGTGGCTCGAGACCTTCAGTGGTGGGCCTGCCAGAAAAACATCTTGAAGGGAGAACTGTTTTGGCAACCATGGCCGGAGATAACAGTAGTCACAGATGCCTCACTCACGGGCTGGGGAGCCCATACCAACGACTTGACCATCAGCGGTCGTTGGTCTCCATCGGAGTCCAGACTACATATCAACCTGTTAGAGCTGAGAACAATCAGACTAGCGCTGAAAGCTTTTCTGCCATCTGTACAGGGAAAAAAATGTCCTGATAATGACGGACAACACAGTGGCCATGCACTACCTCAACAAAAGAGGAGGCGTAGGATCACTGCCACTGTGCAGAGAGGCAATGCAGCTCTGGTTTTGGGCAATTCACGAAGGAATCTCTCTATCGACAGTTCACCTAGAGAAGAACTTGACGGCGGACGCTCTGAGCAAGCCGGGCACAATCTCCCACGAGTGGGAACTAGCTCAGGAAGTCCTTCAGGAGATCTTCGCCCTTTGGGGAACCCCTCCAGTGGATCTGTTCGCCACCAGTACCAACAGGAAGTGCAATCTGTTTTCTTCAAGGGAATTTCCCCCGAGAGGAGCTCTAGGAGACGCGTTCGTAGTGAGTTTCCACTCCTGTACGCATTTCCACCAGTCCCTGTCATTCCTCAAATGATCAGGAGGTTGAGAAGATTCTGGAGGATCAGGATCCTAATTGCCCCAGACTGGGCCAGGAGAACGTGGTACCCAGACCTTCTGCACATGTCCATCTGCCCTCCAATTCATCTTCCACTCAAGGAGAATCTTCTCTCACAGAAGGGAGGTCAGGTTCTCCATCCAGACATCAGGACCCTCCACCTTCAGCCTGGCTTCTGAAAGGTTGGGATACAAGGATTGGGACCTCCCTGATGATGTCATGGAGGTGTTGCTTTCGGCCAGAAGGCCAGCAACAAAGTCTTTATCCCGCTGCCGTGGGAACAAATATTGCAGCTGGTGTAGAGAAGAGCATATCGACCCCTTTTCATGTGGTACACCAACGGTGTTATCCTTTCTACTCTACTTGGCAAATTCAGGCCTTCAAGTTGGCACTATCAAGGGCTATCTCGCAGCGCTATTGATCTTCAAACGCACTGCAGAGGAGCCATTGTATTTCAAATTACGCTTAGTAATACAATTTCTAAAGGGATTAACTAATGTCTACCCTCCAAGACCGTTCTTTAGTCTTAAATTTCCTGATGGGTACTCCTTTTGAACCACTCCACTCTTGTTTGCTAAGATTTCTCACCCTTAAAACTGTTTTATTAGTGGCTTTAACATCTGCTAGAAGGGTCAGCGAATTACAAGCTCTATCTTATAAACCCCCTCATACAATTTTTCATAAAGACAAAGTTGTCCTACAGGTGAAGCCTAATTTCCTCCCAAAGGTGGTTTCTGAATTCCACATCACTCAGAAAATTACCTTACCTTCATGCTATCCGCCTTCCCATCCGGGGAAAGAGGAAGAAAGGCTACATAGGCTGGACCCAAGGCGGGCTTTAAGCTTTTACATCAGCAGACTTGCTAGGATTAGACAAGCAGACCAACTGTTCGTAGGTTACTCAGGACACAATTTGGGACTACCGATAACAAAACAAACCATTTCCAGATGGATTATTTTGGCCATTCTGGAATGTTACTAAAACTAGCAGGGAAAGAGCCTCCTCAAAATCTTAGGGCTCATTCAACCAGCGGTATCGCAGCCTCCTCGGCCCTCCAAAGAGGGTTCGAGACATATGTGCGGCTGCTGCCACATGGTCCTCCGCACATACCTTCACAAGATTTTACAACCTGGATTTCTCCTCTAGTCAAGAGACTAGGTTTGGCAAAGCAGTATTACATTACATTCTGTTCATTCCTAAAAGGAAACATGGAGTTTTACTCCCACCTCCAATTACACACCACTGCTATGGGAGTCTATCAAAGATAAGGAATACATCGGAGGACACTTCCCTTCGAAGAACAAGTTACTTCTTACCTGGTAACGTTCTTTTTCGATGGGATGTTCCTCCGACGTATTCCTTATCGCCCCTCCCATCCATCCCCGCAGTAATACTTCCCTTGTGGTTGCAGCTTACGCTCCTTCAAGGTCAATAACCAATTCATATAAAACAACTGTTAACGTCAAAACGGAACTGAGCAACGGACGCTGCGCGAGTCTATTCATACGCGTGATGACGTCTGCGCCGATACGGAGGCTGTCGAGGGACATCGGCCCGAAGGACGTCGACGCGCAGTGCCCTCTACTGAAAAACAATTCTGAGGCCAGCAAGCTGGGAGATGATCTATCAAAGATAAGGAATACGTCGGAGGAACATCCCATCGAAAGAACGTTACCAGGTAAGAAGTAACTTGTTCTTCTAGGTAAGTAAAGTAATGGATACAAACACAGAACTGTGATCTCGCAGGATCATGAAATGTTAACACAAATTAAACTGGGTTTTTAGTGATTCTCTCATGCCTGTGAGAGATCAAATACCACTAAGACTTATGTATCCATAGGAATCAATGACCCAATGTTAACTAATAGAGGGAAATAGTTCTGCACATGGGTCCTCACAAGCAACAAGAATCAAAAGAAGACCACCTGCTATGTTACTATACTGAACTTGAGACTACGCAAGGAGGGAATCATGAAATGCAGCAAGCAACAGGTGGAGCCTTAGCACAATGTGATGTGATTTCTGGAGCTTGTGTATCTGCTTAGATCACATGCTCTGCGTAGTCTGACATCTAGTGGAAGTCGCAGAGTATTACAATATTTGTTTTCAATACTCGAAAACAGACATCGACAGGGTGTGTTTATAATATTATCCCTAGTGTGACGTGTACTGTAACCATTGTCCTTCACTCGTCGAGGTCCTTCAGATTGTTTTTTTCCGCCATTGAAACTAGTCGCAAATGCGGAGCTCTTCCAGGCTAATAATGCCTTTGATTAGATAAAGTTGTACTTATAGACTTTCTTTCTTTCCTTTGTTGTTCGCCTTGCTGCACGACTGCTTGAATGCCCCTGACGAACACCCTCATCGTCGACGACTGACTGATAGACGACAAGACGCGGCCTTCCCAGGACTTGGGCCTTTGGCCCATTATAGTAGGGAGACAGTGCAATGGCGGGTTCTTTATCTTGTCCTCGTTTAGAAAATGCTTATTCCATCTTCCCCATTCTTCTTTGATCGCCCGTCTGCTCTTTTAAGATACAATGGACAAAACCCCATTCCAATTTTTTCCCTCATGCCACTGAAAATTCCTGTGGAAGGACACACACTGAGTGTGCAATCAATATCTTCTAAGCGATCATGCTGAAAACGATTGTAAATCCTGTAAACTTTTTCAGCCAAAGAGCCTAAAGGATCAGTGACCAAACGCTGGGCTGCTCACGCCATGCAGCCCGAGGCCTTCATCGACGTGATGGAAGACTCCGGCGAGGGCAGTATCGGGGTCATGAATGAGGGTGAGGAGTGGGGTCCATCGGAACCCTAAGTGCGGGCCCCTGACTCAAAGAAGCATGCCAGTGGTTCTGTGATGGAGAAGACACTGGCGGCCAAGACACAGACAAACACTAAAGACCTATCCCACGGCCGACTCTCGACTGTCCCGTTGAGCGTCGAGGCCCATGCGTTGTCTAGGGATAAAGCCTCAGGTTCTTCACTGTCCTCTGGGACATTGCGCACGCTTTTGTCTCACGACAGTTCCCCAAAGCCAAAAGAGAAACTCTGTTCGGGCACTGCACATAAAAAGGCCCTACTAGCGTGCGCCGAAAAACAGACGGCAAAAAGTGTTTCGGCTTCCCCAAAGAAAGCCCTTGGCCCCAAAATACTTGCAGACAGGGTTTTTCATCCGCTTACACTCTCTCGCAGGGGCCATGCGCCACAAAGATGCCACTCCCTCCCAGGCCACCCCTGTCATGTCGGGTTTCCCGCCCACATATGAATATACACCTGAACAATTCAATAAGATTATAAGGAGAATGTCTTGTTTTGTAGACTTCATGGACAGACATCCTGACCGATTAATAATTCTTAAAGATGCCTCACAGCCAGGGGCATCAACACTGCCACAAGGTCTCGTCATGAGCCACAACCTAGCACCCCTGCTCTAGGCACTCTGGCCTTGACGTTCTAAGACACTTCTCAGACATACCAAGACCCCTCTAAGGACTCGTATTATGACAACGAAGCAGACCCAGGGTCTCAGGGGAACCTCTATGGCTGTTAGGCAGAAACCTGTGCAGTTCCCTCTGGGACCACTGCAAAAGATTTAAGACTACAGGTGTTTGGCAGTAAACCCACTTGGTAGCAGTCTGTACCACCCAGATTTACCTGGTAGCTGTGGCTGAGCAGTCAGACTTCCCTCAAGAAGAGTTAGGCAGTATATAGAGCATACATAATAGGTACAGAGGTACAGTAGTACAAGCAAACACTGACCAGAGCTAGGTGTAAAAGTATATAATTATTTATTTAAAAGACACACTCATAAATTACACTAGCACAGAAAAGGTAAGTAAGTCAAAACACAGTCACTATTACTTATATGTACATCCCTAGTTATTTGTTGGACAAGTCTAAGTTAACACCACTTATTTCCAAACAGAGGTGAGCGCTTAACGTTAGATGGCACTCCAACAAGTTAGTTAAAAAGGGAGGGAAAAGGCAGAAGTAATGAAAACAGCAAGGTAAAACACTTTTCAGAGATTCACTGTAAGTTTAGAAAGGCAGTCTATTGCGGAGCAAGGAAGTTCGGTTGCCAGGCCCACTCTAGGGAAAGCCAGGCGAAAAGATGTCCAAGATCACACAATGTCACAAGTCTTTACAGGTGAGTAGAAAAGGTTTTACCAAGTTTAGAAAAGTTTAGTTAGGGTGTCCCAGGCTTACCCAGGTTTGAGAGCCGAGGGCTAAATCTACCCCATACAATCGGTGGCAAGGGAAGCCGGGCGGAACACGGTACCTTTAAAATGGAAAGGATCCTCCAGCGGTGGCAGTTGTTCCTGGTAGTGGGTGCAAGTCACGGCGTCGTCCAGAGGAAGAGAAGATCTCCACGTGGAGGAAAGCTGAAGGGCGTTGCACTACCAGGGAAGAAACCAGCTGTGGAGTTTTCCGGTTAAAAGGATGTTACCCCTCTTTCGCGGTTGAGGTAAAAAGTGGTATCCCGGTTGCCGGGGTGCTTGACACAGGCAAGGCGGCCACGAGATGCTTCAGGGAGGCAAAAAGAAGGCAGAAACTGGTTGTCCCCACCAGTCAAGGGAAGAAGACTCTCCCAGCTGGAGATCTCCTCTGTCGTTGGGAAAAGTGGTGAGACGGTTCCGCAGGGCTCCACCGGTGGTGTCGTCTTGGCAGGTCGGCTCGGCTTCTCCCTCTTCGGCTTCTTAGGTCCTGTGGCGACTTCTGAAGAACCAGTCCCAAAAACCCTGCTTTTATGCAGCAAACCCCCATTCATACAGCCTAGCTGTCACTCAAACATGCTAAGTGGTGAGCGTGGCGGCTCACCACTTGGGCCAATCACACCAGAAAGCGACATGAGTTGGCAAGGCAACTCCGTCCAGGGTGCCTAAACCCCCTCCCACACCCCCTGTGGTACCCAGACAGAATGGCACTACTTTGGAGGGCTTCTGTGCAGAAGCCCGCCAAAAGTGGAACAAAGGCTCGACTCGGGTTCAGGGTTACTGAAGTGAACCTAGACGCCATTTTGGCGGCGAGTTCTGGCAAAAAATCCCAACCGGTGAATTTATATTAAATAAATAAACCGGCGGTATCTTTAACATTGCACCAAAAAGTGGTGCATTAAAATCAATGGGAAATCTCATTGGGAAATATTCCGGTGGAATATTTCCGTGGTATCCACTGCCACCAGCCAGAAACTCAGCGAGGGGGGACGGGACAGTACCCCCTCGACAACAGACCCAGGGGCATTCTAATTGCCCCTACCAGTACTTCCACAGTATGATGGTTTGTACTGGTTAAGTTCCTAAGTTAAGACTAGTAAAGTCAATGGTGACTTTACAGACCCAGGGAGACAGTAGTCAGTCCCAGGGTGTGGAGTCTATGTTTGGGGGTCACTATGACACCCCTATGTTACTGCATTGAGGGTGCTGTGTAACACACATTCAAAAACCAATGATAGCCTATGGGGAAAAAATACCCCATAGCCCATAAGCACATAGCAAGTCACAGAAACACTCTCAAGTCATGTCCAAGAGTGAGGGTAAAAGAGTCTCACTCTTGGCAGGAGAAAAAAATAAACCCCAAAAATCCAGCAAAGCTGCTGGGGGACGCACTCGGTTAGGAAATTCAGCCTAAACAGAGAATTCTCCCTAACACTCGCCCCTCCCCCCCCCAGACTAAGGGACAGGAGGATTTAATCCACTCCTGGATGAACCTCATACCTCTAGTCGATGACATACATCCTAGAGAGTCCATCAGCATTTTCATGGTGACACCCTGACCTGTGCTCAATGGTGAAATCAAACCCTTGGAGGCAGATTGACCATCTCCATAGTTTTGGATTTTCCCCTTTCATTTGCATTAACCATCTCAAGGGTTGGTGGTCAGTCTGAATGACAAAAGTAGAACCATACAAGTATGGCCTAAACTTCTTCAGTGCCCATACAATAGCAAAGCATTCTCTTTCTATTGTTGCCCACCTTGTTTCAGGATCCTTCAGTTTTCTACTGATGAAGCAAATGGGGTGTTCCCTACCCTTCTCATCCAGTTGGCTAAGAACTGCACCTATACCTACATTGGAAGCATCAGTTTGTACAATGAAAGTTTGGTGGTAGTCAGGAGCTCGGAATACTGGAGCTTGGCAAAGAGCTTTCTTCAGGTTTTCAAAGGCCTGATTGCATTCCTCATTCCATTTGACCTTCTTAGGGAATTTTGGGGAGGAGATCACATTCAGAGGAGAAGCTATGGTCTCATAGTTCTCAATGAAATTCGTGTAGTACCCAGTGAGGCCTAAGAAGGCTCTCACCTGGGTCTGAGTAGTAGGTGTTGTCCAATTTTGCACAGCTTCAATCTTGCTGAGCAAAGGCCTTATCTCTCCACCTCCTACCTCATGTCCAAGGTAGACCACTTTACTCTGTCCAATTTGGCATTTGCTTGCCTTTATGGTCGGATTGGCCTGCTCAAGAGCCTGAAAAGCATGTCCTAAGTGGGTCACATGTTCTTCCCAGGAGTGGCTGAAGACTGCAATGTCATCCAAGTATGCCATGCAGAAGTCCTCCATCCCAGCTAGAACTTGGTTCACCATCCTTTGGAATGTTGCAGGTGCATTTTTTAGTCCAAAAGGCATAACCTTGAATTGGTATAGGCCAACTGGGGTAGAAAATGCAGTTTTCTCCTTGGCATGGTGTGTCAGGGCTATTTGCCAATAGCCTGACGTAAGTTCCAGTGTGCTGAGGTACTTGGCTACACCAAGTTTATCCACCAACTCATCTGTCCTTGGCAAAGGGTGGGCATCAGTCTTGGTGACTGCATTAAGAGCTCTATAGTCCACACAGAATCTCAACTCTTTGGATCCTGCCTTTGGTACTAACACCACTGGGCTAGACCATGGACTAGTAGAGGGCTCTATTACCCAGAGATCAAGCACCTTCTTGACCTCACCTTTGATGTGGGTTCTGACATGTTCTGACATTCTGTATCCTCTGCTTTTGACTGGCAGACAGTCACCAGTGAGTATATCATGCTGTCCCCACGGGGTCAAGCCTGGTGAAAGTGAGAACAGAGGGGCAAACTGATTTAACATAGCTTTGCACTCCTCCTGTTGCTCAGGTGTCAGATCTGAAGAGAGATTAACTCCTTCAACCTTTTCGTCCAAAGGTAAGCCTCTCAGGAGGTCAGGTAGAGCTTCACTCTCCTCCTCCTCTTCTGATGAAGCTAGAAGCAATGCTCCTACTTCTGGTGTAGAGACATAGGCTTTGAGGGAAGACTCTGGGAGCTTCCCTGGGTTTGCCCAGATCCACCAGATAGTTGACCTCTCCAAGTTTTCCCACAACCTTGAAGGGTCCCATCCATTTGTCTTGCAAGGCCATCTGCCTTGTTGGAAGCATAACTAGAACTAGCTGGTCTTGAGTAAACTCAACCATGTTAGCCTTCTGATCATGCCAATGTTTGATCAGAGCTTGTCCAGCTTTCAAGTTGTCAGTTGCTTCTGCCATCATGTGTGACATTCTCCTCCGGAGACCTATCACAAAGTCAGTCACTCTGACTGGCTTGGGGGAAGGAGCACTCTCCAATCCCTCCTTAATCAGGGCCAAGGGGCCTCTGACGGGATGGCCATAGAGAAGTTCAAAGGGAGAATAACCTACTCCCTCCTGAGGGACTTCTCTATAATCAAAGAGAAGGCATGGCAGTAGAAGGTCCCACTTCTTTTTAAGGGGTTCTTCTAAAGCACCTATCATGCTCTTCATGGTTCTGTTAAACCTTTCTACCAACCCGTTTGTCTGAGGGTGGTATGCGGTTGAGAACTTGTAGGTAACTCCGCAGGTTTTCCACATGGCTTTCATGTAGTGGGACATAAAATTTGACCCCCTGTCAGAGATCACCTCCTTAGAAAATCCAACCCTGGTAAAAATACCAAGGAGGGCCTTAGCTACGGCCGGAGCTGTAACAGTCCTCATAGGAATTGCCTGAGGGTACCTAGTAGCATGGTCTACTACAACAAGGATAAACCTGTTGCCTGAGGAGGTTGGAGGATCAAGGGGACCAGCAATGTCAATCCCTACCCTCTCAAATGGGACTCCCACAACTGGGAGAGGCACTAAAGGTGCAACATTCTTGGAACCAACCTTACCAGACGTCTGGAAGGTATGGCAGCTCCTGCAATATCTATCTACTTCAGCCCCCATCTTTGGCCAATAAAAGTAGAGAGAGAGCCTTTCCTTGGTCTTCTTGAAACTCAAGTGACCAGCCAAAGGAATCTCGTGGGCTAGTTGCAAGAACTGTTGTCTGTTCTCTTGGGGCACTACCAGGCGTTGGTAGGCTCCAGGTTCAGATCCAGTTGGTTCACTGTAGAAGAGGCCATCTTCCCAGTGTAACCTATACTTCCCAGGCTCTTGCCCATTAGCCTGAGAAGCTGCCTGTTGGCGAAGGCCCTCCAGAGTTGGACATTCTCTTTGTCCCTTACGAAAAGCTGACCTGCTGGGTCCACCTTCTGCCAGTAAAGACTGCAGCTCAGGATGGTCAGCCGGGTCCAGGTCTCCAATAAGTTCTGGGCCTCCTACTAGCTCTTCTTCAGAGTCTAGTTCAACCAGACAGGGTTGTACCTCCCTCTCAGCCTCAGCTGGAGGTGGAGTTACAGGTGTAACTTTGGACAACCTCGGGGAAGTCCTTTTTGGAAGCACTGGAGTGCTTGCTGTAGGCTTTTTCCTAGGAGTCTTGGGTTGTCTCTTTGCTCCTGATCTGGTAGTCACTGCAGTAAGTTGCTCCAGTGGAAGAGGAGTCATTTCTGTCATCTCCTGAGATAAACCTCGCAGGGTTTTCTCTCTCGCAGGTTTTGTGAGCTCCTGTAACCTTTTACTAGGAGGTCTGGGGGTATGTGACACAACTCCAAGAGCTTTCAGGTCATTACCCAACAGAACCCTTCCTGGTTCTTCACATTGTATACTGACAGGTATCTTCACAGCCATATCATTACACTGGATGAGAACTGGTAACTGGGGACACATCTGCACAGGCCCTCCAGCTAACTTGGTGAGGCATTTGGGTGCCTTAGCAACATCCTCTGGATTGAAAAATGATTAATCCACCACAGTTATGCTGGCCCCAGTGTCCCTGATGGCAGAAGTCTCCTGACCATTCACGTGGACACTGTCCTTATAATACTCTTTAGTATTATCTGGGATAGAATTATACACATCTAAATTCTGTTGTTCCCACAACCCCAGAGAGGCTAAAGAATCGCTGGCTGAGACTCCAGTGGGTTCATCAGCCAGTAGTAGAAAGTTTCCACTTGCCATAGGGACTTCCTCCTCTGGAGCGAAGGCTAAGGAGACAAGCTGGATCCCTGAAGGTTTACCCTTACATCTGGGATCTCCTTTCACATGGTCAGTAGCCTTACAAACATAACAGGATCCAAAGGTCCTTTGGAATGGAGGCTTGTTCTGACCTCCTCCTGGTTTGGCACCAGAAGGTATACTACTCTGCTGTGGTTTCCCAGGTGGCTTACCCTTATGGTGTGGTTTGGGGCCCTCTTTGGAATTGGAATTATTAGAATTCTCTTTGGAGTCTTTCTTAGGCTGTCTCCCCTCATCCTTCTTCTGAGTTACCCCAGAATCCTTGTGAGTAGCCCTGTTGGCAAGCTTTCTAGGATCTAATTCCTGTGAATCAGCCAAGTGCTGTCTGAGCTCAGGAGAGCAGGCATCATAAATTGACTCCATCATTACAAGATTTCTCATTCCTTCATAAGTGTTCACTTTGTAACCCTTAATCCATCCCTCTAAGTTTTTCAACCCTTCACACACCCAGGTAGCCCAAGGGGTACCATCATGCTTTTTGAGGCTTCTAAACCTCCTAAGATACTGGGAAGGGGTCTTCCCAAACCTAGCTATCAAAGCTAGTTTCACACATTCATACTCTTTCCTATCCTCCTCCCCCAACTCCCTTACTGCATCAGTTGCAACAGGGGGAAGCCTAGAGAACAACCAGGTGAGTAACTCATTACCTGTGATGTTCTGGAGCCCATGATTATACTCAAACATAGACAACCAATCCAACACATCCAACTTAGGCTCATACATACCAATTAATTCTTTAGGCATCCGGGGTCTTTTAGGACTGGACTTCTAGAGAAGCCAGAGAGAGAAGCATTCTCAACATACAATTTCTTCATTTCTAGCTCATACTTGAGCTCCATTTCTCTTAGCCTTAGTTCTTTGTCAGTTTGAGTATTAAGTTTCTTGTACTCTAATTCCAGTTTCATTTTCTCTAGTTCATAGTATTGAGGACTAAATGTGGGACCTGGCAAAGGTCCAGTAGGTACAGCTGGTAAGGCAGAGAGAGACCTAGAGGGAACATCTACAGCAGTTTCATCTTCCTCTTCTGGTTCTGACCCAAGATCATCAATACTTTGTTCAATATCAATATCATTGCTGTTCTCTACATTTGCTGGAGTGGTAGGTTCCTCTGAACCATCATCCAGACTTTGGTTTTCTAACAACCTTTCTATTAGCTCTGTTTTCTTGCCTTTAGTCATGAGATTCTTATGCTTACAGAGAACTCTTAAACAATCAGCAGTTTTTGTAGCAAGGGACTCTTGACTATAACTTTCCATAGCAGACATGTTAGAAAATGACTTTTTCTTTTTCTGCTTAAGCTTTGTGGTTAGTTGCACTAAGGTATCTCAAAAGTACACTAAAGTGTATACTCAATACAAATCCCACCGCTGTACACCAGTGTTAGGCAGAAACCTGTGCAGTTCCCTCTGGGACCACTGCAAAAGATTTAAGACTACAGGTGTTTGGCAGTAAACCCACTTGGTAGCAGTCTGTACCAACCAGATTTACCTGGTAGCTGTGGCTGAGCAGTCAGACTTCCCTCAAGAAGAGTTAGGCAGTATATAGAGCATACATAATAGGTACAGAGGCACAGTAGTACAAGCAAACACTGACCAGAGCTAGGTGTAAAAGTATATAATTATTTATTTAAAAGACACACTCATAAATTACACTAGCACAGAAAAGGTAAGTAAGTCAAAACACAGTCACTATTACTTATATGTACATCCCTAGTTATTTGTTGGACAAGTCTAAGTTAACACCACTTATTTCCAAACAGAGGTGAGCGCTTAACATTAGATGGCACTCCAACAAGTTAGTTAAAAAGGGAGGGAAAAGGCAGAAGTAATGAAAACAGCAAGGTAAAACACTTTTCAGAGATTCACAGTAAGTTTAGAAAGGCAGTCCATTGCGGAGCAAGGAAGTTCGGTTGCCAGGTCCACTCTAGGGAAAGCCAGGCGAAAAGATGTCCAAGATCACACAATGTCACAAGTCTTTACAGGTGAGTAGAAAAGGTTTTACCAAGTTTAGAAAAGTTTAGTTAGGGTGTCCCAGGCTTACCCAGGTTCGAGAGCCGAGGGCTAAATCTACCCCGTACAATCGGTGGCAAGGGAAGCCGGGCGGAACACGCTACCTTTAAAATGGAAAGGATCCTCCAGCGGTGGCAGTTGTTCCTGGTAGTCGGTGCAAGTCGCGGCGTCGTCCAGAGGAAGAGAAGATCTCGACGTGGAGGAAAGCTGAAGGTCGTTGCACTACCAGGGAAGAAACCAGCCGTGGAGTTTTCCGGTTAAAAGGATGTTACCCCTCTTTCGCGGTTGAGGTAAAAAGTGGTATCCCGGTTGCCGGGGTGCTTGGCACAGGCAAGGCGGCCACGAGATGCTTCAGGGAGGCGAAAAGAAGGCAGAAACTGGTTGTCCCCACCAGTCAAGGGAAGAAGACTCTCCCGGCTGGAGATCTCCTCTGTCGTTGGGAAAAGTGGTGAGACGGTTCCGCAGGGCTCCACCGGTGGTGTCATCTTGGCAGGTCGGCTCGGCTTCTCCCTCTTCGGCTTCTTAGGTCCTGTGGCGACTTCTGAAGAACCAGTCCCAAAAACCCTGCTTTTATGCAGCAAACCCCCATTCATACAGCCTAGCTGTCACTCAAACATGCTAAGTGGTGAGCGGGGCGGCTCACCACTTGGGCCAATCACACCAGAGTGCGATATGAGTTGGCAAGGCAACTCCGTCCAGGGTGCCTAAACCCCCTCCCACACCCCCTGTGGTACCCATACAGACTGGCACCTCTTTGGAGGGCTTCTGTGCAGAAGCCCGCCAAAAGTGGAACAAAGGCTCGACTCAGGTTCAGGGTTACTGAAGTGAACATAGACGCCATTTTGGCGACGAGTTCTGGCAAAAAATCCCAACCGGTGAATTTATATTAAATAAATAAACCGGCGGTATCTTTAACATTGCACCAAAAAGTGGTGCATTAAAATCAATGGGAAATCCCATTAGGAAATATTCCGGTGGAATATTTCCGTGGTATCCACTGCCACCAGCCAGAAACTCGGCGAGGGGGGACGGGACAGTACCCTCTCGACAACAGACCCAGGGGCAATCTAATTGCCCCTACCAGTACTTCCACAGTATGATGTTAAGTTCCTAAGTTAAGACTAGTAAAGTCAATGGTGACTTTACAGACCCAGGGAAACAGTAGTCAGTCCCAGGGTGTGGAGTCTATGTTTGGGGGTCACTATGACACCCCTGTGTTACTGCACTGAGGGTGCTGTGTAACACACATTCAAAAACCAATGATAGCCTATGGGGAAAAAATACCCCATAGCCCATAAGCACATAGCAAGTCACAGAAACACTCAAGTCATGTCCAAGAGTGAGGGTAAAAGAGTCTCACTCTTGGCAGGAGAAAAAAATAAACCCCAAAATTCCAGCAAAGCTGCTGGGGGACTCACTAGGTTAGGAAATTCAGCCTAAACAGAGAATTCTCCCCAACGATGGCCAAGACCGAGACCAGTTTTATGACATTTACGTTATTCAGTCGCCAGACCACCAGGACCAGCGGTAGCAGATTCGCCTATTGACGGTCAACTCCAGTAAAATGAACTGCTACTAAAGGTGGCACAGCATTTTAATATGAAAACTGAGGGAGGCACAGATCGACAAGGACTTTGTGGAAGATCATGTTGGGATTGTCGCAGTTTATTACAAGGTCACACCCAAGTCAGGGAGCTCCTTCCCCCACAATGAATGTGGCACACAATAAAGCGCTGTTGATTTTTTTCAATGTGGTAAGGCCTCCAACCCATCTCGCACCAACCCTCAACAAGCACCCGGTGCCACAATGGACTAGGAACCAGGCCGGTGTGTATTAAGAATATATTTATTAATTTATTTATTTAGCCAAATTTCACAAATGGATTACATCAGCCACCAATATTGTGGCCACACAAAAACAGAATAACCTTTTTGGAAAATACCAACACAGAAATAACACTAACATATGCAGTTAAAATAGTTTCCTTTTAAATCACACACCAACACAAGGAAAAAAACAAATGGGAGACTGCAATTTGAAACTGGGTTGTGCTTTTCTCCCAGCTTCCCTCACCCTCCCAAACATCAAGTAGGCTTGATTCTTTAGAAAGAAAGGCAGTGGCAGGGGTTGGGAACACAATGGGAAAATCGGATTTGTGGTCTATCTTACAGAAAAATATGGGAGGCAGAAAGGTAAGGGCAACATTCTTTTTGCAGAGCACAACAGGGATAATCGTTTTTGAATTACTTAGCACAGCTGCAATGGGAAAGAATAGAAAGAAAAGGGAAATTTGTTTTTCTACACCTAAAAATAACGCAGGCAGGTATCTGGGAAAATCGGATTTTAGAATATTTGGTCACAGAACCAGTAGGGGTCGACAGAAATGCAATGGGAAATACAGATCCCGTGAATTTGATGGGGGAATTTGATTTACTTTGGTAAATGTGCTTACAGGATATTTGTACACAGGCAAACGGGGGATTTTTCAATGCGGAAATAACTAACACAATGCTTAAAAATATACAACCTATACAATCTAGGGCTTTTGGGGTAGTTCTACTTACAAGAGAGGTCTAGACTGGGCATCAGGGAGCATCCAAACACACCGCTGGGACTGCAAGGGGGTCAGTCAAGGGTCTCCTCTCTTTCCTCCAAGGGGGTCCCAATCAGTTTCTATGTCTCCTGGCTCCTGTATCCACTGCAAGATGAGGCCTCTCTCTGCTGGGATGGTTCCTGCCAGATTTCGGCAGCAGGTCACCTCTTGGAATTAGTGGAAGAAGTCCAGCTCTGAGGCAAACTGCCTTATTTATAGGGAAAATGACATCACTAACAGGTCATGATTCCCGCGAAATGCATTGGTTAATGTTCACTACCCACCTCCCACCTGTGTTCTGATGGGACAAGGGGATGGGGGAGTGCTTGGGACAGCTAGGGGAGACGAGAGCTTCATCATCTCACTTTGTCCACTTTGTCAGGTGGGCTCCGCATGATTCTAGGACAGAGAAATCTTAATACATGGCAAGTACTCTATATTTTAAAATCTTTACATGTATGAATATATTTACAACATCTACATTTTAAAGTGAATCAGATGAGACTAGTCTTGAGTCTGCACGTCATTCCTGTGCAGAGATGCAGTTTTTCTTCATTTACTCAGGAACCATATCAGTGAAAAACATGCCACTTTATGGGTGTCATCTTAATAATGATTGGCATGCTGTTATCAACTTCCACATCTCTGGCGATCATGGGAAGGCCCAAATCACATTTTCATTAATAACTTTGGTTGTTTTTATCCCACCATAATCGTTTTAGCATAGTTAGAAGGGGTTGACTGTCATCTTTAATAAAAGCCTACAATGACCATTGTGCGATGTACGCTGTTCATTGTATGCCATAAAATGTGCTCTGTTTCATTCCTCTGTCTTTCTGACCCCCACCTTTTTTTAAGTTTCAGTTGTCCTCTTCAGGCACTTGACGTCAGCAGAGAGATCTGGGTTTAGATTTTGCCTCTCCCCTTCCAGGTCCAATGGTCGCTAATGGGGTTTCTTTATGGGCATTGTGACCTCGAAGTCAAAAGGGCTGCATAACAGACCTAAGCTTATCTGGTCTGCCCTGCATTTCTGATCTAAGAAGTAATTCTTTCTTGTATATTTAAGAAATGGTTCTGATGGATGACGACAACCAGGCCTGGATCTCCAGGGCGACAAGGGAGGCCCTCGAGTTTAGTTTTACATCTGAAGAAATAGCCAGCAGCTCATGGCGTTTCAGCAAACAGCCTATAAACTTGTACATAAATGCATTTTAAATGACATATAAGGCACATAATTTACACTGTATGGATATCATTTCTTAATGACAAATGCACATGAGAACGCCATGCCCAAGCTTGAAAGTCTGGTGGGCATTTTGCTGAGCATGTTGTTAATCTTGAGGGGAAAAGCGAAATGACAATATTTCATTTAATTTACATGTAAAATGCTCTGTTTCGCTGCGGCTGCTTGAAACACAATTCTGGCATCCCATTGAAGATACTGTGCACAGCGGTTTCCATATCCGTCAGTACAGCTCTGCATAGATTTGTCCAAACATCATTTCCACATGTCTGTCTTTTCCTTCATGAAAAGTAGTGTGCCCATTTTAGCCTTGAAATTGAGCCTCACTTTCTTTCTTTTTAATTTGGGTTCCATAGGCCTTATGTCAGACATCATTTCTGCGCTGGCCTTTTATTTTGGTAAGCCCTCGTAACTGACTCTGGTCTCTTTATTTCTGGCATCCAAGGGCCAGATTTCACCCCACATATCCCCCCTCCTGTATCTTTGATTAACAAGACAGAGTGAAGAGCAAGGAGAGAGTGGGGTGTCCATTTCCTTGTGGCCTAAATTTGTTCCAGGGATCTCCTTGGGAGCATGTCTGCTGTTTTCCTTGTCCTGAGGGAGTGGCGCTCTGGTCTGCACTCCACTCTTTTCGGATTTTGGGTTTTGGTCCTGGACCCCACCCTTTCCGGCAGCTCCATCTCCGGCCTGTAGAGTCAAGGAGTTATTTAATCTGCCAAGGATAAAAGAGAGGTTAAGTATTTCATACAGTACTATTTTCCCCGGTGTGATATGGCATTTATAACGTGCCTGTACACAAGTGTTTCAAGGAGCGGTATTGACGTGTGAATTGACAACAGAATAAGAGATCCATCACAGTTTATAACATTACCATTTTTTTTCTACATGATAATTATTCTTAAGAACTTCAAAATGAGCATGTTGTTTTACTGACTGTAAACATGTGATTTTCTCCGTCCAGATTCCCATTCTTTCCTTTATTCTTCATATGGTTACTGGGCTCTACCCTCACTGGGTTCTTCAATCAGTCGTAAGTTCTGTCTGGGTTGACAGCTTTTCAACTTATTGATATGTCTGTTCTCCTTTAGGGATGCAGATCTTATAGGGGACAGGTGAGATTTTATCTACAATTTCAAAGGCGCTGCGTTAGGAGGGGAGGAACTTCCGCTCTTTGTTCTGGTTCCCTCGGAAATTGTACAAGTAGACCCTGTCTCCTACTTGGTACTCTTTCTTGTTGTTCTTTAAGTATTAGTGGGTTTTCATCTCCCCTGCCGACTTTTCTAGATTTCACTGAGCACAAGCAAAAGCGCGCTGAAGGTGTTTTTGCAAATTCTCAATGTACTCCTGGGTCGTGGGCGCGTTGATCAGGTTCTGCTCTTGAGTTCTGTAGAGCAGATGCTGAGGTAGCACTATTCTTTTCGTTCAGTCATGTGCTCGAACAGTGACATTTTTGTTGCAGAAGATGGTGTAGACCTGATGTCCATCAGGACAAACGGTAATCGGATGTCCCAACTAGGCCCAGAGTCTGCCACAAACTTCTTCAGGATGCCCACAATTGTTTTATTGTACATCTCCACTCCCACAATGGAGGCTGGACGGTAGGCAATGTGGACTTTTCTCTGTATCCCGAGTCTCTCCCACATCTATGTCATCACCTCACTGGTTAAATGACTTCCTCTGTCTGACCCAATCCTTTGGGGAATGCCAAAACGCGAGAAGATGTGATTGATCATGAGGGCAGCAGCTGTTTATGCCTTGCAATTTGGGGCCGGGAGACATTCCACCCATATCACGGTCAACATGTACTGGTTTCCTTTAATGGAGCGAATCACAGACCCGATGAAATCTACTTGCAGATCTGACCAAGGCAGTGTCATTCTGCTTTTTTGTAGGAGAGCTCTGTGTGGGGGGGAACTTGGCTGAAATTGAGCACACACAAGACACCCCTTCAAGTATATGTCAAGGTCCTGGCCCATGTGTGGCCGTATGCAACCTCTCGCAAGATTTCCAAAGTTGTATGAAACCCCCTATGACCGTCTGAGGCCGCGTCATGGGCGTGACTTAACATCAGGCTTCGGAATGGGGTAGGTACCACCCACTGGTCACATCCAGAGATGGATCTCCGTACCAACAAACCGTCTTGGATTCGGAAAATTTGGGAAAACTTCATCAACACCCAGAGATCCTCTTTCCAGATGTAATAGGATTCTGTCATAGGAAAATTCAGGGAGTCTAAAATATGTTGATAACATTTTCCAATAATCGAGTCCCCTTTTTGTGCCGTAATCAAATCAGCATCTCGAGTTTCCTTACTACACTAAGCAGTTGAGAGTTCATTTTGGGCATGTGTTTGGGACCTGGTGACAGCAGCGACTTGGATTTTCCCTAACAGGGATTCAGTTACTATGATACGCCCGTGAATGGCTCTGGTTTTGGCCAACCTGTCAGTCAAGTCATTTCCAGTTTTGTCTGGTCCCTCTATTTTGGATCTTTTTCCAGTGGATGCTCAACTCATTAGAGGTGACGAGATCATCAATTGCTTGGATTAATTTCCCATGCTTGAGCGGTTTGTTATTCGCACACAGCGTGCCTAGGTTTTTCAAATTAATCAGGTGCTCCACAAACCCATTCCTGACATAATCTGAATCCGTGATTATGACCATTTCTTTGAGTTGATGTTGCACGGCAGTGAGGATGACTTGATGTGCCACAATCAACTCTGCCATCGGACTACTTCGGGGACCTATCTTGTACCCAGCAGAGGGCTCTGGGGCATCGTTCACACAGGCATTCCCAACACCAGCCACCAGTTCATTTTCCCCGTGATTATCAACATGGTAGGAGAACCCATCCACATAAACTGTGGGTATCCCCTGGCACGTGTCTTCCTCATAGACTTTGTGCGAGGAAGTAAGATACGCCTCCATGTTGTCTTGGGTCTTTAGACTTTCGTCCTCAAGACAGTTCTCTTGAGCACAGTCATGCAAGTCAGCCAAACCTTGTGCTAGGTGACTCTTCTTGTTTTGGCCGTATCTGACCTCCACAGAAAAGCCTGCATGGACAGAATCCAGGAAGTAAATCTAGAATTCTGATGCTTGTTAATCTGCTTAGAATCACATGCTGTGTATTTAGTCTGACATCCAGTGGTAACCGCAGAGCATTGCATCTTGTCTTTCGAGAATCAAAAGGGGACGTTGACATGGGCTGCCTGTAACACTATCCCTAACATGACGTGTAGTGTACCCAAAATCCCTCACTCGTCGAGGTCCGTCAGATTTGTTTTTTTTCCGCCCAGCGTACTGGTCGCCTTATGTGGAGCTCTTCCAGAGACATTGCTATTGTTATACTTCTCGACCTTTGGTCGTTGTTAGATATTATTTTGCCGTCCCTTACCCTCGGTGGCTGTTTCCTAACCTACGCCGAAGCCTGCTCCATGGACCTTTGATGGAAAGTGATCTGGTCGGGGCTACCGCCCTCGTGGCCGGGCCTTCTGACCGGCCTACACAGTAGGGAGAGTGGGGTTGGGGTGGACATTTCCTTTTTAAGAATGCCTTTCCCTTTCCTCTCTTTGTTGTCACTGTATTATTCCTCTGCTATGGAGAGGACTCCATTTAGGTTTTGTCCTTCATGCAAGGCCAAATTCCCGTGGAAAGACAAACACCTTAAGTGTACTAGGTATCTTCCCCTTAACCACAACGAAGCGGCCTGCTCGGCTTGTAAGCTCCTGTGTCCAAAGTCACTAAAGAAGTGCTTTGTTAAACGGTGGGCGGCCTACGGGATGTCACAGGCCGAGAGTAGTGCCCCTGCTGCCGCAGCCGGGGCTTTGTGATGACCCGGGCTCTGAATCGGAAGCCATAGACCTCACGGCGGAGTGCTCACACTCCGCGTCGTCTGACCCCGGGCCCAAAAGGCACGACGTGAGTCCTGCTATGGGGACTGTACATCCCTGCGACCAGGACGCATATTCTCCCCACACTAAAGACACAACCCCTGGTTTGTCTTCGACGAAACAGTCGAAGCGTTCCATCGCGCCAACGGCCTTACCAGATAGTTCTCAGTGTCCCCCGATCGGCAGCCCTCCCCGCAACCGCAGGCGCAGCATGTGACCGGCCGTCTAAATCAAAGGGCGTTACCACCAATACTCAAGTGTCTGTCGAGATGCATCAGAAGGAGGAGTCGGCAGAACAGAAGGCCCCGGTTCCACCGAAAACAACTGCGCAACCGCAGGCCCAGTCCAAACACTCTACTGTAACACCACTTCTGATGCTTGTTAATCTGCTTAGAATCACATGCTGTGCATATGGTCCGACATCCAGTGGTAACCGCGGAGTATTGCATCTTGTCTTTCGGGGACCGAAAGAGGACGTCAACATAGGCGTGTCTGTAACACTATCCCTATCGTGACGTGTAGTGTACCCAAAATCCCTCACGCGCCGAGGTCCCTCAGATTGTTTTTTTCCTCCCAGATAACTTGTCGCTCTATAGCAGAGATCTTACATAAGAGACATTGTTTATCTTAAACAGACTTGTCGGTTATTCCCCCTTAAGTCATTTCAACGGCAAGAAACAACTTCGACGAAGACTACCGGGGACTTGTCTACGGGGGTGGATTTCGGTGCCTAACATCCGGTGGCTGAAGCATCCACGTGGCCGGGCCCTCTGGCCGGCCTTCACAGTAGGGAGAGTGGGGTTGGGTGACCATATTTCCATTATGTCTTTCCTCTTTACCCCTCTTTACCCTCTAGGTCTGGTCATCTTTCCCTATCGCTATGGAAAGGACTCCTTTTAGGTTCTGCCTTAAGTGTAGGGTCAGATACCCGTGGAAGGACGAGCACAGGACGTGCAACTCCTGTCTCCCATTAGATTACGACGAGAAGCGGTGTGCGGCTTGTAAACTCCTTCGGCCTCAGACCCTTAAGGAGCGCTGTGTAAAGCAGTGGGCCGCATACGGTATGTTGCGGGCGGAACCCTCTTCCCCCACCGCCACTCCCGCCGAAAGTGACGGGGGCACCTCTGATGACCAAACGTCTGTTGCGGATGTGAAAGACCTTGAGGCGGACACTTCTAATGTCTGAATCTAGTCTCGCTTCAGGGACAACACCTGGCAACAGGGGCGTACAAAGAACACATTACACTAGACACACAACCCCTCCACCTATTTTGACGGTTATGTCGAAAAAGGTGAATGCGCCAGCAGGGGCGTCGAAAATTTTGGTGGATTCCTCGGATTGTTCCGTTCCAAAGCCTTCCCCGCATCCGCAGCAGCGTTTGACAACGGGGCATGCCAAAACAAACAAGGGCGCTAACCCTAAATCAAGTTCACACATCGAAGTGCGGAATTTCGACGCTCTGAGATCCCAAAAAGCCCGGTAGGCACAAAAACTACGACTAGGCCTCAAGGTGAAAAACCTACCTCCAGGCACTCTAACGCTGCGGTAGGCGGTAAATCTACCGATAGACCTTCGGAACCACTCTTCTCACGCCGATTCGGCTGAAGTTGAACACAGTATCACAAGGATTACTTCGGCGATTGGGCTTATACCTATTCTGTCGAAAAACATGGGGCAGGCCACAGACAAATCTATAGATACGCCATGGTGCCCCGATTTTCGCAATAACTACGAGGACAGTCAAGAGCCTCTTTCCAACACCCTGGGTGACAAATGTTGGCATCAAGGGCGGAAGACGACATTTTTCCACCCATAGGCCCTTCTAGTTCCTCTAAGTGGACAAGGGAGAAATTTGAAGGATGCATGGATCGTCTTGAAAAAATTATTTATTTTTCTGAACATCCTTCCCCGAAAAGATCTCTTGGAGAACCTAATCTTAAATCTGCTTCACAGTTCCAAGAAGATCAGCCCTCAGTCCCTGTCAATCATGAAGACGTCGTTCAAATGGATACTTATCAGGACATTTACAGTGAAGATAAAGAACCTTCCTTCCGGCAGGCCTTCAATGAGGACCAGGCGGATGCCACAGACAATTGGGAAGCTCCCCCAACAAGATCAGGACACTGATGTTCTGTGCCTGGATTCTCCTCCGTCCATCCCAGCTCGCCAGGCCTCACCTGTAGACAACCACATGGCCTTCAATGCCATGTTAAGGAAGGCAGCAGATCACTTTCAAATCACTACTCAAGAGGCGGTTCCTGAGCAGGACTTTGTAGAAGACATTCTCAAGGAGAAACCCCCCCTCTAGCCAGGCCATTCCCCTCCTTAATTCTATTAAGAGAAGATTGGCCCCTTCCCTGGTGTCACCAGCTCAGACCCGGGCAGTGAACCCAAGAGTAGAAAAGTTATTTCGGCCAGCTCCTTCGGACCCTCAATACATTAAAGGACACGCCACCCCCGATTCCCTGGTAGTGACTACCACCCAGAAACGGGCAGGAGTACCCCTTGCGACGGGGGAGGTGCCTCCGGATAGAGAATCCAAGAGGTTGTATGCCTTAGGTAAGCCGGTTACCTCGGCTGCCGCATATACCACGTGCATAGCGAATAACACTACGCTGCTGGTGAGTTCTGCTGCTGACGCTCAATGGAACCTAGTACAGGAAGGTCTCCAGGAGGTCCCAGAGCCCATCAGGTCCAAGCTTCTCACTATTGTGGCCGAAGGCAGGCAGGTGAACCAGAATGGAATAAAGAACACTCTGGACACGGGTGAAACAGCAGGCTGGTCCCTGGCCCAGGGAAATTTACTTAAGAGGCACGCTTGGCTTCGTACCTCAGGGTTTAAGCCTGAGACACAGGCCGCGCTCATCAGTAAACCCATTGAAGAAACTAACCTCTTCGGAAAGGCGGTCGATGAGGCCCTAGAAACAGCCAAAAAAGAGCATGAGACTCTTAAGTCTCTGCAACAAATTACTCAAAGGCCTTCCCCCCCAGAAGGGAGGTAATTCTCATCGGTCTTTTCGAGGGAAGTCCCGTGCAAGTCTGAACAACTATAGCACAGGAAAATGTAATGCTGGAAAAACATCAGGAAGCCCTGCATACTACCCACCAAGTGGTCAGCGACGTGGCAAAGCCAGAGATAGAGGCCACAACCCTTGAGGAGCCGCAGCCTCTGGTCAGAAAGGACCATCAGATCAAGGTCCCCTCTCATGTCACCCGGGTCGGGGGGCGCTTAACATCTTTCCTCACGGCATGGGGGGGATAACTTCAGTGGGGTCATAAAGACGGTCTCCCACGGGTACTGCGTGGAATTCGCCCCACCTCCACAATTCAGACCACCGTGCTCACGGCGCCTCTCACCGGACCATCTGAAGATCCTGAATCAAGAGGTGGAAGTGCTGCAGGGAAAGGACGCCATAGAAGCTGTCTATATTCTTCAGGTAAACAAGGGTATTTATTCAGTGTACTTCCTTGTACCCAAAAAGGACCTCACCATGTGCCCTTTTCTAGATCTGCGCCTAGCGAACAAATTCATAAAACCTCAAAAGTTTTGCATAGTAACACTACAGAAGGTGATCCCACTGTTGAAACAGGGGGACTACATGGCAACATTGGACATGAAAGATGCATACTTTCATATTTCAATGTTGCCAGCGCACAGGAAATATCTAAGGTTCATGACAGAGGACAGGCATTACCAATTCAAAGTGCTCCCCTTTCGCATCGCCTCAGCGCCAAGGGTGTTTACCAAGGTACTGCCAGTAGCGTCAGCACACCTGCGAAGACTATCCGTCCCGGTTTACCCTTACCTCGACGACTGGCTCATAACAGGGGACTCGTACGACACATGTTTTTTGAACACCCAAAGGACCGTAGACCTTCTGTTCAGTCTGGGATTCTCAATCAACGAGAAAAATCCAGTCTAGTCCCCAGTCAAGTAAAACAATTTCTGGGGGCTCTAATCCGAACGAAGGACAGCCTAGTCTTCCCCTCCAACGAGAGGGTTCAGAACATGCTTTTTCAGAACCCTCAACATGTAGCCAGTCGGTAGGTGACGGTGCGCAAAGCCATCCATTTGCTAGGGATGATGGAGTCATGCATATACTTGGTTCCCCACGCATGGCTGCGCATGTGTCCCATGCAAGAGTGTCTCAACAGCCAGTGGTGTCATACCAGCAGACAATGGGAAGATCTGGTAGTTGTTTCCCCAGCCCTGGTTCTCCCTCTGCAGTGGTGGTCAAAGGAAAAAATTCTGAAGGGGAAAACCTTCACCACCCCTGCAGTGGAAGCCACTCTCAAGACAGATGCATCTCTCACGTGGTGGGGGCTCACCTGCTTCAGCAGACAGCGCATGGAGTGTGGTCCCCACAAGTAGCGTCCAACCATATAAACTTACTGGAGCTATTAGTGGTGTTCAAGGTATTCAAGGCTTTTCAGATGCAACCACAAGGGAAGACAGTGCTGATTCTAACACAGCACTACAGCCATGTATTACCTGAACAAACAGGGGGGGCACTTACTCTCCAGGGCTATCCAAGCTGTCCAAAAACATTTGGATGTGGGCTCTCAAACAGTAGATGTTTCTGTTGTCCCAACATGTTCCAGGGGAACTCAAATCTTCTGGCAGTCGTGCTCAGCAGAGGTTTCCCTCTGCCCATAGAATATGAATGGCATCTGCACGAAGACATAGTGTCCAACGTCTTCGCAGAATGGGGCTTCGCAGAGATCAATCTTTTTGCAATCAGGAGAATGCCCAATGCCAAGACTACGCCTCCAGGTACCCCCAGAACCGCTCCCAGGAGAAAAGTCTCTGGATAACATGGTCAGGGAAATTTGTCTACGCTTTGCCCCCGACTACCCTTCTCAACAAGATAGTGCACAAGATGCACCAGGAACCAGTTACCATTATACTGGTGGCCCCCATGTGGGCCCGCCAAACCTGGTTCGCTCATCTGATGTAGATGTCCCTCTCCCCACCAGTAAAACTACCCTGCCCGTACAACATGTTGTCTCAGGACAGGGGGGAGACCCTACACCCATGCCCACAAACTCTGAACTTAGCAGTCTGGCTCCTGAGGTCATAGTTTGGGCTCCTAAATCTCCCTCAGAGGTGCATGGACATATTCAGGGAAGCTAGGAAACCCAACACCAGTTATTGCTATGCCAGCAAATGGAAACGTTTTGTTATCTGGTGTAATACCAAGGGTGTCAATCCCATTGATTTATCACCCACACACATTGTGCTATATCTAACCCATTTGTTGGACACAGGGTTGGTCTTCAATACCCTGAAGGTTCATCTGGCTGCTCTTTCAGCCTACACCACGTCACAACAAAAGGTGTTGTGGTGGAAGATACCAGTGATTAAGGCCTTTATGGAAGGGGTTAAAAGAATTGACCCTCCCTTTTCTCACCCAGCTCTTGGATGGGATCTAAATGTGGTTTGTATCAGGCTCATGGGATCTCCCTTTGAGCCAATGCATAAAGCAAGTCTAAAAGACCTTACTTTTAAAAACGGCCTTCCTAGTGGCTATCACTTCTATCAGAAGGGTTATTGAACTACAGGCCCTTTCTGTTCTAGACCTCTTTGTTACAGTCCACAGGGATAAGGTAGTTCTTTGCATGCATCCCAGATTCGCACCTAAATTCATCTCGAAGTTCCATGTGAACCAATCGATTGAACTACCTACCTTTTTCCAGAATCCAACGAGCATGGCCGAAAGAAGCCTAAACGTACTAGATGTGCGTAGGGCAGTCATGTTTTACCTGGAAAGAACGAAACCACTTTGGAAAACAAACCAATTTTTCGTTTCAGTGCCAGCTGGTAGAGAGATCATGTCTCTAAATCAGCTATCTCAAGGTGGATTTTCAAATGCATCACACTGTTTCTCTCTTGCGAAGAGAGAACTGCCCTTCAAGCCTAGCGCACATTCTACTTGGGGCACTGGGGCATCCATAGCATTCATTGCAAATGTTCCCCTAGAGTCCATTTGCAAAGCAGCAACCTGGAGTTCTGTACACACCTTTAAAAAACACTATTGCCTAGACACGCATTCTAGGTCTGATTCTCGGGTGGGACAAGCAGTACTAAGACCTCTTTTCTCTACTGTTCCTTCTCACAACCCACCTCCAACTCCGGGTACTGCTCGCTAGTCTATGCACAACATGTGATTCTAAGCAGATTAACAAGCATCAGAAGACCTGCATTACTTACCGTAATAGCATTTCTGATGATTGTATCTGCTTAGGTTCACATGCTCCCTCCCTACCTCCCCGCTCGGGGTGGAAGGAACATAGACGTCCTACTACATTCTCTCTTCATGTACTCACTCACTTTGGTTTGCTAGCCTCGCTTTGAGAAGTGACCAGATCTGAAGCAGTCTCCCGAGTCGTACTGCCGTGGATTGGGTGTGCAGACTTGATCGAGGTTAGTTTTTCTGATGCCGGTCCGTTCTTTACTCTGCTATAATATACACACTGTGAGTGCATTTGTCATTCGCGCACACATTGTATGGGTTATAAATATATGTTGGGTGAATTACATGAGGATGACGCCTCATGACTCTTTCTCTCTTTTGTGTTTTTGCAAGCATACGTTTTGGAGGGACCGCCCTCACGAACAAACATGTCCAATACTGTCTGTTAGCTCCTAAAACCGTCTGGTATTACCATTTGAGTGCTAACGCTCTAGCCTCCTCCCTGAAGAAATAACGTGCCAGTGAGGATTGGAATAAGAGATAAGCTGTGAGTGACCTCATGACATTTAAACCTTTAATATATCACTGGGTCTCATTGGGTAACACACCTAGTGTTGACGTAACGTGATACGTTAAACAGGCGACACACGGGAATGAGTTTGTTTAGCCGTACTCTATTGGAATAGATTACTGAGTACGGGTGTATTTCCTGAGACTGCATGTAACTATTGGTTCACATTGACTGTGATATATTGCACAATTATAACCGCTCGAGATCTTTGCACAATCCCAGTGCACAAATTGGGTGTGTTGCAATACGGCCTGGAGGTGTGATAATCTTAGTCCCGGATGTCCTGGTGTGTCACGCGGTGCCGGTGGTGGTGGTGGTGGTGGTGGTGTTCCTTGGAATGTACCAATTCATATGGTTTCCCAATCATGACTCCGTTGGTGGTTGACATGTTCCTTTCAGTGGTGAAGGAAGTAAAGGGGTATTAACAACCTTTTTTCTGCACTCCGTTCATTAGTTCATTAATGGTGCAGTGGTAGCAATGATCAATTGATAGATATGTACATATAGTTCAATTGATGGTGTTTCTGTGTTTATATTTATAGGCGAGTCTCTGATGTTTTCTACATGTCTATACTCCCACTCACATTCCCCTGACAACGCTGGACCTACATGCCCCTGAGGAATTTCTGTTGAATATCACTTGCACAGAAAGAAACATGTCGGGTTGGGGAATTTGATGCTGCTTTTGACAGCACTAATAAATACTGCATTGAGCGTTCTCTGTATTAGACCGTATAATATACGGTGGCTCAATTGTGAAGATCTTATAGTTCATATTTGTAATGAATAGATGTTGTATGGTTACCTTTTAGTATGTTGTTTTAGATTGGTAATGTAAATGCCATAATTGAATGAAATAATGAATGTTATTAGGTTGTGTGATTGAGTATTTATGAGGTACGTCTAGCGTGTGGTGTGTTATGGGAATAGATTAGAATGTTGTGCCATACCATTTGAGTCATTGACTCTCCGAATTAGTTGAATAGTATGCTGATATTGACACACATGATTTTTAGAATAAAAAGATCAGTTTTTTATAATGCTTTTTTTATATGCAAATAAAATTGTTGAATTGTCTGACAGTGTCCATTGATTTGAATTGAATGTTTTCATCTCATTGATTGGTTACACAAGGACACCTTTTTCTTTATTATTTTTTGGTGTTATGATGAGATAATGACTGTTTAGATGTATACATTATGTTAGAGCTCTCCACATAGAAACACAAGTACTATGATCTTCGATGTTAAAATAAATATATTGGTTCTATCCAGGCCAGATCATAGAACTGAGATAATCCTGGTATCCTCTGTCACTCCTGTTTGTTGGTGACTCACTCACAATAGCCTTGAGCTCCCTCATGGCAGAAAAATACAATCGGAGGGACCTCGGCGTGTGTGGGATTTTGGATACACTACACGCCACGATAAGGATAGGGTTACAGACACGCCTATGCCGACGTCCCCTTTCGGCCCCCGAAAGACGAGATGCAATACTCTGCGGTTACCACTGAATGTCGACCATATGCACAGCATGTGAATCTAAGCAGATACAATCATCAGAAATGCTATTACGGTAAATAATGCATGTCATATTACCGAAAGCATCGCTAGGATCATTTATGTGTCAAATCAGAAAAAACGGTTGAAGGACTCGACGAAACCTAAGGATAAACCTAATGACTAAAGATTCATCGGAACCTAAAGATGGGTCTAAAAATATGTCTGAGGACACACCATAACCGTCGGAACCTCAAGAGGACTTTTCAGAGGGCCTTGGGTCTCTTTCTTCGACGTTAAAAGAAAAACCTCGACTCTCTGCAACAGGAGACCAACTACAAGAGCCTTTCCCACCCCTGTGCCCCTCTGGTTCCTCAATATGGACCAGTGAGAAGTTTGAGGGGTGCATGAATATGTTAGAGAGGTTTGTGGAACTCCGAGATGTCCACACCCAAAAGGCCTCGAGAAGAGAATTATTTTCGCCCTGTTGCAAAGTTACAATTGACTTTTGATCCTTTTCAGGATGAAGAAGAAACTTATGACCTCACTGAGGATGAGATCCCTGTAGATCAATTTAATCAGGATGAGTATCCATTTCGGGACCCTGTGGATGAGCACATTGATCCCTCATAGGGGTGGGAGGACAACCACGACCGGGTCGATGGATTCACCCCCCCCTCCACCACACCCACTCGACAGGCCTCCCTAGTTGACGACCAGATGGCGTTTAACGCCATATTAAGGCGGGCAGCTGAACATTTCCAGATTGCTACTCAGGAAGCTGTACCAGAGGCCAATTTTGGCGAGGACCTCCTGAAGGAAAAACCACCGGCTAGCCAGGCTATTCCGTTGTTGAATTCAATCAAGAAACGGTTGGCTCATACTTTGTTGACAACCGCCATAACAAGGGCAGTCAATCCTAGAGTAGAAAAACTGTTTCGCCCCTCCCCTTCTGATCCCCTTTACATCAGGGGTCATGCTACTCCAGATTCACAGGTGGTAACTACAACCAGGAAGAGGGTGGCAGTCCCCCTATCCACAAGGGAAAAACCCCCTGATAAGGAGTGCAAAAGGTTATATGCACTAGGGAAAAGGGTCACAACTGCCGCAGCTTTTTCTACTCGCATACCTAATAACTGAATTTTGTTGGCTAGCTATGCAGATGCACGATGGAACATGCGTCAAGAAGTCCCTGAACCGCTGCGGGTTCGCCTGCTTTCCATTGTAGCTGAGGGCAGGTTAATCAGAGTATTCTCAAAAATAATTTAGATGCGGCAGAGACAGCTGGCAGGACCTTGGCACAGGGTACCCTCCTAAAGAGGCAGGCATGGCTACGAAACTCTGGTTTCAAGCCAGAAACCCAAGATTCACTAATAAATAAGCCGGTGGAGGAGACTAACTTGTTTGGGAAAGCGGTTGACGAAGCGCTCGAAACAGCTAAAAAATAAGCACGACACCCTCAAAACCCTGGAGCAAATCACCCAGCAGCCTTCCACAAGGAGAGGGAGTGGTTCAAGACGTTCCTTTTGTGGCCAACGGTTCCCTCACAACCAATATGGCTCGGGAAATAACTGGTCCTCGCCCCAGAGAACCAGCTACACCACCTCGTATGCCCCAAGAGGTCCACGACGTGGAAAAGAAAGGGGCCGAAATTCCACCCCTAGAGGCTCCCCAGCCTCTGGTCAAAAATGACCGGCAGATACGGGTACCCTCCCATCCCTCCCCAGTCGGGAGCCGGCTAACATAATTTCTTCAAGCATGGGAGGGGATAACAACAGACCAGTGGGTACTTGAGACCGTCGCCCACGGGTACTGCATAGAATTCTGCTGAACCCTCCCAATTTAGACCTCCACGATCAAGACGCCTAACGCCGGAACACCTGCGTATCCTGCTACAAGAGGTTGAGACCCTGCAGGAAAAGGGCACCATAGAAGTCTTCTACAGGTAAACAAAGGGTATCTATTCAGTGTACTTCCTTGTACCCAAAAAGGATCTGACCATGCGCCCTGCACTAGATTTGCGCCCAGCGAACAAATTTGTCAAACCTCAAAAGTTTTGTATGGTAACACTGCAGGAAGTAATTCCCTGGCTCACACAGGGAGACTACATGGCAATATTGGAAATGAAAGATGCATACTTTCATATTTCAATGTTGCCAGCGCACAGAAAATACCTCAGTTTCAGGATAGAAGACGAGCACTATCAGTTCAAGGTACTACTCTTTGGCATTGCCTCAGCACCAAGGGTATTTACAAAGGTACTGGCAGTGGTAGCAGCACACCTGCGCAGATTATCCATCCCAGTTTATCCTTACCACAACAACAGGCTAATAACAGGGGATTCCTATGGAACATGCTTGTCAAACACCCAAAAGGCGATAGACCTCTTATTCAGCCTGGGAATCTCCATCAACGAGAAGAAATCCAGCTTAGACCACAGTCAAGTCCAGCAGCTCCTAGGGGCTCTAAATCGAACAAAGGACGGCCTTGTCTTCCCCTCTAACGAGAGGGTCCAAAACATGTTTCAAATCCCTCAGTATGTAGCCAGTTGGGAGATGACAGTACGCAAGGCCATGTGACTGTTGGGAATAATGGCGTCCTGCATTTATTTGGTTCCTCACGTGCGATTGCGCTTGCGTCCAATGCAAGAGTGGCTCAACAGCCAGTGGCATCAGGCCAGCGGACAATGGGACGATCTAGTGATTGTCTCGCCAGCCCTCATTCTCTCTCTGTAGTGCTGGTCAAGGGAAAATCCTTCACCACCCCCGCAGTAGAAGCCACTCTCTCTACAGACTCATCTCTCACGGGGTGGAGGGCTCACTTGCTTCAGCAAACAGCGCACAGAGTCTGGTCCTCAGAGATAGCATCCAACCACATAAATCTGTTGGAGATATTGGCAATATGCAATCTCTGAAAGCCTTTCAGACACAACTGCAAGGAAAGACGATCCTGATCCTTACGGACAGCACCAGGGGCATCTACTATCTAAACCAGGAGTGCACAGCTGATTTTGACAGAGGGCCGAAAGTACCTTACATGATGGCTATAGTGGGCCGAAAAGTAAATGTGGGTGGGGCGAAGGGTGGGGCGTGGCAGGGGGCTTTTTCAACCCCCAATTTGTATTAAACACATGGAAAAAGAATACGTTTTTGAGATGTAACGATTTTATTGGTATTTCAGATGTACATTTTGTACTACATATTTCCATGGTTATAATTTATTTCTATTTAGTTATTGTATATCGTCTGTTGAATTAAATTATATGTATTTTATTGACCATTGAATGGACATTCCGTTATTTTGGACTGCTATACTTTGCTGTTTGGGTTGCCCAAGAGGAGTATGGCCTTCGTTGAGTCAGGTTTCCGCAAAAAGCAAAGGATGTACATCTCCTAACTGTGCCTGTTTTAGCTTTATTACTGAGTTCACTCTTGGAGTGCAACACTATGCCCCATGGCCCCCACCTCTCTACCAAACCCTATGCCCCATGGCTCCCACCCCTCTACCAAACCCTATGCCCCATGGCCCCACCGCCCAACCAACCATTATGCCCCATGGCTCCCACCCCCAACCAAACACTATGCCCCATGGCTCCTACTCCCGACCAAACACTATGCCCCATGGCCCCCACTCCCCAACCAAACACTATGGCCCCCACCCCTTAAGCAAACACTATGCCCCATGGCTCCACCCTCAACCAAACACTATGCCCCATGGCTCCCACCCTCAACCAAATACTATGCCCCATGGCTCCCACCCTCCAACCAAACACTATGCCCCATGGCTCCCACCCTCCAACCAAACACTATGCCCATGGCTCCCACCCTCCAACCAAACACTATGCCCCATGGCTCCCACCCCCAACCAAACACTATGCCCCATGGCTCCCACTCCCCAACCAAACACTATGCCCCATGGCTCCCACCCCCAACCAAACACTATGCCTCATGCTCCCCACTCCCCAACCAAACAGTATGCCCCATGGCTCCCACCCCCAACCAAACACTATGCCCCATGGCCCCACTTCCCAACCAAACACTATGCCCCATGGCTCCCACCCCCAACCAAACACTATGACTCATGGCTCCCACTCCCAACCAAACCCTATGCCCCATGGCCCCCACTCCCCAACCAAACACTATGCCCCATGGGCCCCACTCCCCAACCAAACACTATGCCCTGTGACCCCCACCTCCCAACCAAACACTATGCCCCATGGCTCCCACCCTCCAACCAAACACTATGCCCCATGGCTCCCACCCTCAACCAAACACTATGCCCCATGGCTCCCACTGCCAACCAAACACTGCACCATGCCCCCCACTCCCCAACCAAACACTATGCCCCATGGCTCCCACCCCCAACCAAACACTATGCCTCATGCTCCCCACTCCCCAACCAAACAGTATGCCCCATGGCTCCCACCCCCAACCAAACACTATGCAACATGGCCCCACTTCCCAACCAAACACTATGCCCCATGCCCCACACTCCCCAACCAAACACTATGCCCCATGCCCCCCACCCCCCAACCAAACACTATGCCCCATGGCTCCCACCCTCCACCAAACACTATGCCCCATGGCTCCCACCGCCAACCAAACACTATGCCCCATGGCTCCCACCCCCAACCAAACACTATGACCCATGGCTCCCACTCCCAACCAAACCCTATGCCCCATGGCCCCCACTCCCCAACCAAACACTATGCCCCATGGGCCCCACTCCCCAACCAAACACTATGCCCTGTGACCCCCACCTCCCAACCAAACTCTATGCCCCATGGCTCCCACCTCTCAAGCAAACACTATGCCCCATGGCTCCCACCTCTCAAGCAAACACTATGCCCCATAGCTCCCACCCTCAACCAAACACTATGCCCCATGGCCCCCACCCTCCAACCAAACATTATGCCCCATGGCTCCCACCCTCCAACCAAACACTATGCCCCATGGCTCCTACTGCCAACCAAACACTATGCGCCATGGCCCCCACTCCCCAACCAAACATTATGCCCCATGGCTCCCACCCTCCAACCAAACATTATGCCCCATGGCTCCCACCCTCCAACCAAACATTATGCCCCATGTTTCCCACCCCCAACCAAACACTATGCCTCATTGCTCCCACGCCTCTACCAAACCCAATGCCCCACTTCCCAAACAAACACTATGCCCCATGGCCCCCACTCCCCAACCAGACACTATGCCCCATGGCTCCCACCCTTCAAGCAAACCCTATGTGCCATGGCTCCCAACCAAACACTATGCCCCATGGCCCAAAGCCCCCAACTCGGCATACAAACTCTCACGCATGCACCCGTACAGACCTGAAACCCCCAACTCAGCACACAAACTCTCAAGCATGCCCCCATACAGACACAAAGCCCCCACCCCCCAACTCCGCAAACAAACTCTTAAGCATGCACCCATACAGACCCAAACCCCCTACCCCTGCATCTCAACATACACCGCACTTACACTCAAAAACAAACATTCAAGAACCCGACACCCCTCCACCTCTGCATCTCAACATACACCACACACACACACACACACTCAAAAACAAACATTCAAGCAGACCCGACATCCGCCCCACCCCCGCATCTCAACATACACCGCACAAACATACAGGCAGAACAGACCTGACACACAAACACAGACCCCCAAACAAAATATCTACTTACCGGACACGCTGGAACTGGAAGGCAGGCTAGCTGGAACGCTGGCGAGGTATGTGGAATGGTACTACGGCTGGTGTGGCAAGGCTGCAATGCCTTCCGGCATCAAGCCTTATCGACCAAGCCATCCGTAGTGCTGGCACTCCATTGGTGCAGCACACATGCAATACGTGGCTCGTAGGAGCTACGTGGCACGCGTGCACTTAGCCAATGAGTGCCAGTGTTTTGTACGGCCCGGAAGAGTTTCAAAGACTTTCCTAATAGAGGGCGGCCGATGCCGCTTGCGGGCCGCACTCCATTAGGAAAGTCTTTGTTCCTCGCGGGCCGGACAAAACAGCATGGTGGGCCGCAACTGGCCCGTGGGCCGTGAGTTGTGCACCCGTGATTTAAACAAACAAGGGGCGACTCACTCTCCAGGGCTGTCCAAACTGTCCAAGAAAATTTGGAAGTGGGCTCTCCAACACAACATGTTCCTGTTGTCACAACATATATCCAGGGGAACTCAATCTTCTGGCAGACGTACTCAGCAGAGATTTCCCACTACCCATGGAGTACGAATGGCGATTACACGAAGACATCACCTCCAATGTTTTCGCAGAATGGGGCTTCCCAGAGATCGACCTGTTCGCAACTCTGGAGAACGCTCAATGCCAAGACTCGCCTCCAGGTACCCCCAGAACCGTTCCAAGGGGAACGGGACTTTGGATCA
Organism: Ambystoma mexicanum; assembly: GCF_040938575.1. Classification (NCBI taxonomy): domain Eukaryota; kingdom Metazoa; phylum Chordata; class Amphibia; order Caudata; family Ambystomatidae; genus Ambystoma; species Ambystoma mexicanum. The sequence goes on along the minus strand of NC_090932.1, from coordinate 1,622,434,146 downwards.
CATGGTCAGGGAAATTTGTTTACGCTTCCCCCCCACCCCCCAACCCCCCTGCTCAACAAGATAGTGCACAAGATGCACCAGGAACCAGTCACCATGATATTGGTGGCCCCCATGTGGGCCCGCCAACCCTGGTTCGCTCATCTGATGGAGATGTCCCTTTCTCCTCCAATGAAACTGCCTTGCCTGTACAACATGTTGTCGCAGGACAAAGGGGAGATACTTCTCCCATGCTCGCAAACACTTAACTTAGCGGCCTGGCTCCTGAGGTCACCTACAACTCCCTCAGAGATCTATGGATGACTGGACACCGCATGGACATACTCAGATAGGCAAGGAAACCTAATACACGTTATTGCTATTCCAGTAAGTGGAAGCGTTTTGTCATCTGGTGCAATTCTAAGAGCATCAACCCCATTAACTGCTCTCCTACCCATATTGTTTTGTATCTCACCTATTTACTAGACTTGGGCCTGGTTTTTAACTCTCTAAAAGTTCACTTGGCTTCTCTTTCAGCCTACACTACATCACAACAGAAGGTGTTCTGGTGGAAAATACCAGTTATTAAGGCTTTCATGATGGGACCTAAATGTGGTGTTGACGAGACTTATGGGGTCTCCGTTCGAGCCCATGCATAAAGCAAGTCTCAAAGATCTTGCCTACAAGACTGCCTTTTTAATAGCCATTCCTTCTAGAAGGAGAGGACGTGAACTACAGGCCCTCTCAGTTCTCGACCCCTTTGTTACAGTTCATGGAGATAAGGTGGTTCTGATGGTTTGAAAAGATGAGCTCTCCATCCTGCTTTGAGCACAGGGGCGCATAGATAACCAGTTGCTTCACTGGCTCGAAGGAATTGGTGAGTTCCAGAACAAAATTGACTCTGAGAATCCCGGCAAGACGCCGTAAGTATGTAGTTTGTAAGAGTTCAAATGTCTGACTTTCACTCTTGTCCGATTCCTTGCAGGTTGCAGCTTGACCCTAGTGAAGAGTTCCTCGTGGCAACCGGTAATATTCTGGTAAGG